>NC_060130.1:640529266-641154266 GCF_021461395.2 Schistocerca americana
AGCACATGGAGGACTCATGATTCTTCTCCAGGAAACTCTCCATTATCACCCGATCCATTTAAACACTTCCTTCCAAGCTGTCGCCGTCCGTCTTTCCCTTTCCGGATACACGTTCTCTCTTTGTACTGTATACATTCCATCGTCCACACCAATGGCACGAGCTGATCTCCTTCATCTTCTTGGTCAGCTTCCACACCCATATTTCCTGGTTGGGGACTTCAATGCCCACCACCCGCTTTGGGGATCTCCACATCCTTGTCCACGTGGCTCACTATTGCTAGACGTCTTCCACCAAGCGGATCTAGTTTGCCTCAACACTGGGGTCCCTACATTTTTGTCTGCCTCCACGACAAATTTATCTCATTTGGACCTTGCGGTCGGTACTCTTCCGCTAGCTCGGTGCTTCGAATGGTTCGCCCTTGATGATACACACTCGAGTGACCACTTTCCATGTGTCCTTACACTGCAGCCTCAACTGCCATACATGCGCCTGCGACGCTGGAAGTTTGCCCAAGCTGATTGGACACTTTTTTCGTCTCTAGCGACATTCGATGACCATCACTTTCCCAGCGTCGATGATGAGGTCACACATATTACCGACGTTATTCTTACAGCTGAGGAACATTCAATACCACGCACCTCCGAATTGCCCCGGCGCCCCCCAGTTCCTTGGTGGAACGAGGCATGCCGTGATGCAATACGTGAGCGGCGACGTGCTCTCTGCGTTTTCCGCCACCATCCTACTTTGGCCAACTGTATCCGCTATAAGCAGTTCCGAGCGCGATGCCGTTGTGTCATCCGCGATAGCAAGAAGGAAATTCTTTATTAGCTCATTTAACACCTTCACTCCCTCCTCAGAAGTCTGGAGTCGGCTTCGACGGTTCTCAGGCGCGCCTAGTTTCTCCCCGGTCTCTGGGCTCACTGTCGCGCATGATACATTAGTGGACCCCGTCACAATTTCTAACTCGTTGGGTCAGCACTTTGCTGAGATTTCGAGCTCTTCAAATTACCCGCCAGCGTTTCTCCCTAAGAAACGTGCAGCGGAAGTGCGACCTCCTGCTTTCTCCTCTCAAAATCGCGAAAGCTACAATACTGTTTTCTCCATGTGGGAACTTCAACCTGCACTCTCTTCTTCTCGCTCCTCCGCCCCAGGACCAGATGGTATCCACGTCCAAATGTTGCTGCATTTATCAACCCATAGTCTGCGTTACCTCATTCGCCTTTATAATCGAATTTGGACCGACAGTACTTTCTCCAGACGATGGCGGGAAGCTATCGTCGTTCCTGTTCCGAAACCTGGAAAGGACAAACATCTCCCCATTTCTCTCACGAGTAGTGTCTGTAAGGTTTTGGAGTGTATGGTGAATTACCGTTTAGTGTGGTGGCGTTCCTCTGGCTCCCGGGACACGTTGGTATCTGTGGAAATGAGGACCAGTGTTCGGTTTATACTGCGGAGCTTTACGCTGTTCTCCAGGCTGTCCACTACATCCGCCGCCATCAGCGGATACAGTACGTTATCTGCTCAGATTCTCTCAGCTCTCTCCTCAGTCTCCAAGCTCTTTATCCTGTGCACCCCCTGGTCCACCGGATTCAGGACTGTCTGCACTTGCTCTACCTGGGGGGGGGGGGGGGGGGGGGGGGGGCGCGTCTCGGTGGCATTCCTCTGGCTCCCGGGACACATTGGTATCTGTGGAAATGAGGCGGCTGATATTGCAGCCAAGGCTGCAGTCTCTCTTCTTCGGCCAGCTATTCAATCGATTCCCTTCGCCCATCCACGGAGCGTTTTATGTCGTCGTGTTGTTCATTTATGGCACGCGCATTGGTCGACACTTCCCCATAATAAATTGCGGGACGTAAAAGCTCTTCCTTGTGCTTGGACCTCTTCCTCCCGAACGCGTCGTCGGGTGAAGACTGCCAGTCTCGCTAGCGGGATGAAAGCAGAGCTCACCATCTGCAGCATCGTCGACAGGACTGACTGCGGACCTTTGGTACAGAACCGAGTGGAGGGTCTGAATCAGAGGCTGAGACGGTTCTGCGACCGTGTGGGCTGCAGATTCCTCGACTTGCGCCATAGGGTGGTGGGGTTTCGGGTTCCGCTGGATAGGTCAGGAGTCCACTACACGCAACAAGCGGCTACACGGGTAGCAGGGGTTGTGTGGCGTGGGCTGGGCGGTTTTTTAGGTTAGATGGCCTTGGGCAAGCTGTCGAAGCTGCGTTGGTAAAGTACCAGAACTTCAAGCGCTGATAGAAAGCACCGAAGCTGAAATCGTTATAGGTACAGAAAGCTGGCTTAAGCCAGAGATAAATTCTGCCGAAATTTTTACAAAGGCACAGACGGTGTTTAGAAAGGATAGATTGCATGCAACCGGTGGTGTAGTGTTCGTCGCTGTTAGTAGTAGTTTATCCTGTAGTGAAGTAGAAGTGGATAGTTCCTGTGAATTATTATGGGTGGAGGTTACACTCAACAACCGAGCTAGGTTAATAATTGGCTCCTTTTACCGACCTCCCGACTCAGCAGCATTAGTGGCAGAACAACTGAAAGAAAATTTGGAATACATTTCACATAAATTTTCTCAGCATGTTATAGTCTTAGGTGGAGATTTCAATTTACCGGATATAGACTGGGACACTCAGATGTTTAGGACGGGTGGTAGGGACAGAGCATCGAGTGACATTATGCTGAGTGCACTATCCGAAAATTACCTCGAGCAATTAAACAGAGAACCGACTCGTGGAGATAACATCTTGGACCTACTGATAACAAACAGACCCGAACTTTTCGACTCTGTATGTACAGAACAGGGAATCAGTGATCATAAGGCCGTTGCTGCATCCCTGCATATGGAAGTTAGTAGAAATATAAAAAAAGGGAGGAAGGTTTATCTGTTTAGTGAGAGTAATAGAAGGCAGATTTCAGACTACCTAACAGATCAAAACGAAAATTTCTGTTCCGACACTGACAATGTTGAGTGATTATGAAAAAAGTTCAAGGCAATTGTAAAATGCGTTTTAGACAGGTACGTGCCGAGTAAAACTGTGAGGGACGGGAAAAACCCACCGTGGTACAACAACAAAGTTAGGAAACTACTGCGAAAGCAAAGAGAGCTGCACTCCAAGTTTAAATGCAGCCAAAACCTCTCAGACAAACAGAAGCTAAACGATGTCAAAGTTAGCGTAAGGAGGGCTATGCGTGAAGCGTTCAGTGAATTCGAAAGTAAAATTCTATGTACCGACTTGACAGAAAATCCTAGGAAGTTCTGGTCTTACGTTAAATCAGTAAGTGGCTCGAAACAGCATATCCAGACACTCCGGGATGATGCTGGCATTGAAACAGAGGGTGACACGCGTAAGGCTGAAATACTAGACACCTTTTTCCAAAGCTGTTTCACAGAGGAAGACCGCACTGCAGTTCCTTCTCTAAATCCTCGCACAAACAAAAAAATGGCTGACATCGAAATAAGTGTCCAAGGAATAGAAAAGCAACTGGAATCACTCAATAGAGGAAAGTCCACTGGACCTGACGGGATACCAATTCGATTCTACACCGAGTACGCGAAAGAACTTGCCCCCCTTCTAACAGCCGTGTACCGCAAGTCTATAGAGGAACGGAGGGTTCCAAATGATTCGAAAAGAGCACAGGTAGTCCCAGTCTTCAAGAAGGGTCATCGAGCAGATGCGCAAAACTATAGACCTATATCTCTGACGTCGATCTGTTGTAGAATTTTAGAACATGTTTTTTGCTTGAGTATCATGTCGTTTTTGGAAACCCAGAATCTACTATGTAGGAATCAACATGGATTCCGGAAACAGCGATCGTGTGAGACCCAACTCGCTTTATTTGTTCATGAGAGCCAGAAAATATTAGATACAGGCTCCCAGGTAGATGCTATTTTTCTTGACTTCCGGAAGGCGTTCGATACAGTTCCGCACTGTCGCCTGATAAACAAAGTAAGAGCCTGCGGAATATCAGACCAGCTGTGTGGCTGGATTGAAGAGTTTTTAGCAAACAGAACACTGCATGTTGTTATCAATGGAGAGACGGCTACAGACGTTAAAGTAACCTCTGGCGTGCCACAGGGGAGTGTTATGGGACCATTGCTTTTCACAATATATATAAATGACCTAGTAGATAGTGTCGGAAGTTCCATGCGGCTTTTCGCGGATGATGCTGTAGTATACAGAGAAGTTGCAGCATTAGAAAATTGTAGCGAAATGTAGGAAGATCTGCAGCGGATAGGCACTTGGTGCAGGGAGTGGCAACTGTCCCTTAACATAGACAAATGTAATGTATTGCGAATACATAGAAAGAAGGATCCTTTATTGTATGATTATATGATAGTGGAACAAACACTGGTAGCAGTTACTTCTGTAAAATATCTGGGAGTATGCGTGCGGAACGGTTTGAAGTGGAATAATCATATAAAATTAATTGTTGGTAAGGCGGGTACCAGGTTGAGATTCACTGGGAGAGTCCTTAGAAAATGTAGTCCATCAACAAAGGAGGTGGCTTACAAAACACTCGTTCGACCTATACTTGAGTATTGCTCATCAGTGTGGGATCCGTACCAGATCAGTTTGACGGAGGAGATAGAGAAGATCCAAAGAAGAGCGCCGCGTTTCGTCACAGGGTTATTTGGTAACCGTGTTAGAGTTACGGAGATGTTTAATAAACTCAAGTGGCAGACTCTGCAAGAGAGGCGCTCTGCATCGCGGTGTAGCTTGCTCGCCAGGTTTCGAGAGGGTGCGTTTCTGGATGAGGTATCGAATATATTGCTTCCCCCTACTTATACGTCCCGAGGAGATCACGAATGTTAAATTAGAGAGATTAGAGTGCGCACGGAGGCTTTCAGACAGTCGTTCTTCCCGTGAACCATACGCGACTGGAACAGGAAAGGGAGGTAATGACAGTGGCACGTAAAGTGCCCTCCGCCACACACCGTTGGGTGGCTTGCGGAGTATAAATGTAGATGTAGATGTAGGGAGGAGGTAATTTTAACTAGACTCCGGATAGGGCACTGTCCTTTTAGCCATCCACATCTTTTAAGCGGCGATCCTCCCCCACTCTGTCCCCACTGGTTTCAGCTGTGGACGGTAAGACACCTTTTAATTGAGTGCCCCTATTTTAATCCATTACGCTTCCGTCTACAGCTATCGCCTGATATATCGTCGATTTTAGCAGATGACACGCGCTCAGCCGACCGCGTTCTCAAGTTAATTAGTGCCAGTGAAATGACGTCAGTCATTTGAAGCCTTTTTTGGGGACAACCAACCCCTTTCTGTAGTAGATTTTTAAGCCTTCCTTCTGCTTTTAGTTTCTCCAATTTTATGACTTTCATTCCCATTGCTGCTGGTTTTCAATTTCGGTTTTTTACTGTTTCCTAAGTCACGGACCGGGTGCTAATGACCATAGCAGTTTTGCGCCCTAAAACAAAAAAATTATGCCAACAATTTTTATTGGAGTGCAAAAGTTGTCATGCTCATACATCACTTAGGAAAGTGAAAGACAGTCTCTGAAAAAGACTACAAAGAGATACTGGTCTACTTCAATACAAAATGTAAGAAAATATTGGGTGAAGAATAATTTACAGTTTCCCCCACACTCCTCAAATTTCATCTGATCATGCTCTATACAACTTCTTGTTTTCAAATCTGAAGAAATGGCTCACAGGTAAAAAATTACAAATAATTTAGTGTGGCTTCATTCCTAACATGGATGCTTATCTGAAACTTGGCACATAGTCCACTCTTACTGAATGTGTTATGTGTTATGAAGAGTCACTGAGATCTATTTCCTCTTCCAGTGGACACATCTCTATCTGCGATATCACATGCCTTCACTTCAAGTAACACTGTGGAATGAAACTTCCGTGACAGATGAAAACTGTGTGTCTGATTAGGACTCAAGCCCAAACTTGACTTTCCCAGGGAATACTATTACCAAATGAGCTGCACAGAAACGACTCAATATATTCTCACAATTTCAGTTATGTGAATAAGTCTCTCTTAGTGTTTTCAGTTTCACCCCAGACATTGATGCAAAGTCTGATGACCAGGAACCACCAGTCCTTGTGAGCTAAACAGTGATAATTAAAATTTCTTCCCTCATAAGGATTCAAATTGGCTATCTCAGAATCGTGTACCATCACAGAAATGCGTGTTAGTGATTTTGATTATGGAAGTGATTGATGCTGTGGTACTCAAAATTTTTTGCGTAATAAGTAAAGGAAATTGCCATTTCCTTCAAGTGTGTCTGAAGTACATACTGAACCTACATCAGAAAGAGGGAGGGGGTGTCATATCATGCGTGATTAAAGTGCAGCTACTCACAGAGGTCCAGTGCGGGCTGTAATTATCATATGGCAGTGAAAATTGATAGATATGCAAATGCGTTAAGGTGGAACAGATTTATGCGGGGAAAAAATTAGTTCCAATTTTGGCCACTAGGTGCAGATATGATGCTGTGAATACAAGAAAGATATATAGAAATGTTTTCATATGTAATGGATTAGGGGTGGGACATGGGCAGAAAAGGTCAAACAAGTGAGAAAGGCATAATGTTTATCTTGCTGTTAACTGCTGTTTAAATAATTTGATGTCGATGAGATGTCACATCCATAAAACGGTGTGATCAACAGTTGTTCACAGCAGTTCCAGTGGAAACTGAGCAACGTGTTCCTGTATAGTGGCTTTCAGATCAGGTAGAGACCGAATGTGCCCCTGGTAAATGGGTTCTTTTAGATATCACCAGATCCAAATTCACACGGACTCTGATCAGCTGATCATGCAGGCCATACAGCTGGGAGACCTCTGGAGATAGCACATTCATGGAAGTTGCATTAAGCTGATCATTCATTGGATGAACAACATGGGTCTTGCACCATCGTCCATGAAAACAGCGGTTTCCACACATTTGTGCAGACATCATGGTACACCTGACATGCTCTGTAGATTTGTTATCTTCAAAGGACAACAGACTGAGAATAAAGGTGTTTGTCAATCCACACTACAGAGTCATAATGCTCGTGCTGTGGCTCTCTGTGCACAACACACGGTTTAACAGTACCTCAAATTTGGCAGTTCTGTGTATTCGCTGCACACCATCGTGTAAAATGGGCCTCGTCACTCCGTAGAATTTTTCCCAGCCACATGGCATCAACTTCAATCCATGCCAGAAACCGAAGAGCAAATTCAGATCATTGCTGTGCATCATGAGGTTTCAGGTGCTGCACCGTCTGGATCTTGTACTGGTACCAGTGTAAAATAGGCCACAAAACTTTCAATAGTGTTGACCATGGAATGGACGATTCACATGACACTGCACAAGCACTAGCTATACCTGGGGCATGTGGTGCATGGTCAGTTTCAGCAACAGCAACCTCCTTCCATGTGCTATACGAGGCTCACTCATGGTTTTTTTTTTAAATTTCATTATCTTCTTCTTCTTCGTCTTCTTCTTCTTCAAATCACTTAATGACACGTGGCCTCTCCTCAGATGTTTTAGTTGGCAATACTCTCTCAATGCAGCACTGTAACTGCTGCCGTTCACATAAAACAGTTTCACTCTCAGGATACAGTCTCTCTTCTCGATAGAAGGCCACACTGTTCACTCATGCTATGGTTTGTCAATTGACAGTGTAGGTGTCATACCATCATACAAAGAGTGTGCAGTGATAGATGTGCACCTGGGACCACAGTTGGAGCTATTTTTTTTTTTTCCAGCATAAATTTGTTCCACATAAAGGCATTAGCATATCTACTAAGTTTTGACTGTACATTAATTACAGTTGCACTTTAATTATAACCGCCTGGTATGTCACGTAACCTAAGGCACATCACACACATACGTCATAAGAAGGTAATGACAAATTATATTCACTAAAAACTTCTATGAGAACGATTTAGGCATTTTTATAACCATCACACTGTCTTTACTTTGCAGTGCTTTTTGGTATACAGTGAAAGGTGGTTAGTCTGAAAGTACCAATCTTGCAACTCAAGTGTATCTGAAGAGGCAACACTAGCTGCAACAAAGACAGGAACCCACTGCTATCCAGTTAAGAGATTATTGATACACCATCTTGAGACTGTGACTTTCTCAAAAGTCTTGGAATAATACTACAAAGTATATGAAATGGAGCAAACACCAAGACGTTATATGGAAGGTTAATGAAGGACTTAAATTGATAGTAATATTTGTAGAAAAGTATGGTGAAACTGCAAAGGAACCCTTGGAGTACTCCAAATAGTCATGATAGCAGATAACTGAACAAATTCAGAATGTACTTCTAGGATTTAACGGGTTCATATAGCTCTTAAGAAAGTGGAATGAGCAGCTCAGGAAACCTCAAATTAAGATCTTTGGAAGCAAGGCAACATTGAAACTTGCTTGCAGATTAAAATTGTGTGCCAGACTAGTTCATTTTTATCAGGAAATTTCAAAACTGTTCACTCTGCTGCAGAGTGAAAGTTTCATTGTAAAAAAGCAGTGTCATTGATGAGGAACTCTGTTGTGTAAATCTAGGGAACAGGTATTAGGAGAAGACTTTGCAACAGTTCTACTACCTCCAAAGTATACCATGTATAGTGATAAAGAGAATGAGATAAAAAATTAGAGGTGTACTGAGGCGTGTACCGTATTTTACCAACTATAAGACACTACAGGCTAAAAGACACACCTTAATTTTTAAGTAGTTTTTTTTTAAATAACAGTTTTACCATTGTTATTATTACATTTAAAACCCAGACTAAAAAAAATTCTTAGTTTCTAAAACCAAACTGATCTTTAAAATGCCTGGCAATTGTCATCTGAACACTCTCCTCCTCCTCCTCCTCCTCCTCCTTGTCATCATCGTTGTCCTCTTCATACAGAAGATGGTCTTCACTGCCATCAAGAGTGTTACTTACACCACACTTGAAAGATTTACAATAGTGTCTTCTCTCACTCTAAACCATGACTGTTTTATCCACTTACACACTTGTTTGATTGTAGGTCCTTTTAAAGCTCCCTTCAGTGTGAAGTTGTGTTGGGTTTCATCCATTTATTCCATTCCTCTTTCATATACACTTTAAATAGCTTATTTATTGAGACATCAAGAGGTTGCAGTTGTGAAGTAAGGCCTTCCAGAATAACAGCAAGCTCTGTATTTCCCTGCCTCAATTATCTCTTTCATAGAATTTTTCAAATGACTCCTAAACTAATCTAGCGCAAAAAGAGAATTGTTCTTTAATAAATCTCCTTTCTATCTCTCCCACACTCTGTTAACTGATAATTTAATACCAGCCTTATCCACCAACTGTTGTCATGTACATGAACACCACCACCTGGCAGTATTTCAGAAGGTTTTGGCATTGTTTTGTGCTTGAAAATGAACATTGGATTAAGTTCAGTGCTGTCAGCACAGCGTAAAAAGACAACAGTTTAGTGCATTTTTTCATGTCCTCTTGTTTTTATAGTTATAGTTTTCACACTTTTCATAGCAACAGTTCCATTACTTGGCACATCAAACATCAGAGGAATTTCATCCATATTCACTATTTGGCATAAATTCACACTGGTTTTCTTTAGATATTGAATAATAAAACAATGGAAAGATAATATTTTATCTCCATTCTCATGTGGCATTTCCTGAGGTATTTTAGTTTTGGTTCGCATGCTAAGTCCATGATGCTTCATAACCCTTAACCCAGTACCACCAACCAACTCCACCCTTAACGTCTGTTGTTAAGTTCCACTATAGCACTAGCTTACGACTGTGTATTTGAATCAGTTTTGTATTAATTCCAGTGCCATTTTGAAGGTGTCCTGGAATCCATTTCAGTACGTCATCTCCTAGTTTTGGCCATTTTACATTCAGTCCTCTATTTGCACATTTAATCCTTCTATTTTTTTCTGTTCTTCTTTACTTGCCCACTGACTGTGAATGACTTTCTCTGTCGGTGGGGGGCTGAAATGCTGCTCAGCTGCTCTGTTTCCATGTTCTTCTGCGTAAGTTATTACTTTCAGTTTATAGCCTGCATCGTATGAAAACCTTTTATTTTTTCCATTACGAAACTAGCTACTAACTGAAATATTGTAGTGTTACTGATAACACAAATCACTATCAGTTAAAGTTCACTGGCTCAGTAGGCTGCAATGACGCATCATAGGCTAGACAGTGTTCTGGGTTTAAAATGGTGGGGCTGGAGGGAGACAGTACTAGCAAGCTTGTGAATCCTTGCAATTCATGTTCGGCATATCAATTCAGTTCTGCTACCAGTTGAATCCAATGTTGCCAGATAGAGATATGTTTCTCGTTGCACCAAATATATGGCCATTTTTAAGACTGGCGGGAATTTAAAATCAAATGTTGAACATTTTGACTTTGGGTTGCGCTGATGACAGAAAGCATGGGTCACATTTCAGTGGTGTCGGTGGAGTCTATCAGCAGGACAGGTTTCACTAGACATGGCCTGCACCTCAACAGGTATGGGAAGGGGAGTTTGGCAAAGCTTATAGGTGACAGCATAGGTGGGGTTGGTGGGATCACTCATGAGAAAATTCCTGCAGTAGTGGGTGTTAGAGCTGCACCTTTTTTAGATTGAAGTCAGCTGATAGGTATTCCTGCTTAAGGGAAGTCTCTCTAACAAGGGAATCACTTTTGACAAAGCTTAGGTATCCGAGTAATGAGGGAATTAGTATATTTCATCAAAATATACAAGGTATTAGAGATAAAGTTAGTGAACTGCTTATAGATGTTGACTCTGAAATTATTGGTATATCCGAACACTTCTTAAATAAGGAGATAATTCGGAGGCTTCCTTTACCAGGATACAGGTTGGCTGGCAGCTTTTCGAGGAGCTCTTTGCTGTGTGGGGGAGTAGCCATGTATGTGAAAAACGGCATCCCATTTGAGTCAATTGATGTTTCAAAGTACTGCACTGAAAAGGTGTTTGAATGTTGAGCAGGTGTGGTTAAATTTAATGGAGCTAAACTTCTAATGTTGTTATTTATAGATCCCCAGACTCCGATTTCACAACATTTTTGCTAAAGCTAGAGAAGGTTCTTGGTTCACTTTATAGGAAATACAAAAAGTTAGTTATATGTGGTGACTTCAGTATTAATTGTATAAGTGATTGTGCAAGGAAGAGGATGCTGGTAGACCTCTTTAATTCATATAATCTTATGCAAACCGTGTTCTTTCCAACGAGAGTGCAAGGGAACAGTAGAACAACCATAGACAACATTTTTGTTCATTCCTCATTACTAAAAGGGCATTCTGTTAGCAAAAAGGTGAATGGCCTTTCAGATCATGATGCACAAATTTTAACTCTAAAAGATTTTTGTGTTGCAACACGTGTTAAATATAGTCATCAGCTGTTTAGGAAAGCTGATCCAGTTGCTGTAGAGACCTTTGTAAACCTTATCAAGGAAAAAGAGTGGCAAGATGTTTATAGTGCTGGTACAGTAGACGATAAATATAATGCTTTCCTCGAGACTTTTCTCATGCTCTTTGAAAGTTGCTTTCCTTTAGAACGTTTAAAACAGGGTACTAGCACAAACAGGCAGCCTGGGTGGCTGACTAGAGGGATAAGCATATCTTGTAGAACAAAGTGGCAATTATATCAAAACGTTAGAAACAGTCAAAATCTAAATGCAGCAGCCCATTACAAACAGTATTGTAAGGTGTTTAAAAATGTTATTAGGAAGGCAAAAAGTATGTGGTATGCAGATAGAATAGCTAAGTCTCAGGATAAAATTAAAACCATATGGTCAGTCGTAAAGGAAGTTGCTGGTCTGCAGAGACAGGTCAAGGATATAGAATCAGTGCGTAGTGGGAATGTCCGTGTTACTGATAAGTCGCATATATGTACAGTATTTAATAATCACTTTCTGAATATAGCAGGTGAACTAAATAGAAACCTAGTCCCAACAGGGAATCATATAGCGCTCTTAGAAAAAAGTGTTCCGAGACTGTTACCTGAAATGCTCCTCCATGATACTGACAAGAGGGAGATTGAGTTAATAATTAAATCACTAAAGCCAAAGAACTCTCATGGATATGACGGGGTATCTAGCAGAATACTGAAGTATTGTTCTATGTATGTTTGCCCAGTTCTCAGCCATATCTGTAACTTTTCCTTTAGGAGTGGTCGGTTTCCTGACCGATTAAAGTACTCGGTAGTGAAGCCACTTTATAAAAAGGGAGACATTGATAATGTTGACAATTTTAGACCTATTTCTATGCCATCGGTGTTTGCTAAAGTTATCGAGAAGGTTGTATATACAAGGTTACTGGAGCATTTAAATTCACATAATTTGCAGTCAAATGTTCAGTTTGGTTTTAGAAATGGTTTAACAACTGAAAATGCTATATTCTCTTTTCTCTGTGAGGTTTTGGACGGATTAAATAAAAGGTTGCGAACGCTAGGTGTTTTCTTTGATTTAACGAAGGCTTTTGACTGTGTTGACCACAAAATATTACTGCAGAAGTTGGACCATTATGGAGTAAGGGGAGTAGCTTACAATTGGTTCGCCTCTTACTTTAAGAACAGAAAGCAGAGGGTAATTCTCCGCAATATTGAGAGTGGTAGTGATGTTCAGTCCCAATGGGGCACTGTTAAGTGGGGCGTTCCCCAAGGGTCAGTGCTGGGGCCACTGGTGTTTCTTATTTATATAAATGATATGCCTTCTAGTATTACAGGTGATTCAAAAATATTTCAGTTTGCTGATGACACCTGCTTGATAGTGAAGGATCTTGTGTGTAATATTGAAACAGTAACAAATAATGTAGTTCATGAAATAACTTCGTGGCTTGTGGGAAATAATTTGATGCTAAATCACAGTAAGACTCAGTTTTTACAGTTTCTAACTCACAATTCAACAAGAACCGATATTTTAATCAGACAGAATGGGCATATTATAAGCGAGATGGAACAGTTCAAGTTCCTAGGCATTCGGATAGATAGTAAGCTGTTGTGGAAAGCCCACGTCCAGGATCTTCTTCAGAAACTAAATGCTGCTTTATTTACCATTAGAACAGTATCTGAAATAAGTGACAGTTCAACATGAAAAGTAGTCTACTTCGCATATTTTCATACACTTATGTCATATGGGATTATTTTTTGGGGTAATTCTTCTGATTCAAAAAGGGTATTTTTGGCTCAAAAACGGGCTGTTCGAGCTATATGTGGTGTAAGTTCGAGAACCTCTTGTCGACCCCTATTCAAAAATCTGGGAATTCTGACATTGCCCTCACAGTATATATTTTCTTTAATGTTGTTTGTTGTTAGCAATATTAGCCTATTCCCAAGAGTTAGCAGCTTTCACTCAGTTAATACTAGGCAGAAATCAAATCTGCATGTAGAATGCACTTCCTTGACTCTTGTGCAGAAAGGAGTGCAGTATTCTGCTGCATCCATTTTCAATAAGCTACCACAAGAACTCAAAAATCTTAGCAGTAGCCCAAACACTTTTAAGTCTAAACTGAAGAGTTTCCTCATGGCTCACTACTCCTATTCTGTCGAGGAGCTCCTGGAAGAGCTAAAAAATTAAGCAAATTCCAGTGTTACATTGTTGATTTTCTTCATTTAAACTTACGACTTGTCACCTGAATATATTTTTTTTATATTTCATTTTATCTGTTTCTAATATCGTGTTATAATTTCATGTACTGACTTGTTCCATGACCATGGAGACTTCTCCTTAATTTGGTCCCACGGAACAATAAATAAATAAATTTTTATATTAATTTACAGTATGACACACCTAAATTTTGGAGGCAATTTTTCAAAGAAAAAAAAACGAGTCTTATAGTCCGTAAAATACAGTACTCATTTTCCCCACACTCATAATGTGATTGTAATAGTATACAAAGTTGCTGCTATCAGTTCAAGTATACGCTATCATGCACTGTACAGTAACATGTGGAGTGTATATATGCAGATATAGAAATACACACTCATTCTGTGACTGTGAATAGTGCAAGCTGCTCCTGGTCACGTGTCCACCAGTGGACAGCAGGGCACCTGCATACATGCAGGCAGTTAGGCATCTGGGCTGGAACCTGTGCAACATTTCTGAAGAGCCAAGCGCACGCTGGCGGGGTTGGCCAAGTGGTTCACCTGTTATTACTCCTATTAAGCTACCTGGCAGGTGGCCTATACGAGCTCCACCTGCTAATGCTATAAGGGGCTGTGTTGAAATATATGAGAATAATGTTTCTTACGGTATCAGAATGTTGGATTTAAAATGAGAGAATTTGGTGCACTTGAAAACTTGTATCCAAAGTCTATTCTTTGCACTTACAATGCATCTACCTAGATGCCTAGATACATATTCTGCAAACCACTGTGAAGTACGTGTAGGTCCTAATTAAGTATATTTTTTATTGTGTTAACTACTATTTTATTTTTATGGGACTACTTTTTAGACACTTTGTCATCAGCCGCTTTGCACTAAATAATGTTCATCTAATGCCCTTACATGTCTAATAAATAGTACAAAAAGGGTGAAGTCTTACGCTTGAGTCTCTTACTTATTAAGCACAGAAATATGTCCCATTTCATACATATATTCCAAACTAGGTCATTTTAGCTATTTTTAGTTTTATCTCCCTGTTTTGATGTGCTGTGTCCAATCTTGCAATTTGCGCAATACCAATTCTCTCACAATTCGGCTCTGAATTGAACTTTTGGGAACGGACGCTGATAACCTCACTGTTGTGCGCCCTAAAACACTATTAATAATAATAATCATCATCATCATTTTAGCTTTGTGCTGCTTCTGCTTCCTCTGTCACACTGTGCTTGTTCAGTATAAGAGAGGTGTTTCACACTATTGGAGATGAAGTAGTGCTCACAGCACTGGTATGCATTTGAGAACCCATGTTTATTAGACTTTATCACTATGAATGATAATTCCTGTCATATTGCTCAGTATTGACTATTACTCCTGGGACACCCTTATTTCTTTGATCACTTTGAAATACCGTACTTAAATTTCTGATTTAATTAGTGTCCTTTGATTCCTTGGGTTAAAAATATATTGGCTTTTTATACCAGTGAAAGGTTGTCTCTTTGTTTTTAATATTTCTGTAATTTTTTTCTCCAAGTGGACAGACAGAACTAAAAAAGCCAGATGGTACAATAAAAACAAATTACATAAATGGTGCAGCACAAACAGTATTTCCAGATGGTCATGTAGAGTGGGTCCTGAATGATGGAAGACAGTGTATAATTGATCAGAATGGTGAAAAAACCTGGTACTTCCCTAATGGACAAAAGGAAATCCACAACAAAGACCACAAGGTAAGGAAATAGTACCTTTGCATTAACTTTTAAAGGTACATTTTTAAGATAATGGAAAAATCTTTAACTAGTGATGTTACTGTTAAATGTAAGAAATTGACTACAGCAGTATAAGTTTCTAAATCTTTCTGCAATATGTAAGCAACTTTTTTGTTTTAACATTTCAGTTTGTAAATGTGAGATTAAACATTGCGTACTAAAGATCAACTGGCTAAATGTCTTCTAGTAATACTATTTTGCTCATTTTTCCTGACAAAAGCAGAGCTGGAATGTATGTGACAAACAGGAGTATACAGGAAGATGTTTATGTGCTGTTCTGAGTTGTTGAATAAGAGTAGATGTAGAGGAATCTGATGTACTTTTTTTGGAGTATAAAAATGTTTGCAACAAATGGGACATTGGCACATTTGTAATGAGCTGTGGATATTTGATAAGACAACGCCACAGTGTGAAGTGCTTTTAAACAATATGTGGCCCTTCTAATACTGAGTACTTCTACAGTTGGTTAAATCCTAAATGTGTTAGCAGTGAGGCCTTCAGAACTAACGTATATGTATCTTTGAAAGACAAGTTAAATGAACTGGAGTTTTTATTTGTTGCATATAAGATTAGCTGATGCAGAATGTAAGTCTATACATTATATAGTTGGACTAAAACAGATTATCTGCGGGATAAGAGAGATCCTATCTGTATCTACATGTGTTCCATCTGCAGATATTAAACAATATAATCTGTGGCAATAATGTGATAAACGTTTGCGGCAACTCATCTTCAAACCTTCTAGAATAGCTAAAATTTTCATATGATGTGTATTCTGAATCGTCAACAAATACTTTATTTTCATCATCTGTAGATTCATAAAGGGCTTTGTAAATAATTTTCTCCTAACATTTCTCCTCTTCGCTGCACATTTTGAACACAAAATCAACATAAAAGCACACAAAATGCATGAAACAGAGAGAACTCGAATGTCACCTAATGCCTAAGAATCAATAACAAAAGTATCAAAAACAATGAATTGTTCAAGTGATACTGCTACTGCCCTCTATGAAGCCTGCAGACCTCACAGATTATTCCGTTAGCTGTAAAAATTGGCTCCAAACCATGCAAAAACCACTGTAACTGACTTGACATAACATTGCTTCTGCTGCACATTCCTGTTTCCCACAAGTTATGCAATATTACATCAGCTGCACGCTAAGTGCAGCACACTAAACATCTGGGCCAACTGTAATTTTACGTCTACTAAAGTCGCACCTCAGAATTACAGAATTAATGATTCCACAGACCATCGTCGTGGCGTGGAGCCTGAACCACATTCTTTGCCGAGGCATCAACGATTTATTATCATGCGTGAAAATGAGGCACATCCTAGCCACATTCCTGCCCATCCTTCCTAAAGTGGTATTCTGCCACCCACCCACCCACACACTATCTGTGTCCATCAATAAGCCACATCCACTCCCAGCCCCTTGCCACATGGGTCACATCCATGTGGCAGAACCAGGTGCAAGACCTATCTGATACATCCATCCAGAACATCCAACTCCAGACCCATTACAGCCTTATCCTATCCCATCAGAGGCAGGAACATCTGTGAAAACAGTCATGTTGTATACCAGCTCTGTTGCCCCACTGCAGGTCCGGGGGCTAGAATAGGCCCGAGGTATTCCTGCCTGTCATACGAGGCGACTAAAAGGAGTTTCACATGTTTCGGCCTTTATGTGATGGTTCCCAGTAGGGTTTGACTTACATTCTTCAAAATTTTCCCAAAGAGAGAGCTAATTGGGGAAGGGCGCCTTACAAGGTGCATCGTGTCCATCGTGCATTGAGATCTTTAGCCCACTTTCTTGTCGTCGCATTGCAGTCCTGCCCATTCTCCATCTGTTGGGCGAGGACACCTTCCTGGGTGAATTTTCCACCATGCACTACGCTGTGTCAATTTCTGCGTCGCTGATGTCCCTGGACTTCTTTGCACCTGATATCCAGCACAGTAGCCAATCCATTGTGGTGGGGCCGCCATGTACCCCCGACTACACAGGGATCGCTCTGCTAATGCTTGTGCTCTTAACTCCCCATGTATGCCAAGGGGTAGATGCCCATTCCCCTGGGGCATCGGGACTCCCGGCAATGGCCATCCTGCCAGGTCCTCTGTGAGGACGGCCCCTGGTTGGAGTGGGTGGCATCAGAGCGGATGACATGCAATGAAGTGTAGTACATCATCTCTTGCTGTAAGGTTTTAATGTGTTGCAGAGTGGCTGGCTTGCCCTTTTTATTTTCGTGGTTGGCCAGCACTGTAATCTGCTTTCATGTTTTACTCTCTTCTGTTTCTAGCATCTCTCTGTTGTTTTCTTGTCCTCTGTTGTTCCTCCTAGTGTTCGTTGCCTTCCCTTCATTCTTGTGGCTTTTCCTTACTTTCCATTTTGTGTTATATGTTTCGTCTGTTTTATTCTCACACTTGTGGCATTGTTTTATTAGGAACAATGGACCAATGACCTCATGGTTTGGTCCCTTCTCCCGGCTTTAAACCAACCAACCAGCCAACCAACCAATTATCTCTGTTGAGCATCATCTGGATCCTTTCCCGAACACTAGCTTCTCTGAACTTCGTAAATGGGAATTGTCCATGCAACATACATTTTTATTCCTGTAGTACCTCTTGACCTGAATCTTCATTAGCCTCCCATCTCCATGACCCTGTCTTCACTCATCCGTCCTCTATACAATTGTCGTCATGCAGTACACAAACTCATTGGTGCTGGTTCCAGTGTCCTCGTCACACTCCTACCACCCAGGTTTGTATCTCTGGTAGTAGTAAAATCGGTTCCACTGTAATTGTGATTTATAAAGGAGGGGAGTAGCTTTACCCTAAAAAACTTGTAAAGCGAGGTATAACAAGTTGTAGCATATTATAATAATTACTTACAAAATACTTCTTTAAAATTTGATGAAAACCTTATGAAAATGTTTTTGAAATTTCTGCTATCTGCCGTCCACCATGGAAAGTGGAATGCCTACCAGTGGGCATAGGGACCAGATTGACTACCACTGCTTTCAGCTGTCAGCCTTCCTCCCACTCCCCACCTCCTTTCTCCCATGACCCGCACCACTCCCTTACACCAGCCAGGCTGACAAGCAACTTAACAAGAGAGTGAAATATCTGTGTTAAGTATTTTTTAATGTAGTAACATTACATTAATATGTTACATAAATTGCATGTTCGAAGTTTCTTTAGCAGTGTGTTTGTCACATTTTTCTGTGTAATAAGTGTGTGTGTGTGCACACACACGATATGTATAAGACTTATCATTCCAACCATTTTTTATCTGTAATCAGAATCCAGAGTTATAAGTATGTGATCATTTGAATTATTAGTTTTTGCTACAGAAACTGACCCATATAAGTTACAGTGATATTCAGTATAGATACTTCGTGTAAATAAGATTTTTATAATCAGAAATTTCTTTATACCTATTTAGTTATGTGCCTGTTACAGTGAAAGGATCTGGAAGAAAAAATCAAACCCTTATAGCACCACCAAACCTTTATGGTCCTGTACATTTTATTTCAGTTCTAAGAATGGACTACACAATACTGATAATTCATTTTTCTTGTTGTAAAACAGTATGGCCAACAATTTTCCCATAAATTAAATTTGGTGTTTTTATTTCTAGAGACGGGAGTACCCAGATGGAACAATCAAATATGTTTTCCCTGATGGTAGTATGAAAACAAAATATGCAAATGGCCGCATCCGGGTAAAAGATAAACATGGAAAACTTATAATGGATTCAGACTTGCAGTAAGATAAAGTTAATGACACTGGCATTTATTTATGTTACAATAACTACTGGAAAGTTGCTTTGTAACTTGTGTAAAAAAAAATCTGTATATAATTATGGTCAAGGCATGTGACAAAAAGAGGAAAAGCAGTAAAAAATGTTAAATGCAACAGCATACAGATAAGTGAATTATTACTACTTAGATAACCAAAAAGTTTATTAAAAATTTGTTTTATAACCAGTGATTTGTTTTAAAAAAATTGCCACATGAGAAAGATCTTTGAAAACACACTTCATTGAGTGAATGTTACCATAACAGTGTCTTAGCCAAGAGAACATTTTATTGAAAATTAAAGTGCAGGTAGTTTCAACCTGAACACAGTAAGTGGCTAACAATCACTGTGACTCAGCAGTTGTAATTGTGTTGCAAGTGAGTACTCTCCATCTTGTATCTGAATGTCTCACACTCTTCATATAAATACTGTTAAAGTTAAATGTCAGACTCACAATACAAACCCATTTGGGGAAGAATGAAAGTTAACAGTACTAAACTGTACTTAAAATTCACACACATTTGGTACATGTATTACACACACACACACACACACACACACACACACATAGTGAGCATATCATATGTTTTTATTTTAGTGCCGGACAAAAAAATTCAAGAATTACAAAACAGGCGTAAAGCTTTTGAGCTAGCTATTGATACCACTAAGATCCCCTGTTCAGGGTTGCATGTTCATATGTAATATGGCAGTGTTCATCAATGATACCTCACTACTCTTGAAGAGACAAGCAGCTGATATCCAGATTGTCATTATGTATATACCACATAATAATGTATTTGACAATAGGAGTATCTTGTGTATTATGAGGTAGCTTCCCTGTACTAACAGTAACATTATGCTTCAGGTCCCAATACAATTACATCCTCGTATGCAACAGATCGAACTTCAGGAAGAATATAATAATTCCAACTACAAAGAAAGCAAGTGCTGATAGGTGTGATGTACTGAATTGTCATTTTAATGCCATGGTTTCAAAATACTGACAAATATTATTTACAGATGAATAGAAAAACTGGTAGAAGCTGACTTCAGTTAATATCAGTTTGGATTCTGATGAAATGTAGGAACATGCCAGCCCTGACGCCGGCTACAAGCGCTTTTCACTTGCTGTGTTAAAAGATAAGTAATTTAGGTAGTAATTAATTGTTTTAGCTGTCTATTCTATAGTATTTACGTGCATTAGTGTCAGATACACGTTATAAATTAAAGGTTTCAGTTTTTATTTGCCTCTGAATAAGATAAGCAAAGTTTCTATTTGGGACAGTTCAGAGTGTACACAAATGTTTGTTTACATTCTTAACTGACGTTAATTACGTGGGATTATCAATTAATTCAGTGCACAATACTTAGTATTTGCGATTATTAGTGTCATTTAGACTCAATACATTGAAGTAGTTTTTATACATTTTATTAGGTTATTTTTCATGTGAACGTAAATGTTTGTTTACATTGTCGATAAGAGGGTTAATCAGTTTGTTAGTGTACAATACTCAGTATTCACCTTTATTGCCATCATTTAGACTCGATACTTTCAAGGTAGCCGTTTTAATACGTTTTATTAGGAATAGTGATACTGACAGTGATTTCTAACCTCACTTGTATACGTTTGACTAGCGCAACCTGCGATCGTAAACAGTTAAACAAACGTATAATATGTGGTAAATTAGTATTGCACTACAATATCTGAGTAAATCAGTGTTACAATACAACTTCTGAGCCTTATTACCTATGGTTTAGTTAGCAGAAAGCTAACTCACCTCGCCGTCTGCTTAAATTCCTTAGCTTGTTGTGGGCTTTAGTGATCGTGTACTGTAAGCCCATCAGTTCCTATAAAGTAGAATTTGTATTTGTGCTTTACATTCTGAACTCTTATTGTTAACTAAAGGTTTTGTTTTGTACCTGCATCTGTCAGTGTACAATACCCAGTGTTTATGTTTATTAGTGTCATTTAGACTCAGTACATTTAAGGCAGCAGTTTTTATAGTTTTATTAGGTCATTTTCGCATGTACGTAAATGCTTGCTTAAATTTCAAATACGAGGGATAATCAGTAGGTGCAGCTTACCATAGGTCACTGTTTAATTCGTTTATAATATTCACTAGATAGCCCACAGCAGTTTACTGTAGGTCACTGTCTTATTCTTTAGTATTCACTAAATAGCCCCTAGCAGGAAAATAAGCACCAGATCTCATTTCTACCATAAATTTTTATTTTCATTATTGAGTGTCCTTTCTGCCAACTAGAGTGTAGCTGTTAACCTTGTGTGACAGTAGGTTTCCTGAAGTTTTTTTTATAGTAAATCAGTTATTACCTAGATGGATAGGGACTGTGTCTGTTGTGTGCAGATGTAGGAGGAGTTGGCCAAAGTCCAAACACAGCTGGAAGCTTTGTTGGCCACAGTCAACAAGCTCCAGAGTGCCACCTTGAGGTGTGGTGGGGATGGGGTGCCTGGGGCAGCCTCTGCTGTACTCGATGTGCAGGGGGGGGGGGGGGGGGGATGTCTCAGCTATCTGTCACTGAGCCGACCTCAGGTGCGACTGAGCCGGCTGGCCCACTCTCACCTCAGTGTGGGTGGCAGATTGTGTCGAGGTCTTGAGCCTCAAGGCGAAGGCTGCATGGGGGAAGCAGGCTCCTGCCAAATCCCATGCACTTTGCTAATAGATTCAGTGTGCTATCTGATGCTGGTGAAGGGGGGTGGGGGGGGAGGCTGAGCCGGATCAGACTGCATCTTCTGCCAGGATAGTGGCTGCTCCTTCAGCAAGGTCTGGACAGGCACGTGGGGGTAGGGGTTTGTTAGTTATTGGGAGCGCCAATGTTAGGCGGGTCATGGAGCCCCTCAGGAACATAGCAGCTAGGGCGGGGAAGAAGTCCAACGTTCATTCAGTGTGCTTGCCGGGGGGCCTTGACTAGGATGTGGAAGAGGCTCTTCCGGCGGCTATCGAGCGTGCAGGGTGCAGCCAGCTGCAGATTGTTGCATCCCGGCACCAACGATGCCTGTCGTCTGGGTTCCGAGGAAATCCTTGGATCCTTTCGACGGCTGGCTAAATTGGTGAAGGCGGCCTCCATCTCTCGAGTAGACCCAGGGTGGACCAGGGTCCTCTGGTTTGGAGTCAAGTGGAGAATCTAAGCCAGAGGCTACATTGACTCTGTGACGAAAATGGTTGTAGATTCCTCGACCTATACTATGGGGCAGAAGGTTGCAGGACACCCCTCGATAGATCAGGGGTGCATTACACACAGGAAGCAGCTACATGGGTAGCACAGTACTTGTGGCATGCACATGGGAGTTTTTTTGATTAGGTTCCTCCCCATGGGAAACAAACCGCTGGCCCGAAAAATTACCAGTTCATGGCACTGATGTGGGTGTGCCAACTGTAAAAATTGTTAGGTCGCCTAAACAGGTCATTCCAAAGGATTTAAATATGCTTAATCTCATGTTAGTAATTTGTCGAAGTGTCTGTAGCAAGATCCCAGAGTTAATCTCCGAAATAAACAGTAGCAATGCAGATATTGTGTTAGGTACCGAAAGCTGGTTGAAACCAGACATAAAAAGCAGTGAAATTTTGAACTCTTGATTGGACAGTGTTTAGGAAGGATAGGACTGATGCTATTGGAGGTGGTGTTTTCATTGCAGTTAAAAGCTGTTTAAACACAGTTGAGATCGATACTGTGTTTGACTGTGAAATAGTCTGGATAAAGCTGTCAATCAGACAAGGATTGACCATTGTATTAGGATGTTTTTATAGACCACCAGCATCTGCAACAAACATTGCAGAACATTTCAGGGAAAGTCTTGAGTACGTAGGAAGTAAATATCCAAATTATCCATTAGTTATAGGTGGAGACTTTAATCTATCATCCATTGACTGGGAAAATTACATGTTTATTACAGGGGGCAGAAGCAAAGATTCGTGTTAAGTTATTCTAGGAGCGCTCTCAACATACGACCTTGAGCAATTGGTTAGGAAACCAACTCAAGATGGAAACATATTAGATATCTTGGCCACAAACAGACCTGATCTTTTTGAGGAAGTTAATCTAGAAGAAGGTATTAGTGACCATAAAGTCGTTGTGGCTTCTATGTCAGTGGAAGTTGCAAAAAAAAAATAAAAACAAAGAAACAGCGTAGAGTTTTATTGTTTGGGAAAGCAAATAAAAATGTCATTAATGAGTATCTTCATAGTCAGCTCCAAGCATTCACCATGGGACACGAAGATATTGAGCATCTTTGGTTGGAATTTAAGGGTATTGTCCACCATGTGCTAGAGAAGTATGTGCCTAGCAGAAGTATAGGGGAGGGAAAGGATCCACCTTGGTACAACAAACATATTAGGAAGTTGCTAAGAAAGCAGAGAATTTTGCACAGCCATTTTAAACGTAGTCACTGCCCTGCTGACAAACAGAAATAATTCGAAATGAAAGCCGCTCTCAGAAGGACAATGAGAGACGTTTTTAACGAATTTTAATGCAATATTTTATCTGCAGATTCTAAAAATAACCCCAAAAAATTTTGGTCGTACGTAAAATCTATGAACGCTACAGATAATTCAATACCTTCTCTTGCTGACAGTATGGGTAATGTAACTGATGATGATAAACAGAAGGCCGAAATTCTAAATCTAGCTTTCAAAAACTCGTTTACGACAAAGGACTGCAGCACCATTCCCCCTTTCAATTATCGGACAAATGAAAGGATGGCTGACATAGTGTTTAGTGTATCTGGGATTGTAAAACAGTTAGGATCCTTAGATTCCAGAAAGGCGTCTGGCCCAGACAGTATCCCCGTAAGATTTTATGTTGACTGTGCTACAAATATAGCACCATTCTTATCCATCATCTATCAGAGATCATTGGAACGGCGGAAAGTTCCACGGGACTGGAAGAAGCCCCAGGTCATAGCTATCTATATAAAGGGTAGAAAATCGGATGCACATAATTACCGGCCAATTTCACTGACACCGATTTGTTGTAGAATCATGGAACATACTTTGTGTTCAGACATAATGACCTGTCTAGAGTCTGAGAAGCTCATCTGCAGAAACCAGCACGGTTTTAGGAAACAGCGGTCATGCGAGACACAGCTGGCCCTCTTTGTGCATGATATACAACAGGCTGTAGATATCGGCTCCCAGGTTGATGCCATATTTCTCGACTTTCGAAAGGCGTTTGACTCAGTTCCGCACTGTCGCTTGCTACAAAAAGTGCACGCTTACGGTCTATCCAGTGCCATATGTGGTTGGATAGAAAGTTTTCTAACAGACAGGGAGCAGTATGTCGTCCTGAACAGGGTAACTTCAACAGAGACGAGGGTAACTTCAACAGAGACGAGGGTAACTTCAACAGAGACGAGGGTAACTTCAACAGAGACGAGGGTAACTTCAACAGAGACGAGGGTAACTTCAACAGAGACGAGGGTAACTTCAACAGAGACGAGGGTAACTTCAACAGAGACGAGGGTAACTTCAACAGAGACGAGGGTAACTTCAACAGAGACGAGGGCAACTTCAACAGAGACGAGGGCAACTTCAACAGAGACGAGGGCAACTTCAACAGAGACGAGGGCAACTTCAACAGAGACGAGGGCAACTTCAACAGAGACGAGGGCAACTTCAACAGAGACGAGGGCAACTTCAACAGAGACGAGGGCAACTTCAACAGAGACGAGGGCAACTTCAACAGAGACGAGGGCAACTTCAACAGAGACGAGGGCAACTTCAACAGAGACGAGGGCAACTTCAACAGAGACGAGGGCAACTTCAACAGAGACGAGGGCAACTTCAACAGAGACGAGGGCAACTTCAACAGAGACGAGGGCAACTTCAACAGAGACGAGGGCAACTTCAACAGAGACGAGGGCAACTTCAACAGAGACGAGGGTAACATCAGGTGTGCCCCAGGGCAGCGTAATTGGTCCTCTGCTTTTTACCATTTACATAAACGATCTGGTTGATGGTATTGACAGCGGTATTAGACTGTTTGCCGATGATGCTGTAGTCTACAGGAAATTAGTATCACACGAAAGTTGTGAACAAATCAATGAGGATTTGCAGAAAATAAATGCGTGGTGTAATGACTGGCAGTTATCTCTCAATATTAGTAAGTGTAACCTACTGCATATAACAAGGCAAAAATCCCCATTAATGTATGAGTACAAAATAAATGATCAGTCTTTGGAAGCGGTAACATCAGTCGAGTATCTGGGTGTAACCATTCGAAATTATCTCAAATGAAATGATCAGATTACACAAGTATCGGGTAAGACGAACTCTAGATTGTGGTTTATTGGTAGAATCCTGAAGCGATGCAGTCCTTCAACAAAGGAAATAGCTTACAATACATTAGTTTGTCCAGTCTTAGAGTATTGTTTGTCTGTATGGGATCCTTACCAGTTGGGTCTGATTCAAGAGATTGAGAAGGTCCAAAGAAGAGTGGCAAGATTCATGACTGGTACATTTAGCCATCGCAAGAGCGTTACAGATCTCATAGAAAGTTTGAAGTGGGACACACTTGCAGATAGACGACACACTAAACAGAAGGGGCTGCTCACTAAATTCCGAAATCCAATCTTCACCGAGCATGTAGAGCATATATTATTAGCGCCAACTTTCAAATCGCGTAATGATCATCATTCAAAGATAAGGGAAATAAAGAGTTCTTACTGAGGCGTTCAGACAGTCGTTTTTCCCTCGTGCGATCCGCAAGTAGAACAGAGGGGGGGGAAATATGACTTTGGCACAAATTGTGCCCTCCACCACACACCACTTGGTGGCTAGCGGAGTATATATGTAGATGTATATGTATATGTAGATGTAGATGCAAGGCACACTGGACCCTATGACTTACCTTAGGAAATAGGTAAGAAAAAGATAAACATATCTATATAGCATTCCGGGATTCAGAGAAAGCATTTGGCAGTGCTGCCTGGAATACACACTTTTAGATTCTGGAAGTGGCAGGGGTAAATTACAGGAAGCAAATGGTTATATACAGTTTGTACAGAAACTAGCCTGTACATATCAGGGTTGACGAGCATACAAGGGAGTGAGACAGAGTTGTATCCTATCCCTGATGAGCAAGCAGTAAAGTGCAAAAAGAAGAAATAAAAATTTTGAGGTTTTCAGATGACATTGTATTAGAGGCATTCAATAATTAATGCAACACACTTTTTTTCTAAAAGCATATTTTTTTTTTTTTCCCTGATTTCAATACACAATATTATTCCACTCTTTTGGCTACACAGTCTTGTTTTTCAACCTATTCTCTGTTCAAGGCGATGGCCTGTCGTGCAACCTTACTGGGAGGGCCTGTATACCCACATGATTCTACTCTACTGGCCAAAGTCAGAGCCAATGTCTTGTTGCATCAATAAACTGGTGTTCTACGGATCGGAGTGCAGAATGTCAGATCCCTTAATTGGGCAGGTAGATTAGAAAATTTAAAAAGAGAAATGGATAAGTTAAAGTTAGATATAGTGGGAATTAGCGAAGTTCGGTGGCAGGAGGAACAAGACTTTTGGTCAGGTGAATACAGGGTTATAAATACAAAATCAAATAGGGGTAATGCAGGAGTAGGTTTAATAATGAATAAAAAAAAATAGGAGTTCGGGTAAGCTACTACAAACAACATAGTGAACGCATTATTGTGGCCAAGATAGACACGAAGCCGACACCTACAACAGTAGTACAAGTCTATATGCCAACTAGCTCTGCAGATGACAAAGAAATTGAAGAAATGTATGAGGAGATAAAAGAAATTATTCAGATAGTGAAGGGAGACGAAAATTTAATAGTCATGGGTGACTGGAATTCGGTAGTAGGAAAAGGAAGAGAGAGAGAAACGTAGTAGGTGAATATGGATTGGGGGTAAGAAATGAAAGAGGAAGCCGCCTGATAGAATTTTGCGCAGAACACAACTTAATCGTAGCTAACACTTGGTTCAAGAATCATAAAAGGAGGTTGTATACATGGAAGAAGCCTGGAGATACTGACAGGTTTCAGATAGATTATATAATGGTAAGACAGAGATTTAGGAACCAGGTATTAAATTGTAAGACATTTCCAGGGGCAGATATGGACTCTGACCACAATCTATTGGTTATGAACTGTAGATAAAAACTGAAGAAACTGCAAAAAGGTGGGAATTTGAGATGGGACCTGGATAAACTGAAAGAACCAGAGGTTGTAGAGAGCTTCAGGGAGAGCATTAGGGAACGATTGACAAGAATGGGGGAAAGAAATACAGTAGAAGAAGAATGTATAGCTTTGAGGGATGAAGTGGTGAAGGCAGCAGAGGATCAAGTAGGTAAAAAGACGAGGGCTAGTAGAAATCCTTGGGTGACAGAGGAAATACTGAATTTAATTGATGAAAGGAGAAAATATAAAAATGCAGTAAATGAAGCAGGCAAAAAGGAACACAAACATCTCAAAAATGAGATCGACAGGAAGTGCAAAATGGTTAAGCCAGCATGGCTAGAGGACAAATGTAAGGATGTAGAGGCTTACCTCACTAGGGGTAAGATAGATACTGCCTACAGGAAAATTAAAGAGACCTTTGGAGAAAAGAGAACCACTTGTATGAATATAAAGGGCTCAGATGGAAACCCAGTTCCAAGCAAAGAAGGGAAAGCAGAAAGGTGGACGGAGTATATAGAGGAACTATACAAGGGCGATATTCTTGAGGACAATATTATGGAAATGGGAGAGGATGTAGATGAAGATGAAATGGGAGATATGATACTGCATGAAGAATTAAATAGAGCACTGAAAGACCTAAGTCGAAACAAGGCCCCGGGAGTAGACAACATTCCATTAGAACTACTGAAGGCCTTGGGAGAGCCAGTCCTGACAAAACTCTACCATCTGGTGAGCAAAATGTATGAGACAGGCAAAATACCCTCAAACTTCAAGAAGAATATAATAATTCCAATCCCAAAGAAAGCAGGCGTTGACAGATGTGAAAATTACCGAACTATCAGTTTAATAAGTCACGGCCGCAAAATACTAACGTGAATTATGTACAGACGTATGGAAAAACTGGTAGAAGCTGACCTCGGGGAAGATCAATTTGGATTCCGTAGAAATATGGGAACACGTGAGGCTATACTGACCCTACGACTTATCTTAGAAGCTAGATTAAGAAAAGGCAAACCTACGTTTCTAGCATTTGTAGACTTGGAGAAAGCTTTTGACAATGTTGACTGGAATAATCTCTTTCAAATTCTAAAGGTGGCAGGGGTAAAATACAGGGAGCGAAAGGCTATTTACAATTTGTACAGAAACCAGATGGCAGTTATAAGAGTCAAGGGACACGAAAGGGAAGCAGTGGTTGGGAAGGGAGTGAGACAGGGTTGTAGCCTCTCCCCGATGTTATTCAATTTGTATGTTGAGCAAGCAGTAAAGGAAACAAAAGAAAAAGTTGGAGTAGGTATTAAAATCCATGGAGAAGAAATAAAAACTTTAAGGTTCGCCGATGACATTGTAATTCTGTCAGAGACAGCAAAGGACTTGGAAGAGCAGTTGAATGGAATGGACAGTGTCTTGAAAGGAGGATATAAGATGAACATCAACAAAAGCAAAACAAAGATAATGGAATGTAGTTGAATTACGTCGGGTGACGCTGAGGGAATTAGATTAGGAAGTGAGACACTTAAAGTAGTAAAGGAGTTTTGCTATTTGGGGAGCAAAATAACTGATGATGGTAGAAGTAGAGAGGATATAAGATGTAGACTGGTAATGGCAAGGAAAGCGTTTCTGAAGAAGAGAAATTTGTTAACATCGAGTATAGATTTAAATGTCAGGAAGTCGTTTCTGAAAGTATTTGTATGGAGTGTAGCCATGTATGAAAGTGAAACATGGACGATAACCAGTTTGGACAAGAAGAGAATAGAAGCCTTTGAAATGTAGTGCTACAGAAGAATGCTGAAGATTAGATGGGTAGATCATATAACTAATGAGGAAGTATTGAATAGGATTGGGGAGAAGAGGAGTTTGTGGCACAACTTGACAAGAAGAAGGGATCGGTTGGTAGGACATGTTCTGAGGCATCAAGGGATCACCAATTTAATATTGGAGGGCAGCGTGGAGGGTAAAAATCGTAGAGGGAGACCAAGAGATGAATACACTAAGCAGATTCAGAAGGACATAGGCTGCAGTACGTATTGGGAGATGAAGAAACTTGCACAGGATAGAGTAGCATGGAGAGCTACATCAAACCAGTCTCAGGACTGAAGACCACAACAACAACAACAACAACAACAACAACAACAACCATGTACTCCTTTACATGAAGTGCATTCTTTATTGGGCCAAACAGATGGAAGTCTGGAGATCTGGCCTGCAAGGTGGGTGAGCAAAGAACAATCCCATGAAGTTTTGTGAGCTTCTCGTGGATGAATAACAACCTCAGAGTCCCAGAAGACCATTCCCATGACTTGACCAGCTGAGGGCGTGGCTTTGGACTTTTACTTCAGAGGAGAGTTGGTGTTGTGCTACACCATAGATTGCTGTTTCCGTTCCAGTTCAAAGTGATGAACCCACGTTTCATAGCCTGTGATAACGTTCAACAAAGAATTGTAATGATCAGCCCCGTAATGCACAGGCAGTTCTGCACAGATGGTCCTTCATTGCTCTTCATGGTGTTCTGTTAGGTAGTGAGGAACCCAGCGGGCACGCAGATTTTGTGTACCACAGCTGGTGGATGAGCATGTCAGCACAACCAACAGAAACATCCAGTTGTGCAGCAAGGTGTTTGACTGTGATCTGTAGATCACCTCAAATGAATGTGTCCACACATTCCAACATTGCAGGAGTCAAAGCTGTGTATGGCTGGCCAGCATAGTGGACAAGTTTGCACTACCATGTTGTGATGATGACAGACGGCTCACCCAATGACTCACCATGGTTTTGTTCACTGCCAGGTCGCTGTAGACTTTCTGCAAGTGCCTGTAAATATCTATGATGCTTTGGTTTTCCGCCAAAAGAAACTCGGTGACAGCTCTCTGCTTAAAACATTCCTCAGTTACAGAAGCCATTTTAAAGGCTACATATAGTGCCACCATGTATCAGAACTACATGAAACTATAGGAACTGAAGTGGGAATATCTCACTAAGTCCCCCATCACAGAAAATGGCCGAGGGGGGGGGGGGGGGGAGGGGGGAGGAATGTGTTGCATTAGTTATTGAATGCCCCTTGTAATTCTGTCGGACAACCAAAAATTTGGAAGAGCAGTTGAACAGAATGAATAGTCTCGAAAGATGTTTTAAGATGAATATCAACTAATGGAAAAGAGTAGTCAAATTAAACTTGTGGTACAACATGACTAAAACAGGAGACTGGCTTATCCTGAAATATCAAGGTCATGGATGAAGTTGTGTACGTGCTGAGAGAGAAGATAGGGAGGGGTTGGGGGCAAAAAACTTTAGAAATCAATGTTTCACGACAGGAAACTGATTGAAGTCAGTGTGGGTTGCAGTAAAGAAGCAAATGTGATAAAGATGCTGCATCTAACCAGTCTTAGGACCGAAGACCACAACAACAATTGTTAGTGTAATTGCAAAGGCTCCATTGCCAGCCTTCACCAGGTATGGAATAGAAAACATAGACTACTCCAAGATGATGCTAAGATTTCCCAACTTCGTTTAATCGACAACAATAATGCATAAACTGAAGTTTGACTATATAACTGGTTAAGACTTTATGTACAGTTTCTCTTATGAGTACCAATGAAACCAACCTGCAGTGAGGCTAATTTACAACTGTCATTGAATAAATGTGGAAAATGGAATCTGCCTGTGTTTGTTGTAAATATACCAGTTGAGTTTAACTACTCATTTTTATTTGCAACTTGTACAATATTGTCCAAGAGCCTGAACAATTTTTAGCATGGCATTTGCTTCTAACAGCTTTTAGATATCTTATCTGTGGATGCAGATGAGCTGGTAACCACTTCAAAATTAATTAATTAACTTTTTGCCAGAAGAAATGTCTTCCATGGATACTATAAAACTGTGTGGCTTTGCAGAATCTGCAGTTTCTTCTAAACAAACACCTACTGGCAGTTTGTATTACTTCCACCACAAGTAATGAAGTTCCTTAACATGTTTTACTGTTGTGTGGGTGCACCATTCCTAGCCTGGTGGTGAAACATCCATAACTAAGTGTGTGGCAGTCAAGGTGTTAAAGTTGGCCAGATAGTGGTGCTATCTACAGCTGTATTCATCATTCACATCCTCCTTTGGTTGCTTCTGCCAAATCATCAGTGTATTTTATGATGCTCTTATACTGTCATTAAATAACAATGAAGAGGAAGTCATTACTGTGGCTACTAATATGAAGACGAAATAGCATTAATGTTGCAAATTACCAAAAAACTGATTAAATTTGTCCTGTACTGTTATTCAAAATACTGATTTTTCATGGATATAGCTTTTGTGTGAGCTCTGGTGCCATCAGTGTAGTGTAATGGTCAATGTCACTGGCTGGCGTGCTGTGGGTCACTGAATAGCAGCACTCTCCACCCAGGGTGTTACTTATTCTGTGACTGTACATTGGTGTCACAACAGGTAAGATGCCACATTTGGCCAATGTATACTTGGAAAAACCCAGCAATAGTTCAAGAACAACAAAGAGAAGCTTGATAACTGGGACAAATTCCAGGCCAAACTGAAGAAAACATTTGGCAACAGTCAGCAGCAAGTCCTCCTAACAGAACAACACAGGAGGAATGTTTTTTTCATAATCCAGATTTTTGTAGTTTCAAATCATGAAATCAAGCTTGTTAGCCTCCATGACCTGATGAAATGGTTTGTCAAAATCTAATATTTGCTGTTGCAAACTAAAGAGTTTTTGCAAACCTTGTATCTGATCTTTGCCAGTTAAAGAAAAAGTTGATAAATCATAACTGTGCTCTACTTCAATGTCAATGATAGTGTGAGAGTGTTTCCTGAAATATAGGCAAGCACTTGCCACCAGAACCAACAGCAGCAGTTAGTGGTTTCCACAACAACATTAACTCCTGATAATTGCTCAGGGAAAAGCTCGCAGTAAGAGAGTAGGCTGGCAAACTATAAAATGGAAATTAATACAAGTGATTCAGAAAATGGTATACATGTAGCTGAGTGCTCAGGTGGTAGGAAATCCAGTTAAAGAGTGAAAGCATCCAAGAAATTCAACAAGAAAATGCCTGTTCACATGGGCTACCACCAGTGAACCCAAAAGTCGTAGGAAGCAGTTGATCTGACTTCAGATGATATCACACCTTCTTGGAAAAATGTTTGTGGTTGCCTAAAGAACTATCATTGCACCTAGGAGCACATCTCTTTGTCCAAAGTAAATCTACAGCCAGGAATACCTTTCTTCAGGGCTCCAAAAGTACAGAAATTGTATGGGGAGAGATAGCATACTGCATGGAGGATGTGCGAGGGCTTTCCAGCAAAACTTCTAGTGAGTAATTTAAACAACCTTGGCAACATGTTGGGCACTTATAATGAAAGTCCTGTAGAAGTTGAGGTATGGAAATCCGGGAAGTGAGCAAAGCAACCCCTTTGAAAAGAACAACATGGTCAGCAAAGAAAAGAACAGTGTCTTGGATCTTATAAGGCAGTTTAATGTATCAGAAGGAGCAGAGGATTTTTGTAAGGATGTTTTTGAAAGTGATCAATAGATTTCTTGTTTAGTATTGTTGGACTGCTTGTTGCTATTTAGTAATTTCACTTATGAAATCTTTTTGGAAAAGTATGATACTACAGAGTCATAGTGTAGTATATCAATGTTTTTCTATGCAAAGTAAACATTAGAGAAGCTTTCTTTGTAATTAATGTTAAAGATGAAATATAAACAGAAAAAGCACTTTGAATGTGCATATTAAAATAATTTTAACTTCCATCCGTGCATTTATTGACTTTTGAACAATGAAAAGTTTGGAACAGTGGAACACACAGCCGCAATCATAGCTACAAAAGCAGTGTAAATGTTAAATTGTCTAGTTTATGTAATTAGCATTTTGGTATGACATTTTAAAAATGTGTTTCTTCAAATATTTACTTCTATGCATTTATCGAATTATGTAGAACGGGGTCCCACATCATAGGGAAACAACAGTCGCACATTCTGAATGTTTTGTCCCCATGCTACATCGTAAATCTGAATATTACAAGCCAACAAAATGTCACACTTCATGAAAGGAATTGTAGGGGATGTGTACCAGTTCTGGTCAAGAGAATGACAATGACAGAGTAAATTCTCAAGTGTTGCCAGTGAATCGAGGAAATGGAACCGAGAAGTGTCTAACAAACGAGGTATGATCGGCTGCCAAATGTGGACCCTATAGCAGATGTAGAAGGGCATAATGAGCTTGCCACCCTCCATACGCAAGATGTTAGGGGAAGAGATACAGCAGTGTATGGCAGCCAGAAATGTCAAATGGAGTGAGTACACAAGAGACAGCAGATACGAATGTCAAAGAAGTGTATAAACCTTTGACTCCAATCTCCATCACTGGTCAAATGCACCATGAAGAATGAACTGTCAACTTGGACTAATTGGTGCAGCGATCAAACAACTGCTACAGGCACAATCAGTTTCTACGTCGAGTAGAACAACAGATGTTTGGAGCACAGAGGATAGCACACCACTGTGGGGACACTCTGGTACTGCAGCCCATAGTAAAACACCTATCAACTCGAGGGATTTTCTAGCAACTAGACAGCACTTGTACAGAGTGTTGTCAGCTGAAAGATGGATAGTCCCAGAGGAAGTGGAGAAGATGCTGCAAGATTACATCATTGAACGTTCGACCTCTCCTGTAGTACTTGTAAAGAATGGCACATGGCATTTCTGCATTGACTACCAACGCCTGAACAAAATTCTACCCATTGCCTTGCATTGATGGCATCCTAGACTGCTTCGAAGGAGCAAAATATTTCACAACTGTGTACATTCAGGCTCCTGGCAAATTGATGCTGATGAGTCTGACTAGGGAGAAGACTGCCTTCGTAACTTCTGACGGCCTCAGAGTTCAAAGAAATGTCAATTGGACTGTGTAACGCTCCAGCCATCCTCGAACATATTATGGACAATGCCCTTTGATACCTTAAATGGACATGTATTTGATATCTGGATGACACTGCTGTTTTAAGACCTTTGAAGTACATGCAAGCTGCCTGACAACTATGTTGAAGAGTGTTCAGGCTGCAGGCCTCCACTCAAATCCAAAAATTTACCTCTTCACTGCCAGAGAAATAAAAATCTTGGGACAACTAGTGAATATCAATGGAGGCCATACTGATCCAAAAATGTAAGCCCTCACAGATCCTTGGCACATTCTTGATGTGAGAAGTTTCCTTAGAATGTGCTCATACAACTGGTGATTCATGAAAGACTTCTGTACCAAGGCATGTCCTTTGCAAGAACTATGACAGGGAAATGCCAAATTTTCTCAGAACACTGGGCAAGAAAGATCATTCCTTGCCCTCACAGAGGTATATCATCATCTCCAGTTCTAACATTGTGTGACGAGAATACAGAAACAGAACTTTGTGCAGATGCTAGCGATTTTGGAGTAGGAGCAGTTGTAGTACAAATTCAGGAAGGTGCTGAAAAAGGTAGTAGAGAGTACTCAAGATGCATCAGCTGAGGTGAACTGCTCTACAACTGAGAAAGAATGCCTTTACTTTTTTGGGCCATCAACAGGTTCTGACCATATTTATGTGGCAAACTATTCACTGTCTTGATGAACACCATTTTCTGAACAGCCTGAAGGATCCATCTGGTCGACTGACGATATGGGTACCAAGGCTTCAGAAATATGTCACAGTGGTATACAAAAGTGCACACAGACACGAAGATGGTGACTGCCTTTCAAGAAATCATTTGGCTGAACACAACAATGTGGCTGAAATCTCAGTCATCACTGTATTAAATAACACTGCTGCTGAACAGAGGCAAGATGCAGTACTGCTGAAAACCACAAAGCCTCAAATGGAGGAGGAGCCAATCAAAGAAAATTCTAATTGATTATCAAAGCGTTCTGTAAGAGGAACTATCATTCAATAGAGCAGATTTGGTTGTCTCCAACAGTTGATCATCTGAGATTTGTTAAGACTAGACAGAATCGGACACAGTTATCACTGCCCAGGGCTGTACTGGTCACATTACACACTATGTGAGCCACTAATTAATGCAAACACAGAAAGCACATGCAGCAATTACCTCCTGCATAGATGGTCCCCTTGTTGCCTGCACCAACGCCATTACACCGAAATGGAATCAATCTCTTGGGTAAGTTGCCAAAGTTGATAAACAGGGATTGATAGGTAATAGTCTCCACTGATTACCTCAACTGTTATGCTGTTACTAAAACTGTGCCAACGGCTGAAATGCTAGAAATTTCAAGGTTCCTTGGAGAAGACATCATTTTGCAGTGCGGAGCACCCCATATAATGATCTCTGGCCATGGAAAAGTTTACCAGGCAAGAGTAGTATCAGAGCTAATTTCACATTGCAAAACGTGCAAGATGACAACCACTTACATCCACAGATGAATGGCCTCTGGGAATGCTGTAATAAGATGCTGGCAGATATGCAGTCGATGTATGTTGATTCTGAACTGACAGATTTGGATAAAGTATTGCCCATCGAGACATTCGTATATAACACAATTAAGCAATACACTACAGACTTGACATTGTTCTTTCTGCTACACGGCCATAAATCCGAAACGACAATGGATACACTGTTTCTGTTAAAACTGTACAATACTCAGGATGACTATGCAGAACACCTGATCACAAGGACCAAAGAAACAAGTCAGATGGTGTGCGTACAAACCCTGAACATCCAGGAAATGGACTAAGAGTGCTATAATGCCAAGCACCAACCAAAAGATACAGCCCAGGAGATTTGATTTGGATTTTTATGCCTGTACAGAAAGTAGGACTATGTGAAAAGTTTCTAAAGTGCTACTTTGAGTCATATTTTATATATTGTCTCTGAAAGAGGATTATGACTTTTCTTCAAAGATGCCATCCATGTCTTCCATATGAAGCCTTACTGGCCCCTAAAGGCATAGATTGGCAATGGGAGGTTCAAGGAACCTGCATATTCAATCAAGGATCATGAAGCTTTGACAAGAGGGGCTACTTCAAAGCTCATCATAGTGAAGAGGATGTAACAACATGACCAGAAAACTAGGACCTGCCAGCACTGCCATACAGAGGACCATTGAAAAGCTCTATCTCCATGGTGCTGTAGTCAGCTCCAATGAGGACTTCTGAAACAGCAGGGTCACTGTTTCTTCAGAAGAGGAAGCAGTGCCATGACCTCTGGTGCCACCGGTGTCATGTAGTAGTTAGTGTTGCTAGCTGGCATGCTTTGGGTTACCGGTTCAAATCCATAAAGCTCTAGTCTTTGGTTATTTTATATTAACATTTTCTCTTTTGGACTCTAGTGTGGGAGCGTTACATAGAGAACACAATTCATTATAAAATAAACCTGACCATGTGTGTAACAGTTTTCTCTTATACTTTAATATTTGAAAAGTTATTCACTAAAAAAATGGAAAATGTCACTTTCAAACAATAACAATTCAAGTCAAATTAATTTGTTTTATTGTCCCTTTGGCACGTAACACACTTCCCTAACAGTGCCTAAACTCATCCAGTCATTTTTTTAAATTTGTACTTGTTTCACATTCACACCGAAGTAACCATTGCTACATTGCATTTCCTCACTAATTAAACAGGTAATCACTGATCACGGAAGCTTTTTCATTTACGTTCTACTATCAGTATGTTCCTCCAAAAAAATTGCTAATTCACAAACATAATACAAACTGACTTAACACTTTTAACTCATCATTATACTTTCTACGAAATTATTCATACTGTTTGATTGCGACATGGCTGCGTGTCACTCCATGTGGAAGCCCATCTTGTACAAGCCTAAACACCAAGTGACCATTATCACTGAGGCATTGTTAACATACAGCAAGACAATGCTCCCTCCAGAGGAAAGGTGAACTCGGCTATAAGAAAGGAGTACATTGTTGATATAGCATCAACCTTATAAACCGGACCACCACCAATTATTTCTGAAAGCTTCTTGAAATATCTTACGTTTGTGTATGGAATATTTAATGTTTTTATAAATGACTGTACACTAGTGTCAATAATAAATGCGCTTTTAGTTCTAAGTGTTGTACTTCATTGATAATCCTGCCTTCAGATTTGGACTCTGTTGTGGTTTCTGACATTACAATATTGTTTCAGAAGGTGCCACGGATAAACAAAAAAGTCAAAAGTTCTCACCCCTACATGAGCTATTCTGATGATATGGTAGCGGTGTTACAAAAAAAATAAGTGAGGAGAAAGTCTGAAGTAAATGTTGGGGAAAATGTACCACAGGGCGAACAAACACCATTTACGTAAAAAGATGAGGGTGTACGTTTGCTGCACATCCTGATGCAAATACTGATTTCAGTTTCCCAGTTTCATTGCTGGGTATGTGGTTTATTGTAAAATTATATATGGACTGATAGGATTCAGAGTACAGCCTTCAAAAATAATTTGCCAGGCACAGATTAGGCTAAATCATTTCTGACCTGACACAGTCGACAGATTAGCAACAGGTTTGCCCAAAATATCACAGGAAATGGAGCAGCTGCTGATGCAGATACAGTCAGTGCAGTCTTTGATCATTTGTCAAGGGAGATGGTAGCCATATCTCCATGACATGTGTGAAACTACAATGAAATGAACCTGGTAGATGATGAAGGAATGAGAAGTTATCATCACCAACCATAATGCTAAGCATTCTGGAATACTTTCCTACTTAGCAAACGTTTAGACATTACTAGTGATGGTCGGCAGTGTAGAAGGGACACTGGTACCTCCATACATTATGTACAAATTGGAGTAGCAATGGACCACTTTGACAGAAATGTTCATGCGTGTTTTTGGTCCAAAGATGCACTCCAGGAAATAAGACCTGTGTCTGTTGGATAAGGCATATGTTCAGAAGATATTACCAAAACAGTGGCACAAAGTCATCCCAGTTTATGGTACTTCATATAAGTACTTTGTGATGACACATGGCCAAGCCAAAGTGCAAGCATATTGCACAAGGTCTGAAAAGTGACAGAAGAGCTGATCTTTGCTGTACTATATCTCCAAGGAACTTTATTTTAAGCCAAAAATGATCACTAGTATATCAATGATTGCTCTCGCCACTGTTGAGTGGAAATGTTAACCAGAAAGGAGAGTCCCGATTTCCATGTATTTGCAATTCACCTATGTTATTGATGAGTTCTTAGGCTACAGAATATTAATCATTTATGATGGACAGAGCCTCTGTTGTGTGCACACACAAAATTTGTGTTGTGGTATAGCCACCTGATTGACAACTCCGAATGGCATCCACAAGGAACAATTATGAACTCAGTCTAGAGGTAATGGATACACCTTGTAAACCAACAAAGAGGAAGTTGGAGCAACTTCAAACATAGGAACGTCAACCTGTTTGAATAGTTGAGAGTGGAATGGCAGCATGTGATCCACAGTTTCATCATTGGGAAGGAAAACATAGCTACCACAAATAAACAGGTACAGACGTCAAATACAACATTGATATGGCTAACTGGAAAAAAATGACACAAGTGTTTCATTGTCAAGGAAGCCATATCGCTGGATAACAATGCAGATTTGGAAGCTAGAGAGTTGATAGAGGCCACACACAGAACAATGAGCATTAATACATGAGACACCCTTCTAGAGGAGTACCTCCTACCTGGACTAAGCACTGTGGAAATCGTAAAGGACGATGATCAGGTTTTAACTTCCCGTTGGAAATGGAAAACCTAAACTTGAACCTGGATGGCAAGGCAGGCATTTGAACAGTTGCCCTACTACATAAGAGTGAAGTGTCATACCACTGTGCCACTTCACTTGGTTATGGAAGGTATGAAGCACACGACACATACATGTTAAATGACACTTAAAGAAGAATAATGGAGAACAAAGATGGAATGATTAAGTCATGAAAACTAACCTACAAATTGTTCCCTCAGGTATATCTTACATAAAAGGAAATAAGAAGATATGATCACCAACATTCCTGTCAATACCAAAACAAAATCAATGGGAAACTTCTGTCAAAGGCAGGAAAATGTAAGCTAGTCTCCTAACATCAGTGAATTGTGGTTTATTAGTTTCATAATGTACATAATCTAAATCATTTGATTCAGGTACAGGAGACACATCAAAATTTTGGTAAAGTTTTACCATATACATACAACACCTGATTTTAACAAATGGTACCATAACAATAATACAATATAAAAATACACATACAATAAACTAACAATTAATTACAACAACTGATTTTAACAAATGGTATCATAATAATAATACAATTTTGTTACACATACAATAAAAGACTAACAATTAATTACCCCTTGCTCAAATTATCATGTCATCCTCTGAATTCTTCCACTGAATAGCAGCATTTCTCCCACAGAATCTGCTGTAGCCTTATTTTTAGACTCTGGCTTCATATTAAATATATTTTTACCCATTAGCTTGTTATATATTGTCATCCCCATATACTGTGGAGTTCGTGCATTAATTTCAAATGGTGTGTGGGTAACATAAAATTATTTTTATTTCTTGTGTTGTATGTGTGGTTAAAATGATTTTCCTCAAATAATTTTTGTCTACTGTGAACAAAGATTATATTTTCATAAATGTATATGGAGGGAACTGTTAGGATTTGCAGGTTCCGAAATAATGGGCGACAAGATTCTGTTTGTTGTGCACTACACATGTATCTTATAATTTTCTTTTGCAGTTTCAGTATTCGAGATACACTACTTGAATTTCCCCAGAAAATGATACCATACCTAATGACAGATTCAAAATAACTATGATATGCTATTTTTCATGTACTCGTGTCAGTAGAGTTTGCTAGTATTTGCATTGCAAATGCAAAGCTGCTAAGTTTATTTGATAGGAACTCAATATGTGTGCTCCAGTTTAAGTTGTTGTCCACATTTAGTCCTAGGAATTTGACTGTGTTAACTTCTTCCATAGGATGATTGTGATGATGTATTTTAAGATCCACACAAATCAAATGTTTGGTTTTGAAATGTACCATATTGGTTTTTGCAATGTTCATTTTCAAGCCATTTAACTGGAACCAGTTTTCTAGAGTACTCATTGTGCTCATAATGGAGCTTTGAATTTTTTCTGCATCATCTTCGATTAAAACAGAAGTATCATCTGCAAACAGAACTGATGGGGAATTTATATTTATGGGCAAGTCATTTACATAGAATAGGAACAGGATTGGCCCAAAAATGGAGCCTTGAGGCACACCTTGTGATACTGTACTCCATTTAGAAAATAATTCACTGCATTTGATGTGACACTTACCCTTTGCTTTCTGTTGTGCAAGTATGATGTGAGCCATTTCAGAGCTTTGTCCTTAATCCCATATTTGTTTAATTTGTAAATAAGCAAGTCATGGTTAACAGAGTCAAATGCTTTTGAAAGATCACAGAAGATACCTGCGACTTTACTCCTCTGATCCAATGATTTGCATATCTTCTCAATAAAGTTATTTACTGCATCCAGTGTGTTTTTTCATAAGAATGAGATTGTTTAATCTGTTGGGCAGCCTCATACATGAACTGAGTGGCAGTGGTTCATATGCAACGTATCTGTGTAAAATCAAAAGTCTGGTGACCGTGTCAGCTCCGCAGAAATGCAGCAGAGCACATTTGGCAGACATGAAGGACACTAGATCACAGAGCAGCATGAGAGTCAGCATGGCGCATGTTGGAAAAAATACTGCAGGTGCAATAAATGAGAACTTAAAAAGACCTTCAACCACTTAACACCTTACTACCTTCCCTGCCATTAGCATTCCAACAGATTGCGAGATGACAATAGATCAGCAACCAAGTCTTCAACACTGCCAATTACCTCAGAGCAAATACTTTTTTAAACTGTGGATTGTGAGATAGTACAGTGAGTGGTAGAATTAATTGCTTCAGCGGGAATGCTACTGATGCTCCCAAAGAAGCCAGCAGGCAGTGGTAGTTGCCTGAGATACAGAAACTTCAATAATTCAGATTACATTAGGCCTTCTGTTCCTATACTGGAATATCACAAACTAAGCAGCAAAAATGTTGGTGAGATTTTTGAACCTGACATGTGGCTTTCAAAATATAAAATCTTTGGTTTAGTATCACTGCATCGAATCGAGGGAAATGGCAACACTTCCACAAAGACGTACCTTTCTCCCCATTCTTCCTTAAAATCGTGACACTTGGTGTCCACTTTTCGTCCCCAATAAAGGGTGGAGTGAACAGGACCAAACCTGAGACACTGAATTATAAACATAATTAAAATGTTTGGATGGTTCAAAATAAGTAAAAATGACAATAAACAAAAAATCTATATACAGCAATTTAAAACAAAACATAGTAAATTTAAGACACAGCAAACCAGGAGGTCTCTGCACTGTGATGATCTAGTATTCTAAGCATAATATATAAATTGTATCACAACGTCTCATCTTCCATACATTTTTATCAAGCAAATTCAAGTGTCATTGGTAATACATTAATTTGGTGATCGCCACTCAAATGGATCCTAAATCACCTTGGATCTATGAAGATAGTTATACAGAGTGGTCCATTGATCGTGAACAGGCCAAATATCTCACGAAATAAGCATCAAATGAAAACACTACAAAGAACGAAACTTGTCAGCTTGAAGGGGGAAACCTGATGGCGCTATGGTTGGCTCGCTAGAGGACCACTTTTTTTGCTTCACGATAGATGGCGCTGTAATTGTCAGAAACATATGGCTCACAATTTTAGACAAACAGTTGGTAACAGGTGGGTTTTTAAATTAAAATACAGAACATAGGTATGTTTGCACATTTTATTTCGGTTGTTCCAATGTGATACATGTACCTTTGTGAACTCATCATTTCTGAGAACGCATGCTGTTACAGCGTGATTACCTGTAAATACCACATTCATGCAATAAATGCTCAAAATGATGTCCATCAACCGCAATGCATTTGGCAATACGTGTAACGACATTCCTCTCAACAGCAAGTAGTTCGCCTTCCGTAATGTTCGCACATGCATTGATAATGCGCTGACGAATGTTGTCAGGTGTTGTCGGTGGATCACGATAGCAAATATCCTTCAACTTTCCCCACAGAAAGAAATCCGAGCATGTCAGATCCGGTGAACGTGTGGGCCATGGTATGGTGCTTCGATGACCAATCCACTGTCATGATACAGGGTGTTTCAAAAATGACCAGTATATTTGAAACGGCAATAAAAACTAAACGAGCAGCGATAGAAATACACCGTTTGTTGCAATATGCTTGGGACAACAGTACATTTTCAGGTGGACAAACTTTTGAAATTACAGTAGTTAAAATTTTCAACAACAGATGGCGCTGCAAGTGATGTGAAAGATATAGAAGACAACGCAGTCTGTGGGTGCGCCATTCTGTACGTCGTCTTTCTGCTGTAAGCGTGTGCTGTTCACAACGTGCAAGTGTGCTGTAGACAACATGGTTTATTCCTTAGAACAGAGGATTTTTCTGGTGTTGGAATTCCGCCGCCTAGAACACAGTGTTGTTGCAACAAGACGAAGTTTTCAACGGAGGTTTAATGTAACCAAAGGACTGAAAAGCGATACAATAAAGGATCTGTTTGAAAAATTTCAACGGACTGGGAACGTGATGGATGAACGTGCTGGAAAGGTAGGGCGACCGCGTACGGCAACCACAGAGGGCAACGTGCAGCTAGTGCAGCAGGTGATCCAACAGCGGCCTCGGGTTTCCGTTCGCCGTGTTGCAGCTGCGGTCCAAATGACGCCAACGTCCACGTATCGTCTCATGCGCCAGAGTTTACACCTCTATCCATATAAAATTCAACCGCGGCAACCCCTCAGCGCCGCTACCATTGCTGGACGAGAGACATTCGCTAACGATATAGTGCACAGGATTGATGACGGCGATATGCATGTGGGCAGCATTTGGTTTACTGACGAAGCTTATTTTTACCTGGACGGCTTCGTCAATAAACAGAACTGGCGCATATGGGGAACCGAAAAGCCCCATGTTGCAGTCCCATCGTCCCTGCATCCTCAAAAAGTACTGGTCTGGGCCGCCATTTCTTCCAAAGGAATCATTGGCCCATTTTTCAGATCCGAAACGATTACTGCATCACGCTATCTGGACATTCTTCATGAATTTGTGGCGGTACAAACTGCCTTAGACGACACTGCAAACACCTCGTGGTTTATGCAAGATGGTGCCCGGCCACATCGCACGGCCGACGTCTTTAATTTCCTGAATGAATATTTCGATGATCGTGTGATTGCTTTGGGCTATCCGAAACATACAGGAGGCGGCGTGGATTGGCCCCCCTATTCGCCAGACATGAACCCCTGTGACTTCTTTCTGTGGGGACACTTGAAAGACCAGGTGTACTGCCAGAATCCAGAAACAATTGAACAGCTGAAGCAGTACATCTCATCTGCATGTGAAGCCATTCCGCCAGACACGTTGTCAAAGGTTTCGGGTAATTTCATTCAGAGACTACGCCATATTATTGCTAAGCATGGTGGATATGTGGAAAATATCGTACTATAGAGTTTCCCAGACCGCAGCGCCATCTGTTGTTGAAAATTGTAACTACTGTAATTTCGAAAGTTTGTCTGCCTGAAAATGTACTGTTGTCCCAAGCATATTGCAACAAACGGTGTATTTCTATCGCTGCTCATTTAGTTTTTATTGCCATTTCAAATACACCGGTCATTTTTGAAACACCCTGTATATGCTAATCAGTACCGTATCAACCGCACGCGAGCTATGTGCCGGACATCCATCATATTGGAAGTACATCGCTATTCTGTCATGCAGTGAAACGTCTTGTAGTACATCGGTAGAACATTACGTAGGAAACCAGCATACATTGCACCTAATTGATTGCCATCGATAAAATGGGGGCCAATTATCATTCCTCCCATACATTAACTTGCCGAGGTCGCTGATGTTCCACTTGTCGCAGCCATCGTGGATTTTTCGTTGCCCAATAGTGCATATTATGCCGGTTTACGTTACCGCTGTTGATGAATGATGCTTCGTTGCTAAATAGAACGCATGCAAAAAATCTGTCCTTGTCCCATAATTTCTCTTGTGCCCAGTGGCAGAACTGTATACAACATTCAAAGTCGTCGCCATGCAATTCCTGGTGCATAGAAATATGGTACGGGTGCAATCAATGATGTTGTAGCATTCTCAACACCGACGTTTTTGAGATACCTGATTCTCGCGCAATTTGTCTGCTAATGATGTGCGGATTAGCCGCGACAACAGCTAAAACACCCACTTGGGCATTATCATTTGTTGCAGGTTGTATCTGACGTTTCACATGTGGCTGAACATTTCCTGTTTCCATAAATAACGTAACTATCCGGTAAACGGTCCGGACACTTGGATGATGTCATCCAGGATACCGAGTAGCATACATAGCACACACCCATTGGGCATTTTGATCACAATAGCCGTACATCAACACGATATCGACCTTTTCTGCAATTGGTAAACAGTCCATTTTAACACAGGTAATGTATCACAAAGCAAATACCATCTGCACTGGCAGAATATTATGTGATACCACGTAGTTACACGTTTGTGACTATTACAGCACCATCGATCACAAAGTGAAAAAAGTGGTCCAACTAAAACATTCATATTTCTTTACATACTACACAAACATGTAATAAAAAATGGGGATTCCTATTTTTTAAAAATGCAGTTGATATCCGTGTGACCTATGGCAGCGCCATCTAGCGGACCAACCATAGCGCCATCTGGTTTCCCCCTTCAAGCTAGACGGGTTTCGTTCTTTGTAGTTTTTTTGTTTGATGCTTATTTCGTGAGATATTTGGCCCGGTCACTACGAATGAACCGCCCTGTATATCTTGACAGCCACAGCATACAAAGTTGTTTGGCAACTACGGGTGCCAAGTTTTATTATGGGGGCAATTGTCTAAAATATCCTGGTGGCAGGACCATAAAAGTAATGTATGTGCATCATTACAGCAGAGCACATAACCCTAATTTGTGATTAACTTAGTTATGTGATGCACTCTTTTGACAGTGTAACTTGTGGGGAAACAAGTGCTTCTCATACACTAGCGACATGCAGATTCATCTTACGTGCTGAGAGAGATCGAGGATCCCCTCCTCCTTGTCACTGTAGCCAGTGTGTGTATGTAGCTCAGGCTAGTGTTAAGTTGCACAATAAACCATACAAATTGTCAAAATATGTAAAACAGCGTAGCATATTTGGATGTATATCAAAGTTAAGTATACTGAAGTTTGAATACTAAAATAATTTACAAGATGATGAGTTTTTTCTTAATTTGGAGTTCCATCAAAATACAGATGCCACAATCCTGTAATTTTAAAATTTGTATTTGAATAAGGCATCATCATCCTGAAAATCGTGTTTAATTATTTTCAGTATTTTTCCAAGATATTAAGTAAAATGTGTGTTTGTGATATAAAAACAGAGGAAGATTACAGGGAAACCAAAAGGTTTGATAAACTTCTAAGCCAGAAATTTCATTATCACATATATTGTATAATTTAATGAAGCTGTACCAGTATTCATGGTCGTAATTCCTCTATTTTAAGGTACAGATTGTTTTGTACTGGCCCTTCCAGAAGTGTAAGTACACAAAATTTACAGTTAAAAAATTGTAACTTACCTACATGTGACTGCAGGTTAAAATAGTTACAGAAAAAATGTTTCAGGCAGGCAGAGCTATTTATCATATGAGCCTTTTTCCAATGGTGTTGGGACAAGGATAGTCTACTACACTTTGCGCAACTATGACAGCTAGTAAAATCAAACGTAACACAGATTCTATGACGAGTGAGCCAGGCCATAATGAGGAACACATTTGCTACACACAAAGAGAACTGGGCACGAATGCATGGACTCAACTCACATGCCATGTAGATATCACTGGTACACTACATTTCTGGCAATGGGCAGATTGCAGTTCATAAGCCAACAGCAAAATACAAGAGGCTGGTGGGAGCTCAGATGAAGATCCAGTGTGTCGATGATACCAGAACGATATTGTGAACTTGTTGAATGAAGAAGATGATGCCATCAGCATTCTCCTACAGAGAGATAAACTTTTTCTCCTGTTCTAAACACAATACCAAAAGCCTGAATAAGCACCTTTTGCAGTGTGGACTGCTGTGAGGTGTGCAGGAAGTGCATCAATGAAGTTCTGGAAGGTACCAACAAAGATGTGGAGCCTTGCTGACTCCATTACCATGGCTAGCTGATTTGGGGGATGGGACCAAATAGCGAGGTCATCGATTCCATCGGATTAGGGAAGGATGGGAAAGGAAATCGACCATGCCGTGTCAAAGGGACCTTCCCGGCATTTGCCTGAAGCGATGTAGGGAAATCACGGGAAACCTAAATCAGGATGGTCGGACGCTGGTTTGAACTGTCGGCCAGAATGTGAGTCCAGTGTGCTAACCACTGTGACACCTCACTTTTTAGTACCATGGCCAGCCACACTAGGTTTCTCAGCTGAGAATCCATGGCACAAACAGCCTGATCGAGATGGTCCCACAGATTCTCAATTCAATTTAAAACCTGGAAGTCTGATGGCCAGGGGAGTATGGTAAATTCATCCTAGTGCTCTCTGAACCACACATATACAGTGCAAGCTGTGTGTCATGTTGTACTGGTCTGCTGGTAGATGCCACAGTGGCGAGACAAAACAAACTACACGTAGTGGTGGACATGGTTCCCAAGGATAGATGCATACTTACGTTGATCCACTGTGCCTTCCAGAGTGATATCCCACAGGGAATGCCATGAAAACATTACCCAGGCTATAAGGCTCCCTCCTCCAGCCTGGACCATTATGATCATTGTTGCGAGGTCCGATCAAGTATAAAACATGACTCATCTGAAAAGGCCACCTGTTAGTGGACATCTAGTTGTGGTACTGGTGAGCAAATTCTAATCTTCATCACCGATGAACGGCAGTCAGCATGGGTGCATGAACTAGCCGCCTGCTTCAGAGGCACATACACAGTAATGTTGACTGAACAGTTACTGAGCAGACACAGTTGATACCCCCTTTGTCAATTTGGGTGGTCAGTTGCTCAGTAGATACATGTCCATTCGTCTGTACAAATGTAGGCAGCCACCATTCACTTCTTTCGTCTATGGTCCATAGTGCACCACAGTTACCTTGTCGCCGGTTTTTGATAGCACCATTCTGCCATCCACGGTGAACTTTAACCGTGGTAGAATGCAAACAGTTCACAGACTTAGCCATTTTGGAAACGCTTCCACTCTTGGCCCAAAAACCAATGATCATGCCCTTTTGCATTACAATGACTGCACTGCTTTCCACATCTCCCTGACACACTGCTATTGCTGCCACCTGCTGTCTGTCAGTGGGTATACTACATTGTCATTGAACATAGATGGTGGTCACATTTATATGACTGTACACTGTATTAGTTGAAGAAGCAATATGTGTGGGCTGCCAGTGCAAAAAATACAGCAAATTAGATGGAGAACTCTAGAAGTCACCAGCAAACTAACGAAAAAGACTTAATTTTAAATCAAAGAGCATTTAATTGAGTAGAAGAGGGCTTGTACTTGACAAATACGAGTGTTGTGTTGCGTATTCTGCTGCTCTATGTACTTGAAGAACCAAAATATGAAGTTCAGTTTTTCTTTATTTTTACATACTTACATGTGAAAGACAGTAGGTTCTCGGATCTTACAAATTTTTATTCAGTTACATCGTACAGGGTGCGGCAGAACCGACTAAGCAGTTTCAATCGATTACCGCTGGGGCTATGGTGGGGGCTGGCAGTTGCACGTGGTCTGCCTTTGTTCAGTCATAGACCCAATTTCAGTAGCCAACATGGTCTGGACCGGTGCACATCGTGGTTTTGCCGTTCACACTTATTGTGAAAACAACAGATCTGTGATCGCTACACAATGAGCTTTGCGGCGACAGTTCATTCCACGCAACAATGCCGTTCCTAATGCAAACAAAATTCGATCCTGGGTTCGGCAGTTGGAGGAAACTGGTAGGACACTAAGTTCTATCCTTCCAAAATAACGATTGCTCAAGAATTACGGCCAGCAGACTACGCCAACCTTCAAAATCTGTGAGACCAAATGCTTGCTCACATCCCTCCGAATGTCGCTTTCTTCAGTAGTGACGAGGAACATTTTCACCTTAGTGGGTGTGTGAATAAGCAAAACTTTATTTTCTGGGCTGGAAATAACCCCTGAATTATTCATGAAATACAGCAACATCCTCCTAAAGTGACAGTGTGGTGTGCCATATCATAATTTGACGTGGTAGGCCGTTACGTTTTTGAGGAAGGAGTGACTGTGACAGTGAATTCCACACGTTATGATTCAATGTTGCAAAATTTTCTGCAACCCAGAATGGACGAGACTGGTGAAGAACATGGACTGGGGGACTTGTGGTTCCAACAGGATGGAGGTACTGCTCACACAGCTCGAATATCACTTCTTGTTTTGAGAGAAATGTTTCCAGGACGCCTGGTCATGTTGATGGTTCAAATGGCTCTGAGCACTATGGGACTTAACTTCTGAGGTCATCAGTCCCCTAGAACTTAGAACTACTTAAACCTAACCAACCTAAGGACATCACACACATCCATGCCCGAGGCAGGGTTCGAACCTGCGACTGTAGAGATAGCGCGGTTCCAGACTGTAGCGCTTAGAACCAATCGGCCACTCTGGCCGGCTCACTTTGATGGGTGATGCCGGGTGGCCTGGATGGTCACCAGATTTGAGCATTTATGACTACTTTCTTTGGGGATATCTGAATGAAAAAGTTTTCAAAAGCCGCCCTCACACCCTACCAGAGTTAAAAGTGAATGCCATACCCCATGACGTGTGCAAGAGCTGCTGAAACTTCAGGGGTCGTCTACAACAATGTATTGATGCTAACGGCCACCATCTTGAGGACATTATTTTCAGATCTAAATGAATGTAAAATGGTGTATTGTACTAATTTAGAAAATAAAAACATTTCTTCTCTATACATCCAGATTTACTTTTTATTGCTCCTGAAAAGTGCTTAGTCGGTTCTGCTGCACCCTGTATGAACAGTATGTGAAATGGTGTAATTGTTCGCCATTCTCTCTCTCTCTCTCTCTCTCTCTCTCTCTCTCTATATATATATATATATATATATATATATATATATATATATATATATATATATATATATATATATATATATATATTAATGTTTTAACAAATATATTGTTTCAACATCGTTGGCTGCTGTTTGTGAGACGTTTGGATGAACAATGAATTCGCAAGACATGCTGGCACAATGGGCAGTCAAGAAAAGAAATGAAAGTAAAAAAAATTATCTAAGTAATAAGAATAAATTAACTTTTTAAGTCCCCAAAAGCAGTTTGTAATTTTAGAGAAATTGAAATAGTGCACACGATTTTCTGCTTTTTGTTGCAGTAAGAATAACTTGTGCTTATTAATCTGTATTTTAGTGTAAAACTTGCAAAAAAGTGTTGAGTTGTCCATTTTGTATACCACATTCACGGATGCGAAGCAAACATACAGAAACCCATGTAATCGACCAATACGATCAGAAGCACTGTGACTATCCAATCGACCGACGATATTGGTCAACATCTGTCGAAAATAATCTGATGACCGATGTCAGTTGCACTGTGACTGTACCCTGGATGTGGAGAGATTTTTTTTTTTTTTTTTTTAAATTAAAAGTTCATATTTGCATCTTCTCTAGTCTAGTGGTTCACATTCTGAACCACTAAGCTGAGGCATTGTGGGAGTATGGCGACAAGGCTGGCACGAAGACAGTTTGTTAGTGTGGGTTGCCAACATCAGAGGCAAATATGCACTCAGGGGCAAACCTATTGTTCTCTTATTATTGACAGGTCATTAAACTATTGTTCTGCTCATAGGATTAAGACCCCTGGGGATAGTCCTTCCTTTTGATTTATCTCGCATCACAAACCCAGAAGGTTGCCGAATTATGACCAAACTGAAAGGGATGCAGCTACAGAAAGGCGACCTCCTTCCAAACTTGGACAGTCATTTAGTCCACAGGAGAACTTGATGCTTTGGTACTCTTAGAACATTTTAAGCCCCAGACTCATTGATGAACATGTACTTACCACAACCTACTTCACATGTGGTGGGGAGTTATGACAAGTTTGTGGAGTAGCCACGGGATTTCCACTTGTCTGTGGGATTTCCAATCTCTATATGGAGTACTTTAGGAAGATTGCACTAAAAACTGCTTCTCATCTGAACAGCATCCTAAAAACACGCAGTTCACAGTGGAGCTAGAACACAATGGATGTGTTCCACTTTCAGACATTCTAATTAAAAGAAAAGCAGACGGTACGTTAAGACACGCAGTGCACTAAAAGAAGGACCACACAGTTCTGCATCCTACATGCAAAGAGCTGCCATCATTCGGCGCAATGGTATTGCGAAAATCATTGAAGGAATAAAAAAAAGTAAAAACTATCAAAGCCATCTTTTGGCCACCACAAAAGGGATATGCTTGGATTGGTAGAGGACAAACTGCAACTGTAAATACGTGATATGTATAGGATCCCTTGTGAGCGTGGCCTCCAATACATCAGGCAAACAGTACTGTTTCTTGTAGCACTGTGTGAAATGCATTAAGTCCCATTTACACCAAAGCAAACATTCGACAGCGAACAAGAATTCTCTCTGATGTAAATGGTAGGTATGCGTGTGCAAACATAATTTGGTCTTGTGTGTTTCGCATTCACAGTTGTTCATGCATGTTCTGCTGGTTTTCAGTTCTTCAGCAGACCATCAAAGGAAGTTCACACTCTCTCCACTTCAGTGCTAGGAGTACAGAAAACCAACAATACTTTCGTCTGCCATCTTGTCTACATTTATTGTTGTTGACACCAATTTTCACAAGTGCTGGAATGGCCCGAAGAGAATGCAATAAAGTCATTCAACCAGTGGTCGTCACACGGCGGACCCTGTGCTGCACAAATCGAGTATTCATGGGGCCTGCGGTTCACAGCCGAATTTTCTAATAATATGCATCTAGCAATTAACAGCCGAACTAAACTAACATTAAGAGGCTCTTAAGAGTGTTATTTTCTAGTCAGTAACAATCAAACATACTTACATAGAATGTAATATTTTAAGATTTGCTTAATTTTAACTGACTTTGGTGTATTCGGCCGTGAGGTAAGTAAAGTTAGCTGTTTACATCAGGAGTAGAGGGGTAAGTAGCGCGGCCAATGTGGGGCAGAGGATGTGGGAGGGGGAATGTTTTCCTGTTTGTCTTCCAGTGCTGACAACTCATCATCGTATCTGTCTTGTACCAGTCAGCTGTTATGGTTTCAATTTCAAATGGAAGTTACATGGATTTGCGAGTGCACTTTATAGAGATGGTCATCTTCAAATGCGGTACATACCGTATTTATAGCAAGCAATAAGAAATTATAATTAAGTTTTTGTAATACAATGGAATGAGTAGAACAAAAATGACATTCAAGACATTTATTAAATGTTTTTGATTTGTCCCAATTTGCATAATGCATTTAAATGTACTCTTTCATTGCCAGTCCCATCAGCTGATGGGACGCGAAAGTTTTGGAAGACTGCTTATTCCGACAAGTGACGGTGTACAATTTCTCCTCCTTAAAATGTGAAACAATGTATGTTGACGAGCTTGATCTGTCTTCACTGTGTTGTGAGGGACTTACAGCTTCAAAACAGTCATTTGTTTTTATAAAGTTAAGCTGCTGGAGGGCGGCGGCTATTCGTTCAGTATGAAAAGAAACAAAGGACACGGCTTCATGTGTCTTACGGACAACGAAGGTTTTGTGAATCGGAGCAAGATTTTGTTGAGAATGACAGTGAGGATAATGATATTGACGAATGGCTTGATGATCCTCACTGTGCAGGAAGAATTGTGTGGAACTTCAAGTGAGTATTTCTCGTTTTGATTTCGTGAAACATTGTTTTCTGATGTTTCCTCATTTCCTGAACCATGAAATACTTTTTTTATTTGCTGTAGGCGAATAGGAAAGGCTGCAAGAAACATTATATACCAGTGCAGCGAGTGCAAAGTATTCACGTGCAAGAAGACACTGTAGGGAAGCAGCCTACTCACGCCGTATAAAATTCACATCAGCCTTTCCATGGTGTGCCAGCCAGTTCGCTGTAACTAGCTCTGACGTCATAAATGTTGCGCAATACTTTAAAAATCAAGTAAATAACCCGAAACGTTTCTACCATGTCAGGAGTAATACTAAATCAATATGTGTTGAATATCAGTTCAATAACTTTAACCATTTTCGAAATTTGGACGTTTTTCTGTAAAAATCATTGGCGCAACAGAAAAGAGTTAGAAACTTAAAAATTTATATTTAGATTCCTTTTTCATAGTAATTTAGTAGAAACAGTATTCTGGATCTCACAAATTAAAATTTTAGTTGAAATTCATGATTTTCTGGTTTTTGTCTTAAAAATTAAGGAACCAAGATAGATTAAGTAGGCGAATAAATAAGGCTAGGATGTTTAAATTTAAGTAGAAGGGAGATCCGCTATAATCATAAAGATGTGAGAAGTTTTAACAGAACAACTATAAAACTATAGCTATAGCGTATCTCCAAAGAGCAAGTTCAGAGCTTGTCTACTGCGTGTAGTGTAATTAAATTAATTCTCTCGCCCAAAATATTTGACATAGCCACGTCAGACTTTTATTATGATTACTTACCTGTGTGCTGATTGCACATTTAAATTGAGAGCTTCATCGGCCATCAGAAAAGGAAGCAATGATTTATTCAATAACTTAAAGTTGTGCATTACTAGCCCAGCGGCTAGTCGGGAGAGCGGATTTGATCAGGCGTTCCCTTAAGTTACGTTGTGCAAGACGCGACAGTTGGCTGCGACTGCGACGCTGCCCCCTCCTCTTTTCCCACCCTGGCAGACGGCGACACGGCCGCAACACGACTGGAGTCGTCGCTGTTTACCAAGCTCCGGTCGGCGGCGGCGGATTCAAATACATAAGAAAAATAAGAATTCCGATTTTCTTGCTGTAAAAAATACTGTATGTTAATGCAACAAAGTTACATCGGCTCCCAGAGTTAGTTTTTCGATACAGATTCTCCTTTTACTTTAAAAAATTGAAAAGTGTCTCTTCCGGTTTTGCGTGTTTTTTTTCGCTGTATATTACTTCTCTATCAATTGTGAGGAAAGTAAAAGGCACAAAAAATTGATGTTTGCGTATCTTACAGTTTCACATCACAGCTTGACAATGAGGTGTCTATTTTTCCGATATTCGTCGCAATTATTCCGATACTTAATTTACAAGTAACCTACTGCATAAAATTTGAATTGTGTACAGTGAAAAATGTGGTCGCTGGCTACTTTACGTATGGTTCACGTTAGGTCATACATCGTTGCCGATGAAAAGAAGCTAACATATCGAAATTATTTTTAAAGTTGAGATCAGAATGATATCGATCTCCGTTTCCGAGATTTGGGCTCATATCTCCGGGAGCGTCGCGACTACCCGCCAGTTCTGTCGACGCGCAACGAGAATCGTGTGGTCATCACACGATAGAGAATGCATTTGTTTTGTTTCGCTGACACATTTGGACCTAATGAAACCATTTTATGTCATATATTTCTCCGGTATGAGATACTAATATTTCTCCATATGCTCTTGACAATTTCATTTAAAATGCCAGGACATGTAGGTTTCTTAAAGCCAAGTGATCAAGCAGAACCCATTTTCTTGGTTTTGCTGAGGCATCTGAACCTGTTCCAAGCTTTCTTTCTCGTTTATTTCTCTGATAAAAGTCCCGAATATCCCTCCATCTGTTTTTGCACATTTCACCTAAAATTCCAATGAAAGATAAGTTTATTAACAATACGCGCACGCTAGCGTCATTGCATTGTTTCAAGTTCTTGACAACAAGATAGGGTTACACGTTAAACATCTCTAGAATTCTCATTCTGAACGTCTACAGTATACACTGGCAGAAATGTGGAAGAAATAATGTCCGTGCTTGTTCACAAAATTTCCCCAAATTATACTTGTCAGTTTCTCCTATGCAGAAACTTTTGGAACAAGCTAAGGCAACTTTCATAGCCGACTGACTCTTTATTCCCATCCAAATGAACTTCCATATTCTTATATTCTGACAGCATACATCGTTATGGATGACATGAATCTTGCCAAGCTGCACTCAAAAGATGACTCCAGGATGTACAAAAGACGAATTTCAATTGTGGACTGTGTCACCCCAGAAGGGCCTTGTAAAACAGTAGTGCACTTTTGGCACAAGTTTTTTGAGCACCATCTTCTACCAATGAATTGAAGTGAATGTGACAAATTACTTATTGCAGCATACTGTTTGCGCAATCTGTTGAGAAACGCCTTCCTCAAAAACGAACTTCTATTGCTTACAGAAAGCTGTACAACAATCTGGTGGTGGTTTTTCACAACTAAGGTATCATCAAGACACCAATCTACCGTTTACTTTCTAAGTGAAGGTATTGTAAAATGTAACTTTCTCGTTGTACTTTAGATTGTTCATTTTTAATGTACTTGCCGTTTTCAATTTTTATCGTCACAAAAAAGAGTAATGCGAAAATTGACCTTCAAGTTCATTTTCATCATTCTAATTCTACATCTGCATAGATTATACTGATTTTCATAACAGGCCTGAAAAATTTGCATTAATGGGAAAATATTATATATTTCACTCACCTGCCAGTTTCAACTGTGCACCAATTTCTTCCCAAATTCTGTCTCTGAACATAGTGTCTCTATATTTAGGGTTCTTCAAATCGTAAAGGCAAGGATGTTGCGAGACCAGCTCACAGAGCATCACATCCTGTGAGTGACTCATTTCAGTTTTCCTTGACTGGCTCGACGTCTTTCTGGCAGCCTTACGTCTTTGTGTCGTCCGACTTCCGTCGCAACACTGCTCACTGGTGCAGTGCTGCGGCAGCTGCTGCAACAGTCGCGCATCGCATCCCAAACTCGAACTGCGCATGCGCCAGTGGGCAACTTCTGACGTCACGTAGCGACCCGTCGCAGTCGCTAGTGTGTGTCGCGTCTTGGACAACGTACCTTTAAGTTACGTTGTGCAAGACGCGACAGTCGGCTGCGACTGCGACGCTGCCCCCTCCTCTTTCCCCACCCTGGCAGACGGCGACACGGCCGCAACACGACTGGAGTCGTCGCTGTTTCCCAAGCTCCGGTCGGCGGCGGCGGATTCAAATACATAAGAAAAATAAGAATTCCGATTTTCTTGCTGTAAAAATACTGTATGTTAATACAACAAAGTTACATCGGCTCCCAGAGTTAGTTTTTCGATACAGATTCTCCTTTTACTTTAAAAAATTGAAAAGTATATCTTCCGGTTTTGCGTGTTTTTCGCTGTATATTACTTCTCTATCAATTGTGAGGAAAGTAAAAGGCACAAAAAATTGATGTTTGCGTATCTTACAGTTTCACATCACAGCTTGATAATGAGGTGTCTATTTTTCCGATATTCGTCACAGTTATCCCGATACTTAATTTACAAGTAACCTATTGCATAAAATTTGAATTGTGTACAGTGAAAAATGTGTCGCTGGCTACTTTACGCATGGTTTACGTTAGGTCATACATCGTTGCCGATGAAAAGAAGCTAACATATCGAAATTATTTTTTGAGATCAGATTGATATCGATCTCCGTTTCCGAGATTTGGGCTCATATATCTCCGGGAGCGTCGCGACTAGCCGCCAGTTCTGTCGACGCGCAACGAGAATCGTGTGGTCATCACACGATAGAGAATGCATTTGTTTTGTTTCGCTGACACATTTGGACCTAATGAAACCATTTTATGTCATATTCCTCCGGTATGAGTTACTAATATTTCTCCATATGCTCTTGACGATTTCATTTAAAATGCCACGGAACGTAGGTTTCTTAAAGCCAAGTGATCAAGCAGAACCCATTTTCTTGGTTTTGCTGAGGCATCTGAACCTGTTCCAAGCTTTCTTTCTCGTTTATTTCTCTGATACGAGTCCCGAATATTCCTCCATCTGTTTTTGCACATTTCACCTAAAATTCCAATGAAAGGTAAGTTTATTAACAATAAGCGCACGCTAGCTTCATTGCATTGTTTCAAGTTCTTGACAACAAGATAGGGTTACACCTTAAACATCTCTAGAATTTTGATTCTGAACGTCTACAGTATACACTGGCAGAAATGTGGAAGAAATAATGTCCGTGCTTGTTCACAAAATTTCCCCAAATTATACTTGTCAGTTTCTCCCATGCAGAAACTTTTGGAACAAGCTAAGGCTACTTTCATAGCCGACTGAATCTTTATTCCCATCGAAATGAACTTCCATATTCTTGTATTCTGACAGCATACATCGTTATGGATGACATCAACATTTAATCTTGCCAAGCTGCACTCAAAAGATGACTCCAGGATTTACAAAAGACGAATTTCAATTGTGAACTGTCAGACCAGAAGGGCCTTGTAAAACAGTAGTGCACTTTTGGTACACGTTTTTTGAGCACCATCTTCTACCAATGAATTGAAGTCAATATGACAAATTACTTATTGCAGCATACGTTTGCGCAATCTGTTGAGAAACGCCTTCCTGAAAAACGAACATCTATTGATTACAGAAAGCTGTACAACAATCTGGTGGTGGTTTTTCACAACTAGAAGGTATCATCAAGACACCAATCTACCGTTTACTTTCTAAGTGAAGGTATTGTAAAATGTAACTTTCTCGTTGTACTTTAGATTGTTCATTTTATAATGTATTTGCCGTTTTCAATTTTTATCGTCACAAAAAAGAGTAATGCGAAAATTGACCTTCAAGTCCATTTTCATCATTCTTATTCTACATCTGCATGGATTATACTGATTTTCATAACAGGCCTGAAAAATTTGCATTAATGGGAAAATATTAAATATTTCACTCACCTGCCAGTTTCAACTGTGCACCAATTTCTTCCCAAATTCTGTCTCTGAACATAGTGTCTCTATATTTAGGGTTCTTCAAATCGTAAAGGCAAGGCTGTTGCGAGACCAGCTCACAGAGCATCACATCCTGTGAGTGGCTCATTTCAGTTTTCCTTGACTGGCTCGACATTTTTCTCGCAGCCGTACGTCTTTGTGTCGTGCGACTTCCGTCGCAACACTGCTCACTGGTGCAGTGCTGCGCCAGCTGCCGCAACAGTCGCGCGTCGCATCCCAAACTCGAACTGCGCATGCGCCTGCAGGCAACTTCTGACGTCATGTAGCGACCCGTCGCAGTCGCTAGTGTGGGTCGCGTCTTGGACAACGTACCTTTAGCCGTCCGCGCCGCGGCTTTATATATAAGAACGCTGCGCGAGAGAAAGAGGCCCCAGTTCTTTCCAGACGCTGATTAGCGCACCACCTGTGCCGGGAGTCGCGTCGCGTCGGTATCATTGCTATAAACAGCCTCGGATGCCGTAATAAGTTACTCAGGATACGCGTAACCATGAAATCGTTTCCGAGTGAAGTGTTAATTCTGGGATGCCTGTAATGATCTATCTCCAGTTTGCGTATGACGTATTTTCACGTGCCGTCGCGGGACAGACGTTCTACCATTATTTAGCGTGGCGTTTGATGAACATTATCATCAAAGTATGGCGAGCGTTCACTTAAACATTTAATTTGAACAATTATAGTTGCATCAGCGCATTAGACTCTGAACTGCTCTGGTAGTTGGATTGTGTGGATTCTTTTTGGTCTGTGACTTTCAGAATATAGTGAATATTTTAGAGAGAATCGTTTTTGATTATGAATCCCAGACAATCTCCTAATTCCTCAGAGCTATAAGCTGTAGCTATAAATGTATTTCTCAGATGAAGTGGGCACTAGGAATTCTAATTACAGGCTTCACGTTTTGCTAATCAGTTTCTGGTTGCCAATATTGTAGTTAGAGAGCCAGTGTTGAGAACGGCAAACAACAGCAATAAATAAAGAATAGGAACATTTTATATATTCAATTAATCCACCCGCCGCCCCACAACATGTTTCAAAAAAATTATCCTATGTGGAAGAAGTGTTTAACAATTTATTGTGTAATCCAGAAGTAATACAGGTAGTTTGAGGCTTTCATAAAAGGTTAGTATCACAATTTGCTAGCGTTCTTAATGCAAGAATATTGAAAAGTCATCAAAATCGGCATTATTCTGAGAAGAGGCAAGGTTTACATTGGCTGCAGTTTTCATTTATTCATTCGTGTTCTGTAGATCCAGTATACAAGAGAATTGCATAGATATGGAACAAGTCGTGATTGCACACGATAACAGTATCCTAATTATAGATGCAAATAGATACAAATTACAATATGTGTAAAGGAACTAAATACACAATGTGATCAAAAGTATCTGGACACCTCCAAAAACATACGTTTTTAATATTAGGTGCATTGTGCTGCCAAGTACACCACATCAACGACCTCAGTAGTCATTAGACATCGTGAGAGAACAGAATGGGACGTTCCGTGGAACCCACGGACTTCAAACGTGGTCAGGTGTTTGGGCGTCACTTGTGTCACATGTCTGTACGCATGATATCCACACTCCTAAACATCCCTAGGTCCACTGTTTCCATCGAGATAGTGAAGTGGAAATGTGAAGGGGCATGTACAGCACAAAAGCGTACAGGCCGACCTCGTCTCTTGATTGTCAGAGACCACTGACAGTTGAAGAGGGTCGTAATGTGTAATAGGCAGACATCTATCCAGACCATCTCACAGGAATTCCAAATTGCATCAGGATTCACTGCAAGTACTATATCAGTTAGGCGGGAGGTGAGAAAACTTGGATTTCATGCTCCAGCGGCTGCTCATAAGCCACATACCATCCCGGTAACTGCCAAACGATGCTTCGCTTGGTGTAAGGAGTGTAAACATTGGATGATTGAACAATGGAAAAATGTTGTGTGGAGTGACGAAACGTGGTACACAATGTGGCGATCCGATGGCAGGGTGTGGGTATGGCGAATGCTCGGTGAACAGTGCCAACAGAAAAATTCGGAGGTGGTATTGTTACGGTGTGGTTGTGTTTATCATGGAGGAGGCTTGCACCCCTTGTTTTGCATGACACTATCACAGCACAGGCGTACATTATGTTTTAAGCACCTTCTTGCTTCCCACTGTTGAAGAACAATTCAGTGATGGCGATTGAATCTTTCAGCATGATCGAACACCTGTTCATAATGCACAGCCTGAGGTGGAGTGGTTACTCAACAATAGCATCCCTGTAATGGACTGGCCTGCACAGAGTCCTGACCTGAATCCTGTAGAAAACCTTTGGGATGTTTTGGAACACTGACTTTGTGTCAAGCCTCACCGACCAACATTGATACCTTACCTCAATGCAGCACTCCATGAAGAATGGGCTGCCATTCCCCGATTGAATATATGCCTGCGAGAGTGAAAGATGTCACCAAGGCTAAGGGTGGGCCAACACCATATTGAATTCCAGCATTGCCGATGGAGGGCGCCACGAACTTGTAAGTCATTTTCAGTCAGGTGTCCGGATACTTTTGATCGCATAGTGTATCTTAACAAATACAAACTTAGGCTTTCCCTAAAGTAAAACAGAGGTATGAAACAACACAATAATAAATTACAATTATTCCATTATTAAGTTACAACTTTTCTAGAAATTAAGTACATTGTCATTCTGACATAGGTCATCATGTTCAGTTACAAAGTGGTAACAGGAAATATTACGAGTCAATATTCTATATCTGACTTAAAGTATAGAAGTGTTAATGTCAAAGAACTCGTGAAGATAGTAAAAAAATTGTTCCAGAAGATATTCTTTTAATTGAGGTATTACACTAGTAAGATTTTTTGTGTCCATAGGAAGTGCATTAAACACATTTTTACTTGTGTTGTGTATACCTTTTTGTATTAGGCTCAAGTTTTTCCCATCCACATGCAAGTCCTGTTTGGAGTTTGTGTCATTGTCATGTTAGTCACTGTTGGTTTTGTGCATGGGTAGGTTCTTAACTAAAAAGAACAGAGAGGATAAGGTATATTGTGAGGTCATTGTTAATATTTTGTGTATTTTAAAATGATTTCTGTATGAATGATTTCTACTCACTCCACTTAGGATTCAGATTGTTCTTTTCTGAGTGACAGGTACTTTATTTCCCATTGGTTGATTGCCCAAAACATCATGGCATATATCAACAATGAATGAAAAACGTCAAAATAAGCAGCCATAACAGTGACAGTATTTGCAATCGCTGCTGTAATACATAGAGCATAAGTTGCTGAACTAAGTCTTTTTCTCAAATCCAGAGTATGGTTCAACCAATTTAATTTATTGTTGGTGTGGAGGCCCAGAAATTTAAAAGAATATTCTTTACGTATATCGTGATCATTACAGCTTAGAGTTATGTCCTCCTGCACTTTGAGACCCATGGAAATGAATGCACTTTTTTTTTTGGTCAGGTCTTTTCAACTAAAAGAGATGTATCATCTGCAGAGAGAGTAAATTTGGTAGTAGCTCTTGTACAGCATGGAAGGTCATTAATCAAAATAGGAAAGAGCGAGGGGCTCAGCACAGAACCTTGTGGCACTCATGTACTTACTGTTCCCGAACAAGATGAGACTATTGTGCCATCTCCATGACTAAGCGATACCCTATGCTATCTATCAGAGTCGAAGGGCGCTGTTAAATCACAAAATACGCCAACTGAAGCTAATCTATTGTTCAGTGCTTCTAAAACATTATTGGTAAATCAAAATGCTGCATCATCAGTTGATATGCCTGCTCAGAATCCGAATTGACAATGGCTAAGAGCCTTGTGAAGGTTCAGATGCTCCATAATTCTCTTATGTACAAGTTTCTCAAGAACTTTGGAGAAGTTTGTTAAAAGGGAAATCAGGTGGTTTAGTGGTTTCACGTCTGCATATGTTATTCTGTCTGGGATGATACCTTGTTGATGGGATTCATTAAATATATGGCGAAGTATGGCACAAATGGCATTAAGAGAATGTTCAAGTATTTTTTAGGATTCCGGAAATTTTTCATTGTTCTAGTTATCAGTTACATTTTTGTAATTTTGACTGGTAAGAACTGATACTCCAACAAAGAATTTTACTGTATCCCCCTACTGCAGCAACAAAACATAAACGAGAGGTAAAAAATAAAACTTAAGTTGCAAAGGAAATATGCCATTTACATCAGCAAAACACAGTGCACACACAAACATCTGCCAACAGAAAAATGTGTCATAGGCTTTAGAATGAAGACTAGACAATATTTCATAATAAAAAACTGCATCCGATGAGCATGAAGACATAAATGTTCACATTCGTTTGAGCCATTGCCAGCGGGTTCACGCCCATTAAACATGTATATTTGAGTTGCGTATGAGCAGGAGGCAGTGTTCGACCGAACATTTGGCGTTAGCTTCGGCCAAAATATGCCAAAGTTTTGGCCGAAGCTGGAGGTTCGTAGCAAGCGCCGAAATTGAAGTAACTGCTAGAACTGCACATATGTGGTAGACACGCGACAATTAAACTCCAACCCTCGTGAAGCTTTCACATACTTGGCGCACACTGTATTGCGTTTGTCAGGCGCTGTCGCCAGTAAATACAAGTTCACACGTGAATTAGATTATCTGACTGAGAAGAGAATATCAAGTTTGAGAAAAGCACTAAAAACATGCATTTTTCTACAATTTTTATTATGTTATTTACTTCTTAATAGTACTTCAAGCGTTACTTTTTTAAATATCTGTTTTAGGGACAAGTGTCAGTATACCTTGTCAAGGTTTTCTGGTGCCCTGAGTTGCCCAAGTTCTTCTCAAAGCTCGTCGGCAGAATCCAGAATGTTCTGTAGCTCTAGGCACTGATGCTGACAATCGCGATTTGCAGTGTGGAACACTATAATGAACAGGCGTTCAGTGCGCAGTGGACATGTAGCAACTGCGATTGACTTGTTAATTATTATATCCGTTCTGAGTATTAAAATAATTACACTCCTGAAAATTGAAATAAGAACACCGTGAATTCATTGTCCCAGGAAGGGGAAACTTTATTGACACATTCCTGGGGTCAGATACATCGCATGATCACACTGACAGAACCACAGGCACATAGACACAGGCAACAGAGCATGCACAATGTCGGCACTAGTACAGTGTATATCCACCTTTCACAGCAATGCAGGCTGCTATTCTCCCATGGAGACGATCGTAGAGATGCTGGATGTAGTCCTGTGGAACGGCTTGCCATGCCATTTCCACCTGGCGCCTCAGTTGGACCAGCGTTCGTGCTGGACGTGCAGACCGCGTGAGACGACGCTTCATCCAGTCCCAAACATGCTCAATGGGGGACAGATCCGGAGATCTTGCTGGCCAGGGTAGTTGACTTACACCTTCTAGAGCACGTTGGGTGGCACGGGATACATGCGGACGTACATTGTCCTGTTGGAACAGCAAGTTCCCTTGCCGGTCTAGGAATGGTAGAATGATGGGTTCGATGACGGTTTGGATGTACCGTGCACTATTCAGTGTCCCCTCGACGATCACCAGTGGTGTACGGCCAGTGTAGGAGATCGCTCCCCACACTATGATGCCGGGTGTTGGCCCTGTGTGCCTCGGTTGTATGCAGTCCTGATTGTGGCGCTCACCTGCACGGCGCCAAACACGCATACGACCATCATTGGCACCAAGGCAGAAGCGACTCTCATCGCTGAAGACGACACGTCTCCATTCGTCCCTCCATTCACGCCTGTCGCGACACCACTGGAGGCGGGCTGCACGATGTTGGGGCGTGAGCGGAAGACGGCCTAACGGTGTGCGGGACCGTAGCCCAGCTTCATGGAGACGGTTGCGAATGGTCCTCGCAGATACCCCAGGAGCAACAGTGTCCCTAATTTGCTGGGAAGTGGCGGTGCGGTCCCCTACGGCACTGCGTAGGATCCTATGGTCTTGGCGTGCATCCGTGCGTCGCTGCGGTCCGGTCCCAGGTCGACGGGCACGTGCACCTTCCGCCGACCACTGGCGACAACATCGATGTACTGTGGAGACCTCATGCCCCACGTGTTGAGCAATTCGGCGGTACGTCCACCCGGCCTCCCGCATGCCCACTATATGCCCTCGCTCAAAGTCCGTCAACTGCACATACGGTTCACGTCCACGCTGTCGCGGCATGCTACCAGTGTTAAAGACTGCGATGGAGCTCCGTATGCCACGGCAAACTGGCTGACACTGACGGCGGCGGTGCACAAATGCTGCGCAGCTAGCGCCATTCGACGGCCAACACCGCGGTTCCTGGTGTGTCCGCTGTGCCGTGCGTGTGATCATTGCTTGTACAGCCCTCTCGCAGTGTCCGGAGCAAGTATGGTGGGTCTGACACACCGGTGTCAATGTGTTCTTTTTTCCATTTCCAGGAGTGTATTTACATGGTGTTCAGTATATCACTCATTGAATAATTGTGTGTCAGCAGGATTTACTATATTTCATATTCATTTATATAAATATGTACCACATCATATGTTTAATGCTTTCACAAAACATATATATAAGCGTGTTGGCAATACTGCAAGGAAGCCATTTCCTGTTAGGCGGCGACCTTTGTTTTCCCTACCCTTGCCCTCATATCCCACTCAGCTCAGGAAACTTGAAAAACTCTACACGGTATATTCATTAGGTTTATATGCGTGCAGCGTATCTCTAAGTCGGACATGTGCATTTTCATTGATTCAAATCGCATAATATTTGCTTGTTACCGACAACAATGGCAAAGAAGGAACAATATTTGAAAGACTGTGTGAGTCTTCGTTCTGGAATTTTTTAGAAACAAATCTCATAGGAGCAACGACATACATGGCATAATTTACTACTAAAGAATCATGCACAAATTAAGTTATAATGCGCCCAGTATATCTACAAATCACAGAAAAAAATACAGATTAGGATTTAAACTGTTCCGATTTTTCGCATGGCCAGCGCTCGTTCCTCGCGCTAGGGTAACGTTGAATTATGCAAGTATTTTGGGCGACTTAACTTTTTTTATTTTCAATGAAACTAATCTCTAAATGGACTCTGGCTAATCTCTACTAGAAAGTACACTGTTCTAAATGCTACGACTTTTCGCGTGGCCAGTGCTCGTTATTCCAATAGATATTCACTGGTCATATCACACTGACACACAAGAACTCCACAGTTGCTCATTTATATTTACACTTTCTCAGTTAGTTGTCTTTCAATTTAAGCTCAGAGATATTTATGTCTTGCTCTTCACCTTGACACTAAAGAAACAACGATTTGAGCCTCACTTTGGAATCACAATTTTCTGTTTATTGCGACATATGTTAATCACCGCTCTGCAAACGTCAGCAGGCACTATATTCTATTTCATTTCTGAAAATAAATACATTTTTATGTATGGGCTGCTCAAAATATTCTTCATGCGTCCCTTTGCATTTATGTGTTGGAAGGTTAGGATCTTACGCCATTATTCTCTTTAGGAATGAAGAGTTGTAAGTCCTAACTCGAGAAGTCACCAGCAAACTAACGAAAAAGACTTAATTTTAACTCAAAGAGCATTTAATTGAGTAGAAGAGGGCTTTTACTTGACAAATACGAGTGTTGTGTTGCGTATTCTGCTGCTCTATGTACTTGAAGAACCAAAATATGAAGTTCAGTTTTTCTTTATGTTTACATACTTACATGTGAAAGCCAGTAGGTTCTCGGATCTTACAAATTTTTATTCAGTTACATCGTACAGGGTGCGGCAGAACCGACTAAGCAGTTTCAATCGATTACCGCTGGGGCTATGGTGGGGGCTGGCAGTTGCACGTGGTCTGCCTTTGTTCAGTCATAGACCCAATTTCAGTAGCCAACATGGTCTGGACCGGTGCACATCGTCGTTTTGCCGTTCACGCTTATTGTGAAAACAACAGATCTGTGATCGCTACACAACGAGCTTTGCGGCGACAGTTCATTCCACGCAACAATGCCGTTCCTAATGCAAACAAAAATTCGATCCTGGGTTCGGCAGTTGGAGGAAACTGGTAGGACACTAAGTTCTATCCTTCCAAAATAACGATTGCTTAAGAATTACGGCCAGCAGACTACGCCAACCTTCAAAATCAGTGTGACCAAATGCTTGCTCACATCCCTCCGAATGTCGCTTTCTTCAGTAGTGACGAGGAACATTTTCACCTTAGTGGGTGTGTGAATAAGCAAAACTTTATTTTCTGGGCTGGAAATAACCCCTGAATTATTCATGAAATACAGCAACATTCTCCTAAAGTGACAGTGTGGTGTGCCATATCATAATTTGACGTGGTAGGCCGTTACGTTTTTGAGGAAGGAGTGACTGTGACAGTGAATTCCACACATTATGTTTCAATGTTGCAAAATTTTCTGCAACCCAGAATGGACGAGACTGGTGAAGAACATGGACTGGGGGACTTGTGGTTCCAACAGGATGGAGGTACTGCTCACACAGCTCGAATATCACTTCTTGTTTTGAGAGAAATGTTTCCAGGACGCCTGGTCATGTTGATGGTTCAAATGGCTCTGAGCACTATGGGACTTAACTTCTGAGGTCATCAGTCCCCTAGAACTTAGAACTACTTAAACCTAACCAACCTAAGGACATCACTCACATCCATGCCCGAGGCAGGGTTCGAACCTGCGACTGTAGAGATAGCGCGGTTCCAGACTGTAGCGCTTAGAACCAATCGGCCACTCTGGCCGGCTCACTTTGATGGGTGATGCCGGGTGGCCTGGACGGTCACCAGATTTGAGCATTTATGACTACTTTCTTTGGGGATATCTGAATGAAAAAGTTTTCAAAAGCCGCCCTCACACCCTACCAGAGTTAAAAGTGAATGCCATACCCCATGACATGTGTGCAAGAGCTGCTGAAACGTCAGGGATCGCCTACAACAATGTATTGATGCTAACGGCCACCATCTTGAGGACATTATTTTCAGATCTAAATGAATGTAAAATGGTGTATTGTACTAATTTAGAAAATAAAAACATTTCTTCTCTATACATCCAGATTTACTTTTTATTGCTCCTGAAAAGTGCTTAGTCGGTTCTGCTGCACCCTGTATGAACAGTATGTGAAATGGTGTAATTGTTCGCCATTCTCTCTCTCTCTCTCTCTCTCTCTCTCTCTCTCTCTCTCTCTCTCTCTCTATATATATATATATATATATATATATATATATATATATATATATATATATATATATATATATATATATTGTTTCTACATCGTGGGCTGCTTTTTGTGAGACGTTTGGATGAACAATGAATTCGCAAGACGTGCTGGCACAATGGGCAGTCAAGAAAAGAAATGAAAGTAAAAAAAAATTATCTAAGTAATAAGAATAAATTAACTTTTTAAGTCCCCAAAAGCAGTTTGTAATTTTAGAGAAGTTGAAATAGTGCACACGATTTTCTGCTTTTTGCTGCAGTAAGAATAACTTGTATTTATTAATCTGTATTTTAGTGTAAAACTTGCAAAAAAGTGTTGAGTTGTCCATTTTGTAGACCACATTCACGGATGCGAAGCAAACATACAGAAACCCACGTAATCGACCAATACGATCGGAAGCACTGTGACCATCCAATCGACCGACGATATTGGTCGACATCTGTCGAAAATAATCTGATGACCGATGTCAGTTGCACAGTGACTGTGCCCTGGATGTGGAGAGATCTTTTTTTTTTTAATTAAAAGTTCATATTTGCATCTTCTCTAGTCTAGTGATTCACATTCCGAACCACTAAACTGAGGCATTGTGGGAGTATGGCGACAAGGCTGGCACGAAGACAATTTGTTAGTGCGGGTTGCCAACATCAGAGGCAAATATGCACTCAGGGGCAAACCTATTGTTCTCTTATGATTGACAGCTCATTAAACTATTGTTCTGCTCATAGGATTAAGACCCCTGGGGATAGTCCTTCCTTTTGATTTACAGGTCCTTAATCTACTATTCCCCCTCCCTTCCCCATCCCCTCCTCCTCCTTCCAACCCCTCATGAAACCTCTAAATCACCCCTCACACTCTTATCAATTAGATTGACTACTTAATTAAATTGTTCAATTAATTAACCCTTTCACTTCTGGTAAACCCTCCATCCCTCGCCCTCCCCTCTCCCACTCCTTTCCCCTATCTGGAAATTGGTGGCACTGTGGTAGAGAGGAACGACCTCATGACAGGAAATTCAAAGGTATATTGTTTTTTATAACAAAATTCAGTTTGCAGGGGTTGGATTTCTCTTGCTCTTCATTCTCTGCTGTTTGGGAAGATGCAGGTCTTGTAAGAAGTAATTAAATCGATCACTTTTTTTCATTCAGATGCACAAGGAATACTATCATGAAACACCCATCACATGTAATTACGCTGTTAAAAATCTTTAAATTGCAAAGCACGTGTCGTCCAATGGACCCCACTGAACGCCACCCGTGCAGGCTGCAAGGAGTCGGGGTGCACCAGTGGGCCACGCAAGGCAACAATGCGGCCATCAGCTGCCGAGCCACACGTAGGTGCCTGTTCGGGTGGTGTGACTGACCGACTGAATGTGACATTAATATTGGAACAAAAGCATCAGGCGGCAGCATGCCTTTCATACTTGACACGTAAGAAACTCCTGTCGAAACACATGCTATTTCTCTGTTTCTCCTAGTGTCCTGCTGGGCATGCACGCGGATTCAGCCGCAGTCGGGCTGAAGTGCAAACAAAACAGCGTTTACCCTCTAAACCTGATTCGGAATACCGACGTACACAAGAACTCTGTCCTTCCATAAATGCCTGTTTGACAATCGATTCCGCCATGGACTCTAAACTGCCCCAGCCCTCCTGGTGCACTTTCTTGTGTTTTATTTCACGAACTGCTTCAGGAGTTATTACATCTGATGTTACAGAATATTGTTACATGCGTAACTTTGAAGACTTGAAGGATCACACAAACTAACTGCACAGACAGACAAACAGAGAGAGAGAGAGAGAGAGAGAGAGAGAGAGAGAGAGAGAGAGAGAGAGAGAGTGCTTTGCAGATGACGCGAGAATACCGCCACCTCCACACTCGAACTCGAACTCTAAAAGAAAAAGATGGCGACACAGTTGTGAAACCGTCCCAGAGACACTTGGCGCGTTTTTGTGGGTAATACCCTCGTCTTCGAGCATGAGTTGCTTCAGGAGCTATTAAATCCAACTGAATATGTGTCTAAACGCACTTTCAAAAAGATCGATGTATAACGCTACAGACTCTAAAAAGAAAGATTGCGGCACACTTGTGAAACATCTGTCTTCCTCCACTACTCTGGAATATTTGCGTGCATAAACAAATTAGGTAAAGTGTTTAATACCTCAATACATTTGCAAATGTTGCTTTAAACAATTTGTTTCAAGTACACTTGCACACAAAACACTGCTGTCTCCTCCCAGGTGCACACGGAATGGAAATACATTACGGTAAAATACACTCAAAAAAATACATCGCTAAAATAAATGAGCGAAAATACACCGCTTCGAAAGTCTGAAGACAATCCTGCTTTTTCCCAACCAGATCCACGAGCGCGCGAAAACCGCAAGCAACCAGACCAGCACCAACTCGTCACGTGAGTTCGGACCAGCATTCATATGCAGGTGGTGTAGAATGTCGCACTCTTATTGGCTCCCTGGATAAAATGGTAAGTGGAGGGGTCAGAGGTTATATAAACCCTCATCATGGTGCAGTCGCTCTCATTCTGCTATCGTCTGTGGCGGGATCAGCTCGATTGTGTTCTTGCCTGTGCGCATAAGTTTGCTCCTTTTTTTGATGATGAAACATTCAGCAGCAGCATCAAGCACTGTTGGTAGCATCAGTGGCAGCAAATGCCCGAGGCAATGGGAAGTACCAGGTAAGTGTATAATTGATTTCATAGCATGAGGTCAGATTTTGCAGTGTAAATTTTCGTAAAAAGTTTTGCAGTACCTGGTTTAGATTCAGGAGTTAATTTTTTTTTCTTGTTGTTTCACAGCCACCAAATCGCGGAAGAGCTGGAGGCAGACGTCCAACAGCATCATCATCATATGTAGTATATATATTTTTCATCGTTTATGTAATATGTTGTTGCTATAGATCCTTTCGAGGATCAAAATGGATAAACGTTAATTCTTTTTTCATTTCACTAAGAAATTCGTATTGTTTGCGTATATATATCCATAGTACTCTGTATACATTATTAAATTTCATCGTATATGTAATATGGTGTATATTTTTCGTTGTTGCAGATGGTTTCCCGTCAGATGAAGAAGGGGGCAAGGAGGAGAATGTGCTGGAGAATGTGCAGCAGCAACGACAGCAGGCAATGTCTAGAACGTTGTACTTTTTTTTTTTTCATTACTCTGCAGCAGCTGTGTCGGGGGAACAATTCCTGCAATACATTACGACCCGGGTACCAGGGGTGTTGAAGCCTGTAACATCTAAATGAGGGCCGGCCGAAGTGGCCGTGCGGTTAAAGGCGCTGCAGTCAGGAACCGCAAGACCGCTACGGTCGCAGGTTCGAATCCTGCCTCGGGCATGGATGTTTGTGATGTCCTTAGGTTAGTTAGGTTTAACTAGTTCTAAGTTCTAGGGGACTAATGACCTCAGCAGTTGAGTTCCATAGTGCTCAGAGCCATTTGAACCATTTTTGAATCTAAATGAGGTTCTCTGTAGTGTGCTTCGCCGACAACAGCGCAACTAGTCGCCGACGCTGATCCCGTCGCTGTCCCCACCCCCATCACCCTGGCAGCAAGCCATCACAGCACCACTCTGGCATGCATAGGCCGCCCTCTCTCAGACTATCGGGTCAGGGTTGCAGCAACCAGGCTGCACGCAGTGGTCCAATTCCACAGTGCTGCCGCCTCCTCCTCCTCCTCCTCCTCCTCCTCCTCCGCCGCCGCCGCTGCCGCCGCCGCCATGTCCTCACCAATCACGTGAGGTACAGTAACAGTGTGTGTGTGTGAAATCTTATGGGACTTAACTGCTAAGGTCATCAGTCCCTAAGCTTACACACTACTTAACCTAAATTATCCTAAGGACAAACACACCCATGTCTGAGGGAGGACTCGAATCTCCGCCAGGACCGCGCGACGTGAGGTACAGCACATATACCTGTCCACCTCTCCAACTCTATGGACTGGCTCTAGTTACAGTATTAGTAACAGCTAGTGGCAGTTCTCTCTCCTGTCCTTGTAGTGAAGCACATCAGGTCAGCGACACCATACTGCAGTTGGAATACTTGGTAATTGCAGAAGCCTTTGAGTAGCGAATCTCATTCACGGGAATCGAGAACCTGACAGGAGGATACTGTAACCCTGTTGGTTTTCTAAGGCCGTGCCTTCTGTCATTGAAATGGAGCTCCTCGAAATAGTCAATGATCGATGGTATCCTGCCATTAAATGCAGTGCATTGCTCTGCATCAAACTGTCGCAGCCCCTCAAAGTCGGTTCCAGTGTTGAAGAGACAACTCTTCATTATGTTTGGGGGGAAATGGCATGATAACGTGGAGCACGTCAATCGCCGAGTGGTTTCCTTAATGCATCTTGTGTGCTCTACTGGGCCACTTTTCTGAGATGGAAGTCAGAGGGTCAGTTGAAGCATTCAACCAAAACCTGCACCTGGACATCCAAACAGAGCCCCCTGTGAGCCCAGGCCTGAGGTATTCCTGCCTGTCGTAAGAGGTGACTAAAAGGAGTCTCACGCTTTTCGACCTTTATGTGATGGTCCCCTGTAGGGTTTGACATCCATTTTTCAAAATTTTTCCAAAGAGCAAGCCAACTGGGTAAGGGCGCCATACATAGTGCATCATGTCCATCGTGCATAGAGATGTTTGGCCCACTTTCTCGTCGTGGCATTGCAGTTCTGCTCATCCTCCCTCTCTAGAGCGAGGATACCATCCTGTGTGCGTTTTCCTCCACCCACTATGCAGTGTCGTTTAACACGCCGATGATGACTGTGAAATTCTTTGCACCTCATATCCAGCATTGTACCCAGTCCATCGTGGTAGGGTCGCCATGTACCCTGTTTTTTGTATCCCATTTGGATAGGTGGCGTGTGGATCTGGTCCTGTGAACTGCTTCTACAAAACAGGCTGAGAGTGAAGGTTGCGAGTAGGAGCAGGAAAAGGTGAAGTACTTCAGTACTGCAAGTAAAGTTTAAGCACCTTTACTGGTGTATAAACATATACAACACATTACTTAACTTTTGGTACATATGAGCATGTATGTGTGAAGCCGTTTATGTATCGAAGCTAATAGGTACTGGAAGTTACAAAGGCAAAGTCTATAACTTTGGGAGCAACATCCCCCAACTATTGGGGATATCAGTCCTCACTTCTGAGCTGGAGAAGCGTAAGTCTTCTTCGGCTCCTCTCGCAAGGAAGGGGTCCCTTGGGTCATTCCCTCCCCTGGTTTCTGCTAGTGGGAAAGACGACACCCGCCAATGGCTGCAGAGCCAAAAAGCAGCTGGTCATAGGGCTTCGCGCTCATCCTCAGTCCTGGAGGCTAAATCAGTGAAGTCGTCACAGCTTGGCAAACCCAAGGAGCAGCGAGAGAAATCGAAAAAGGTCTCCAAGACCACGGGCATTGAGGTGGCACCCACACCACTGCTACCTACAAGCTCTGCATCTGTGGATGAGGTGGAGATTCTGGCATCTGCTGAGGACCCAGATCTCGCTGGAACCTCAGACACAATGGATATAGATTACTCAGGTAAAAAGTCGGTGGCAACAGGTCACCCTGACGTGTAAACTGCCTCATTGAATGTTCCATGCCTTCCCAGTCTCACGATGACTTCATCCTCCAGTGAAATTGCGGCGGTCTTTTCCCACCACCTGGCTGAGCTAACGCAGCTGTTAAGCTTTACACCTGCTATTTGCATTGCCCTCCTAGAAACGTGGTTCCCAGCTATGCAGACCCCTGCCTTTCGCTGCTATAAGGGATACTACAGGAACTGTAACGATTATAATCGAGTGTCAGGTGGAGTTTGCGTTTATGTCCTAAGTTCAGTCTGTAGTGAAATTGTGCCCCTTCAAACCCCTCTTGGAGCTGTTGCTGTCAGAATACGGACAGCGTAGGAAATAACTGTCTGCAATCTATATCTTCCTCCAGATGGTGCAGTACCCCTGAATGTATTAATTACACTGATTGATAAATTCCCTGAACCTTTCCTACTTTTGGGAGATTTTAACGCCCATAACCGCTTGTGGGATGGCACTGTGCTTACTGGCTGAGGCAGAGATGTCGAAACTTTGCTGTCTCAGTTAGACCTCTGCCTCTTAAATACTGGGGCCGCCACACATTTTAGTGTGGCTCTTTGTAGTTACTTGGCCATTGATTTATCGGTTTGCAGCCCAAGACTTCTGCCATCCACCTGCTGGATAGCACATGATGACCTGTGCGGTAGAGACCATTTCCTCATCTTCCTGTCATTGCCCTGGCGTCGTGCCCACAGGCACCTACCCAGATGGACTTTAAACAAGGTCGACTGGGAAACTTTCACCTTTGCTGTCATGGTTGAATCCCCCACACGGGAACATCGATGTGATAGTTGAGCAGGTGACTACAACAATCGTTTCTGTGGCAGAAAACACGATCCCTCGCTCTTTAGGGTGCCCCTGGTGAAAGGCAGTCCCTTGGTTGTTGCTGGAAGTCGATGAAGCAATTAAGACATTCGGCGAGCTACATAAGTGGCACCCGTCACTGGAGCACCTCATAACCTTTAAACGGATCCATGCCCGTGTTCGCCAACTTATCAAACGACAAAGGCAGGAGTGCTGGGTAACATATATCTTGACCGCTGGGAGCCATATGTCACCTTACTAAGCATGGGCAAATATCAAATGTGTTTTCGGGTACCAGTTCCCAACAGCTGTTACCATAAAACAAACGCGATTGCCATTCACTTTGCTGAGCACTATGCTCGAGCCTCCCTGTCAGAGAATTACCCCCCCCCCCCCCCCCCCAGTCTTTCGCACTGTCAAATGGCAGCTGGAAGGGAAAGTCCTCTCATTCACTACATTCCACAGTGAGTTCTACAACGCCCCATTTACAGAGTGGGAGCTCCTCGGTGCCCTTGCACATTGCCCCAACACAGCTCCTGGGCCATATCAGATCCACAGTCAGATGATTAAACATCTCTCATCTGACTACAAGTGACATCTCTTCATCATCTTCAACCAGATCTTGTGCGATGGGGTGTTTCCATGGCAATGGCGGGAGAGCACCATCATTCTGGTGCTCAAACCCGGTAGAAACCCGCCTGATGTGGATAGCTATTGGCCCATCAGCCTCACCAACGTTCATTGTAAGATGCTGGAACATATGGTGTGTCGGCGGTTGGGTTGGGTCCTGGAGTCTCGTGGCCTACTGGCTCCATGTCAGGGCGGCTTCCGTCAGGGACCTTCTACCAGTGATAATCTTAAGTCCCTGGAGTCTGCCGTCTGAACAGCCTTTTCCAGACGCCAACACCTGGTTGCCGTCTTTTTTGATTTACGAAAAGCGTGTGTGACGACCTGGCGACATAATATCCTTGCCACATTATATGAGTGGGGTCTCTGAGGCCTGCCTTATCCAGAATTTTCTGTTGCTTTGTACTTTCCATGTCCAAGTTGGAGCCTCCCATAGTTCCCCCACTATCCAGGAGAATGGGGTCCCGCAGGGCCCTGTATTGAGTGTGTATTTTTAGTGGCCATTAATGGTCTAGCAGCAGCTGTAGGGCCGTCCATCTCGCCTTCTCTGTATGCAGATGACTTCTGAATTTTGTACCACTCCACCAGTATTGGTGTTGCTGAGCGGCGCCTACAGGGAACCATCCACAAGGCGTAGTCATGGGCTATAGCCCACAGTTTCCATTTTTCGGCAGCAAAGTCGTGTGTTATGCACTTCTGTCAGCATCATACCATTCATCCAGAACCAGAACTTTACCTTAATGACGATCCATTCTCTGTAGTGGAGACATGTCAGTTCTTAGGACTGGTTTTCGACGACCGATTGACTTGGCTTCCTCACCTTCATCAACTTAAGTGGAAGTGCTGGCAGCACCTCAATGTCCTTCGCTGCCTGAGCAACACCAACTGGGTTGCAGATTGGTCTATGCTGCTGCAGCTCCTTAGAGCCCTTTTTCAATCCAGCCTTGATTGGGAGTTTGGTTTATGGTTTGGCGGCGCCCTCAGCTTTGTGTTTACTCGACTCAGTCCACCACTGTGGTGTGAGCCTAGTGACAGGAACTTTTAGGACGAGTCTGGTGACCAGCGCCCTGGCGGAGGCCGGAGTCCCTCCGTTGCAGGTTAGGCGTGCACAACTGCTGGCCAGTTATGTTACACATGTTCGTAGTTCTCCTGCACATCCAAATAACCGTCCCGTTTTCCCACCCATGGCGGTTCATCACCCACATTGGTGGCCCAGGTCAGGGCTTCCAATTGCAGTTCGTGTCCGATCCCTTCGTTCTGAACTGGAGTCCTTGCCTTTACCACCTATACTTGAGGTCCATTCACATACACCAGGCCGCGGCTTCGCCTGGACCTTTCACACGGCCCTAAGTACTCTGTTAACCCTGTGGCTGTCTGCTGCCACTTCCTCTTGATTCTTGACATGTACTGAGGCCACAAAGTGGTTTATACAGACAGCTCAATGGCTGATGCTGATGTTGACTCCACGTATGTCCATGGAGGACATATTGAACAGCATTCCTCGCCCAATGGCTAAAGGGTTTTTACTGCCGAGCTGGTGACTATATCTTGCCACAGTTCGCATGGCTACCCCTGTCAGAGGTTCCAGTTCTCCCTTCGGTGTGCACACGTGCATGAGTAATCACAGTACATCAGAATTATTGTAAAAGCTATGCTACTGTGACTGTGGTATTTAGTTGTAGTAAAGAAACTTCTCTCTGCATTAGTTTTTAGCATAGATTTATAGGAAAAAATCCAGTGCTACTGCGAAAAAATTGCAAAAAAAAGTATTCTCGACCGGTGTTGCTGTTGTAGTGTGTAAGATAAAAGTTTCTCTGCATTGGGATAGCATAGTGAATTTGCACCTCAAGAATATTATATTGTAACTCAACAACTGAATTGTAATCTCAACCAGTGAAATGTATTTGTGTGACCTGAATCAACGAAAAAATTCGTTAACAAACGTCTTTGTTATTGTTTACAAAAAAAAAGTCCCTGTGGGCTGTGCAAGTCACAAATGACATTAGTTTTCTCTGAAGATGAGTGCTACTAAGGAGGTGAAGTTTAAGATTGAAGGCAACAAAGTATGTAGAATGGTTGCATGGAATTATGCATATTGTGCAACATGAATTGGGTTATGGGAGCAGGAGGCACGTGACCATGTCCACTTCCAAAGGTATATAACATGTCTAAAATTATATCTCCTGTGCTTGAAGAAAAGCACAGACATAGCATGTGATGAAAAAATTGTACGCTGTCACAGTGGGAATGGGGTTGAGAAAGAAGAACACAGAGGCTGTGAGGTAAAAGTTCATTTATTTCTCATCCAACTTAAAAGTAATTTTACATTTTTGTAAGTAGACACAGCAAAACTATTTCTCACACATTTTTGTTCCTGAGTCGATGGAGAGCAGGACACTCATAGAATTCAATGTCTTCAATAGCAAAAAACTTGATTCCATGCGCCCATGAGATCTTCTCCTTCCCCTCGGTGATGCAATGTTTGCTGAGAAGGTATCTATTATTCCTTCATTTCTGTGTACACTACAAATGCAATATTTTTAAATATGAACTATACTCACCATTATAGAAACCTTGAGCGTCTGCAATGATATTCACACCTTGAGATGCCATTGTGGAATGTTCTAGATATGGCACAGCACCTGTACATTTATACAGCTCGTTCCACAACAATGGTGAGCGGGCAGTAGTTGATCATACAGTCATGTAGCACTAGAGCACACGCGGCAGTGAGTTCCAGGAAATCTGTCAAACATTCAAATTCAAATCGCACATCTATAGGTCCAGACTTATCTAGTTCTTTTTCGAGCAGTCTATTATGATGATCCTACAACTTATGTGGACTGAGTAGACACCGTCCTTCTTCAACACTTTCATAGTAAGAAGCACGAAACCTTGCATACATGTCATATGCTAGACTGTATACATTTTCATTCCACTGCAGGTGTAAATTGTCATATGGGTAGAATTCTGAATTCAGGTAGACTTTGGCATTAGTTAACTTGCAGTTGTCCAACACAGTGGAATCATTTGCTATATTCCCTCTTCTATCAGTCTGAAACGCAAGTATGATGACTAGGCATCTCTATCTGTGACAAGGTTTTAATAGCCCATGTTTGTCTGTTCGTAGTCAGTAATATTGGGTACTCGAAAAGCTCCCATGAGCAAAATGTTAGTGTCAGAAATCTACAGGAATTCAGGACTTTTAAAGCGTCAAATGCTCCTTGTCTGATACACTGATGTGTGGCATTTTCCATATTATCTTTCTGATTGTGGTCATATTCTCTTCTTGAGCTCCTTGAATGTATGAGTTATTATTATCCATCATACTCTGTACCAGAATGAGTTCCTGTTTAGCATTAATAATTATCTTCTTGATGTCCTCAAAGTAGCCGATAAGCAGTTTTAGAGGTATGCATGCAGTAAACCGCTTGTACTCTGCAAGTGATCAGTCCATCAGATCGTCTGTGAACCATCTTGCATTTTCTAAACCATTCAGATCCACGGGCCGAGATGTATCCATGGGCAGAGATGTATATTCTAAGGGTTGCTGTTATGACAACATTACATGTCTGGTCGATCTCAAACTCACTGAGTTCATAGCGTATCTCTTGAAACAGGAATGCAAAAGCCTTATGTGTAATCTTGGATCCCACTGTCGCTGCCATCAGTTTTCTTGAATGATCTCTCTAAATATATGAAACTCTTGCATGGAAGCATCATGCTGGATGACAATCCTAATTTCATCATTCTTGTTGTAGTTGAAGCTTAAGGTTTATGTGAGAAGTATTGCTGATGTATAATTTGCTCATCATACTGTAGTGAACTGGTTATATTGAGTGAGGATGTAATTGTGAGGTTTCAAGCCAACCGATTTAAGAAAATTTTATTGTGCATGTGTTATCACTTTGTTGTTCAGCAGCAAAGTGACATGCTGTGAATTGGTTGTGCTCGTTTTATACCATAGTCCCATCCTGCCTCAGATGCAATTGTACAATGATTTCCACACCACGATAGTCAACAAGTTGATTGGTTCACAATACGCAACCCCAAGTAGACCAATCTCTGAACTGTCACTGGTAGGTATATTGAATTGGTAGGAGTCTCAACAATCTTGTACTGTTGCAGCTGAGGGGAAGAATCCGTTAAGGAGTATCAGACTCTCGGATAGATAGGACTTGAAATGTTCACTCGACTCAGATTGTGCTGGCAGTCTGATCTGAATTGTAAAATTTACTAGGATCCTTCTTCAAAACCTGCCCTTTTGTGAAACCCAGTAGGCGCCCTATTGAATCTTCCTGGTTAAAGCCAATCGTTGTATTCACAGTTCTTATTTCAGATTTAAGTGTATTGATGTTTCTACGTAGCTCAATACCTTTTCCAGACTGTTTTAAGGCTTCTTTTTTGTAAACGACAAGAGAAACATGGTGCATAGATGTCTGCAGAGGTTTGTATTAAAGTTCTGATAGCGCCGAAAATTGTAGAACACACGTCTTCCGCAAGTGAAGTGTTGATGTAATTCTTCTGGCGGTTGTAGGTCACCAAATGAGTCGAAATAGTAGACAGTGTCTGCATTTTCATAACATATGACTACCAGTGGCTGCTGAGACCTTCAGCAACATCTAAATTCACAATACCACATTCACCCATTTTCCACAGTCTTCGGTAATGTATCTCACATCCACACACCACGGAATCTTGGTATGTTGAATTTTTTCTAGCATAATTAATAAGATCAGTATTTATTTATGAGTTGCCAGTCTGGTAGGACTGCTAATGGGCTTTTTAAAAAATTTATGAATAGACCAAGCCCTTTGCTGTACTGTTTCAAGTATAGTTCTTTTCCGATGGCTTCAGCTTCCATCATGCGGTTACGTCTACTCGTCTCTTCTAACGATGCTTGAGAGTTTTGCGTGTTCTGGCAATAGTCGCAGAACCACCAGCGAGGGTCGCTACCGCCGAGAGTGCGGAGAGGGCTGGGATGAGGAATGGAAGAAAACCATAAGACGGTTGGGTATTGGTAGGACTTGAGCTGCTTTATCTTATACTATTCTTCTTCCCACACTTTCCTGCTTCAGTGCGTTTTTAGCTGTATACATCGCTGTCGGGATACAGTTTTTAAACGCCTCCTTCTCCTTCATTGTTGTCTTCTTCAGTGCACAACATGCAGCGCTCATAACTCGATTGAAATTCGTCACTCCTAAACCCAGATTAGGTTTTCTACACATGGTTTTATAAACCACAAATGCTGCAGTGTATTGACATACACCAATATCCTTTCTTGTGTGTACCGCCTTAGCCTTATCAGCTAAAATCCTGTTTGCCGCGTGACGACTTGGGAGATCTTTGCAGTATATGCGTTGTCGTGTTCCATACATGCTTCTTCGAGCAGATTGATCTCCTTATCACCTCACACCAAGCGTTTATGAAGCTTTGTTCCAGGTCCACCATAGTTATAGCCCAGAATGTGTAACTCCACTGGCAGTTTGTCTAGAATACCACCACCTCCTCTAATGCGTCACCTAGCACACGTTATCGTACTGCAGTAGTTGTGGACTTATCTCCCCCATTATATAGCAAATCGTTACACCACTCCAACTGTATGTGCTGCTGGAAAAATCAAGCCATTTGACTAGCACTCTATTTCCCCAGACACTTACGACTCTCTGCACGAGAAACACATCCATTTCTGAGCTTTTCTGCAACTCATGAGTGTAGAAGCGACTTGCAATATCTTCACCTTTACTATCCTTCAAGATGTAAGTTCTAGGATTTGTTCTTTGCACTTTGAAAGCTGTAAAAATTCCGTTGACCAGTTCAGTAGGTACGATTTTTGTGTGGATCCAACGTTTTAATTTGATAGTACACCGTATCCATGAGTCCATTATCACAAACGTCGAGTGGTCTCATTTTTATTGTGCTATGTTTGATCCAATTATCCCGAACAATTATTTCTGGGAGAATATCTGTCCAGTTGTGTGAATTGTGAAGATTAAAATGCATCCACATATGACCTTTTATTGTTCTGTTCATACCTTCCATGATACTCGCATTCAGGTTGGTGAATGTTGAGTAGTGATGTATTCCATACCAATGCATCATGGCCTTGAAATACCTGTTGTAGAACTCTCCACCCTGACTGGTTTATAGGTTGTCTGGGCATCGATTCGTTGCTGTCTGTTGTAAATGCTCAAACGCATCCGTAACATTTTTTCCCATATTTGTTTTAACAGGTAATGCCGAGGAAAATTTACAGTATGTATCGAAAACAACATCATTTGAATGAGCTGTGTTACCTGCAGCAGCTAATGCCATGAGCAGCCATAGACGAGCTTTTATCTCGTTGGAGTGGTCATTATATATATATATATATATATATATATATATATATATATATATATATATATATATATATATATATTTTGTGGGATTCGACTATGTTGTTTTCACCATCAGGTACCAGTTTTATAATGCTTTTATATTTCTTGTTGCTCAGTCTTTTCGTGATCTTATGTACATTGGTCAAATGTAGTAATTTACAGTACGTTTCCACATCATTAGCTAAATAATTTATGGGGTTTTTCGTGAGTCTTACGAAAATAAGGTTCATTAAGCCAGGTGTTCTCTCAAACCACCTCTCTGTATTGTGTCATCAGTTACATTTATAGGCTGCATAACGAGCATGTGCGATCTTCCCCTGCTGACACCAAATGTCCTATCTGTCTGGCCAGGGACGTGATGGATAATGAATTCGTCATTGGCAACACCATCGTTATTGTGTGGTTTTGTTTTTGCTGAGAGCTGTCAAATTCAGTAACCAGCTTGCAGGTCTGTGTTTGCCGTAGATCCATACCTCCTAACCATAGCAACCGTAATTTCTCTCATCTGGCTTTTCGTGCTTGAATGACTTTCTGCTTTGTTAACATCTTGGTGCATACTAATCAGACATCTCTGCAGCTTGAGGCTTTATGTATCCGCTCTGCTTCCTCTTGTTATGTGCCTGGCACTCCTCAATAACAAGGGTGTCTACATCTATTTTCACCTCAATAGCCTCGACCTTTTCAGTTAAGTCATACGTTCCTACTTTTTTCATTAACTAAGTCATTTAATGCGTTGATCACTCTAAGATGAGTCTGGTAATACATCACCAGCTCCCTGCACATACATCAAACTTTATGCAGAATAGCATGTATTTGCATCCATGTACAAACAAATGTTCTGTCTGTGTATGCCCATTCTCGTGGGTTGAGAGCTAGACATGCATGTGAATATGTCCATGGTGCACCATATACTGATGCACTCATCGCTCTTACCAGGCTATATATACAGAAACTCTTGGAAGTTTTGCCTGTAACTACCATCATTCAGTTTCCTTGTTTATCAATAACGAGAAAGCCATACTGTGAATTATTCCATCAATTTGCACATACATTTACAAAATCATTGAAAAACATGTCAGTTCCCATGTGTGTTTCATGAACATGTTTTCATTTCAGATTGTCTTGTTTGAAGTTTATAATGAGGTTTGCATTGTCCCTAACCAATTGTTTCAGTATTCTGGAATGTGTAGCTTTTCATCCACCACATCAACACTGCCTTTTCCATGCAGTAACACTGATGTTTTGGGATGGTGCGTATGTCGGAGACCAGTACTGACCCTCAGTGTGGTATAGAAACCCAGCACAGTTCTTCTGAGAGACGGGGTCTTGCTGGGTGTCTAAATCGGTGAGTGGGACAGACAACAGCAGCTCGTTGTCCTGTTCCAGCAAGTGGGCTATGTGTGCTACAGGATCCCACAGTGCTGCTACTGCTGCTGATCCTTACAGGCAAGAGTTCACTGCAAGTTCCAACGATGCAACAGTGGCTGCTGCTGGTCCAGATAATGCAGAGGTCGCTGAGCGAAGGAGGAGGAAACAGCAAGAATAAACAGACAAAGACAGAGTTGAACAAAGAAAGGGAACTGCTACATGCAGTAATAGTAACAATGACGTGTATTGAGTACTTACTTGTACACTTCTGTGATGGAGAGGCAGATGAGGATCTCTGCTGCTGGCGACGCCGCTTTCTTCTTCTTCTCCTTCTCCTAGAGACTGACTGCAACTAGGAGCAGTGAGCTATCACGCTCGCCTTATATCCCCTACATCATGATCACATGACCGGAAATTAATTATTTATTGACATCGGTTGTATTTCTGGAACGATTCTCTAACAGGAAGGACAGAGTTCTCGCATACGTTGGTATTCTGCTTCAGGTTTACATTGTAAACGCTGTTGTGTTGGCACTTCAGCCCAACCGTGACCAGCAGTATGTGCAGGCCCAGCTGGACAAAAGTAGAAAGGGAGAAAGAGCACGTGTTTCGACAAGAATTTCTCTGGTGTGAAGTATGAAAAGCCTGCTGCTGCCTGATGCTTTTGTTCAACATCCAGTCTGTCAGTCATGGCACCCAAGCGGACACCTGCAGCTGATGGCTGTGTCGTCGATTTCTGGGGGCTGCCAGCAGGGCAGCCTGCGTGTGTGGCGTTCTGTGTGGTCCAGTGGATGGTGCATGCTTCACAATTGAAAGATTTTTAACAGCATAATTACATGTGATGGGTGTTTCATGATAGTATTTCTTGCATGATCGGATTAGAAATAAGAAGCGATCGATTTAATTATTTCTTACAAGACAGCAGGGGATGATTAATGAGAGAAATGCAACCTCTACAAAGTGAATTTCTTATAAATAAACAATATACCCTTGAATTTCCTGTCATGAGATCCTTTGTCTCTACCACAGCAACGCCAATTTCCAGGGAGAGGAGGGGGATGGGTTAATTAATTGATCACTTTAATAAAGTAGTCAAAAAATTGATAAGATGAGAGGGGGCTATTCGAATAACATAAACCTAAAAGTGTCCCTGTATCAGCAAGAGTGAGGGAGGCGCTTTGGAGGTTTCCTGAGGGGTTGGGAGGAGGAGGGGGATGGGTAGGGGAAGAACAGGTTAAGGATCTGTCAATCAAAGGGAAGGATTATCGCTGGGGGTTTTAATCCTCTTAGCAGAACAATAGGTTAATGACCTGTCAATCAAAATGGATCGAAAGAGAACAATAGGTTTGCTCCTGAGTGCAAATTTGCACCTGCTGTAGGTAACCTGCACTAACAACCTGGCCTTGTCCCCCTACTTGCAGGTTCTAATCCTGTGGGTAAATGTGGGTGTCATGACCATTTATACCAATAGCATGCATTTTTCTATATACTCAAGTATCTTTATTACACTGTCTAGTCAACAAAGTACAAGCTTCAGCTTGGGGCTAGAGATAGTTGGTGTGATTGTTGAAAGATTTTTGTATGCTCTTTTCTTTCAGGTGCATAATGGCTTACAAGAGACTAAATCCAAGCTGGGAATATTTCTGGAAAAGCAACGATAACGCAACTGCTGAAGTATGTAGTATATAACGGTCTCTTGGTAGTGCCTTACCAAAAAAAATATTACAAATATTAAAAATAATTTGTCGAAACTTCATAAATGTGAGTGGACAGCTTATTATAAGACAAACGAAAAACACCAGAGTTTGATCAAGAAAGAACCAGTCATTTAGCTCTTCGAAAGACAAAAAGGTTGTAAAACAATCTATTTACGGGATGTAGCCGAGAAAAAAGTAGCTCTGCCATTGCCTGATAATCACCCGATATAGTTGCGAAACGATAACAATATTATCGATCTCCTTATCGTCGACGTGCTGCCATACATCGTTGTTGAAGGCGATGGTTCAGTTTGACTGATCATGACACTCCCATCCAGGTACACGGAAAGGTCTCAGAAATACTTTAGAACATTTAAATGTAGTTACATAAAGAAAACTAAAAGGAAAAATCTTACTTCGTTTTGAAAAGGCTGAATGGGTCAGCTTTACCACTGACGTATGGAGTAATCCAGCAAAGATGTGCTCATTTTGAGTTGCACAGCCCACTTCATTATAGGCCCCAAAGTGAAAATGTTATACTGGCAGACAGTGTCTTCGAACAAGATCACTAAGAGCAACATATTTCTTCAATGAAACTTAACCAATTTATTGACGAATTTAACTCAATAAATAAAATCCACAAGGATATCTGCGACAATGCTTTTAATATGCAAACAGCCATGCCTTGTGGAAACTTTGCTTATATTGGATGTGTAGATCATGCACTGCATGATGTTATATTCAAAGACGCTACAGTAATGGATATAATTAAAAAATGTCGCATTATTCTAGGTCATTTTAAAAGGAGTGGAGAAGCATCCCGATATTTAAACAAATTTCAAGGAACATGCAACTTACCCAAACATGTTTTTATTCTTGGTGTCGAAACCTGCTGGAACAGCACCTATTTAATGTTGGAATGACTCACTGAACGAAAAAGTGCTATCAATTAATACACCAAAGAACGCAGTGAGATAATACTGCCAGCAGCTGAAGAATGGGTACAAATAAGCAACTGTATAACAATACTTGAGTGCTTTCATCAAGCAACACTTGATATTTCAAGCGACTGTTCATCAGTATGTTTAATAATACTGCTGATCGTCATGCTTAATTTAAAATTGACCACAAAACATGATAATTTATTTTGTTTTGCTTAGAACAGCTCAGTGTCAGTTAGACCGTCAGTGACAGAGCCGTTACATTTCCTGCTGCTAATAAGGCGAGTACACCGTTCGCTTATTACATATTTTTACGAGTTTCAAACAGAAACGACTTCAGAAATGGATAGCCACTGTGATTGCTGTGTACAGATGCGAGCAGTGTTGGCTTCTGTTATAGCTTGAGGCTGCTGCAAGGGGCATGACTGTGAAGGGTCAGATGCAGGGATGTGAGGGCCATCGAGCACCACCCACATGTCCCCCAATCGGTCCACTGCTGTGGCCACCCTGGATACTGCCTGCACTGAGGTTGACCCCTCACCTGTGGTCGAGTGGGAGATCATTCCAAAGTCTGGCAGGCAGTGAAAGGCCAATCATAGGGCCTCCTTGGCTCGTTTGACGAACAGGTTTCAGTCATTATCTGTGGCTGACGAAGTCGCTGAGCTAGATGCATTCGTCCACCCTGTTCCAGAGGAAACTTCTCGGCCCACAAGGTCTGGGCATTCACAGAGGGTGTGTTTGCTGGTAGTTGGGAGCTCCAACATGAGGCGCATAATGGGATCCCTTAGGAATGTGTGTGCCAAGGAGGGGAAGGAATCCAGTGTGCACTCTATGTGCATACTGAGGGGGGGGGGGGAGTCATTCTGGGCATGTAAAGGGTGCTTTCGGATGCCATGAAGAATGCAGGGTGCAGCCAGCTGTTGGTGGTGGCCCATGTCAGTACCAATGATGTGTATCACTTTGATCAGAGAAGATTCTCTCTGGTTTCAGGCAGCTAGTGGAAATGGAAAAGACTGCCAATCTTGCTTGCAAGATTAAAGCAGAGCTCACCATCTGCAGCATTGTCAACAGAGCTGACTGTACCAGAGCTGACTGTGGTCCATCGGTGCAGACCCGCATGGAGGGTCATAATGAGGGGCTCAGACGGTTCTGCAAACCTATAGGCTGCAGATTCCTTGACTTGCGCCATCAGATGGTGGGTTTCCAGGTTCCGCTTATTAGGTCAGGAGTCCATTACACACAGGATGCAGCTACGCAGGTAGCAGGGGCTGTGTGAAGGAACTGGGCGGTTTTTTAGGTTAGAGGGTCTCAGGAAACCACAGAAAGGGCGTCTATCTAAAAGTGGGCAGGTGTAACACAGTAACATAGATGTAGAAATGATCAGTATTGTAGTTGTAAATTGTCGTAGCTGTGTTGGGGGAGAACCAGAGCTCCAAGCCCTAATAGAAAGCACTGAAGCTGAAATAGTTACAAGTACAGAAAGCTGGCTAAAGCCGCAAATAAATTAAGCTGAATTTGTTTCGAACGACCTAACAGTGTTTAGAATGTATAGATTAAATACAGTTGGTGGTGGAGTATTTATTGCTGTCAGAGGTAGTTTACCTTGTAGTGACATTGAATTAGATAGTTCCTGCAAAATAGTATGGGTAGAGGGTATACTTGACAGTCGGACTAAGCTATTAATTGGATCATTTTACCGACCCCCTGACTCAGAAAATATAGATGCTCAACAGTTCAAACAAAACTTGAGTCTCATTTCAAATAGGTACTCCACTCATATAATTATCGTTGGTGGCGACTTCAATCTACCCTCGATATGCTGGAAAAATTACACGTTTAAAGCTGGCGGCAGGCATAAAACGTCATCCGAAATTGTACTGAATGCACTATCAGAAAATTATTTTGAGCAGTTAGTTCATTAGTTCATGAGCCCACTCGAAGCATAAATGGTTGAGAAAGCATACTTGACCTCTTAGCAGCAAATAATCCTGGACAAATAGGAAGTATCACGACGAATACAGGGATTAGCGACCACAAGGCAGTTGCTCCCAGGCTGAATACTGTAACACTCATAATCATCAAAAAGAAATGCAAAGTACATCTGTTTAAGAAAGCTGATAAAAGTAATCGTAATGCCTTTTTAAGAGAGAGTCTCCACTTCTTCCGCTCTGATCACGTAAGCATAGAAAAGATGTGGAATGATTTCAAACAGGTAGTATCGATGGCAATTCAGAGATATATACCACATAAATTAATAAGTGAAAGTTTGGTACTGTTCCCCCATGGTACACAAAACGGGTCCTATCACGGTTGCAGAAGCAACAAAAAAGGCATGCCAAATTTAAAAGATCCCAAGATTGGCAAAAATTTTGCAGAAGTTCGAAATATAGCACATGCTTCAATGCACGGTGCTTTTAATAATTTCCACAATGAAACTCTGTCTCAGAATCTTGCAGGACACCCAAAGAGATTCTGATCATAAATAAAGCGCACCAGTGGCAAGACGCAATCAGTATCTTCACTGTGCGATAACAACGGTGAAGTCACTGATGACAGTGCCACGAAAGCGGAGTTACTAATGCGGTTTTCCGAAACTCCTTCACCAAAGTAGACAAAGTAAATACACCTGAATTCCAATCAAGAACAACTGCCACGATGAGAAACATAGAAGTACATATCCTCAGTGTATTACAGGGGAGCTTAAATCACTTAATAAAGGCAAGGCCTCCAGTCCAGATTGTACACCAGTCAGGTTCCTCTCAGAGCATGCTGATACAATAGCTCCGTATTTAGCAATTATATACAACCGCTCGCTCACAGAAAGATCCGTACCTAGAGGCAGGAAAATTGCTCAAGTCACACCAATACCTAAAAAGGAAAGTAGGAGTAATCCTCTGAATTACAGGCCCATACCACTAACGTCAATTTGCAGTAGGGTTTTGGAACATATATAGTATTCGAACATTATGAAGTACCTCGAAGAAAACTATTTATTGACACATAGTCAGCACGGATTCAGAAAATATCGTTCTTGCGACACACAACTAGCTGTTTGTACTCATAAAGTAATGAGTGCTATTGACAGGGGATGTTATACACTCCTGGAAATGGAAAAAAGAACACATTGACACCGGTGTGTCAGACCCACCATACTTGCTCCGGACACTGCGAGAGGGCTGTACAAGCAATGATCACACGCACGGCACAGCGGACACACCAGGAACCGCGGTGTTGGCCGTCGAATGGCGCTAGCTGCGCAGCATTTGTGCACCGCCGCCGTCAGTGTCAGCCAGTTTGCCGTGGCATACGGAGCTCCATCGCAGTCTTTAACACTGGTAGCATGCCGCGACAGCGTGGACGTGAACCGTATGTGCAGTTGACGGACTTTGAGCGAGGGCATATAGTGGGCATGCGGGAGGCCGGGTGGACGTACCGCCGAATTGCTCAACACGTGGGGCGTGAGGTCTCCACAGTACATCGATGTTGTCGCCAGTGGTCGGCGGAAGGTGCACGTGCCCGTCGACCTGGGACCGGACCGCAGCGACGCACGGATGCACGCCAAGACCGTAGGATCCTACGCAGTGCCGTAGGGGACCGCACCGCCACTTCCCAGCAAATTAGGGACTCTGTTGCTCCTGGGGTATCGGCGAGGACCATTCGCAACCGTCTCCATGAAGCTGGGCTACGGTCCCGCACACCGTTAGGCCGTCTTCCGCTCACGCCCCAACATCGTGCAGCCCGCCTCCAGTGGTGTCGCGACAGGCGTGAATGGAGGGACGAATGGAGACGTGTCGTCTTCAGCGATGAGAGTCGCTTCTGCCTTGGTGCCAATGATGGTCGTATGCGTGTTTGGCGCCGTGCAGGTGAGCGCCACAATCAGGACTGCATACGACCGAGGCACACAGGGCCAACACCCGGCATCATGGTGTGGGGAGCGATCTCCTACACTGGCCGTACACCACTGGTGATCGTCGAGGGGACACTGAATAGTGCACGATACATCCAAACCGTCATCGAACCCATCATTCTACCATTCCTAGACCGGCAAGGGAACTTGCTGTTCCAACGGGACAATGCACGTCCGCATGTATCCCGTGCCACCCAACGTGCTCTAGAAGGTGTAAGTCAACTACCCTGGCCAGCAAGACCTCCGGATCTGTCCCCCATTGAGCATGTTTGGGACTGGATGAAGCGTCGTCTCACGCGGTCTGCACGTCCAGCACGAACGCTGGTCCAACTGAGGCGCCAGGTGGAAATGGCATGGCAAGCCGTTCCACAGGACTACATCCAGCATCTCTACGATCGTCTCCATGGGAGACTAGCAGCCTGCATTGCTGCGAAAGGTGGATATACACTGTACTAGTGCCGACATTGTGCATGCTCTGTTGCCTGTGTCTATGTGCCTGTGGTTCTGTCAGTGTGATCATGTGATGTATCTGACCCCAGGAATGTGTCAATAAAGTTTCCCCTTCCTGGGACAATGAATTCACGGTGTTCTTATTTCAATTTCCAGGAGTGTATTTGAAACTTTTTATTTAATTCTGAAACTGCTGAATGCTTTACTTGTTTATATCATTTCAACACTGGCTTAGAGAATTTGCCCTGGCAAATATACTCAAATTTGTTCTATTCATTTATGACCCACAACATACAAACGCAATCTGACTGCAAATAAGTAACACAAAAGAATGGCCCTGAATGCCATGAAATCTTAACAGTAACATCACTTAATGACTCACCTTGCAGAAAATCTTCACTAAATGAACTACAGCTAGCAGCAACTACAGCCACCTAAATAAAAAGATTCTAACAAGTAACAGACATTTAAAAATTTTGTTGCAGTGCAAACAATGTATTTAACAGATTTTATGTTAATCATGTGACATCCAGTTCCAAAATTATATAATCATCAATAAATTAATTTCCCAAACATTAGCAGATACATCAAACATCATTTTACAGTCCATGTCCAACCAATACTAAGTCTCCATGACAGACACACGTCCAGGCAGCCCAATTATGCTAACCTCCATCACTGCTAACTATTAACTTCTGTGAGTCCGACCAGCCACAGAGTCTCTTACAGAGGGCACACAGTGCTGTCAGTGAGAGTGCAGTCTATAGCGCTGCCAACATAGAAACACATAAACAGGCTTCTTACATAGCCCACATGCTCCACTCAAAAAATTTTACAAAGTGTTTTGGGCAGTGGCCAAGACAAAGTTGTTAAAAAATTTTTCCATATTAATAGGTCAGGTGTCCACTACACGCAGGAGGCTCCTGCACGGGTAGCAGGGGCTGTGTGGCGTGGACTGGGCGTTTTTTTTTTGTTAGAGGGTCTCGGCGGGAAAACACAAGAAGGGCTTTAGTCACAAAGGGTGCAGGCTGAGCACAGGAAGATCGTAGATACAGGAACCATTGGTTTAACAGTTGTAAATTGTCGTAGCTGTGTTGAGAAAGTACCAGAGCTCCAAGCGCTAATAGAAAGCACTGATGCTCAAATCGTTATAAGCACTGAAAGGTGGATAAAGCTGGTGAGATGCTCAGCCGAAATTTTTGCGAAGAACCTAACAGTGATCGGAAAGGATAGACTAAACACGGTTGGCAGTGGCGTATTTGTTGCTGTTAGATGTAGTTTATCTTGTCACAAAATTGAAGTAGATAGTTCCTGAGAGTTAGTATTGGCAGACATCATTGTTGGCAACAAAATAATAATTGGATCCTTTCGTCGATCTACCAATTCAGATGATATAGTTGCTGAAACGTTCAAAGCAAACTTGAGTTTGATTTCAAATACGTACCCGACTCATACAATAATAGTTGGTGGTGACTGTAATTTACCCGCGATATATTGGCGAAAATACATGTTCAGTTCGGCAGGTATGCATAATATATCATCCGAAATTGTGCTAAACGCATTCTCTGAAATTTACTTCGATCAGTTACTTAATGAGCCCACGCGAATAGAAAATGGTTGTGAAAATACCCTTGACCTCTTAGCAACAAATAATCCGGAGTTCATAACGAGCATCAAAACTGATACAGGGATTAGTGAACACAGGGTTGTCGGAGCGAGATTGAATATTGTAATCCCAAAATCCTCGAAAAATAAGCGAAAATTATGTGTATTCAAACAAGCAGATAAAAATTCACTTGGCGCCTTCCTGAGAGACAATCTCCACTCATTCCAAATTAATAATATAAGTGTAGACCAGATGTGGCTTATATTCAAAGAAATATTATTGGCAGCAATTGAGAGATTTATACCAAATAAATTAACAAACGACGGAGCAGATCCTCCTTGGTACACAAAGTGGGCTATAACACTGTTGCAGAAACAACGAAACAAACATGCCAAATTTAAACAAAAGCTAACTCCCCAAGATTGGCGATCTTTTAGAGAAACTCTAAATTTAGCGCGGACTTCAATGCGAGATGCTTATAACACTTTCAAATGTTCAAATGTGTGTGAAATCTTATGGGACTTAACTGCTAAGGTCATCAGTCCCTTAGCTTACACACTACTTAACCTAAATTATCCTAAGGACAAACACACACACCCATGCCCGAGGGATGACTCGAACCTCCGCCGGGACCAGCCGCACAGGCCATGAGTGCAGCCCCTTACCCCGCTTGGCTAATCCCGCGCTGCTATAACACTTTCCACAACGAAACTTTGTCTCGAAACCTGGCAGAAAATCCAAAGAGATTCTGGTCGTATGTGAAGTACGTTAGCGGCAAGAAACCATCAATGCCTTCTCTTTCTCTGTGCGATAGCAATGGGGATACTATCGAAGACAGTGCTGCCAAAGCAGAGTTACTAAACATAGCCTTCTGAAATGTCTTCACAAAAGAAGATGAAGTAAATATTCCAGAACAAGCCAACATGAGTAACATAGAAGTAAATATCCTCAGAGTAGTGAAGCAACTTAAACCACTTAATAAAAGCAAGTCTTCTGGTCCAAACTGTATACCAATTAGGTTCCTTTCCGAGTATGCTGATGCAGTAGCTCCATACTCAACAATCATGTACAACCACTCGCTCGACGAAAGATTCATACCCAAAGACTGGAAAGTTGCACAGGTCACACCAATATTCAAGAAAGATAGTAGGAATAATCCACTATATTACTGGTCCATATCGTTAACGTCGATATGCAGCAGGATTTTGGAACTTATATTGTGTTTGAACATTACGAATTACCTCAAAGAAAACTGTCTATTGACACACAGTCAAGATGGGTTTAGAAAACAACTTTCCTGTGAAACACAACTAGCTCTTTATTAACATGAGGTGCTGAGTGCTGTTGAGAAGGGATTTCAGAGATCGATTCCATATTTCTAGATTTCCGGAAGGCTTTTGACACTGTGCCACATAAATGGCTCGTAGTGAAATTGCATGCTTGTGGAATATCGTCTCAGTTATGTGACTGGATCTGTGATTTCCTGTCAGAGGGGTCACAGTTCATAGTAAGTGACGGAAAGTCATCGAGTAAACCAGAAATGATTTCTGGCGTTCCCCAAGGTAGTGTTATAGGCCCTTTGCTGTTCCTGATCTATATCAAAGATTTTGGAGACAATCCAACAGTTGTCTTAGGTTGTTTGGTGATGACGCTGTCGTTTATCGAATAAAAAAAGTCATCAGAAGATCAAAACAAATTTTAAAACGATTTAGGAAAGATATCTGAATGGTGCGAAAAGTGTCAGTTAACCCTAAATAACGAAAAGTGTGAGGTCATGCACATGAGTGCTAAAAGGAACTCAAACTCTAGTTACACGATAAATCAATCTAATCTAAAAGCCGTAAATTCAGCTAAATACCTACGTATTACAAAGATGAACAACTTCAACTGGAAGGAACACACACAAAATATTGTGGGGAAGGCTAACCAAAGACTGTTTCATTGGCAGGACACTTAGAAAATGTAACAGATCTACTAAGGAGACTGCCTATACTACACTTGTCCGTCCTCTTTTAGAATACTGCTGTGTGCTGTGGGATCCTCACCAGATAGGACTGACAGAGTACATTGAAAAAGTTCAAAGAAGGGCACAACATTTTGTATTAACGCGAAATATGGAAGAGAGTGTCACAGAAATGATACAGGATTTGGGCTGGACATCATTAAAGGAAAGGCGTTTTTCGTTGGGACGAAACCTTCTCACGGAATTCCAATCACCAACTTTGTCCTCCAAATGCGAAAATATTTTGTTGACACCTACCTACATAGGGAGGAATGATTACCACGATAAAATAAGGGAAATCAAAGCTCGCACGGAAAGATACAGGTGTTCATTCTTTCCGCGCACTATATGAGATTGGAATAATCGAGAATTGTGAAGGTGGTTCGATGAACCCTCTGCCAGGCACTTACATGTGATTTGCAGAGTATCCATGTAGATGTAACAATATCAAATAGATCAGATGCATACAATTATTAATATACTGTTGGTCAATAAAGCTAAATTGGCCTCACAATCACTAAAGACAGTCCTAATCATTCATCAGGAGAGAAGTCTATGACAGTTTTATGCACAAAGGCTGAGCAGAAAAAAAAAAAAAAAATGCACATGTAAGTAGTGGACCACCATGCAATATTTAAGTAGTGTTGTCCTCCCCACGGAAACACGGTGTTGACTCTTGATATGAGGATTTCAGTTGGAAGATTCTTAACACTATGCTGTCTGGCGACACCACAGTGGTGGCGTGCGCGGAATAGCGGTCAATGGATAGCGACACCACAGTGGTGTCGTGAGCATAGTATCGAGAAGGAGCCGGCGGCAGTATTTTAGTATCTTTTGCATTCTGTTGGTGTTTTGTTTAGGCAACAATAAGTTACATACAATAAGTTTTTTTGTTTTTATAAGTACTTATACCCTTTCATCATGGCGGACGAAAGAGACAATAGGATTATTTACGATGAATGAGCGGACGTCTTGTCTGATGTTCTGGACGAATTGGCCGATTGGGAAGATGACATTGGATGTCAAAAAAATGGAAGTGAATCAGAATCATAGGAAGATAGTGAAATAAGACCAAGAAGAATTCGGCGAACGCTTCGGTTGCCAACTGATTCATGTGAATCAGACGAAGAAGACAGTGCACAGTGGTCAGACTTTGATATATCGAGGACCAATAATAAATTTGAAGGATCCCCCCAGGTCCAAACATATTTCCCAAAGATACACAGAGCGTTGAGGACATCGTAGAATTATATATTTGGAACGATCTAATTGAATATGTTAGCAGCGAAACTATCAAATACTACAGTCATCAGAATTGCAATAGAAAGAAATTGGATTTAAAAAAATGACAAATTTGTTGATGTTACGGGACCCGAACTTAGAAAATGGTTTGGGCTTGCTATCGTTATGGGATTGTAAAAAAAAGCATGGAATGATGATTTTGATCAACAAATCCATTGATAGACACAGATATTTCGCAAAATGATGTCCTGCAACGGATTCAGATAAAATATTATCATTTTTACATTTTTCTGACAGCAACAATAAACCGGATAATGCCGACCGGCTTGTCAAAGTGCAACTCGTAACTCATTATTTTTCCAAAAAGCTTAAAGAAAAGTTTAATCTAAGTCAAAACATCTCAATTGATGAAGGAATGATACTGTGGCGTTGACAGTTAAATTTTAAAGTTTACAATCCATCGAAAATTACGAATTACGGCATACTCATTCAGATGCTGTGTTATTCGAGTACAGGAGTCATTTCCTCATTCAAGATATATTCCAGCGCTAGACACCAGTTTAGCAAAAACAGTTATTGAACTATTGACACCTTATAACGGAAAGTGGCATACCTCTGTGTGGATGGTTATTATAACAATGTATGACTTGCAGAGAAGCTATCTGAAAAGAAAATTCTAGTTTGTGGAACAATACAGCAAAATAGAGGATTTCAGGAAAATTAAAGCACGGAAAAGTCAATGTGTTGAAGAAAGGTAACAAGCGGCCGGCATTAAGCTAAGTAATCCGAACTACCGCTGCAGGCGCCAAGCGAAGAAATTTGTACGAGACATGCAGACAGCAAAGTGTTAAAGGACCACAACAGAGCAGACCCACAGCAGAGTCAGTCGAAATCATGAATAATAATGGCAGAATTGGTAGGTCACCACAAAGCAGACCCCCTTGTAGAAATTATGGTAGTAATGGGCCGTCAAGGGTGCAGACACACTGTCATCCTCGTAGACATGGCCAGCCGCCATCTGTTGTAACTGTGTGGGTGCACAATGACAGTTAAAGAGTCTTGAGGATAATATAGTAAGTCCATGAACCACCACTTGTCCACTCACTAATTTTTTGTAATATCCTTAGAACCAGCAAAGCTGTTAACCAGTCTCTTGCTGAATTAACACACATGCAAGCACTAACACAGTCATATAACCTCTGAGATTTTATACATATAGTATGAAAAACAAACAAAAAGGCCAGGGGGGAGGGGGGTGCAGTAAAATGAATTCCTACTATTTATCTAGCTTGGAGAACTTGTGTCTGTACAATTACTATTTTACAGCATAAGAATACAATTACGAAGGTAAAGAAAACATCATTACAATGAAGAACATGATAATATAAATAACATTTATAGTAATACAGGCTTTACAAAAAGAACAGAAATAAGCATATATATGAGTATTACAGGAATTCTGACATAAGTAAATAAATGAAAAATGAGAATATCCTTAGAAACATTAACTTGCCACATGAGCATTAAAAGAATAGTAGACTTACACAAAGGGAAAGGACAGGGTCAGTTTTCAGTGTAACATTTGGTACTCCAGTACTTGTGGTGAGCATTTTATACCTCTATATCATTTTTCTCTTGTCAGTGATATGCTACATGAAACCTCTAACTTTGAGCCAAAACTTCATTTACCTTTCTTACTTCAACATTTGTTCCCACAAAAAAAAAAAAAAAAAATCCTATCTAAGCATGCTTTCTGTATTTATATTTCAAACCAGTGCTTGTACATCCATATTTTTTTAACCTCAAAATTCGTTTCCAAGAAAACCTTACCGAAACCTGTTGTCAGTATTCCCTATTTATATCTACTCATTTCCTCTTTCAAAATAATTATTCTTCATTGTAAAATACTCTTTTTCCAAACATTTTTCTTATAGATTCTCAATGCATTTCTTCCCAACTCATCACAACTCATTTTCTTATATAGCATACCTCCTCTTAAGCAAATTTAAATCTACTGAGTCCAGATACATAAACCAGAGAATGAGGCAATGCAGCAGCACAAGAAATTAACAACAATGACAAAAATACAAATTGGTAAAGCAAGCAGCAGCATAGTTAATTAGCAAAGAAAATATAACAGTACCACTAATTTAAGGCAATATGCAGCAAACAAAAGGAAGTGATAAAACTGGCTTATCATAGTAATACAAGGTAAAATTCAGTAGGATATTGCCTGACAAATAGCAGCAGTAAATGCAATAACTTGTACCTAATCATCACAAAGCACAAGCAGAAAAAAATTACAGTGAAGAGAGAAATGCAGATAAGGGAAATACTGTATATGTGTAAACTTACAATAGTGCATGTACATCTGATCATCAAAACTCTCATGTGAAATGCAATGATTCTATATTACATCTTAACACTAAAGTGGTGCACCACAACTGCTTGTTCTACCAAAAAAATTACCAAGTCCTTGAAAAGAAAATGTCATTCATGTTACTAGTCCCTTCTTATTGTTCTTTCCTTTCCAAGTGTTCTTTTTTTTTTTAATGTGGATCATACAATTATTATTTAATGAATCTGTTGACAAAGTTTTCACATTAGCATTTATCTTGAATTTTAATTTTATAAAACCTATGCTGCAGCACAGCTAGAAACTAGATATCAAAATAGGCAAATATGTACGAAGTAAAGCATAAAATCATCATTCAATAGCCATGTGGCATTTCATAAGTCGGTAAAATTCTCTCAACTCTCGTAGACACTTGTCATAATCAGGTGCATGAACGTAAGAATATTTCTCATTAATTCGTAAGCATTTCAGTAAGTAGCACAGAGTACGAGCTCCAAAGTGTATTCATGTGTTTCCAAGTGGTAGTGTGTCGTGTTTGTGATGAGTTCTGCAAAGAAATGTCAATAGTGAGGTCAACTGCCTCTTTTCTACAGCCGTGCGATCGCTTGGAGTGTGGTGAGCTTAAAAGCAGTTAAAGCGACACCATTACAGTTGACAAGCAACACAGCAATGCGTTTTTCCAGGCAGCTAGTGCGCAGTCAGGCGCGCGCGCGCGCGCGCACGCGCACGCGCCAAAATGTTTACAGCAACAGTTTCAGCTACAATAATACATTGATACCAGTACCAATAAAAAATTTCACAGGTTGAAAAATTACGGGAGAAGTGTGTAGAAACAAAATCTCATCAATAACAGTTCAAAAATTTCCATCAGCACTGTGGTACTCACATTCACATACACATACACTCCTGGAAATGGAAAAAAGAACACATTGACACCGGTGTGTCAGACCCACCATACTTGCTCCGGACACTGCGAGAGGGCTGTACAAGCAATGATCACACGCACGGCACAGCGGACACACCAGGAACCGCGGTGTTGGCCGTCGAATGGCGCTAGCTGCGCAGCATTTGTGCACCGCCGCCGTCAGTGTCAGCCAGTTTGCCGTGGCATACGGAGCTCCATCGCAGTCTTTAACACTGGTAGCATGCCGCGACAGCGTGGACGTGAACCGTATGTACAGTTGACGGACTTTGAGCGAGGGCGTATAGTGGGCATGCGGGAGGCCGGGTGGACGTACCGCCGAATTGCTCAACACGAGGCGCGTGAGGTCTCCACAGTACATCGATGTTGTCGCCAGTGGTCGGCGGAAGGTGCACGTGCCCGTCGACCTGGGACCGGACCGCAGCGACGCACGGATGCACGCCAAGACCGTAGGATCCTACGCAGTGCCGTAGGGGACCGCACCGCCACTTCCCAGCAAATTAGGGACACTGTTGCTCCTGGGGTATCGGCGAGGACCATTCGCAACCGTCTCCATGAAGCTGGGCTACGGTCCCGCACACCGTTAGGCCGTCTTCCGCTCACGCCCCAACATCGTGCAGCCCGCCTCCAGTGGTGTCGCGACAGGCGTGAATGGAGGGACGAATGGAGACGTGTCGTCTTCAGCGATGAGAGTCGCTTCTGCCTTGGTGCCAATGATGGTCGTATGCGTGTTTGGCGCCGTGCAGGTGAGCGCCACAATCAGGACTGCATACGACCGAGGCACACAGGGCCAACACCCGGCATCATGGTGTGGGGAGCGATCTCCTACACTGGCCGTACACCTCTGGTGATCGTCGAGGGGACACTGAATAGTGCACGGTACATCCAAACCGTCATCGAACCCATCGTTCTACCATTCCTAGACCGGCAAGGGAACTTGCTGTTCCAACAGGACAATGCACGTCCGCATGTATCCCGTGCCACCCAACGTGCTCTAGAAGGTGTAAGTCAACTACCCTGGCCAGCAAGATCTCCGGATCTGTCCCCCATTGAGCATGTTTGGGACTGGATGAAGCGTCGTCTCACGCGGTCTGCACGTCCAGCACGAACGCTGGTCCAACTGAGGCGCCAGGTGGAAATGGCATGGCAAGCCGTTCCACAGGACTACATCCAGCATCTCTACGATCGTCTCCATGGGAGAATAGCAGCCTGCATTGCTGCGAAAGGTGGATATACACTGTACTAGTGCCGACATTGTGCATGCTCTGTTGCCTGTGTCTATGTGCCTGTGGTTCTGTCAGTGTGATCATGTGATGTATCTGACCCCAGGAATGTGTCAATAAAGTTTCCCCTTCCTGGGACAATGAATTCACGGTGTTCTTATTTCAATTTCCAGGAGTGTATATACTCACTTTTCATAATTCTTAAAGTACAATTCTTGGTTTCCAACATTCTTTTCCATAAACCAGAGTCCCTAACCACTATTCATTATTCATCACCTTATTACACATATACATATTCGTCGATACTTCAATAGTTTATCATACTAAAAATGTAGCACAATCATATTCCTCAAATAGCATCGCCTTATTGGTCATAAACATATCTTAACACACATCGTTTTCATAGTAATATAACACCTCAATAAAATCGTCCGAGCTTCCTCAAAACCTCTAAAAAAAATGCACTCTGCTCATTTCAGTAGTGTCAACTACCTCAAACGTACTTCAAAAATCTGATCCCATACAATATACATCACTTAAATCTCTCTCAGTATCACAACAGTTCCGAAAATATATGTGAACAGTTCACAAAATACAGACAAAGTAGAATTTCATAAGTGCAAAGTAATCGAAACGTGTAATTGCATAAACGTGTCACTGACGTAGTAAAAATATCCATTCCTCTCAGTTAAATGACCAGATAGCTGTGTAATTCTGTGTTAGAGAAATATGGTACTGACGTATAACACTTTCTAAGCAAATACCATGTTAGCTAGGGCTCCTTGCACTTGCCACATGCATAGTACTCAAAGTAGGTATACCCCCCATGTTGGATGATGTAATTATGTCTCATATGTTACAGATCGAACTGCGGAATGTAATGTATCACCGGAAACCTTCTCTGTATCATTGTAGTTCAAAAATATTTCCAATTATCTTCCAAGTACAAAAAGTATCACTCAAGTTCGTGTCATGTAGCGTTTAAGTGTGCATCTTGCTTCAAGAAAATTTCTGTCATTGCTTAACAGTAGAAATACGCAAAGTGTCGTAGTTATCGTCGTCCATAAGCAAAGTTCTCCAAAAATGAATGTACTTATCTTGACATATACAAAAGTAAAGTGCTATACGTATAGATGTCGTGCGTTCATTGTCTTGAACTTGAAAGTACTGTACTGTAACGTATTGATGTGAGACTGTGCAGACATAAAACAGATATAGCATAAAAGCAATAATAAAGATTGTGTCACTCCTAAGTAGCGTCGTAGTATAAGTCAAACAAACCAAATACTGTGTCATCTGTGACACCTCAGATAATACATTAAATAAAAACAAAAATGTTTTTCCAAGTAAACAAAATGTTGCAGTAAAATCTCATTAGCAGTATATGTTCAAAGAATATAAACCTTATAGTCTGACGTAATCATACAACTAAAAAGCAAAATGTGCACACAATAAGACTGTATCGTTTGTTTTCTATAAAAGTGATCTCGTAAAATTATTGTCTTAATAAAATCCGTAGGTTCTTGACTAGATAGTTAAGTTCAAAACATTGTAATGCGTAAAAGTAACGTGAAGTGAAGAATTTTATAGCAACGACTAAGTTAGAAAAAAAAAATTTCTCAATAAACGGTTTTACACGAGAAACGTGGTACAATCTTTTGCAAATTTTTTTGTGTTCTAATGACCAGTTAGGAGGAAAACAATAAGAAAACTGATGAAGCCAAGCTTGTGGATGTATGTCATTACCAGAATTCTTGCATGTTTCGTGGTGTCGGCGGTTCCATATCAAGGCTCGCTGCATCTTGCCAACTCCTTTCAAAATCTCCGAAATACCCAGTGATTTTACTTTGTGACATTTCCGTATTTCTAAATCCTCTTCCCTTGTCGGAACGTGAGTATCCTCTGAAACTCTTGTATCACGGTATCACGGGTGCCAACTGATCTTCTCCTTTCTGCATTTCTCTCTCGTGTTGCGTATTAATTTGTTTCTGATTTTGTTTGAATTTCCTCGTACTCTTCTGTGTCAGTAAAGGCTCCCGGTCTTATATCATCCAGTTCATCCTCTACCTTCGAAGATAAATTTGTTAACTGATCCGGAAGCTCGGCTACTTTTTCCGATAGTGTGCCGATTTCCTCCGTGTGTTTTTCAGAACCAAGAGTGTCCATTTGTGTCGAAATCGTATCTACTGTGTCCTCTAAATTTTCCTGAATTTTTTTACAAGCCAATTGAGTCAATTTTACCCTGCAATGTGTCATGATTTTCGTACACAATGGTCTGCAGTTCTTTTATGGCTGCATCGTGATTCTGTAACGTGTTTTCATTTCGCGAAAAAATGGGATGAAAATGATCAAATCGAAAGACTTGCACCAGGCGAACGGTCTACTCGACGGGAGGCCCTCGTCACACGACATTTCATTTTCATCACAAATTTGTGTTTTTGAATATTCAGATCTCATTTGATATTTCGATTCGACTTTAAGTAGCTCAGCAGTTAAATCTTCATGTGTTTGTTCAAATGTTGTGTCTAACTTTTGAAGATTTTGTCTCATTAGTTGCTGTGTTTGTTTCTGATTTTGTTCCATTGTGTCTAACTTTTGAAGCTATAGCTCTGTTAGTTCCATTTGTTGCTATGATTCTTTCTGATTTTGTATTAATTGCGATAACAATGCATTAGTGACAAACATGTTCCTCTGCGCTTTTCGTAGGTGCGTTTGCACCGGCAATATTCGTATTTTGAAAAGCAAATAATGTGACATAATTGAGAAAAGGGTAATGACGCAAAACTTGAATCTACGGTATTTGTTCTGTAATTTCGCATTCCTGAGACGAACAGTTACCAACCGATCGATCGACAGTATTTCCCTGTTCAATAATTGTTTCACTTTCTACACCGTTATTTACTGCCTGATCCATGTCCCTAAGCACAGTTATCAAATTATTGTCTCTAACATTTGTCACTTCATTGCAAGGTGGTGCTATCAAGCAAGCTACACTCGTCATCACTGTCATTTTTCAATTTGCTGTCAGCCTAGTTTTACGTTTTTCGCATGCCATGATTGTCACACTGTTTCACACGATAACAGAGAAAAAACACAATGAGAAAAGAAAAAATAAGAAGATACATTAAAATAGCACTGAAAATAATATCTAATTAGTTGCAAAAGCAACTTCGAGATACTGCAAATCCATGAGCATGCCACAACAGCTTTGCTTATTACAATATAGCACAACAATAACAAACTACAACTATGTGCTAGCAGTACACAATAATTAATTTTTATCATGCACTGATTATTTAAACACCAAGAAAATCATAAGATTCCAGTGAGGTATCCTCAGCTAAGGGTCGACAGGTGAAACATTTAAATATGATTTTACTTAAACTGAAATAACTGAGAAGGTGAATATTCTAAATTTTTCCTTAAACTGATGAATGCTTACTGAACCTTCTTAAACTGCTGAGTGAAATTGAACCTACTGCCTCTTTACTTGTTTTTATCATCACAACACTAACCTATAGAATTTTCCCTGACAAATACAACTCAAACTTAGTCTATTCATTTATGACCCACAATATACAAACGCAATCTGACTCCAAATAATTAACACAAAAGAATGGTCCTGAATTAGAAGAAATCCTAACAATAACCTATCCTTCTTTATGACTCACTTACCTCACAGAAAATCTTCACTACACAAACTACAGCAATAACAGCAAGCAGCAACTACAGCCAGCTAAATAAAAAGATTCTAATTACTATAGGCTCTATCTAGTAACAGGAATTTAAACATTTTGTTGCAGAGCAAACAATGTATTTGACAGATTTTAACGTAATCATGTGACATCCAGTTCCAAAATTATGTAATTATCAATAATTCCATTTTCCAAACATTGGCAGATATATCAATCATCATTTTACAATCCTTGCCCAACCAATACTAAATTTCCATGACAGACACACGTCCAGACCCTCCACTCGTGCTAACACTGCTAACCTCCTGCTAACTATTAACTTCTAACTGAGAGTTCGACCAGAGTCTCTTACAGAGTGTGCACAGTGCTGTCAGTGATATAAATGCAGTCGGCAACGCTGCCAACAAAGAAACATATAAACAGGCTACTTGCATATTAATTCCATATTTTTAGATTTTCTGAAGGCTTTCGACACCGTTCCTCAGAAGCGTCTTCTGAGCAAACTGCATACCTAAGGAATATCACCTCAGTTGTGCGACTGGGTTCATTATTTCCCGCCAGAAAGGTCACAGTTCGTAGTAATAGATGGGAAGTCATCAAGTAAAACAGAAGTAATATCCGGCATTCCCCAAGGAAGTGTTTTAGGCCCTCTATTGTTCCTGGTCTATATTAACGACATAGGAGACAATGTGAGTAGCCCTCTTAGATTGTTTGCTGATGATGCTGTCACTGACCGTCTTGTAAAGTCATCAGATGATCAAAATGATTTGCAAAATGATTTAGATAAGATATCTGTATGGTGTGAAAAGTGGCAATTGACCCTGAATAAGGTAAAGTGCGAAGTTATTCACATGAGTAGTAAAATAAATCAGCTAAATTTCGATTACGCGATAAGTCACACAAATCTGAGGTCTGTAAATTCAACTAAATGCTTAGGGATTACAATTACAAATAACCTAAATTGGAACGAGCACATAGATAATATTGTGGGTAGAGCAAACCAAAGACTGCGATTCACTGGCAGAACACTTAGAAAGTTGCAACAGATCTACTATAGAGTGCTTACACTACGCTTGTCCGCCCTATTCTGGAGCATTGCTGTGCGGCGTGCCGGCCGCGGTGGTCTCGCGGTTCTAGGCGCGCAGTCCGGAACCGCGCGACTGCTACGGTCGCAGGTTAGAATCCTGCCTCGGGCATGGATGTGTGTGATGTCCTTAGGTTAGTTAGGTTTAAGTAGTTCTAAGTTCTATGGGACTGATGATCACAACTGTTAAGTCCCATAGTGCTCAGAACCATTTTTTGAACCTGTGCCGCGTGGGATCCACATCAGGTGGGAGTGACAGATGACATCGACAAAGTTCAAAGGGGAGCTCGTTTTGTACTATCGCGAAATAGGGTAGAGTGTAACAGACATGATTTGTGAATTGGAGTGGCAATCATTAAAACAAAAGTATTTTTCGTTGCGACATGATCTTCTCATGAAATTTCAATCACCAGTTTTCACCTCCGATTGCGAAAACATTCTGTTGGCACCCACCTACATAGGGAGAAATGACCATCACGATAAAATAAGAGAAATCAGGGCTCGCACATAAAAATTTAAGTGCTCGTTTTTCCCGCGCGCAATTTAAGAGTGGAATGGTAGACAGACAGCTTGAAGGTGGTTCATTGAACCCTCTGCCAGGCACTGATTGTGAATAGCTGAGTAGTCACGTAGATGTATATGATTCTGAAAATGTAAGACTACTCAAGACCCTAGGTGTGCAAGTCTGTTAACAGAAGATTTTCCTACGCAAGAAATACTCCGCATTTATTGATTGCATCTCTAATAGATCCCCATTTGAAGATGAAGAATTTGACCAGCGATGAAACGGAAAACACGAAGTCTGAAATATTGTCATTTCTACAACAGAATTATCTTGGTCAACTCAAATAACTGAAATGGACGTAGATGTTGATGAGCCTGCAGCTTCCTGTTCAATGTCAGATGAAAAAATCATAAATGCATCCTCAAAAAATGATGGTTTATAGGTTTCACATGATAAACCTTCATTACCTGTCACAAGTGGCAACTAGTTCGATTTGGAACATCCTCCTTTTGAAGAGCATCTAACATGTTTTTAAAAAACCCTTTGCTTCTGAGGAATGCTGACATTTATGACTTATCCACGCCCAGTTGCACTTAAATATTCATCTGCTCCTCTTGCTAGTGTTTCTAGAGAACAATTGTTCAGTGCAGTGAGACAGGTATATGTGGATAGGCGATTTAACTTGATTCAGGATGACGTGAACAAGTTATTATTTTTAGCTTACAACATAAGACTGTTAAACTTTGATTATTAATTCCTTTTCATTGACAGATATTAAAATGCTAATGGAAAGTTAAGATTCATTTGGCTATTGTCGTGTGTTTTTCCAGCTATAATTGTTCAAGTCCTTTTTTAAGTAAATAATTTATTCCAAAGTGCTGTTACTTCTGACAGGTTGCAGGATAATTTTAATCATGTCGTTAAACTGTTTACATTATATTTTAAAAAAACATTATTTTATTCACATTTTGCCGTTATTGAAAGGAATTTCTTGGGGCTATTAAACCTTGGCTTCGGCCAAAGATTAGGGCAATAGCCAATTAATTGGCTTCAGCCAGAAATCGATCTTCTGTTGGACACTAGGAGTAAGACTGGGCAAACGATACTCGTGTTCAAATGGGTTCAAGATTTCCCAATACGTTGCAGCGATTGATACAATATCGAGCTTGTTTTATTAATCACGTGACATTTGACTTGTGTGGCACGAATTTGAGAGATAGTAATAAACTACGCGCTAGTCACAACAACAAGCTATGGCTCCACTTCAGATTTGATAACTTCGTGAAACAATGGAGGAAATAGCATTAAATTTTAGCACTGCAAAACTCATATTGTGTTTGGACAAATTTACCATACCAGTTCTCATAAAGTGCTGGTATGTATAATGTGTATATAAACATTCATGGGCCGGCCACTGTGACCTAGCGGTTCTAGGCGCTTCAGCCTGGAACCGTGCGACTGCTATGGTCGCAGGTTCGAATCCTGCCTCGGCCATGGACTTGTGTGATGTTCTTAGGTTAGTTAGGTTTAAATAGTTCTAAGTTCTAGTGGACTGATGACCTAAAGATGGTAAGTCCCATAGTACTCAGAGCCATTTGAACCATTTTGATTTGAAACATTCATATTTATTTTTAAGAGAAGGTAACAGAGAAAGATGAAAATATTATTCTCCAGAAAATATTACATGACTAAACCCAGTATGATATTTTATTTGTTTATAAGAGTCGGTAATAGGCTGAAATAAGCAATTCAGTCCCTGTTCACATATTAGAATAATAGATAAGAACATTACCAGATTTTAATCAGTTTGATAACAAGACTTTGACATGCAGATGATGCAATGAAGATAATTAATCAAGAATTAAATGCCCAACAAGGAAAACACATCGTAATAGAGTGAGTAACTTTCATTGTGAGAATGAATAAGCGACAGTTCCCATCTTTGAGGTAGTACTACCAGTGATGGCTAGATCGCTGGATGAGAAACTCGAAATTTGGACAGAATCATGACTGCCATCTTGCATTTATTAGTTGCCGTTGTTACACATGACCTGTGCCCTAGAAGACATTTCAATTTGTGTTTCAGTTATTTTTTTATTAAAATCCATAGTGCATTATAAACGCAGACATGGATTGTTGCGATTGTACCGACAGAAGTCGCTACATCACAGGCCGATCTAAAGTTGAGCAGAATCTGAGATTTCCCGTACTGTGAAGTAAACTGCTCTAACAGTTAGTCATGTTCGAACACTTCCTTAATGAGTAGTATCTTTTCCCACTTCTGGCTACTTAAAAAATTCATCTGGCGCTCCAAAGCTGACAGATTCCCATATGCCCAGAGCAGTCTGACTTGGAGTGGAGACGAGGGTAGTCTCCACGTGACACATGTTTACATTTGTACGCAGTTCAGAATAACAAAGTGATTGACATTTAGCTCTTTACAGGGATGCTATCACAGCAACAGCCAACCAGAGAATTCGCTTGGCCACACCTCCTGTTTCGTTAATCGTTCATTGGCTGTCAACCTTTTTATGGCTGCTGGCAAGTTATTGAAAATGTGTGTTCCTGAATAATGCACATCGTTTTGTGCAGGAGTAAGTGACTTTAAATCCTTGGGAAGATTATTCTTATTTCTAATATTGATTTCGTGAATTGAGCTGTTGGCTTGTAAAGGTGACATATTTTTAATGGCAAATTTTATTAAGGAATAAATATATTGGGAAGCAGTAGTTAGTATCCCTAGTTCCCTAAACGGGCCCCTGCTGGATGTTCTTGAGTTCACACGACATACAACTCTTATTGTACGTTTTTGTGCCCAGAAAACTTTAGATTGGTTTGATGAACTACCCCAAAAAATAATCTCATATGACATCATGGAATGAAAGCAAGCATAGTATGTCAGCTTTTTCATTTTTTATATCCACTATGTCTGACAGAATTCGCATTGCAAATGAAGATTTGTTTAGACACTTCAGCACTTCTGTGGTATGCTCCTCACAGCTGAATTTATTATCAAGCTTTAATCCCAAGAATTTAACACTGTCCACTTTTCCTATCTGCTTGTCATCGTATATTCGACATATACTTGTGGGAAACCCCTTGTAAGTTCTGAACTGAATGTAGTGTGTTTATTCGAAGTTTAGTGGCAAAGACTTGGCGAGGAACCAGTGATTAATGTCTACAAATATTTTATTAGCCGATAATTTTAAGACTACACTTAATTTGCTATTTATTCCAATGTTTGTATCATCGGTAAACAAAACAAACTTGGCATCCGGCAATGTTACTGACGAAACGTCATTGATATACACAAGGAAAAGTATGGGCCCTAAGATGCGACCTCGTGGGACCCCACGTGTAATTAGTTCCCAGTTGTATGATGCCTGATAGCTTAATACATGTCTCTTTCCTAACAACACCCTTTGTTTCCTGACAGACACATAAGATTTGAACCATTTTGCAGCATTTCCTGTTACACCATAATATCCTAATTTACACATTCAAATGCCTTTGACAGATCACAAAATATACCAGTTGCCTGCAATTTTTTGACTAATGAATTAAGTACATTTTGACTGTATGTGTAGATAGCCTTCTCAATATCAGAACCCTTTGGAAATCCGAACTGCGACTTTGACAGTATATTTGTGACAAGATGATTATAAAGCTGATTGTACATTACCTTTTCTAAAATTTTTGAGACTGCTAGCAAAAGTGAAATTGTATGGAAATTTGACGCTATTTCTTTGTCTCCCTTCTTAAAAACTGGCTTAACTTCAGCATATTTCAACCATTCAGGGAATATTCCACTCGTAAACGACTTGTTACACAGATAGCTTATTATTTTACTTAACTCAGATTCAAATCCTTTAATTAACTTTGTTGATATTTCATCATACCCACTAGATGTTTTTGATTTTAAAGATTTTGTGATGGACATTACTTATGCTGAGGTAGTGAGGGTCAAATTCATATTATGGAAGTTACTTGAAATGTCTGGTCTGAGGTATCCTACAGCAGCATCTACAGAACCTGACAACCCAATCTTCTCAGCGACAGTTATAAAATGTTTGTTAAAAAGTTCTGCACACATCTGTCACCAATGTATCATTTACTCTTAATAGTATTTGATGACCTTCATGTCTCCTTCATGTCTCCTCTTTCACTATATCCCAAATTGTCTTTATTTTCTTATATGATATGACTATCTTTTCTTTGTAATATATTTGCTTTGATGTCCATATTACAATCTTTAATATTTTGCGGTATTTTTTGCATTGTGCTATAGCATAAACATCAGAATAAATACTGCAAAATATTAAAGACTGTGATACGGACATCGAAGCAAATATATTACAATGAAAAGATAGTCATATCAGATAACAAAATAAATACAATATAGGATATAGTGAAGGAGGAGATTGGTAGAACCGGACATGAAGATGGGCAAATAGTATTAAGAGTAAATGATACATTGGTGACAGATGTGTATAGTGTTGCAGAACTTTTTAACAAACTTTTATAACTGTTACTGAAAAGATTGGGTTGTCAGGTTGTTTAGATGCTGCCATGGGGTACCTCAGACCAGCCATTTCAAGAAACTTCCATAATATGAATTTGACCCTCACTACCCCGCTACTTTATTTCTCTGTGCAGAGAATTTATATTGCACAACAGAATGTCCGAAGCTTGTAGTGGAAGTGTGCAAAAATGTTTGTCTGGTAATGAGAAAATTCAATGATCTACCCATGTTATGAGTGGTCAAACACACGAGTTTCTGTGCTCTGTAAAGAGTATTTCTAGGAGAAAGACAATGGTGCAATTCTATTGCCTCTGATTGAGAAAGAACTGTAGACGCTTTGAAGACACACAGATACTGCTGTCACAATTTATACTGAGAAATACTGTGCAGAAGGGGAAGAGCTTGATTCATCGAAAATGCGGGCTTCCAGTAAAAAGAGGAGGACAGAACCACATGTAAAAAACTTGGACTCTTTTAAACAAGATGCTGTTCGTTGCCCCATTTATTTATTTATTTATTTACTTATTTATTTAGCCTGACCAGATTAGGGTCTTAGGGCCCTCTCTTACAACTGACCAGGAACAACACATACAGATATATTACTAAGACATTCATAGATAACGATTTTAGAGATGATGGTAATAATAATAATAATAATAATAATAATAATAATAATAATAATAATTATTATTATTATTATTATTATTATTATTCCCGTGGAGGCCCGGGAAAAGAATAGGCCTCCGGTATGTTCTGCCAGTCGTAAAAGGCGACAAAAAAAACAAACCACTAATAGGGCTAACCCCCCTTTTAGTGTGATTAGTTGGTTCAGGACAGAACTAAAGAAGCCTCGGACAAGCGCCGTCATGGTCGGGGACGACGCTTGAACCCTATGCCCGCCCACAATGGTAACAACACTGCTAGCCAACTGGAAAATGATTCAAATCCAAATAGAGGTGTTTTGCAGGATATGCTTCCTGCAACCACCCTAGAAGGAAAACAAAGACAGAGGATGAGATGGTCAGATGAAGTTAATCGACACCTCATGTTCTGTTATTACCAAGCAACAAACCTAGGAACCAACACAACTGGATACAGATCACAAGTATACACAACATTTATTACCAGATATCCTGAATTAAAATTTTTAACAGAACAGCGACTAGCTGATCAGATCCGTGTAATAATAAAAAATAACAGGATACCCCAGTCAGAATTAGAAAACATCAAACAACAAGTACATCAAATACTGGAACAAAATAATGTGCAATCAGAAGAAGAAGAAAATACAGCAATGGACTCAAACATCCCAGAGCAAACAAACAAAGAACAACAAGCATCAATTAAACAGTCAGAGGAAAACGAAATCTTAAGACAGCCACCAGAACAAGCACAAATAGAACACGAAGTGACACACATGTTAGATATAGAAGAAAAATTTCAGCTGACATATATAGAATACAAAGACACAAATACAGACATTAGACCATTCTTGCATAGACCGCTAAATAACCCACAAGTCGAAACAACAATAAAAACTATCAACACAATCATACACAACAAAATAAATGAAAACACAACTATGGAAGAGTTACAACTACTGGTTTATATAGGAGCACTCACTACACTAAATATACACACTAGGCAGAGATCAGAACCAACCAACACACAGAAGAAACCCACAAAACCAGCATGGCAACACAGGCTACAGATCAGAATAGAAAAACTGAGAAAAGACATCGGACAGCTAACACAATTTATAAGACATGAAATGTCAGAAAAAAACGAAAAAGGTTAGGTAAAATCTCACAACAAGAAGTGATAGAGCAATTTGATGAAAAGAAGCAGAAATTGCAAGCATTGGACAAACGACTTAGAAGATACATAAAAAGTGAAAATAGAAGGAAACAAAACCAAACATTCAACACAAACCAAAAGAAATTTTACCAGACAATAGATAACACACACATTAAAATAGACAATCCACCAAACATAACAGACATGGAACACTTCTGGAGCAACATATGGTCAAACCCGGTACAACATAACAGGCATGCACGGTGGATACAAGCAGAAACAGATACATACAAGATGATACCACAAATGCCTGAAGTGATAATTTTGCAACATGAAGTCACCCAAGCAATTAATTCTACTCACAATTGGAAAGCCCCTGGAAAAGATAAAATAGCAAATTTCTGGCTAAACAAATTCACCTCAACACATTCACATCTAACTAAATTATTTAACAGTTACATTGCAGACCCATACACATTCCCTGATACACTTACACATGGAATAACTTATCTGAAACCTAAAGATCAAGCAGACACAGCAAACCCAGCTAAATATCGCCCCATAACATGCCTACCAACAATATACAAAATATTAACTTCAGTCATTACACAGAAATTAATGACACATACAACACAGAACAAAATTATAAATGAAGAACGAAAAGGCTGTTGCAATGGAGCACAAGGATGTAAAGAGCAACTGATAATAGATGCAGAGGTGAGATATCAAACTAAAACTAAACAAAGGTCGCTACACTATGCATACATTGATTACCCAAAAGCTTTTGATAGTGTACCCCACTCATGGTTACTACAAATATTGGAAATACACAAAGTAGATCCTAAATTGATACAGTTCCTAAACATAGTAATGAAAAATTGGAAAACCACACTTCATATCCAAACAAATTCAAATAATATCACATCACAGCCAATACAGATTAAGTGTGGAATATACCAAGGAGACTCATTAAGCCCTTTCTGGTTCTGTCTTGCTCTGAACCCACTATCCAACATGCTAAATAATACAAATTATGGATACAATATTACTGGAACATACCCACACAAAATCACACATCTGCTATACATGGATGATCTAAAACTACTGGCAGCAACAAATCAACAACTCAGCCCATTACTAAAGATAACAGAAGTATTCAGCAATGACATAAATATGGCTTTTGGAACAGACAAATGTAAGAAAAATAGCATAGTCAAGGGAAAACACACTAAACAAGATGATTACATATTGAATAACCACAGTGACTCCATAGAAGCGATGGAAAAAACAGATGCCTATAAATATCTAGGATACAGACAAAAAATAGGAATAGATAATACAAATATTAAAGAAGAACTAAAAGAAAAATATAGACAAAGACTAACAAAAATACTAAAAACAGGATTGACTAAGAAACAAGACAAAAGCTATAAATACTTATGCTATATCAATATTGACCTACTCATTTGGAGTAGTGAAATGGAGTAACACAGACCTAGAAGCACTAAATACACTTACACGTTCACAATGCCACAAATATAGAATACATCACATACATTCAGCAACTGAAAGATTCACATTAAGCAGAAAGGAAGGAGGAAGGGGATTTATCGACATAAAAAACCTACATTATGGACAGGTAGACAATTTAAGGAAGTTCTTTATAGAACGAGCAAAAACTAGCAAAATACACAAAGCAATCACTCATATAAATACATCGGCTACACCACTGCAATTTCATAGCCACTTCTAGAACCCTTTAGATCACATAACATCAACAGATACGAAGAAAGTAAATTGGAAAAAGAAAACACTACATGGCAAGCACCCGTATCATCTAACACAGCCACACATCGATCAAGACGCATCCAACACATGGCTAAGAAAAGGCAATATATACAGTGAGACGGAAGGATTCATGATTGCAATACAGGATCAAACAATAAACACCAGATATTACAGCAAGCATATTATTAAAGATCCCAATACCACAACAGATAAATGCAGACTTTGCAAACAACAAATAGAAACAGTAGATCACATCACAAGCGGATGTACAATACTAGCAAATACAGAATACCCCAGAACACATGACAATGTAGCAAAAATAATACATCAACAACTTGCCATACAACATAAACTTATAAAACAACATGTTCCCACATACAAGTATGCACCACAAAATGTACTGGAGAACGATGAATACAAATTATACTGGAACAGAACCATTATAACAGATAAAACAACACCACATAACAAAAATGAAATCATACTCACCAATAAGAAGAAGAAATTGACACAACTAACCGAAATATCCATACCCAATACAACAAATATACAAAAGAAAACAGGAGAAAAAATTGAAAAATACATCCAACTGGCTGAGGAAGTCAAGGACATGTGGCATCAGGATAAAGTTGACATTATACCAATTATACTATCAACTACAGGAGTCATACCACACAATATCCACCAGTACATCAATGCAATACAGCTACATCCAAACTTATATATACAACTACAGAAATCCGTAATTATTGACACTTGTTCAATTACCCGAAAGTTCCTAAATGCAATGTAACATATACCGTACAGTTAAAAGGAAGTCGCGCTTGATCAAGGTCCGCGTCACCTTCCATTTTTGTACAGACATAACGTCTGAGACAAGAAAGAAATAACAATAATAATAATAATTAGTTGACAATAATGAAAGTTAGGATAAATGACAATAATAACAGTAATAATAAAATAAAGTGCATTAAAAATTATATAGACTAGTTTAAAACAACTTACATCATGTTTACTATTGTTAGAATAAGAAAGGATGAAGAACAAGAAAATTGGAATGACAGTTATAGTGGCTGTTAGAAGAGGACTTGATTTAAGTAGATAACTCTGTAAGTGAGGAGAAGGGAAAAGTTGTAGGGGGAGGGGGGGGGGGGGGGTTGAAGAGTGTGGGTTGCAAACCAGTATGTGGGAGAGTTAGGTATTGAGAGATAAGGTGTGCCATTAGTGGCTTTTTGAAGCCTGTAAGTGATTTAATTTCTCTGATATTTTGAGGAAGATTGTTCCAATGTCGGCTTCTGGATACAGAAAATGATTTAGAAAACATGACTGTGTTGTGTGGTGGTACTGAGAGGATCTCACTTCGTTGAGAACGAGTATTTCTGCTGTGCTTTTCAGATACTAATGTAATGGCTGAAGATAAGTAAGAGGTAGTCTGATGATTGAGAAGACGATGTAGTAAACAAAGTATGGAAGTCCCTACGTTTATCAGCAAGTAGCTACGATAATTGTTCATAGGCTGGAGTGATATGATCGTAATAACTAACATCACCAATATATTGTACGCAAGCATTCATCGCCAATTCAAGCCTGTGAGAGTTTTCATATCAAATTCCTTGAAGAATAGCATCGCCATAGTCGAGAATATGGAGTGTTAGATTCTACTACCTACTTATTAAGCTCGAATGGAAATACTTCTTTATATTTCAGTAGACAATGAAAGGATACAAAAACTTTCTTACAGACTGCAGTAGTGTGTTCAGTCCAGTCTAAGTGGCGGTCAAGGATTATCACCAAGTTCTTTGCAGAAGGAGAAATGGTTTTTTCAGTGCCATTTAAAATTAAGCACGGAAGAGATTTTCTGTGCTTTGTTGTAATAAGACTTTTGTGGGCGACTATGATTGCTTGCATTTTGGAAGGGTTTAGTTTCAGGCCCAAGTTCTGCAACCATTCTGATGAAGGAAGTGGCTGTGTGCAGGTTTGCTGGACTTGCACTGAGATATAACTGAAGGTCGTCAGTGTATAAGTGGTATCTGCAGTTGGAGAGAATAGTTGACACATCATTAACAGATAATGAGAATAGTAATGGGCCCAATACTGATCCTTGTGGGACCCCTGATACAACACCCTTCCACTGCTAAATTTTAGTACCTAGCATTACACACTGCTGGCGGGATGTAAGGTATGATTGGAACCACTGTACAACACTTGAAGAAAAACTTTGACGTGTCATTTTAGCAAGTAGAATGTCCAAGTCAACAGTGTCGAAAGCTTTGCTGAAGCCCAGGAAGCACATAATAGTAGCCTGTTGTTTGTCCATGGCATGTTTTAATTCGTCAGTCACTTTTATAAGAGCAGTCATGCTGCGATTTTGCCAGAAACCAGACTGGTATTCATCTAAGAGATTATTCAATGTTAAATAATTGGTAACATGTTCGTGGATTATGTATTCTAAAGATTCCTTCTTTGGTAATGGTTTTATGAGCCCCTTCTTCAACGCTGTAGGAAAAATGCTGGACGTCAGAGAGTGGTTAAAGATGTCAGTTATTTTGGCCAGTAATAGGATGACAAGAAAATTTATCATTTGCACCGTTAAATTATCATGTCCTGCAGCTGCCGAATGAATTCGCGCTATGGATTTCCTGACCGTGTTAGGGCTTAGCAGCTGCAGAAATTTTTTTTCGGTTGCACCACATACTTAAACGTTAAGGCCAAGGGCATCTATGGTTCGAGCACTTATGTCTTGATCGAGTGGAGATGTGGCAAAGTAATCGTTTAGATTCTCAGCTATAACGAGAGGTTCATCAGCAGATTTAGGTTTGCCTATACCTAGGCCTCGAAGATTTTTCCACAAGACAGCAGGCCTGTGGATGTTCTCAGCTAGTGAGTCGGCATATCTGAGTTTTGCATTTATCACAGAGTGACTGACTCGATTGCGTTGTTGCTTGTAGGTGGAATACCTATCAGGGGTCGAGTGCCGTGCGTCTCTGACGTTCATTACGTGTTTGAGGTGATCTGTGAGCCATGGAGCAGGTTTTCTCCTTACTCTCACTGTTTTTAAGGGAGCATGTTTATCATATAATATATTGATGCTCTCAGTGAAATAAGACACATCGTTATTTATGTCAGAACTGTTGCCAGACACTGCCTGCAAAGAGATATCATAGGCGTCTGTTATAATCTCAGGCATATTTATGCGCTTGAAATCCCTAAAAGCAGCCACTTGCAGTTTGGTCTTCGGGCATTGCAGCGAGTAGGTCATGAATATTATATCATGGGCGAACAGACCAGGTGCTGAGATCAGGTCCGTGTGAATAACTCTATTCAGAATTTAAGTAACGAAAAGATAAACGTGTGAGTGTCTACTGTATGGTGAGTAGGCCCAAGCGAAATAAGCGTAAGATTTGAACAGGGAAGAATGCGAGTGAATTTTGACACTTAAGGACTGTCGTTTAGGAAATTTATGTTCACATCTCCAGCTACTATTACGTGTTTGTACAGGCATCCTAGATATGAGTGTGCAGATTCAAAACTATAGAGCCCTCCCAACTTCAGGGGGATTATATATAACACAGACTAGCCATTTTCTGTTTAAAGTTTTAGTTTCAATGAACATGTGTTCAGGCTGTTTGTCTTCGTTCTGAGACGTGAACACAATTTTGAGGAACAAATTTGCTCTTACATGAGCTGCTACACCGCCCTCCCTCCCACACCGCACCCCATCTCTTGCATCTGGCATGTCTCAGAAAGATGTAACCATCAAGATTTACAGAGCCAGAAGGGATACTCTGCTTCATCCATGTCTCTGATAGGAGTATAATGTTGAACCTGAGATCCTGGAATATTCAGCAGAACTCAGTTATGTGGGCTGGTAAAGACACATGGGCGATCTGCAATGTAGCACCATCCTGACTTTTTTGGCTGTAAGCTGGCAGACGGAAGGAACTGGGGCGCTTTGTGGAATGCAGCGAGGAGGGGATGGGGACGCAGCAGGCGGAAGTGGCGACAATGGCAGCAGGGGGGGGGGGGGGGGGGGCGGCGGAGTGCGGTTCAAGGACGGGCACGTGGCACGTGGTCCCAGAGATAGTGTGGCCGTACAGAGGGCATGAATCTTACAGAGATCGACAATACGTGGAGACACAGTGAGCTGTTAAAATAAGAGAAAAGTAATGACAGAAAATAATAATGTAAAAGGAAACAACCACAAAAAATGATTGTGAAGTAGAGCAATAATGTAAAAGGAGGATGGAGAAAACAGTATATCTAGGATTGTGTTGCTAATGAATAAAGTAGTATATTTACAGTAACTTAATCGTTAGAATCAGAGAGCTATGGGAGTAGTGAAGTAAGGGTGAAATAGTGACAATACTGGACTTTGAAGAATAAAACAATGAATATATGGATATTACGAAAAGAACATATGTTTATTAAAAAGCTGTGCATTACTCTTCACAGGGCAGAGTTATTCAATGGCCGCAAGATGTTTTTGTTAATGGTTGTCAGAGCCCTTGGTTTTCGGTACAAAAAACTTAATGGGCGGTAATTATTTTTAAGAAATATCGTTGTACTGCCTTTTGAATACATTGCGTGGCTCGACAAAACCTGGTTAAATGCCAGTCATCCCATCAGTAAAGACTTGATAGATGATAGCGTATGTGGATGTTCTACTGTTCCCGTGGGAAATGGCACGAGAATTATTGTCTTGTATGCTTTAACTGCATCTGGTTTCATACCTGTCTCCTCGTTTACAGATCGAGGAGAACAAGCAACTACCACGAGGAGATGAAGCACAATAGTTTTATGAGTGGTTCAAGGAGCAACTATTGGAAAACCACGGTTGAACCGCCATAATGTGAAAATTCAGTATGTTTATGTGAAGCGAAGCTCACAAAAAAGGCCACAGTTTCAACAAGGTAGCTACAGAACGTGGTCTAAGTCCTTAAGCTCCCACCATACCACTACCATTTTAACACAGTTGAAATGATTTGGGCACAGATTAAAAATTGTGGGGAAACAAATAACAAACACATCACTGTGAGAGTAATTCAAAGACTGTTAGAGGAAGCAGTGGCACAAATAATGCCAGAGAAGTGGAAAATGTTGCATGCCACAAAGGAACGGATGTTAAAGAAGCATGGAAAAAATATATATCCTTGGGAAAATCTAGTAACTCATTCATGGATCAGAGCTCAGATGACAACAGTGTAGAAGAAGAAAGTGATTCTGAACTAAGTCGCATTTACCGTTTGCCTCAATTCATCTTTATTTTTGTTTGTTTGTTTCATATTTTTGACTGAATGATGTGTACCACATTTGCACAATAAATCTCACGTCATTATTAAGGACTCTGCACAAGTGTAAAAATCAACATGCACACTGCAGTGGTTCCTCAGTATTCAAGCAGTTTATATTGCTCTGATGTTGTTAGTTATGGTATTTACTCGTACATGAACGATTCAGACCCATTTTAACAGCCCTTTCATATCGAATACTACAACTAAACGTGATTCAATCTGATTATTTTAAAGGACAGTCAACTACCTGTGGGTTAGGTGAGATGTGCAGACAGTAGCAACACGGTATGGTTTTATACACGAGAGTGCGTTTGTTAAGCCACAGGGATATTAAGGTCCTGCAAAGGGAACTCAATATCTCACGTCACAAGGCTGCTTTAGAAACTAGTGCCGTTAGGAACCGCAATGGTGTTGCTGCTGTGCACGCACGGGCGAACTGACATCGCCCTCTTCCAAGCTCCGCTGTCCTTCGCTGTCACTCACTCTGTTATTCTGAGATGGGTACAGTACTTTGCTGTTTCTTTGTTAACGGCTGTCACATCAAATGAAAACAAATCAAATTTTTGTGGCTGGTAAGCTATGAAGTGAATTCAAATACATTCACATAATTATGGGAGGTTATTGTTAGTTTCAGTTCTCTGATTTTACTTCCACATTTGCGAGAGTCAAGCATGAATCGCCTAGCAGAACAATGAAATTTTTTATCGGCTTGCAAAAGAAATTTGGCTTTTATAGATCTTTTCCACAGAGGCAGTCGATTTGAAATGAAGTGTTTCATTCCACACTACTGGCTACTTCCAACTGTTCGCTGAATTTCAGTCACACGTTTTCATCTTGTGGCACATATGGCATTATACAATAATCAAGAACCAAACATGTGGTAATAGTGTACTGGTACACAAAATTCGTGTGGTATCGATAGCTACGATGCCATGACATAGGTACAAGTTTTTTAGGTTGGCACTACGACACAAACACCGACGACAGTGCCCTCCAGCCGGCACTGTGCAGCTCTACGAGTGCCGCTCCAGATTCAGCCACTTGATCAAGAGCAGACGACCAAGCAACTTAGCTTCTACTTCATAGGGGGCTAGACATTACAGACTTCGCCTTTGTTACTTCAATGGTAGTTTGTCCAACTACTAGTAACTGCTAGATTCGATACACGGACAACGGCTTCACACCTACGAGCTCATCTTTACCAAAAGTTGTGTATATGTCATTGACTAATATTCTCTATTAAATGTACTTTTATTTTACTGGCAGTACCGAGATTTTTACCTCTCCTACTCCTACTCGCTTCCTACATTCGGAATACCCTTCAGTTTACAGGAGCAAACCCATGCGCTGCCTTCCAGGCGGGATGCAAAAGAGTGCCGACGAGGATGCTGCTTTTTTTTCCTGTCTTTTTTTCGCGTGGTACTGCTTTAGCTTTATCCCTTTGCTGTGTGACTGAGTGTATGAATACTTCCAACATTCGCTATACGGTTTTCTTTTGTGTAAACCATGGCTCCGCCACAGGAACAGGCTTCGCTTTCCAATATTGTACGATTTCAGGCTCAGCAAATGATGCATCTACTTGGTGCTGTAAATGGACTCGTCACCCTACAAACTGTAGCTACTATGGCGCCTCCGACGCCGACGCCTGCACCACTGCCGACGCCCATGTCGCCACCATTTCATGCCTTCAATCCTGATGTTGAAAGCTGTCCAGAATACATTGGCCAGCTCGAGGCACACTTTGCAGCATACAACATACCACGTACAGAGCAGCTTGCCTTTTTCATTGCCAACGCAGGTGTTGTGTTATACCGTGTGCTCATAACATTGTTTCCCCCCACCCGCCCAAAAACTAAAACTTACGATGAAGTGATTGCTGCTTTGAACTCCCACTTCCGTGACAGTGTAAATGTAGTAGCTACCCACTACAAATTCTTTTGTCTCTGGCGTGGCTATACTCAGTCCAATAAATCTTGGTTAGTGGACCTTCAGGGACTAACATCTGATTGTGACTTTAATTGCTCATGTGGACGCTCATTTGCAGGTATCATCATTAGAGGCGCTGTTGCACAGAATGTGGCGGACCACCGCATCCGCAAGCAAATCTTAAGGTTTAGAAACCCGTCTTTGCAGGAAGTAGAGGACTTGCTAGAGAGACAAGATACCTTAGATATGACTACTTCCGTGTTCGATGTGACCCCGGGTGCGTATTGCTAGCGTGGCACAACACTTGCCCTCCCTCCCAGCCCAGCACAGGCCACACTGCTTGCACGCAAGTAAACAAATTTCAAACCAGGCACCTACTCAGAAACTGAAATCATGTCCGAACTGTTTTCGTGCCCACCCATGGGACAGTTGCCCATCCGATCAAGCACAATGTGATTTTGGTAATAAGAAAGGACATGTGCAAGCTGTGAGTAGTAAGAGAAATTCTAATTCACAATCTGTCTCCCGTTCGCGTGACTCGCGTGGGCGTCACCACCATCATCATGATTCACATCATCCTATGGACGTTAACGTCATTTATTCACAGCCTTCTGCTTCACGTGCTTCTACAGCGCGTTGCGTGAATCAAGTTTTGCCAGACACTTCCTCTCGCATTCAGTGCAATGCGAGGGAACTTTCTATGACTTTGAACATTTGTGGACGTTTGGTTTACATGCAGCTGGACACTGGTGCATCAGTTTCCTTACTGAACAGATCAACGTATAACTTGCTTGGTTCTACCCCGCTTCGTCGTTCGCATTCCACGCTGACTGTATTTACTGGACAGGAACTATGAGTGTGTGGCATTTGTAGTTGGCAAGCTACGTATGGCACAATGACACACACAGTCTTTCCATGTGCTCCACTTTAGTGATGCTACAAACATTTTTGGCATGGACGCATTTGAACTTTTTGGCCTTCCAATTCAGGACAATGCACATTGCATCAACGCTAGAGACCCTGCAGACAGTGTTGCCGCACTATGCGATGATTTTGCTGAATTCTTTTCTGATGGTCTTGGTTGTGTCACAGACTTTGCAGCGTATGTTTTAGTTAAAGACAATGCTATGCCTATTTTCCAGTGCGCATTCCTGAAACCGCACACACTGCGCAAACCCGTAGCTGCTGAACTTCAGCAGTTGCGAGACAGTGGTGTCATTGAACCTGTTTCTGCTTCACCACAGACTTCACCTATATTGAGTAAAAAGAACCGGTCATCTCCATATTCGTGCTGTCTAAGTCTACCATAAATCCCCAGACAGTGGTAGCTACGTTTCCCTTGCCGCATCCTGAAGACATTTTTGATAAGCTTGGTGGGGGATTCTTTTCCACGATTGACTTGCGGGACCCGTACTTTCAAATTCCACTCGACAAACAGTTGTAGCGCTATTTTGTGATCAACTCTCAGCTTGGCTTCTTCAAGTTTCGACACCTTCCGTTCGGTTGTGCTTCGCCTGCTGCTATTTTTCAGTCTTACTTGCAGCAGTTGTGTGTCACTGTCCCTGGTTGCTCAAATTATCTTGACGATATAGTTGTATCAGGTTGCACCCCTGAAGAACATTTGCAGAATTGGCCTTCCTTATTTGTTGTAGTTTTGCAGGCAGAGCTAAAGTGTAACAGAGTCAAGTGCAAATTTTTTCAAACGCAGATTCAGTATTTAGTACATATGATTAACGGACTGGGTATCAACCCCTCGTTGTCACATCTTTGTGCGATTAGAGACTTTCCAGCACCCAGGAACTTGAAAGAACTTCAGTATGTGTTGGGCAAAATTACATATTATATTCGGTTTATATCAAATGCAACGCCTTTGCATTGCCTTCGGCGTAAGAATGTTCCTTTTGTTTGGTCTTCGGAATGTGACGCTGCTTTCCACAAGCTAAAATCTGCTTTGCTGAGTGATCGCTGTTTGATTCCTTTAGATACCTCCAAACCAGTTGTTTTGGCGGTCGATGCATCTTCTCATGGCATCGGTGCAGTTCTCTCGAACCGCATTAATTCTGTCGATCGCTTTTTCGTGTAAGCTGCTCAATTCTGCCCAGCAAAACTATTCTCAAATCGAGAAAGAAGCTTTAGCTATTGTATATGGAGTGACAAAGTTCCATGATATTTTTTGTACGGTCTCAAGTTCTATGTGGTCACCGACCATAAGCCTTTGACATTGTCGTTTCACCCGTCAAAGACAGTTCCAGCCCGTACTGCACAAAAGTTGCAATGTTGGTCCTTGTTTTTGTCTAACTACAATTACGAAATTTTGTTTCGGGCTATGGCTCAGCATGGCAAAGCTGATGCTTTGTCTCGTCTGCCTATCAGTCCTGACGAAGTGTTTGATTCTTCTAAATTGTCCTGCATGTTTATTGCTTGGCAAGATATGGAATTAGCTGATTGTTTTCCAGTGGATTTTCGTCGCATTGCATCCGCGACAGCCGCCGATGCTTCTTTGCAGATTGTTTTGCGGTATATTCGTACTCAATGGCCTCCATCTGCTACGCAGATTCGTGATCCATTTGTTCGACATTACTTCACGCAACGTCACAATTTGTCTGTACACCACGGTGTTATCTTGTTATGAACTGACAATGGTCAGTCTCGTGTGGTTGTACCTCGTTCGTTGCAGTCGGAAATCCTCCGATTGCTGCACGCTGGTCATTGGGGTATTGTGCAGACGAAGCAATTAGCGCGTCGTCACTGCACTTGGGGCAGTATTGATAAACAAATTGAGACTTTGCTTGCTAACTGTCGCTCTTGTATGGAGCATCAATCTGCTCCCCGCCAGCGCTTCTTTGCGTGGCCGACTCCTACGGTGCCTTGGCAGCGCGTTCACATTGATTTTACGGTTCCCTTCAGGGACAGCTGCTGGTTGGTAGTTATTGATGCGTACAGTAACTTTCCTTTTATTGTACCTATGTCTTCTACTACATCTGCCGTACTGTTTGGGCTTTGACGCCTATTTTTTGTACTGAGGGCTTTCCTCAAGTTATTTACTCCGACAATGCCCTCAGGCAGCAGCCAGATCAAATTCGGCTAAATGGTTTATTCCTGATGCAGCTTTTGATGTTACACTGTCTTTCGTAGCCCTGGATACACAATTTCAATCAATACGAGCATCCTGCTGACTGATTAATTTCTTTCTCTATGGTATTCATACAAGCGAACCTGTAGCATGTACAACACAGGAATTTTTAGGTACATGGAAGGCTAGGTAAAACTCTGTATTAAACACACTGGTGGAGAAAAATAGCAGCACCAAAAAAATAATGTCACATAATGAAATTTCGGGAATACATTTGTCTAGGTAATATATTTAAGTGATTAACATCACAAGATCACAGGTTAAGTAAGAGATAAGCCATTGCAAATGTGAACTGCTGGTACATTAGCAACCAGTGTAACTGCGAGAATGTTGAATGCAACATGCAAATGTATATGCATTGTGCTGTACAGGTGCTGATGTCAGTTTGTGTGATGGAGGTCCGTGGTGGTTGAGCAGGCCAAGGCAACATGTTGACGCATTTTAGAGCATGTTGAATTACAACAGTGGTATGTGGGCAAGCATTATCCTGTTGGAAAACACCCCTTGCAATGCTGTTCACGAATGGCAGCACAACAGGTCGAATCACCAGACTGGCATAACAATTTCCAGTCAGGGTGTGTGGGATAAGCATAGAATGCTCGTGCTCTCACAAAATTGCATGCCAGACGATAAAATCAGGTTTAGGTCCAGTCTGTCTAGTACGCAGACAGGCTGGCTGCAGGCTGTCAACTGTCCTCTTAACCAACACACGGCCATCACTGGATCCAACTTTCATCAGAAAACACAACAGACCTCTACCCTACCCTTCAATCAGCTCTCACGTGACACCACTCAAGTCACAAACGGCGGCAGTCTGGGATCCATGGAATGTGTGGTACAGGGCATCTATCTCAGAGCTGTCCATAATGTAACCTATTTGTAACATTTTGTGTCACTGTGGTAGCAACTGCTGCTCAAATTGCCGCTGCAGATGCATTACAATGTGCCAGAGCTATACGCTGAACACGACGGTCTTCCCTCTCGGTACTGCCAAGTGGTCATCTGGAGCCTGGTCTCCTTGCGGCCATACATTCTTGTGACCACTGCTGTCAGCAGTCGTATACAGTAGCTACATTCCTGCCAAGTCTTTCTGCAGTATTGCAGAAGGAGCATCCAGCTTCTCATAGCCCTTTCACATTTTAAACTCAGATGCTGATAATGGCACCTTTGTCGCCTTAAAGGCATTCTTGACGAACATCATTTCACCATGTCGTATCTCAAAGGTAACTAATGCTCACGACCATTAATGCGTGTATTTAAAGCAAACCTGATTCGCATCCTTATAGCGGCGCTACTAACACCACCCTTATGAGACTGACACTCAGCTCTCAGATGAAGAAACGCAACTGCCAGCTTTTGTGTGTGTCACACAACTCCTTGGTGATTTTCCATCAGCATATATTTTGATAAAGGGATTCCTCTTCAGGGGCGATGTGATCATTTTCAAAAGTTTTAACTTGCACTTTGTACGACTTAACTCATGAGAGAAGTACTCTTTTTCCGAATCGTTCCTGGCATAATACAAAGGGAGGTTTAGAAAGCTATTGATGTGATATGTAATTCTTTCTTTCATAGCTGATTTAGCAACAGCTTGTTTGTACCATTATGTTCTGCTCATTCCTTTTTAACAGATTTTGAAATACGAATGATTCAGTCAAATCCAGCGTCACACGAAAGGGCTGACTGATCTGTACCTTCAGGCCATTTTTGTTTAGACAGTATTTATTTGTCAACTGTTCCTCAACAAGCCTGTAGAAGTCCTATTACTGCACTGATCCACCTTTTCAAATGGAACTGATGGATGACCACTGCTTGTCTATATAACATTAATTACAAAATCATTCGAGAATGTTTAATCTATCAGCCTCAGTGAAATTACAGTTGCATTTCCTTATGCACTTTGAGCAATCCTTTGGTTCAATAGACAATCCAGAGACATGTTTGCCTTTGGAAGAAATATATGGCTTCCCCAATTGCCTTTCAGTCTGTCATTTTTCTTCCATTTCTCATGTTGAACAATTCATCTGTTTTACCTTTGTCTCATTTCCTTCATCACATTCTTCATTTATTAACAACTTTCTACTATTTATGAAAGTTTTTGCAGCATCTTGTTCTAAAGTTTCATTCAGATTGTTCCCGTCTTCCAAGAGCACATTTGTATTGCCAGTAGCAATGGTTTGTCACTCAATATTTGGCAGAGGTGGAGTGTTTAACGATTTGTGAAGAAAAGTCACAGGGTGATCTATATATATATATATACTAAAAATTTAAAAAAAAATCATTTACTGAGGGAATGTAATATAGGGGTGTACAATTTACAGAATAAATGTTCTTAAATTTATAACATAGCCTAAGTGTTAACTGAAGCTGAAAGGTACTTTGTGTACTGCTATTTTTTTTATTTTTTTAAGCAGGGAAACTACTGATTACAAATTCTTTGCTGTCCAAATTATTCCCTTGCTAACTGTTGTACAATATTGCGAAATATGACAGATATTGTTTGGGTTATTATTTTTGCATAAATAATTTTGTCGTCATCCTTTTAGCTTCAATCAGTTCCATTAAATTAACACTGCTGAGTGTACCATCACTTTTATTACTACTGTCCTTTGATGCTCGTTGAGAATTAGGATCCTTTAATGAGTCATCAGATGATAAATCCAAATCAGAGCCATGGGCAGCATTTAAGTTTTTCAGTATCTTCAGCTTTCACAGAACTGCTGTCTTTAATGTGGCTGACATTTTCTGCAATACACTTACAAAATTACATATAAGCAAACTTCTGAAACTTGCAACTGTGTATATCCCATTAAAATATTTAGGTTTATATAGTACAATAATGGGTTATTTATTGGGTGTAATGAAAAATAACTTACCACAGCCTGCAAAAGCTTTTCCGCCTGTTAACAAAAGCACATTGTGGAAGGTAAATGAACTTGAATCTTCTTCCATAGTATAATTTTTAATCTTCAAAAGATTAAGAATTTTTCTTTCTCTGGAAAACATGTTGACTGCACAACAGTAAAGGCTTGAATGATGTAACTAACATTGTTTCGATGTGTTCCATGAGGCACAATAATGAATAAGCACTGTTATTAACAATATTGCAAGTGTATCACTGACAACGTGTGTATAAACCTACAGGTTGCTCCACATTTTGCACATGTATTAAAAAACAAATAGTCTTTGTTTAGTGACTACAGGCTGTATCTGCACTTATGCTGTAGTGTCTAATGCCGTAGTACAAAGGGAGCCAAAATGACGTAAAAGACAATACACAACTGTGACATTAAATATTAAACTGAATGTGAAGTTACTCTACGCACTATCTTTGGAATGGTTAATGATAGGGTGTCCACTGTTTTTCCATGCAGTGGATTGGTTTTCCAGGACTGAAGTAAATATGTCGAAGGGTCCAATTTTGTAGTACATCATTAACCCCGGAATTTGAGGCAATTAAATTTATCCTTTCCCACACCAAGTTGTATTTTTTGGTCCATCGCAACTATAATGCACTGTACCAAAATGACATTAGCGCTTTCCCTATGACGATGTGTACTAACGAATCCTCACCGTATTGTTTTTGAATGTGCATTGGCTTGTGATCATTTTGGTGTAAGGATGGCTTTAGATGCGTACATCAGGGGCCTAAAGAGGGTCAGCAGTGACCGAGCACAGCGTCAATGAAAGACAATAGACTCGAATTTCAGATAAAAATGTTGTACCAATCTAACAGGTTTTCAGAGAGCATTATTAAAGAATCAGTTGAGAAAAGGCTCCATGATAATCTTGTGCACAGGAACAAGCTAAGTTCTGCACAGAAGCCTGCATTAGCAGCTACACACAGAGACCATGTCAGCAACTGACACTTTGGAAGACTGAATGCGCTGACAGTTGAATGATGGACTGATCCTCCACACCAGAAGGAAGGGAAGAGGCAGCCGGGACACCCACATGATCCAGACACTTCGAAAGAAGACGATGAGAGCGAAACGCGTCACAACATTGCAGAATTTCAATGCAGTTAAACATCATATTTTTGTATGACACAAGAGGCCTTTCCTAGCCTTGAGTACAGGGCTTGCTGTGAGAAAATTGATTGTCCCATCAGCTATCCACACCCAGAGATCATTCTGGATCAATCAGTGACTTCAGTCTATGCCAGGCAGTGGGTGGCAATCAGCTGTCATTAGAGAAGTAATAACCATTTGCCTCTGATGCTGTTTTTGATTTGTACTGTGGAAAGGACAATGTGAATTTTTTTATAGAAGTTTATGAAATTTAATGTTTGGAGTGAAGATTTTATGATTTGACTGAAGATGACTTGCAGGCGAATGTATTACAGATTTTGTACATAATTTTGTGCATTGCTTGCATAAAATACCGCATAACAAGCGGAGTATTAAGACTTTCCACTTTTAGGGTAAGCATATTTATTTTTAATTAACAGGCCAATAATAATTTCAGTTAGCAGAGTCAAACATTAGAGCATTTTTCAAATTGGAAACAATTGGAAACATGCCACGTGCTGCTTGTTTGTGTTGTTGAAGGGCTTTCTTATGATCAGAGCTGTCCATCGCGCCACATTTACTTGCCCGAGCCTGGCTATGGTCGGCTGTTCCATCCTGTTGCCCACACCGCAGGGAGTCGAGTTCAGCTGTATCAGCAACAGAGAGCATGAGCCACAATGTGCTGTCGAGGCCCACGGCTCGTCAGGTACCTGGCTGAACCCGAGTGTCAACAGGGCTCAGTGCAAGCAGTGCTGGGGAGGCGGGATTGACTGGCCACATACGTGCAGAATGTGAAATTGCTTTCTGAATCATCTGCACTCCTTTGAGAATCACGAAGGTTTAATGTGCTAGGAACAGGGCATTAATCCTTTACTAAGAAAAATAATGCGTAATGTAAAATGATGGACTTGACAAAAAACAGTGCTCACTGTCGTGTGGAAGTAATTGAATTCAAAGCAAACAGTCTAATAACCATAATGCTTGTATAATGATTTACATTTCAGCTGTACCACATGAAAAGTGCTGATGAAGCTTTTGCACAATGGGTAGGTTAGTATGCAATATTGAAGTACTTTATACTTTCCTAATAATCTAAAATTTTCATTATGGAACTCTCCGACTCAACTATTCCTTGGAATTTGTTGAGGAGGATACGCCTGCTTTGCATGTGACATAACTTTGAAATCAGGAACCACAGAAAGTATTCAAATTGCTTTTGCTGTGAAGTTTGTTTCTGGATTTATTTTTTATGTACATGTAAGATGGAAAAGCCTTTCCACACAGATATGTGGATGAAACAGGTAATAAGTTTCTTACCACATTATCTGATAGCTTTTGAAACTCCGCCTTTAAGCTTAACCAGAAACTTATGGCTGACAAAAATTATTTTCAGTAACATAGTCTCTGGAAGTTTTGAGGAGCTGCTAGTTTCAATTTGTACTTCATGTGGATTCCAAAATTGTCTTTCCCAAGTGGCTGCAAAGCCAGTTGTTATTACAGGATAGAGCAGGGGGAAATAGTGGTTAAAATTTTTCCAAATGCCTTAATTGTTCTTTAATTTTATTCCTGACATTTTTACTATGAAATGGTGAAGGGTATCAAACCACTCAGTTTGATTGGAATTTAGACAGATTTCCCAAACTCCAAGGTTTTTAATGAAAGATTCATATGGTCTTCCTTATTATGCAAGTTTGTGTTTGGTCGGTCCATGAAGCAATAAATTTCAACTGTTGATATTTTTAACAAAATTTCTGTCAAATAAACTACACTCGGAAGCCAGGATTTGCATACGGAAAGGTGTACATCGTGAGGGAAAATACTTCATAAAATACGAGAAAAATTGCGCCGTGGTATAACAGTCTGTGTTAGTCAGTAAAAGCTTTTAAATATGTACTTATTTAGTATTACAAAAATTCTCTAATTAGTAAGCTGGTAGGACAATCACTAATAAAATGAATTATTTTCACTGCATTGTAGGGTACAGGGTTTTTTCTCATGCACCTAACAGTTATGGTGATTTAATAGTTAGAAGTGACAGTGGAGATTTGAGTAAGCATCTTGATACCGATGTTACAGCCACCAGTTATTTTAATATAAGACCAGAGGTGAAGTACTGTGTCGGTACATATTGTGCGGAGGAAAAATACAAAAAACTGCTTGCAAACGGGCCATAGAGATTTTGTTACACACCTGCAACTATGTTATGCCCAGTGCGCGCATGACTCAATGAGTAGCTGAACCGCACTGGCGGACGGACTGTCAGACTGCCGCACAGCCCAGCTGGTTGACCTAGCAGCATGAGTCAAGGCTCGCCTAGCAGTCGAGGCTACAGTCCCAGGCAGGCCGCGCTGCACGCCTCAGCTTATAATGTGATATTATAAAAAATGAATTTTAGCACCTCTAACATTATCTTATGTCTCAAAAAACATATCTTAATATCATGTACAATACAGCAGACAGTGCTTTTCAGTTATAAAGCTATGTCCGCAAGCGGACTGAAGTTAATGCGTTTAGCTTATCTGGTTACCTGATCAAGTGATCTACGGGCTCTAGTTGCAGGAGTGAAAAATGTATTTGGCATAGTAAAACTTAAGTAGTGGGTGAGCATTGGATGAAACTAACTACTGAAAGGAATCTGGCTTTAATGAACAGTAATTAATTTTCTGTTGCCTGGTATCAAAAATCAAGAAGCCAATACAAAAAGGTCATCCCAAAAAACTGTAGCCTCATGCGAGCAGCCAAAATAACTTTTTAGATAATACATGATATGGATTTTTAATGCTCGTATCGTAATAGTGAAATACTGATATTAAAATTCCATTTCCAAAGTATGGACAACAGTGTTCATGAAATCCATTTTATGGAAATTTATTACAAAAAACTAGGGTGAGCCAGCCACCCTTTGACACATTAAGAACCTCTCCCTAGAATCTTATTAAAAACATTGGACAATACACAAACCTTTAAAACCGTATCTTTTGATCATTAAATAAAATAGACTGCAGATCTACAGCAGTCCACTGGTTGGCAAATAAAATGCAGTCCAATAAAATGTGGCGCACCGTGATCTGCAGGCCACACACATTGGAGGGTCTTCTCGCTGGAGTAAGAATTCATCCATCATACGGCTATGGCCTATGCGAGGCGGAGTAAGGAGCAGCTCATCCTGCCGATGTGGCTGGAAGGAAGTACTCCACAGCCGAGTTGTTCGCTTGATGACATTGAGCTTGTTACTGGTAACTGCCAGCCACTCGTCTTCCCATCGACACACCTCAATAGCAAAGTGATAGGATGCAGGGGGCAAGCACACCGAAATAATGGAGGATCACGACACGCCTCCTTGGCTGCAACAATCTGCCCTTCCATTCCCCACAATTCCAATGTGCCCAGGTACCCAGCAAAAAGACACCTCCTTCCCCAGTAGTCGTAGTTGTAGAAGGGCATCCTGGATATCATGGGTTACTGTATCTGCTGGCTAAAAAACACTGGAGAGAGTAAAGGGCGCTCAGAGAATCTGAGCAGATGAAAAACTTAACACCAGAAGAACGTCTCATCTGTTCCAGTGCTTGCAAGGTCATGTATAATTCTGCGCTGAAGACAGTAAACTCTGGAGACAGTCTGATCTTCAGGACACGATCCGGGGAAACGATAGAGCAACCAACAGAGTCCCCCTGCTTAGACCCAGCCGTAAAAACAGCTACATGGTCATGGTACTCAGATAAAATATCAGAGAATATCACATTGAAAACGGAAGCAAAAGTGCTATCTCTAATGCACCACACCAAATCTAAAATCACAATGGGTCTCTCCAGTAACCAAGGTGGTAGACAGTTGAAAACTTGGATTTGGGTCATACTGGCTCCACACCGAATGACTCCAGCACATGCTGCACGCAGATCCCAGATTGCATCGTGGCTTGTGGATAGTTGGGAAAAAGGCATACCAGAGGTGGACGAGTAACAGTATTGTGTGCGGGTGAAGTCTGAGCTGCAAGGAACTTGCACACCTGATGCACCATGAGGAGCTGGCACCAGATGGTAAGTGGCAGTTCCCCCACCTCAGCAAAGACGCTAGGTATGGGACTGGTCTGATAAGCACCCGTGGCAAGCCAAATCCCCTCATGATTGACAGCGTCAATGACCCACAAGTAAGATAGCCTCACTGACCTATACACTGTGCAACCACAGTCCAGCCACGAACACACAAAAGCCCGATAAAACTGGAGGAGACATGCCCTGTCCACTCTGCAAGACCTGTGGCTAATGCATTTTATGATGTTCGCTGCCTTCAGGGCTCTGGCTTTCAGGTCTCACAGGTGTGGTAACCACAACAATTGGGAGTCAAACATGAGGCCCAGAAACTGCACTGTGTCTCTAAAATGTAGGATGGTGTCCCCCATATTCAAGGCTGGCAAATTAAAAATACGACAAGAACAATTTAAATGCGCGCGCGCGCCCACACACGCGCGCACACACGCACGCACACACACACACACACACACACGCACGCACGCACGCACGCACGCACGCACGCACAAAACCTCTCTGCAGAAAACTGGAAACCTGTCTTTGCAGCCCACTCCTCTAACCTGCTCAGTGTAAGTCGCAACTGACAGCTCGCCGTTACAACACTGGTTGAGGAACAGAAAACAACAAAATTGTCTACAAATAAGGAGCACTGTACAGGACTCTGTTAATGGCTACAGCAAAGAAGGCGACACTTGAAACACTGCCTGAGGAACATCATTCTCCTGTTCAAAACGATCAGACAGTGTGTCACCAACACGGGTCTTAAAAAATCGCTGAGCCAGGAAAGACTGTATGAAGATGGGGAATTGTCCACGAAAGCCTTATCTATGCAGTTGTGCAAGAATACAATGTCTCCAAGTAGTATCGTATGAATTACTTATATCGAAGAATATGGCAATACAGTGATGCTTACGGAGGAAAGCTTGCTGAATATCCACCTCTAGGACGGTCAGATTGTCGACAGTGGACTGAAATCCTTGGAATCCACACTGAGAGCGGCTAAGGAGTTACCTGATCTCTAACAACCAGAAGAGACGATGGGTAACCATATGCTCCACGGCCTTTCCTACACAGCTCGTTAAAGCGATACTCCAATGACTACTGGGACATGAGCAGTCCTTTCCTGCTTTGGGTAAAGGGATCAGAATTGCCTCCCTCCACAAGTTGGGGAAGTTGCCTGTCTGAAATATTAGATTAAAACATTCAAGGAGGATTTCCTTTGATGCCGCTGGCAAATGTCAAAGCATGCAGTACCGGATTGGGTCATGACTGGGTGCAGTGTCATGAATCTCAGCCAGTGCCGATTCGAGCTCCCACATGGAGAAAGGGGAGTTGTAGGCCTCAGAACTGTTGGACCTGAAGTCCAACTTTTCCCTCTCTACAGTCACACAGTAGTGATGAAACGCCTGCATTGGCAATAGTTTGTGCAAAATGTTCGGCCAGCGTCTGAGTAATATCTCTGGGTGTTGTTTGGAGGCACCCTTGTTTCAGCACTGCTGGTATCCGTAAACAGCTGCATTTACCAAAAATCCTCTGGATGGTTTCCCATACTTTTATAGAAGTAGTGGAATGATTGATGTAGTCCAGGAACGATTGTTATGACCTTTCATTACTTTCCTTAATGACGCATCGAGCCTTGACCCTCGTGAGTCGAAAGGCCCTAATGTTGTCTGCTGTCAGTCGGCATTTAAATATTGAAAAGCCACACGCCTTTCCCAGATCACAGAATGGCCTCATCTGTCCACCATGGTACTGCTCAACTCCTAAGATGACCTGAAGACTGTGGGATGGAGAGGTCAGAGACACGGTGGATCACTTGTGTAATGTGGTCCACCCAGCCCTGGACGCTGTTGCAGTGTTCGAGCACAGCCAGCTGGCTGAAAAGTGTCCAGTTAGGCCTGCTGACCATTCATTTTGGGGGCTTAACTTCAGATGGTGAGCCATTTAGTAGGTGAAAGCAGATTGGGAAGTGGTCACTGGAATGAAGGTTGTCACTGACATCCCACGTAACAGTCAGCAAGGGCGGCAGAACAGAAAGAGAGGTTTATGGCTGAGAATGACATAGTAGCAGTAGAGAAATGTGTGCGAGTACCTGTGTTGAGGATGCTCAGCTTGTGAAACTTCATGAGGGCCTCCAAAGGGCAAGTATTTGTTGAGCCCCACAGGACGTAATGGGCCTTGAAGTCTCCTAGGAAGAGAAATGGTTGCGGGAGTTGTGTGATAACATCTGTGGGAGCCTCAGAATCTAGTGCATCTTGCAGAGGTAAACACAGTGAGCAAACATTGATCCTACGATACACATGAATTTGAACTGCAACTGCTTGTAGGTCAGTAGCCAAGGCGAGAGCAGAAGAGTGGTGCGCATTAGTGACAAACACTGTGACACCTCCCTTGGCCCTTTCCCCCCAACAGGTCATCCTTGCGGTATAGCATATATCCCTGTAGCACAGGGACATCTGTATCTTTAAAATGCGTTTCTTGTAAACAGCAGCACAAGGGACATGCCTGTGCTACGAGTTTCAGTTCCTCCACACGAGTCCTGAACCCATTCATTTTCCATTATAGTATGGCAGCTATGTCATTGATGTGGTTTTAATTTACCCCTATCTTTGCACCGGGGGAAGTTAAGCACTTGAAGAGTGAGGGAGAGCGGAGGGGCTGCTTGGATCTGAGGCATCCACTCCATGGTGTCCTCCTCATCAGTCAGATGGGAAAGAACGATGTCTGACAGCACTCGAGACAGCTTTTGACCCGAGCGTCATGAACCTTTCCCTGCACCCTGTCCCTTCGGGGATGAGGGGCATTGAGAGGCACTCTACTTTTCTGGTACCTTTCGTATGTTTGCAGCGGAACTGTTGTTGGTCTTTCCTGGTGCAGCTGCATGGATTGCTTTGTCCTTACTCTTTCTCCCTTGACACGTACACATGCAAGTCCATATGCTTGTGGTGGATACAGGCACACAAGGCATCGTCTGTTGAAGCGTATGCCTTGGGACTAGGTCTCTGCACCATGTAAGAATACGAGGTGGCAAAGACAGGGATTTTGTCGCCTTATATCCTTTTTTGGCTTCGGCATACGGGATCTGCTTGTTCACTTTTATCTCCTGTATTTTGTGTTCTACAGCAAAAACAGGGCAGTCTCGACACGAGACTAGGTGGTTCCCAGAGCAGTTGAAGCAGATCACCAGAGACAGACAGACATAGCGTCATGAGCGGATTTTCCGAAGTTCCCGCAGATCGCTTCACCTCCACAACTCATGGTTGTATGGCACCGCATAGAGCTTGGAATGTAAGGCTGAACATTAAGTTGAAGGAACCCCACCATAAGATGTTCAGGAAGTGTCTGAGAATTCCCGTGTCCATGATATCTAGGCACATGACAACGCCCTTACTGAAGTTGAGAGAGAGGTGTGCATCTCAACAATGATGTCGTAGTTGCCCAGTTTCTCCAATTTCTTAAGAAGGTCTACCTGCTTTGAATTGTTAGTTTTGACCAATAATGAGCCATTACAGATTTTAAAGTTCCAGATAGGCCTTCCTAACTCTTATGGATATAAAAGGGGGAGGGGGCACTTTTTCAAATGCCCCTCCTTCCTCTTTATCACCAGAAACACATTGTTATTCATGACTACATGATCCCTGTTAATGCAGTCCAAAGTATTCTTATCATCAGGGGGACTAGCCTCTCATTCTTTTGGATGAATGGGTGTGAATACTCCCAAGCAGTACACCCTTCCGGCTGGGAGAAGAAGATGATGATTTTGAAGGTTCCATCTTGGTCCCATGAGAAGCTAGGAAAATAAGGGTACACTCAGGCAGAGCACCGTGCGCCTGAGTAAGCCTTTTACAACTGAGGTGCGGCAGGTTCCCCAGAGGTTGCCCGCTAATGACTGTTCCACCCTAACAGCCATGCATCCCATCAGCGCACAGCACACCTTGTTATTGAGTTTTTTTGTATAGAGGTTTCTTTGTCCTCACAATGCAGGCGGTCAAGCCAAGATCCCTGTTCCCTGAGACACACAAAATTCCACCACTGCACCATGCGGTGGTCGCTGAAGCATGCCCAGAGCTTACGGCAGGGAACTGACGGCACTTACCAGTCCCCAGCTCAGGAACCTTGGGGCCACCAAGCCCATACCCAGCAAATGAATACTGAGCCCCTAAGGCTGCGTTCACACTGCCGGCCGGGCCGGGCCGGGCTGACCGTGCTGGCTCGGCTTGTGCCTAGCCAGCTCAGGCCGATGAGTAGTGCATTCACAATGCGCGCCGCGCCGAGCCGGGACGGCGAAATGTGGGAAAATCCACTTCTCCGATTTTCACGTTTTAAAAATTCTTAGTGGTATATAAGACTTCGCCACATCATTTTATGAACTTATTTTTTCCTTAAAAGCGTTACTTACGTCGTGAAAAAAGAAAAAGTCTGCTTTTCGTTTCGCGTGATTTCTTAGTTTCGTAACGCTTCCCAACCGATTTTGAAGAAAGTATGTGGCTAAAGAATCTGATTTTTGTACACGTGGTAGTGCAACATCTTAGCTTCGTACTGAATCATTTATCTTTCCATATTTCTTAGCAGTCGTTGTGAAATGATGCTATTTGTCAACGTTGTGCACTTGATTTACAAATCTTGTAGTGAAAAAGTTATGTAGCGGGTAGCTTGCTGTTAGATCCGTTTTAGACCATACATTGTTTTGTATGAAATGTAGCTAAAAGTACCAAAAAGTTTTTGAAATTATAATGATACTGATATCTGTCTCTGGTCTCAAGTAATGCGAGCTATTCAGTGGCGTCAGTGCCGCGTCCGCAAGCCACGGAGTTCGCGCAGTTACAGCTTGGTTTAGTGTAGTCATATAATGCAGGACAGAAAAAAAAACAGACCTAGTGCCGGTCCCTCGTATTATTTTAATGGTCTCATTCTCTAGATAAATCCAAATGTATAAGAATTTTTCCCTCGGCTGCTGGACAATCATCTGCTATGCTTTTATAATTGGCCACACGTTGCATCACAAAAGACAAACAATTATTTGTCATCACCATCCTACAATTAGTATGATGTACATTTCGTATTTCGAACTAAAAGATAACTGAAGCGCAATTCTGTAGTCTCGTTGTCTACTTTGACAGAAAAAATAATGGAGAGTTAATGAAACTACTGTAGATCGGCACAGATGTGTGTTTCATTATTCTTCATTGTTTTTTTTTTTTTTTTTCCTTCCTTGGCGGGCTGCGCTGCACTGTCAAGGTAATCCCCACTCTTTGGCTAAATGGCTGGTCGGAGGCCAAATAAATAAATTTAAAAAGATCCCCACCCTTCGACAGCTGACAAGCAAGTCAGTAGAAATCGCAGCTGCAGTCAACAGTTGCTCGCCTTTAGCTAGTCTGTGCTGTCGTGTAGAACAATGTCTTCACTCTTTTATTGGTATTGTTTTGACTCTGCAGTAACTCGTCGAGTTATGAAGTACAGAAGAACTAGGAGGTTATGGATTCATCCCATAAATAGCTACAGACATTTAGGAGAGTTTTTTTCTTTATATGAAGAACTTAAAAACTATCCTGAAAAATTTTATTCAAATTACATAATGAATCATAATACATTTTAGTATGTGCTGCAGAACATTCAAGACAAAGTTTCTAATCAGAACACAAATTTTCGCAGAAGAATAACAGCAGAAGAAAATTTGTGTATAACGGTAAGGTAAGATTCGTTAGTACACACATTTTGGTTTGCAGTAGAACTTTGTACAGCATTCACTACCTCCAATTAATTGTAGTCATGCATTTGTATTTTAAATTTCACATACGCTTACTTCTGAGGGGAAGAGAGTTTATGGAACTCCTGAGAATCATTAGGAAGTAATTAGCTTCGTCATTTTGGGTAATGTCTTGCTGTGCCTTCAACGAAGAATCGCAGAAATACTCCTTCAGAATTTTACAACTTTTTTCTTCTTTTTTCTTGATGATGCAGCGATTGGCAGTGGTGATGGTTCATCATGTGGAGCCACTGATGACCTCACAGAATTCTTTTCATTACCTTGTAAGATAGACAGATTGATAGGCGAAGAGTTTTGAGGTAATGCCCCTTGACTCAGTGGTTCTATTTCCACTGATAAAGAACTGCCACAGCATGACTTTACAATGCATTATCATCTGGTAGGGACACATTTCCGTCCCTCAGTGACACTCATATCTGTCTCCGTTTACAAGTAAATGCGAACTATTCAGTGGCGGCAATGCCGCGATCGCTGGCAAGCTATTGTTGTAAATGCATGTAAATACGGTAGATTAAATAAATGAAATACAAGTAATTTCGCATGTGTCATTATAATAAACGTAATTTTTCCTCACTGATTGTGAAATAAAAGACGTGTGCAGTCACACTTGTGATGAAAGCAGAAGGGAGACGTGTGATGCGTGTACTGCAGAAGCTGTAGTGCTGCTCCACAGGCTCGCGCCTGCGGTCGGCTCGCGCCGGCAATATTAAACACTCGGAATGTCGTCGGCTCGGCTCCGAGAGGCTCACGCAGTGTCGGCGCGGCCCGGCCGCCAGTGTGAACACCGCAATTCAAAACCATGTGTTTGATATCGAAGCGGGCGGCGGCCCGGCCAGGCTCGGCTCGGCCCGGCCGGCAGTGTGAAAGCAGCCTAAGGCCTCATTTCTCCATTAAAATACAGGGGTGAATCAAACTGAGACCATAAATATCTAAAAAGAAAAACTGGCATCACCAGCCTCCCGTTTTGTAAGTATTGTGGAGATATATGAACAGTAGCCCAGGAACTATGAACATCTTGCATCAGGAAAAGAAAACACAGCATTGTTATTTGGCTATAGTGTGAAAGGTTTGCAAACAAATTTGTTCCAAAGTAATTGTCTAATATGGTGGTTAATGTTTTCCACAGTACTTCTGAATTGGTGATGAAAATGACTTGTCACACACACAAAAAATGATTTCTGCCTTGCAAGAATCAGCACCAGAAACAAAACCTATATCCCCTGTCACCAATCAGAAATGAAGAGTGACAAAAATAGAAAAAATACTGCCCATGCTAACCTCATCTTGGGATGAACAAAAGTGTTATCTTGGAGCACTATCATACTCAAATTTACGTATCATCATCATCATCATCATCCAATCAAGCTGAAATGATATAGATTATTTTCCCCAGGTGTTCTGTTGCAACATGACTATGCATGATCCCTTACAACACTTGTACCAAAAACAGACTCAAAAGGCTGAATGTTTTCTGCATCCACACCTTTCTCTGGGTAATTTCAATGTGTGTGTGTGTGTGTGTGTGTGTGTGTGTGTGTGTGTGTGTGTGTGAAATATTTAGTGGCAAGAACTTTCACGTTGTGGTTGCAAAGATTTTTAAAAAATTATTACAGTTTTTCTTTTGTGCCTAAAATTAACACAGCTATCTTGCACTTTTGCACAATAAATAGTATCTAATTTTTACTTGAATCACTCCTAACAATAATTGGAAAATATCTTGAAAACTTAAGATACACTTTATTCCACAAAAATTAATATAGCTTTGTGACATAACTTTGGAATTAGCTTCCAAGACTAAACTGCAACCTATTGGCGGAGTCAGTATGAATAGAAGTTGATCAAAGGCAATAATTTTTGGAAAATGTCCCCAATACCATACTTGGCAACTTTTCTTTCATCCTCCAGGAACTGTAAAAAGATTTTGTTTTCTATCATAGTAGGAGCCAGGGCGAGGAGGGGATTACAAAACCAACAGCACAGTTCACGGATTCAATACTAGGAATAATAACAATCTTCACAAAGATTTAGTCACTTCGGTCCAAAAAGATGTCCATTATTCAGATACATACATTTTCAGTAACTTGCCAGCAATTTAACTACCAGCAAAATTCAGTTTAAGAGGAGCTTGAAGGATTTATTCGTGGCCAACTCCTTCTACATAATATGAATATTAGTACAATCTGACTTCTGTACAAATGCAGTGCAGTAATGCAATTACTGTAAATAAGTGTTGTAAAATGATTCTTCTATTCAGCATTTATTAAATCATAAATAAACATTTGTTAAAAAATTTTTTTTACTCAACTTTCTCAGGTTACTTCCCACAATGAGTGGGAGACAATCCACATAGACATCTCAAATTTTGTGAATGGATTTGCAATAATGAATAGTTGACTGATGTCATTGTTTGGTCTGATGAGGCTACGTTTAAGTAGAATCAAACCATTAATCGCCTTAACTGTGTACACTGGGCAAGAGATGATCCCTATGTTACAGGACAATGAGCTGTTAATCTTCCTGGGTTGCAGGAATGACTTGTACAAAGATGAAGACACTCCCCACCCCCCGACAAGACAGTGCACCATCACATTACCATCATGATGTGTGGCAATTGCTGGATGAAATATTTGTTGGGAGGTAGATAGGCCGATGAGGAAATGTCGAGTTTCCACCCAGATCTCCCAATTTAATGTCGTCAGACATTTTTCTGTGGGGAACCATAAAGGACACCGTCCATGCCACAAAGCCATGTACACTGGATGACATAAAAAAGGTAACTGTGACTGTGTCGATCTGTACCACAACATTGCAGAACATTCTGAACATCTCGGGACATCATCAGTAATTTCATAATCATCTATGTGACATAAAAATTCATAGTTTTTGTTAATCTTGTGAGAGTTATTTAAGTTTGAACAGTCAGGAGGAGGCGATGGACATTTAGTATGTTCCTCAGTTAACAAACAGAACATGAATAAAATGCTTAAAGTTGTTTTATGTTTGGCTTAACTGTGGCCACAGATGAGAAAATATAAAAAATACCTCAATGAAAACCATAGTGAGTATATAAACAAATGCTGAATAATTACAGCACTGAGAAGTTTTTGCATGCAGTGAGGAATTACAAAGCATGTTCTACAGTTGTGATATAATGTCTGGAGAGATGAAGGTTCAATTAATTTTCTTATGTACACATGTAAGCATTCAGTAACTCCTCATCCAAAATCTTCAACAAATCCTAATTTGGTACTCCATTCCTAACAAGTCTCACTCTAACTGCATAGAAAACTTTACCCACCAGGAAATAAACTGGGATGATCGTCAGTTAATATTCAGCCATGTAATATCTCAGTTGGCTTTGATAACATGCCAATGTTGCTCCCATTTTGTTGTTATAAGTTAGCATTTTAACTACAATTTCATTGGCCGATATAATGGCGTAAGAAGAGGATTTAGCAGTTGTCACATGTGCAGCATTCATTTTACTGCAACAAGCTGATCATTATGAAAAGAGGAAGAAATGATGCTGGTGACACCTTCTCTCTTTTTTAAAAAAAGAGAAGGGAGCAGTGTGGTGAAACAAAATTAATGCTTAGTCTTAAAGCCGACTTCAAGTATGGGCTATATAATGGTTTTTTTCAGAATGAAATCTACAGATTTCGAATTGTTATTGAATTGTGTAGACTCTAAATTTCTGAAGATGACGCTGTATCTGCAGCTGAAAAATTAACAGTCACTCCCAATTGTTTATTTCTCTTTGATGTCACGGCAAAAAGATGTCAAAGTTCCATTTTCTTTCGCTCATCATGCATATTACTTTCCAATAGCTCACTTATTACCCCTCCAAGAATCTAATCTTTTCAATTTGTCTTGATAATCACAGTTTGCAGGGTCCCATAAATATTCCCATTCACAATAAAACTCATCAGCTTCAATGCTGTCTTCGTACTCCAACTCATACTTCAGTATTTTTAAACACAGTAAAGACATGCCCATTCAACAGACAATGCAAACTGCCACTGAACCAATGAACATTCAACTCTCCACACTAGGAGAGGAGGTGCAAGGCCAACCAACTGCCAACACTTTGATGTCACCACCAGTAGTCTGCACGGCAACCAAGGCCAACTGCTTTGGTGGGTCTGACTCGCCACTGGTACACACTAAGCAAATCTCTGATAACAAGGTTGTCACTCATTGATCTAGGGTGTATGCACCTTTACAAGTATGTGTAACAAGTCTGGAATTGTTCGCCCTTGTCTATGCCATATTTAGACTGTCATTGTCACTGCAGAAGTATATACATCCATTAAAGGAAAGGTATGTGAAAGAAATTACCTGTCATATTAATAGAAACATTAAAATTGGAAACCACTCTCGTTTACATTAAGCGTGTCTATATAGAAGAGCAAAAGCAAATAGTTACGAGGCATGTCAGACGAAGGATTAATTATAGACATGACCTCTTATCCAGATGCTTCACAGTGTGTTAGTAACACTTTTGTTATACTTCGATGAAGTCTATACTAATGTCAGGACAAAAGTCAGATAAAAGTTAGTCGTTAGTTAAAAATTTACACTTTAAAACATAGTTCCTCCCATCAGAGCAGTCAGCACCACACACAAACTGACTGGCACTGTCAATGTATTTGCAAAAGAACATCGGTTTACTTGTAGTATGGTGTACACATGCAATTTATTATTGGGTACTGCCTGGCGAGCTATTTAACAATTGAAGTCAACTGTAACATGCATAATCATGTTCTGTCCATTGGAGTCCACTTCCTGTTGTCCAAGATTTCACTGATGCACAGCTGGCAGCTGATGTGACTGTAACACCAGGTAACAAATGTTAAATAACAAGACCTTTCAACCAGAGTGTAGCGCAAGATGGGAAGCTGTAACAGTAGATGTAAGTAAGAATGACATACTTTTGTAGTTTAGAAGAGTGAAGAGGATTTGTGGACAATGAAATGTAGTAAAAGTCACAAAAGGAGTGATTCACCTGTTGCCATTTGAAGCAATATTGTATAATAGAGAAGAAAGAGGGAAGTGTCCATGTACCTTCTAATGCTCCAAACCACCTCAATACAATGATTTTTATCTTCATTTATTTTATTGTTTGAATTATATCCAAGATTTTTCAGTAGTGTATTATCTAAAGTTCCACAAATATAAAATAGTTTTCAAAATTTTAATGGTAATTTTTAAAGAAAAGAAAAAAATTTGCTTTCACAGAGTAGAATATATATCTAAGCGCAGTCGTCCTTCATTTTCTGTCAGGTACATCAAATCTGCTATTGTTTGTTCGGCCAAAGCTTCCTTTGCTTTCTCTGACATCTGGAACAAATATAATTTAAGTTATCCTTAGCAATCAAAGAAAATGCAACAACAGCCACTAGTTATTTTATAGATTCCAAAGAGACCAACAAACCCAGGATAAATTAACAGCCACAACACAGCACACCAGGGACATAGCACGGCTCATACTAACATACAGCAATAATAGTATCCATAGGGTGCGAAAAATGCAGAAGAATTAAGTAGTGCAAAAATCAAACCGCGTAAACAACACAGTACAAAAAAATCTCAACACTAACACCACCTCCACAAATAAATTTAGCCAAGCTAGAATCTTTCAGTTAACTTCTTTTTCATTCCAATCTGTCTGCATTTGCAAGATATGTAGGAATTTTAAAATTAGGTATGAGCTCCTCAAAGCTGTAAAAAGTAACAGTACACACTACTTTGGAAGACCGCCTGGAGGAAAACAACCACTCAAATGTTATTGAAACTGAGCTCTTGAACAAAAACTATAAAACACACACACACACACACACACACACACACACACACACGCACACGCACGCACACTGAACGACTACATTTTCTCCTAGTAGATAGTGCCACACTGAGCAAAACAAACAATGAACAACTGATTCTTCAACTATAACACAGCATGCGTCAGTGGGTATGGCAAAGTAAGTTTCTCATTTTTGTGAAATATAGTGTATCTATTACCTGGCTCATGTAGTAGCATCATTGTTTATGCCCAAGAAGTAGAGAGGGGAAGTAGTAATTGCACACACTCTAGCAGTCTTACAAGTAGATCACTGTCACATGCTACATGCCTGAATATGACACTGAATAAAGTGGTCATTTACAACAAAACCAGAAACAGGCTGTACAGTATACCTCACCCTGGCTGCTCATGATGATTCACTGGTAGTATTTGTAAAACTACCTTCCCCAGTGATGATATTTTACACAGCTCTGTGTATTCATTCACTGTTTCCTGTTTCAGTCACAGATGATAATGCCAATTCGACCAATTGGTCTAGTGGTTAGCATTTTTTGGCTAGTAATGCTAAGGTCCCAGGTTTGATTCTTAGTGGTGATCTCAGAGTTTTCTGTGGTGAAAGGTCTGAAATTGGGTTAGCTCATCTTGTGAAAAGCTGCTTGAAAATGGAACCAGGAAAATTTAAGTGCAAGTGCCGAAGTAACATTATGTCACAAGGCTTGTATCATGACTAGACACTTATTTATTAGCAGCAAAATAATCAGCCATTATTTGTTTCACAATAGAGTGAGAGCCTTGACATATTAACCATAGAAACCACCATGCACAGGCAAAAATTGTCCGCACATTTTTCCTTTATTAAAAAATCTGAACAAATATCCTTCCATGTTTGTGGGACATTTTCTATTTGCTTTTCACCTTATGAAGTACTATACACCTATACTGCACATTTAACTGGTTAAAATGTTAAAAATTGGAAATAAAAAATACAACTTTTATGCTCACAACGTATTTTGCCCAGGGTCGGTACAACCTCTGACCATAATTCTAATTGTGTCTAAATTTCATTTGGCAACCTCAAATGTTAGTTTTACAGTGCACTGTGAAGTCTAATTGTTTAGTTTCATTTTCATTGTTGATTTATAGATTAACCATTATTACTAGCAGTTTGGCACAGTAGAGTAAACGTGAGTCTTGTAAGGAAGATTTTCTATACTAAGTTACAAAGGTTCGAACCGGGCAGAAATTCTTGCTGAATGTTTAGGAGGCAAATAATTATCAAAGCTCAGTTAGTTTGAGTGAGAGCGAACAGAAGTTTTAAAGAGGATTCAGTGCAAAAACAAACAATGCATGTAACGCTACAACAAATATGTTAAAGTTCTGGTACAGTGTATTATGCAGAAGCTCCAAGACAATGTAAAAGAGATTTTACCAACATAATCCATGGACCTCATGTAATACCTACTGCAGGGAGAGTAATCAATATATGTGAATCATTAAAGAAATTTTTTCACTCCTGAAATTGTTAAGTAAATTCTTGACCTTACAAATGAAGAAGCCACAGGGGACTTAATATTTTTTAAATGCACATATCATTGCCACAGGTTAAAGAAGCTATTAAAAAACCTCTATCCAACCAAAGATTGAACCCTACAACTTTGGATTTGTAGTCTGATACCTACTGAGCCAGAAAGCCATATTATTAACCACAAATCCCTAGTAGGAGAAAAGGGCATTGACTCAGAGTTGGAGTTCGAAAATACATTAACAAAGAAGTATAAGAATTGACACTGCAAGAATGTTTTGATAACCTGTCTCTGGACTAACAGTATTATTTTTGAGTGCCTAGAATTGCTCCAAAATACGACACCATGAGAGATACACAGAAAATAGGCAAATTTTCTGTTTTTGTGTCAGTGTAGACTGTTCTTATAGCGAAGATAGCAGTGCTCAGTTTCTCCACAACACCTTTAATTTCACCAATCCACAGTTAAAAGAATCTGATATCTTGGCTGTAAAATAACTTTTAATATGTACAAGCCACTTCATGAATATTAGAGAGACAAAAATACTACCATATCTGAGTAGCAAACAGTAGCACCTAATCATAGGTACTGCAAAGTATGTTGAGCTGAACTCCATTTGCTACTCTACGTAAGAACTTTTTGTTCCAATTTGTAAGTTCACACACTATACAATCTACTCTGTGTTCATTATTGATGCACATAACCTTTTGGCAGCAAATCATAAATGCACTGTTTTTGATTAAACCTCAAGTGACTGTGAGAACAATGCAAGACAATACAATAGTTATTTCTGGATGTCATATGTGATGAACACTTCTCTTAAATCATCCAAGTGTATAAATAGTGACTTCCTCAATGCATTTCTACTTCTACTGCTATAAAAGTGGAACTTTTCACTCTGTTCTAAGTTCATTTGTAGTTCCCAACAGTCCAACATCTGTTCCTAATCTCCACACATGAAAGTCCTTATTGGGTAGCTATTTATATCCATTAGTCTGATCTTAAAATTGTGAGCAATTTTTATTCACTTCAAGTACTAAACAATACACGCTTGAAGTCAAAGACGTTACCTGTTTTTCAATGAAATCATTAGGTAAATAGTACAGTTCCAGATATCAGAACTGTCCTCTGCCTGTTATACTTACAATGACTAAAAAATGAAATGGCAACAGTACAAACAGATGATGTAAAATGAGCAAATATACTTACTGGTCTATACACATAATCTTTTGGAGGATACTTAAAATTTGGTCCAAAGTTGAATGATACTGTTGCATTTTTATGTAACGATACTGATGGATAGTAAGCTCCTCCATAAATGTCTATGAAAGCTGGACCTTGGTTAACTCCATTTTTAAAGAAAACTATCTTGCTTCCTTTTACAGGCTTCAAACTCTTCAGGCATTCGGAGACCCTGTCCTTGTCCTCATAATACAGGTGGTTTTTGAATTTCACCAGAGGCTGAAATGGAAATAGGCACAGCAAAGGTCACCACCAGTTCATGAAATGTGCATGCAAAAACAGACTATAACTGACAAATTCCTTGTTTCTATTTCCCTGTACATCTTTCATATATGCAGACTTATGAAGGATTTGTGATAATATTATGCGATATAAATTCAACTGTCACACACTGCAATGTCCTTTGAATAATCATACAGACAGACATAATGTATCATTTCAAAGAGCTCTCATTCGTTCCAAGTTCTGTATTAAGTAACAGCCAGTATGACAGATTATTGACAAATAAAAAATACTAATTATTTTAGCTATTGTCTCCATCACAACTCAGATCTACACAAAAAAGAATGTGTGTGTGTGTCATTTGTCTCTCGTACTTCATTTAAATTTGTTCTTAAGCACACAGCAGCCATCTTGGAAGTAAAAATTGCTTACCTAGAAGCCGTGCCTGTTGGTTTCATGGCAGGATATTGGTTGGTAATGTGTAGACATTTGATTAGTACTGTTTAAAAACACAAGGGTCATGATGAAAAACTCTATGCCTGGCAGTGAAGGACCGTTATTAGGTCAACACATTTCCTCCAACATTTTCTCAATTGAATTCTACTCCTGAAAGAGCTGCAAAATAGCAATCCACAGCTGATGTAACTCTTGAGATACAACATTAGCTGGGTGTCAGGCTATGTCAAATCCCATTAATAGGCTGTATGTTCCAACACACTGTACATAACATCTTGGTTTCCATTAGTCAAAAGGCCTGTATGGACAGTTACACTGTCCTGTTGAAAGATGATATTTTTAATCATTTTCAAATCTAGACTTCATTTCCACCTATTTGGCTCATAAGACTTGCATTATATTTCCCAATTACTGTTATTACCCTTTTTGCAACATGGTGAATTACAATAATGTTTAGCATACTAGAGAACACTGACTGTAGCCTTTCTGGCAGTTAAAAACAGACTTCGCCTTTTGATGTAGATATACTTAGTTCCACTCATTTCTTTAACAGTTGTTTTTAAGTTTGTACTTAAAAACAATAGCAATAATCTTGAGATTTTTAAATGGAATTCTATACTTTTTCCCTGTGGCACTGGAAAGAGCCTTTAAGATTGCTCCAATGACATAACTTATGTGGAACTCAAGCAGAAAGTAACGAGGTAACAGCGTAGCAAACTACTGTCTCATTTTCAGAAGAAGATATCTCTCAAACATCTGTCCTACTATTACTTAACATAAGGAAACACAAAATTTAGGTACTGCACGAGTTTACCATTATGTACATCGTATCGAGTTCTCAACATGTGGCCCTCAAGCATCAATACACACTATAAAGGGATTCCGAACAGACAATACTGTGTGCTGAATTTCATCTGGATTTATTGCAGTATGTACTCCATGTTACATGGCATTTAGTGTATTCTGGACTTCTCGCTATTTCCCTTTAGACCTCCCGTTTTACTTTTCCCCGCACAGGTAACTTTCCACTGAGTGTTTCACCAGTGACTCATTCAACAATCTCCAAATGTTATTTTATGATGAATTGTAATTATCTGTGTGAAATGGATTGGACACCTGTCGTGTTGGTACCATACCACTGGCCTTACATCCAGTTAATGTCTTCCAGTAACTGTGACAACAGGTGTTAGGAACTGTTGATACTTGTGTCTATTTAGAGTCCTATCAATAAAACAGGGCCCAACAAAGCAATTCTTGAAAAGCCAACATTACACATCAATAAATTGAGGTCCCTATTTACCGACATTTCTTAGCCAGTGTGGATTTTCAAATGACCAGTACCACATATTTTCACAGTTTTCATAGAGACCATTCAGGGAACTGTAACCAATTTTGAAATTTATTGCCAAGAAGGTGTTCGTGGTGTGAAATATGAAAAATATGAAATGTATTGGAATGTAGTATTTGCAGAATATTCTTTTGGCTGACCACACTTACACATTCAAGCTGCCTTGTGGTAATGTGGATTGTGTGTTACTGTTGTTAAATTTTAGTTTATTAGTTGAAGTTAGATACATTAAGACATTTGGAAATTCTAATCAGAAAAATATTCAAAATACATGACATTCCACATACAAAAAGAATAAAATTAAGTATTCAGATTATGTGGTTAGTAGATTATGCACACAGGATGAACCAGCCACTCCGTTACAAATTAAAATCCCCTACCTAATATTTTAGGGAAGAATCGTGGGAATCCACAAAATTTTCAAATGTGCACTAAACTCTTACTGCCATTACCTAAAACCGAGGACAAGTCCTCAATTAAACCAAGGGATACACTTCTGTCAGGGTACAAAATGTAATCTGATAAAATAAGTTTCACTGTTGTAGGGAAACAATATAAGGAAAAGGATAGATTGTTACTCACTGTAAAGATGGCCCATTGGGTTGCAGACAAGCACAACGAAAAGACAGTTACATATTACATCTTTCAACCGAAGCCTAATTCAGCAAAGAAAGCACAAACACGTTCGCACAAGTAAGCACACCTCAATTGCACACGACCGCTACCACCGGCAGCTTGGACCAGAATGCACATACGAAACGGATAAATACATTTCTGAGAGAGACCATTTTAGTGAGTGTCCAAGTAGTATCACATAATTTGTCTAGGTAATATAGGTTACTTGCCCTCCACCTGCCAGTAGCTGGAACAATGGAGTAGTCTGTAGTATTATTAATTACACATACCTCTCAAAATACTCTGTGGATGGTGCCTTATTGTACTATTCTTGCCTTTCACCATGTGGCATCCCATATTTTATGGACTGTAAGACGCACTTTTTTTCTTCAAAAAATTACCTCCAAAAATTCAGGTGTGTTTTATACTCAAAATTAACATAAAAGTGTCCAGTGTTTGAGTTAAAATTCCCGCCAGTCTTAAAAACCGCCATATATTCGGTATCGTGGGAAACCTCTATCAGACAATGTTGGATTCAATTGGCAAAAGCAGCAGCAACAGCAGCAGCAGTTTACCGATGGGAAAAACATGAGTTGTGGGGATGCACAAGGTTGCTAACACTGTCTCCCTCCCACCCCACCATCATAAACCCAGAACACTGTCCAGCCTATGATGCGTCACTGCAGTCTACGATGCTAGTGAACTTTAATTTAAAGTGATTTGTGTTCAAGGTAATATTACAATATTTTAGTTAGTAGCTAGTTTTGTAATGGAAAAGATAAAAGGCATTAACACGATGCAAGCTATAAATTAAAAGTAATAGCATATGCAGAAGAACATGGAAACAGAGCAGCTGAGCGGCATTTCGAGAAAACCATTCGAGATTGGTGGGCTAGTAAAAAACAACTTTTAAAAAGAATGAGAAAGACTAAATGTGCAAACAGAGGACTGAATGCAAAATGGCCAAAACTAGAAGATGACGTATGAAATGGATTCAAGGACACCATCAAAATGGCATCTGAATACAAAAATGACTGAAGTACAAGCTCGTAATCTAGCGCTAATCTTTCCATCATTTCATCATTCAACATCGACAGAAAACCAGTGTGGAACTATGCCAAATAGCCAAATAGTGAATACGGATGAAACTCCTCTGGCATTTGATGTGTCAAGTAATGGAACTGTTTCCATGAAAGGAGCTAAAACTGTAACTATAAAAACAAGTGGACATGACAAAATGCACTAAACTGTTGTCCTTTCATGCTATGCTGACACTACTAAACTTAATCCAATGATCATTTTCAGGCACAAAACAATGCCAAAACCTTCTGAAATACCACCAGATGTTGTTGTTCACATACATGACAAGGGTGGTATGGACGAGGCTGGTATGAAATTATGGATTAACAGAGTGTGGGAGATAAGGAAAGGTGCTTTATTGAAGAAGAGTTCTGTTCTTGTGCTAGATCAGTTTAGCGATCATTTGAAAAGTTCTGTGAAAGAGAAATTGAGGCAGGGAAATACAAAGCTTGCTGTTATTCCAGGAGAATTTACTTCATAATTGCAATCTCTTGACACCTTGATAAATAAACGATTTGAAGTGGAGGAACGGAATAAATGAATGATACCCAACATGAATTCACACTGAAGGGAGCTTTAAAACAATCTACAATAAAACAAATGTGTCAGTGGATAAAACAGTCGTGGTCTAGAGTGAGAGAAGGCATTATTGTTAAATCTTTCAGGGGTGGCACAAGTAACATTCTTCATGGCAGTGAAGACCACCTTCTGTATGATGAGGACAATAATGATGATGATGATGATGATGATGATGATGATGATGAGGAGGAGGAGGAGGAGGAGGAGGAAGAAGAAGAAGAAGAAGAAAGTTCAAATGACGATTTTCTGAGATTTTAAAGGTCAGTTCAATTTTATAAACTAAGAATTTTTTGTTGAGCTTTGCACTCTAAGAATAAAAATGGTAAAAATGGTATTAAAAAAAAGGTTTAAAATTATGGTGTGTTTTATAGTCCACAGTATCTTCTAATCCGTAAGACACAGTATGTTTCATAGTCTCGTAACCAGTTGATGTTCTCAAATCAACCGCATGAATGATTTTGGTTGACAATTGAGTAGGCTACTGGTAAGGAATGTATAAAATTTTGTGTACACTACACTTATAGTCTATATCATGTCCTGTGCTGATGGCAATTAAATATCAATTGTAAGTCATAAAATACTAGAATCATCATCATTGCACCACTAAAATAATGTAAAAGAGTTTTGCACACGTACAAACTTGTACACACGATAAACTGAACCATCGAAAGTTGAATATTTCAGTGACCATGCATTTGACTCAGAAACCCCGATCAACTGACTCTTACAATCAGTGCTGTTATGACTTTGAAGTGTCCTCTATACGTCTTCATATACTTGAATGACTGACTGGGTTACAACGGAATCCCCACTTACTACTGGTAAGTTGTTTATATACTGCATTTCTATAGCAATGTGATGTCCTTTCTATTAATGCCGAGACTTTCCCTGTGTCATCTATTAACTTTGAACTACTTTTAATATAATTATATTCAATGGTTCGGAGGTGTGACAATTAGCACCATTATGAACAGTATGTGCTCCTGTCAATGTGCTTTTAGAAGTTGGCAACCTGTCATTCCAGAAGTCGTGTTTTCAGCCTAGTAAGATACTGACATCGGCAGCTCGTCCAATATATGGCTTTTAAATGACTCGCTCAGTAGTTGTGAAGGTAACTGGTCCCAATGCAAAAGCCTTTAATAAAAATGATCGAATAGGAAAATGTTCTTCTGACAAGCGTCAGATTTGGGCGATTATTTTTGTAACGTAACATCTAAAGTAAGTCAAGGCCCACATTTGGACACTAACCAAAACCCATGGAGAACTGACGACTGAACGTTTGAGTCCACTAACACAGTTTTTCCTTGTGGCAGTTAGAAGCTGTCTTTTTAGTAGCAAAGAACATGGTTACTGGCCCTGATGGAGTTCATTATGAGATGCATTGTGAATGAGTAATACAAAGGAATGATTCTTGAGGTTTTTAGTAAGATCTGATTACAAGTCAGTATCTCAGCTCTTGGAGGGAAGCTATTCTGGTCCCTTTTGGAACCAAGCAAAGATAGTATCTCTTTAAATAGTTAGGACTTTGCTGCATCTACCAGCAGTATAGCAAAGGCTCTTTAATCTGTCTTGTGTGAATGTTGGAGAAGACAGAAACTTCTGACATTGTTTGAAATGCAGGTTCAGAAGCGCTATCTTTTTTACTTTGTAAAAACTTGCTTAACTGGAAATGGTAATAAAAGAATCTCCTCTGTATGAGACACCACACACATGGCAATTTTTTAAATGTGAGTTTCCTGCACGCATATGCCTAGTGACCTTTTGACCTTTCCTGTGCTAGGAATTTTGATTCCTCTACATGATTTCTGATACTTCCCATGTTTCACTATAGAATGAGACAGCCATTCAGTGATAAAAATTTTCTCTCCCGCCTTCCCTTTGCCTTTGATTAGTTCAGCTGACATTACGGATTGTGGTAAGGGGCAAAGAGTTCAATGCAGTCAGATCACTTTAAGCCAACTTTCTTTGTTTTTCCTATGCTATTTCTTGTGGGTTTCTATCTATGTATCTGCACAGATGAGGACGATTGTACTGTCTATTACAATGATACTACTGAAAAATTTACTTTACAGCCTCGTCATGAATACTGTCAGTTTGTGGATGTGTGGGTAATATATCATTTATTAGCGTGCAGGTACAGTTATATGTGTGCATATTATTGGTCTCTGTCTCTGTAGATGCATTGTTTTTGGCATGTAGTTTCTTCTCCATATGGTATTTTCCTTGTAACTTTTGGCTCCAAAATTTTCCACTCCTCTAAGTATACCTTGCATTTTCCTTCTCGAATTGGATTATCACACAGGCTATTAACATACTTCAGCAGTGATTTGCATGGGGATTCTGTTTCATGAGATGCTGGTGCACATCTACTGCAACATTTTCTCTGGTATGCATTTTATTGATCAAAAGATTACCATTATGCAGCCTTTTCAGGTTTTTCAGTACCTGCTATACCTACTAGATTTTTATTAATGTAAAAATAGGATTTTTTTCAAAACCACCTTGAAGGAAGGAGGAAAAATTATAATTTTTGTTCAGTTGATAACATCGTCATTAGAGACAGTACAAGCACAGATTGAGAAAGATCAGAGAAGGAAACTGGCTGTGCCCTTTCAAAGGAACCAAGGTAACATTCACATTAAATGATTTAGGGAAATTACTAAAAACCTAAACCTGAATTGTTGGACAGGGATTTGAAGCCCCTTCCCCTTAAATATGAGTCCCCTGTGTTACTACTGTACCACCACACTTAGTTAAAAGTATGTGCTTCTCACTTAATGACAAAATTGAGTATCATGTGGCTGTGTCCTGTTACTAATCATAGTTTTTATCTTGTTTGTGGGCTAATGAGGACTTCTCTCTCAACTCTCTTGGTTGGTTGTGTGTCAATATTCCCCAGTGGTCCATCCAAATCTGCTGGGTGTGTTAAAAGATTTGGTCATTGGGTTCCACAGAATTCCCACGAGTAGCTACAGGCGTACATGGCAGACAGGGAGAGCTCGCTCTAACTGAGCAAACCTAATGCAACTAAGGTGTGGCAGCTTCTGCAAATATTGTGCAGTATCAACTGTTTTGTTGCTACAGCCATTAACCTGTCTGGCATGCAGTACACCTTACGGTTGAAGGATTATTTTTTATGACATCCTCATGTTTTGGGCAGTTACAACTTCCCAGATCACGAAACATTCCACTACCACTCCACACAGTGGTCACTATAGTTGACACAAAGCTAAAATCACAGAGAACTGGTAGCAATCATCAGTCACCGGCTTAGAACCTCTGGCTACAGCAATCGTGAAACCAGCTGACACACGACAAGTTCCCTGAGCTGCTCACCATTTGGCATGACCCAGGCCGCATGTCTGGCTTATCAAATGCAAAGCATGCAGGAAGCATTACCCCATCTACTTTTTTCATCTATTCATCCACAGCTGCAGTTTTGGAGATATACTTCACATGGGTTATATGCAAAATAAGTAGAAATACATCTGAATTCAGCCAGTCACTTTTCGGCAGTGGAGGCTGAAGGCCCTTCCATCATAATTTCCCTTTACCGTATGCAATGCCTGACAAAAAACATCCAGAAGACATGGTTGGATGTCAATGTAACTTCATACATGTACACACTATCAGTGGGTACGAAAATGATTGGAGTTGCAATTCTCTGTGACAGGTAGAATGGCCACCGGAGTGCATTAGTGTTGTTCATATTTAGTGTTTAGGATACTTGAGGGGCGTGAGTAGCATCAGATGTTGAGGTTATCATTGTGAAGGACATTGGAGATGCCACATAGTCTTGTGAGATAGTGTTATCAGCATCTGACAGTTTGTAAGGGGCCTCACTGTGGGTCTCACTTTCACCAGCTAGTCAAATTGAGCAATGTCCAGATTTGTGGAGCATTCATACATGATAGTGGCCCAGTGTTTGATGGCATGGGAACACGAGGGCGGGTGTACTCTTTCAAGGTTCTGATCAACCACGCCAGGAAGGATCACCATACTGTGCACCAAGCACTTTGCAAACCCTTCACTTCTGCACCTGCCATACAAAAGCTCCTTGCAACATTTTGTGTCATCCCGCACCTTTGCTCAGACACTAGCAGCAGCTGTACTAGGGAATTACCATCCCATGCATATATTGGCATTAACATCACAACACCGACAGCTGTGTTTGGACTGATGCCATGACTGCTGATGAATGGTGATTCTGCACTACCACCCTCCCACCCCACCCCTCCCCTCCCAATGACATTGTAACCAAGTATGGTGGTGACCTAGTTAAAAGCCCATTCTCCCAACGTTTTGGAAATCCACAGTGGCATTACTCTGGTGTGATAGAATGAGAAGTCATGAGATATGACTTCCAATCATAACTGGTAAGTGTTTGAGAGAACTAATGGTGCAATGGTACAACAAGGACTCGTGTATTCTGATGCCTTTTCTTTCATGCAACGATTCATTGTGGCATTTTTCAACATGGCAATGCTTGTCCACATATGGACTATGTTTCTATGAACTATCTGCCTGATGTTGAGGTACTCCCATGGCCAGCAAGATAACAGATGTGTGCCCAGATTTGATGTCAATTCTGTCCCTCAGCCATTATCCACGATACCAAGGACCAGTTGCAACAGTTGTGGAACAGTTTGTCTCAGAAAAGAACACCACTGCATATGTCACCCTTCCCAAATGCATTAGTGCAAGCATCCGAAGCCAGAGAGGGTGCGACATCGTACTGATCGGTGGGCTCAGATTGTTCTTTCTGAATTTGACTGAGTTTTGTAATCACTGAAATGTCACATATCCTCTCAGTTGGTAAAGTGTCATTTCGTTTCCTCTTACTCTTCCAGGTGCTTCACCTTCACCTTTTTCTGTCAGACAGTTTATTTTACTTGTTTTACATCTTAGGATAATCAGAATTCATTAATGAACATAGTTCTGCTGTCTTAATGTGACTAATCATGCGCAAGTTCAGTACTTCCAAGAACACTAGGTTAGCTGTGTTACAAGTACTATGTTTCACACTGGGCTACTGATCAATCTCTACATAGGCATATTGTTATGTGGTATGTTCTGTTCTGTAACAACATGTCTGCATTCTGTTTAGCAGATGATGGTGGTATTGTTCTGCAACTATTTCTACTAACAAGGAAACATCAAATCAACCTCATATTTTAACCCTTTATTTGGCAGTGTTGCTCTCAAGCAACATCAAATTTACATTGGCCTTATGGGACAACAAACACTTCCCAGTGCCTTTTACTGGCATTGTTGCCTCCAGGCAACGTTCCTTTACACACTGCAAATGCCAGTTGTAATAGTTCAAGGTTTTCCCACACGAGATGGCAATTTGTGCAGTGATGTTACAGAGATCTCCTCGTGTGAGCAACAGGGGTGTCTTATTTTGTTTCTGAAAGAATGGATTTCAATAAATTGGCAGTAATCTTAGCAGATTTTCTTCAAAAAATACCCAGAAGTGAGTTTACAGCAGAAATATTTCAATCTAATATTGTTTTGAATTACGTAAATAGTATAAAACTTTTATGTTGCCTGTGAGCAACATTGCCCATAGTTGGCACATGTGTCATTGGTATATTACATATGCTTACGAAAGATATTCAAAACAATAAAATCTGACACTTGCGAGCTCATTTTGTGGTGTCCAACCACTCTCAACAGTAAAATGATGGGACAGCAATGAAAAAAGAAGAATTGATGCGCCCTGTCCCAGTACTGTACGTCAGTACAACAAGCATATGGGAAGAGTTGATCTTGCTGGTATGCTGATAGAGCTCTACAGAGCACCAATGAAAACTAGGTGTTGGTACATGTGATTGTTTGGATTTATGCTAGATTTGAGTGTTGTAAACGCCTGGCTGGTATTTCGAAAATAATCTCTGGACAAGAAGACCTCACTGAAGTCATTCAGGCCAGATATTGCCAATGGTTTGATGTTTTCAAGGAAAAGAAAAGTAGGAAGCCCCTCAATAGACATAACACCACCACAAAAGAAGAGGAAGAAGCCAACAGCTCCGACTGTTACACGAGATGTCCGATTTGATATGGAGCATTGGCCTGTATAGGGTCCCAAAGGTGGTCGTCGTTATTGTCCATCTGGATTTTCTACAGTCATGTGTTCAAAATGCAATCTAGAGTTGTGCTTCGTTCCAAAGAAGAACTGTTTCCAAAAATTCCATTGCAAGAGGAACTAGAAGGGAAAATGAAACAGTTCTATTACCCAGCAGGAATGCATAAATGTGTTTATAAATTAAATTATTCACGTACAGGAAACCTTTTGCTTGAGGTTATTGGCAAACACTTTTTTTCTATAATATGTATAAATGTGGTCTACTGCTGGCAATGTTGCTTGTAAGCAACATTTCATAATGTTCATAATTTTTGTCAAAAATTTCTAAAACTGACTGAATTGTATTTCTTTAAGCATAATAAACAAATATAAGCACTGAAAAATTTTTTCTGTGCTATTTTCACCATTTGCCAAATAAAGGGTTAAGGAGAAAAAAGCACACCTGCAATTTAGCAGCCCAGGCAATCAACCCCACATAAAAATTTGGGACATAATTCCTATAGTACTCAGTTATGATCTTCTGGAAGTATAGTTGTAAAATTTCTGTGTGCTCAGTCCTATTGCAACCATACAATGCTCAAGTGTGAAATATTGCTTTGATATTGGTAGAATGGTATGTTCTCGAGTCAAAGTCCATGTTTCTAACCTGTAATTGGTACCAGAGATCTCTTTACTTTGAACACTGTTATCTTGCAATTCACAAATGCAGTGCAATTTAATTAAATGAATTAGTGTGTCATTAATGAAGTAGCAGAGCACTATTTAATTATCATCATCACTGTTGTGGGTTATTTTTGTTGGATTTTACAGATGGCATTGTTAAAGTTAAGTACATTTGCAGGTGGTGCGCTATTCTTCAATGTGATTGGTATGATTACATTTTAAATCAAAACTCATTAACTTCATTTCATAATTATTCTTTAGTTACATAGGATTATTAATTCTGCTTTTGTATATATAGCTGCAGAATATTAATATGAGAACAATGTTAAATAACATTGAATGTGTATTGCATGTGGTTGACATATTACATACTTTTATTATTTACTATTTTTCACGTAGAACAACATGCTTGTTCTCTAACAAGATTTCAAAACACACTGAGCAGAAGTGTTCACCTCTCCCCTCCTCTTCCCTCGTGTTCAACATGCCCAAATAGGAGGACTCCAGGACTCTGGTTATCACGTCACTGTACAGTACTTCGCACTCTGGCATTAGGTGTCTGCTTAGGGCACAGCAAATGACAAACAAGTGGTGCATGTGAAAGTTTAAGGACTGTATTATCAGAAGGCCATAAGTAAGTACTATGAGAATTATGTCCCAAATTTCCTCAGAAGATTGATTGCTGGGACTGATATATTGCAAGTGTTCCCCCTCCCCTTCCTTCCTTAAAATATGAAGTTGACTTGGTGATGTTTCCTTGTAATAAAAGTTTTATCATTCTATGTTCCATCTACTACACCTCACATGAGGTATTTCTGATCTTGTCAGGGATGAAGAAATGTTTTATGGTCATTATCTTAGGAAATGGTCTGTGATTACTTATGGAGGTGCCTTGGTATGGAACTGTGCTTATTGCTCCAACCATAGTTAAAATTTCTACATCCTGGTACAGTAATATATCAGAAATAATTTCCTGTTTGTAAGCATGCATAGATATTTTTGACATTTATAGCTCTGTGTTCATTCTTTAATACCTACAGCTTATTTATTTTAGACAGGATATATTACCATCTCCTTTTAACTGCATGCTGGAAACATTAACAGTATCACTGAAATCATAATCTGATAGTTAACCATTACAGCTTATCTACTAGAACTTGTTAATTTAGTTTCTTACCTTATCTTTGTAAGTAGGAGGAATGTAATTGCCCACTTCTGACCCTGGTAATATAATTAAAAATCCAAGTACATCTCCTTCTTCATATGCAAGGCTGTAATGCTTTCCACGAGAATCATGAAAGCGTGTCCCTTTCCTGCAAGCACATGATAATTTATTTTTGTAAAATTAATTTTTAGCATATTTCATCTTGCAAGTCCTCTGGTATGAAGTAGTACACACATTAGTAGACACCATCTGATAAAATGCATGTGGACACTTATTAGTGGACATTAATAAGGAGAGATGTGTCCATTCTTCGCCTTTCTGACAGCTTGAAATCTGCTGGGGACATTTTCAGTTAAGTATCTGAATGACTGTGTATAGGAATGGCAGTCCAGTCTTCCTCAACATCCAAAACTAAAGAAGGTGGTGATGCAGGGCACCGGGGGAGGAGCGGGGGGGCAGGTGTCTGGTGTGAAGTTGACATTCCAACTTGAACCTAATGGAACTCCTTGAGGCGAAGTCCGAACTCTGGACAGGCCAGTACATTTCAGGAATGTTACTGCCAAAAATCCATTGCCTCAAAGATGCTCTTTATGACAGGGTGCATTGTCATGCTGATACAATTAATCATCATCTCTTAACTGTTCCTCTATTGGGCACAGTACACAATGCTGTGAAACATGTTCATATCTTTCAGCATTTAGTGTTTTCTTAAGCACAATAACACCACCACACCCTAACCATGAAAAACATCCCCATAACACAACATAACCCCCTCCACACTTCACTGCTGGCACTGCACAATGGCAGGTAATGTTCTCCAGGGATTCTCCAAACCCAAACCATTCTACATAATTGTCACAGGGTGTAATGCAATTTGTAACCCCAAATCACTCATTTCCAGTGATACACAGTCCCCGCATATCACTCTCTACATCACCTCAAGCGTAGCTTAGCACTGACTACTGAAATTCTTGGCTTATGAGGAGCTACTTAACCACTGTAAGCCATTCGTTCTAACTCCCTACACACAGTCACTGTGCTAGCTGGACTGCTGGCAGATCTTTGGAATTCACGAGTGATTCTTTCCACTGACTTCATGCTTTCTTTTTACAAACATCCTCTGCAATCTCAATGGTCCCTGTTGCCTAGTACATTACATCTGCCTTCTCATTTCCACTTCACTGTCACATCATCAGAAGTCAACTTGTGCAACTTTAGAGGGGTTGAAATGTCCCTGATGGATCTGTTACTGAGGTGACATCCAATGAGTAGTTCACGTTCAAAGTCTCTGAGTTCTCCCAGTCAACCCATTTTGCTGTTACTGCTTTTCTATTGGCAATACAATACTTCCCGCCACTCTTTTTAGACTGGCAATCCTTCCCATGGCCAGTTGATTCTGCAGTACATAGTTGTGCTGTACAGTAGATAGTGTAATTTACTTTACGTATGGCATAGAAGTGAATGAATGAAATGTTGAATTTAGAATGCAGGAATATCAGTAAATTAAAACAATCCATATTAACAGTGCGAATGTCAATTTGAAAAAAAGAAAATGCACTACGGCATAGGCTCCATCTGAATAAAGGTCTTTACAAATTTGAGAACTAAGTCAAAAACCCATTATTGTTTAATTAGATGACTGGTAATCAGTTACTGCTAAGAGTTACAATCTTCAAGTCATTGAAGAGTATGTATCCAGAGTGACAAATGGAACAATCACACTCAGATTGTATGGAAGAATCCTAATGAAATTTAATTCATCCAAGCAAGAGAGAATTAACAAAACCTTCATTTAACCAAGTTTTGAGTACTGTGAAGAGAAATAGGACATCAAAAGAACAGAAGCACATTTCATCACAGGTTGATTTAGTAAGCATAAGAGCCTCACCTGAATCACGTGGCAGATCTCACAAGGGAATGGTTATACGTCAGAAAGAAGTTTACTGTTAAAATTCAAAAAGCATATGCCAGTAAATATCACTACATGGGATAGTTATGTTACGTGGAATCACCATACATGCTGAATCTGCGTACATTAACAGTCATTTGATGTGTAAGATGTGGGGTTACATTATCATTTACTCACATATTAAGTTTAAAGTAGTAGAGTTTCTTAGTATTTTTATCAAAAATGACCATTATCTTCCTGTAATTCTTTTTAATGGAAAATTAATACACTTAAAAACTTAACACCGAAACACAACAATACACTAAAAACATTTTCATAAAGTCCACCTACAATCTCAATAGCCTCCAGATCACCTGCTTAACAAGAATCTGATGGTGCTATATTTTATTTTTATTTTACACATCTACTTCCGTAGGACCAAACTGAGGGCAAATCTCCAATGTCATGGAATGTGCGTGTACATGAAACTACAACAGATAAAGTAAAATTTAAGACAAGCCATAAGTTTACATAAACGCAATCAACAATATAACACAGGAATCAGCTTAATTTTCCAAGGAACTCCTCAATAGAATAGGAGTCACCCATGAGAAAACTCTTCAGTTTCGATTTGAAAGCACTTGGATTACTGCTAAGATTTTTGATCTCTTGTGGTAGCTTATTAAAAATGAATGCAGCAGTATACTGCACGCCTTTCTGCACAAGAGTCTCCCTAGTATTAACTGAGTGACAACTGCTAATTCTTGGGAATAAGCTGATATTGTTAACAAGAAACGACAGTAAGGAATATATACAGGGTAGTCCATTGATCGTGACCAGGCCAAATACCTCACGAAATAAGTGTCAAACGAAAAAAAACTACAAAGAACGAAACTTGTCTAGCTTGAAGGGGGAAACCAGATAGCGCTATGGTTGGCCTGCTAGATGGCGCTGCCATAGATCAAACGGATATCAACTGTTTTTTTTTTTTTAATTAGATCCCACATTTTTTATTACATATTCATGTAGTTCATAAAGAAATATGAATGTTTTAGTTGGACCACTTTTTTCGCTTTGCAATAGATGCACTGTAATAGTCACAAACTTCTGGCTCACAATTTTAGACGAACAGTTGGTAGCAAAATTAAAATACAGAACGTAGGTACGGTTGAACATTTTATTTCGGTTGTTCTAATGTGATACATCTACCTTTGTGAACTTATCATTTCTGAGAACGCATGCTATTACAGCATGATTACCTGTAAATACTGCATTAATGCAATAAATGTTCAAAATGATGTCCATCAACCTCAATGCATTTGGCAATACGTGTAACGACATTCCTCTCAACAGCGAGTAGTTCGCCTTCCGTAATGTTTGCACATGCACTGACAATGCTCTGACGCATGTTGTCAGGCGTTGTCGGTGAATCACAATAGCAAATATTCTTCAACTTTCCCCACAGAAAGAAATCCGGAGACGTCAGATTCGGCGAACGTGCGGGCCATGGTATGATGCTTCGACGACCAACCCACCTGTCATGAAATATGCTATTCAATACCACTTCAACCGCATGCAAGCTATGAGCCGGACATCCATAATGTTGGAAGTACATCGCCATTCTGTCATGCAGTGAAACATCTTATAGTAACATCGGTAGAACATTATGTAGGAAATCAGCATACATTGCACCTTTTAGATTGCCATCGATAAAATGGGGGCCAATTATCCTTCCTCCCATAATGCTGCACCATATATTAAACCGCCAAGGTTGCTGATGTTCCACTTGTAGCAGCCATTGTGGATTTTCCGTTGGCCAATAGTGCATATTATGCTGATTTATGTTACCGCTGTTGTGAATGACGCTTCGTCGCTAAATAGAACGCATGCAAAAAATCTGTCATCGACCCGTAATTTCTCTTGTGCCCAGTGGCAGACCTGTACACGAAGTTCAAAGTTGTCGCCATGCAATCCCTGGGGCATAGAAATATGGTATGGGTGCAATCAATGTTGATGTAGCATTCTCAACACCGACGTTTTTGAAATTCCTGATTCTCGCGCAATTTGTCTGCTACTGATGTGCGGATTAGCTGCGACAGCAGCTAAACCACCTACTTGGGCATCATCATTTGTTGCAGGCCATGGTTGATGTTTCACATGTGGCTGAACACTTCCTGTTTCCTTAAATAACGTAACTATCCGGTGTCCGGTCCGGACACTTGGATGATGATGTCCAGGATACTGAGCAGCATACATAGCACACGCCTGTTGGGCATTTTGATCACAATAGTCATACATCAACACGACGTCAACCTTTTCTGCTGTTGGTAAGTGGTCCATTTTAACACGGGTAATGTATCACAAAGCAAATACTGTCCGCACTGGCGGAATGTTACGTGATATCACGTATTTATATGTTTGTGACTATTACAGCACCATCGATCACGAAGTGAAAAAAGTGGTCCAACTAAAACATTCATATTTCTTTACGTACTACACGAATATGTAATAAAAAATGGGGATTCCTATTTTAAGTAGTAGTAGTAGTAGAGGGGTCTGTGGGCGCACAACAGCAAGGTCTTCAGCGCCCGTTCAGTATCATAGTGAGACGGGTGTCAAGGCGGGGGGGGGGGGGGGGGGGGGGGGGGGGGACTCAGAACATTGACATAAAACGGAACATAAAACACGGGGAACAATCATTGAAAAATATGTGCTCACCCACACCGAAGCGTGGGATGAAGCAGGGCGTCAGCAGTAAAACATGGACAATACAGGAAGGAAATGGTAGAGGGAGCTAAAACAATGTAGCAGATGGAAGTGGCTGGCTGACCGCAAGGAAAAAAGGGAGGAGTCAGCCACTCTGCAACACACTAAAACCTCCAGCCTAAAAGTTTAGGCCAGAGTCCAGACACATCACAAAACTTAAAAACCCTAGACACACACGTCTCATCGTTAGCTAAAACACAAGGCAGATCCCCATCAACTTGTGCTTCTGCCCTTGCATCACGGTATAAAATGCAGTCTGTTAAAATGTGCCGGACAGAGATGTGCACACCACAAGCATCACAAAACGGAGGATCCTCCCGCCGTAATAAATAGCTATGTGTGAGAGGACAGTGCCCAATCCGAAGACGTGTGAGGGCCACCTCTTTCCGCCAGAGCAACCGGCAGGAGGAACGCCACGGCCGAGTGGTTGACTTGACCGACCGCAATTTATTGGCCGTCACCGCCAGCCATTCGTCCTCCCACATCTCATGCACTTCCTGTGGAGTGCAGCGATGACTGACTGCAAGGGGATAGGACACTGGACCACATCCTGCTCTCTGCAGGCCTCCTTGGGAGCCTGATCAGCCTGCTCATTGCCCCATATGCCGACATGACCAGGCACCCAGCAGAAGGATACCTCTTTACCCCGCTGTTGGAGCAAGTACAGTTGGTCATTTATCAGCTGGACCATCTCCTCAGTTGGGTATAGGTTCTGCAGTGATTGTAAGGCACTACGAGAATCGGAGCAGAGAAGAAATCGATCGCCCCGAACACGATGCATCTGCTCCAGTGCCTTCAGGATCGCGTGGAGCTCCGCTGCGAAAACGGTACATTCAGCAGGGAGGCGAATCCAGGTAACATGATCAGGGAACACCACAGAATAGCCAAGGAAAGTCTCCTGTTTGGAGCCATCAGTATAAACGACAGTGAAACCGTGATGCACATCTAAAATGTTAAACAGAGATTGGAACGTAAAATCTGGTGTGCCATCCTTCTTAAAATTAGTCAAATCTAAAATAAGTTTGGGTTTCCGGAGGAGTCAAGGTGGAGATCTGCTCCAACCGCGACGTAAAACATGAAGACCAGCCATAGACATCGCACCGAGGCAATCCTGTGCGCGAATCCCATAGGGCTGCGTCGCACGTTGCCGGTTATGAAACAATCGTGCCAGAGGAGGCTGAGCAACGGTATGGTATGCAGGGGTGTATGGTGTGGACAAAGTTTTATACGCCTGGCGCACTGTAAGTAGCTGTCACCGCATATGTAGTGGCGGTTCACCAGCCTCTGCACAGAGGCTTGGTATGGGGCTAGTTCGGAATGCCCCAGTGGCCAACCAAAGCCCTTCATGGTGCACAACGTCCAACAACTTTAAGTAAGAAGGCCTCGCAGACCCATACACCATGCACCCATAATCGAGCCGAGATCGCACAAACGCCCTGTAACACTGGAGCAGACAAGTCCTGTCAGCTCCCCATGTACTGTGGCTAAGACATTTTAAAATACTTAAAGCCTTAAGTGACCACCGTTTCAGGTCTTTAAGATGAGGGAACCATGTGAGCTTCGAGTCAAAAATGAGCCCCAGAAATTTCACCATGTCTCTAAAAGTAAGAATAGTGTCCCTCATCCTCAACTCAGGAAAGGTTAAAATCGAACGAGAACGGTTAAAAAGAACACATACAGACTTCTCGGTGGAAAACTTAAAACCACTCTTCTGCGCCCAGTCATCCAAACGCCTAATCGTAAGTTGCAACTGAGGAGTTGTCGTTGCAAGGCTTGAAGAAGAGCAAAACAAAGAGAAATCATCCACAAACAAAGAACACTGGACAGGACTTTTCACTATGGATGTAATGCTATTAATAGCGATGGCAAAGAGAGTCACACTTAAAACGCTACCCTGAGGGACACAGTTCTCCTGCGCAAAGCGATCAGACAGGACATCACCAATTCGGTATCTAAAATATCGTGGCAAGAGGAAAGACTGAATAAAAAGAGGAAGACAACCACAAAAACCCCATTCCTGAAGCTGCTCCAGGATGAGACGCCTCCAAGTGGTATCGTAGGCCTTCTCGATGTCGAAAAATACACCTAGAAGGTGATGACGGCGTAGGAAAGCCTGTTGTATTGCCGCCTCCAGGAGGGCAAGGTTATCGAAGGTAGAACGAAACCTCCTGAACCCACACTGAAAGCGACTAAGGAGTTGCCGGGATTCTAACATCCAGACAAGGCGGCGGTTGACCATCCGCTCCAAGGTCTTCCCTATGCAACTAGTGAGGGCAACACTACGGTAGCTACTTGGGCTCATGCGGTCTTTCCCAGGTTTTAAAAAAGGGATTAAAACTGCCTCACGCCACGCGTCCGGAAAGTGACCCGACGCCCAAATGTCATTAAAAAGTGCGAGGAGGAGTTCTCTGTTGCGCATTGTGAGGTGCCATAGCGTACTGTAATGGATCCTGTCGTGACCAGTGGATGTGTCACGAGCTCCAGACAATGCAGAATCCAGCTCCCACATAGAGAATGGGCAGTTGTAAACTTCATGAGAGGTAGACTGGAAGTTCAGACTACATCTCTCAGCAACTGCTCTATGGCCCTGGAAACCTGGATCCTGACTGGTTGTTGCAGTAACTGTGGCAAAATACGCTGCCATAGTCTGGGCAATGTCTCGCGGATCCGTGTGGAGAGTGCCGTTAGTCATTACAGCAGCTATGGGGCACCTCCCTCCTCTGCCAGAAATTCTCCTGATGGTCTCCCACACAATGGAACTTTTGGTGGAACGATTAATGGTGTTCAAGAACGTTTGCCACGACCTCTTCTTGCTCTCATGAATAATGCGGCGACATCTTGCCCTCGCCACCTGAAAGGCTGCAAGATTCTCAGCAGTCGGCCGACACTTGAACCGACGCAGAGCCGCACACCTGGTCCTGATTGCAGAGCGGCATTCGGCACTCCACCAAGGCACAGGTGGCCTCTTCCGGTGGCCTGTGGACTGTGGAATGGATGCTGCAGCGGCGTGGTGGACCGTTTTGGTAATATGATCCACCCACACCTCAACATTCGCACAGTGTTCGAATTGGGCCAACTGGCTATAAAGTGTCCAGTCAGCTCCACTGAGCACCCATCGCGGTGGTCTCCTTTCGGGCCCCACGCCATCTGGCAGGTGAATCCAGATTGGGAAATGATCACTGCTGTGCAAGTCAGCAACCACTTCCTAGTGAGCACTGGCGGCAAGAGCTGGAGAGCAAAGCGAGAGATCAATGGCAGAGAACGACCCAGTCGCCGTGCAGAAATGAGTACTCTGTCCTCCATTGAGCAAGTAGGCACAGGATGACAGGAGAAGCCTCTCAATCGCTCTACCCCTGGGGCAGGTAATTGCAGAGCCCCAAAGCACACTGTGGGCATTAAAATCACCACAAATAATGAATGGCTGGGGGAGCTGTGTAAGAAGGTCGGTGAGGGCCGCTTCATCAAGAGCATCATGTGGGGGCAAGTAAAGTGAACAGACAGTCAATGGATGACGCACGTGCACGGACACAGCGACACCTTGTAAAGTCGTCATAAGTGAGAGAGGCGAGGAGTGGTAGTCCGTCCTGACGAAAATACCTACGCCTCCTCTAGCTCTCTCTCCACGCAGGTCATCCTTTTTGTGGAGTGTATAGCCTCGTATCTCAGGGGAGTATGATGGATGGAAATACGTCTCCTGGAGACAGAGACACAGTGGTCTACCTTGAGAGAGTAGATGAAGTTCCTCCACATGCGTCCTGAACCCTTGCAAGTTCCACTGGAGTATGGGAGCCATCTATGTTGGGGGTAGCACCTTCATCCTGTCTCTCCGACGGGGCGGTGAGACCGTAGCAGGTGGAGGGGCAGGCGTGGGACGAAATGATTGCCCCACACAGACATCGTACTCCATCAACTCTGGGGAAGAGTCAGATGAAGCCTCACGTAAAACAATATCTGCATGGTCAGATGGTTTACCACGGGATTTGACCCACTGTTGCTGCTGTACAGTAGCTTTCTGTGGTTTGGTGGACTTTTGGGGGAGCTGATGTGGGAGTGGTAATTGGCGCACTGGGCTTGGGAACAACCTCAGCTGTTGGAGGCGCGAGGGGCTGGACCAAGTTCGCCACTGTACCTGTGTCTGTCGTTCGAGTAGGGGCTACTGGCTCTGAAACACTGGCTGTGTTGCAAGAGCACTGACAGCTGCAGGTGTTAGTGCCAACACTCACCACCTCAGTCTGCGTTGAGGCATCGACTTTTGGAGTAGGCTTCTGTACCAGGGATGCAAAAGATGTAGCAAATGTGGGAGGTTGCATCGACTTATAAATCTTCTTGGCCTCACCATAGGGGATACGCTTGGTTGTTTTTATTTCCTGGACCTTGCGTTCCTCTAAAAATATGCGGCAGTCCCTACTCCAAACAGGGTGCTTCCCAGAGCAATTAATACATTTAGCCGGAGACGAGCAACCAACTCCTTCATGAGCAGCCTGACCACAGTTTCCACAAGTCACTTCGCCTTTACAGCCTAAGGTGGTATGCCCAAAACGCTGGCATTTAAAACAGCGCATTGGGGTCGGGAAATAAGGCCTCACACTAAGGCGAAGGAAGCCAGCTTTATCATGTTCAGGAAGTTTTGTGCTACCGAAGGTCAGAATAAAGGAGTCAGATTTGACAAAAGTGCCATCAACCCTCTTCATGATGTGTTGGACATCAACGATACCTTCTGGAGCCCACTCACGTTGCAGTTCTTCCTTGGGAATATCAACCAGAGCCCGGCATGGCACAACACCTTTGCTGTAGTTCAAGGTGCTATGCAGTTCAGTGTCTATGGCATACTCTCCAAGGCATTTAGCAGATTGGAGGTTAGTTGCTTGCTGGGAAGTGGAAGTTTCCACTAGCAAGGTCCCATTACGTAAGCGCTTCACCGATTTTAAGGAGCCACAGATTCCCTCCAATCCCTTTTGTATATAGAAGGGCGAAACCTTCTCAAAACTATCCTCCTTCCGTTTCACAATGAGAAACACATTCGGATTACCAGAATGCATTCTGTTACCTAAGACTGGACTTTTTAAAGAAGCGCCGGAGTCAGGGGGACTGACTGCACGGGCCCTCTTAAGAGACTGGGTGTTAGAACCTTCCAGCGGCCCACCCTTTCCGCTGGGAGGAAGAAAAGAGGATTTCGAAGGATCCATCGCGGTCCCATGAGCAGCTAGGGAACGAGAAGTCCACCTAGACAGAGCCCCGCGTGCCTAGGTAAGCCTTATACAACTGAGGTGCGGCAGGTTCCCCAGAGGTTGCCCACTATCGACTGTTCCACCTCAACAGCCATACATCTCATCAGCGCGCAGCACACCTTGAGATTGAGGGTTTTTTTTATAGAGGTTTATTCCATCCTTGCGATCCGGGCGGTCAAGCCAATATCCTCATTCCCTGAGACACACAACGTTCCACCGCCGCGCCGCACGGTGGTCGCTGAAGTATGCCCAGAGGTTACGGTGACAGAGGACAGGCGGCGCTTACCAGTCCCCAGCTCAGGAACCCCGGGGTCGCCAAGCCCGTACTCAGCAAATGAATACTGAGCCCCTGGGGGCTCCTACTTTTAAAAATAGACGCAGTTGATATCCATTTGACCTATGGTAGCGCTATCTAGCAGGCCAACCATAGCGCCATCTGGTTTCCCTCTTCAAGCTAGAAGAGTTTTGTTCTTTGTAGTTTTTTCGTTTGATACTTATTTCGTGAGATATTTGGCCTGGTCACTATCAATGGACCACCCTGTATATATTGAGAGCCTAATGTCAGAATATCCAGACTAAAGAACAGTAGTCGACAAGAGGTTCACGATCTTACAAAACTCGTACAAACCGCCCGTTTCCGACCCAAAAATATCCTTTTGGAGTGGAAAGAGTTACCCCAAAATGTAATACCATATGTCATAAGCGAATGAAAATAAGCAAAGTAGACTACTTTTTGTGTCAAACTATCAATTACTTCAGATACCATTCAAATAGTAAAAATGGCAGTATTAAGTCTTTGAATAAGATCCTGCATGTGGGCTTTCCACGAATTGTGTGTTAGAAACTATAAAAACTGACTCTTACTGTGATTTAGCCTTAGTTTATTTTCTACAAACCATGAACCTACATATTGCAGTGCACTGTTTGAAACAGTGCCAACGTTGCACAAAATATCCTTACTACCAAGCTAGTGTCATCAAAAAAACAGAAATACTTTTACAGTCACCTGTAATTCTATATAAGCAAGGAACAGGAGTGGCCCCAGCACTGATTCCTGGAACACACTCATTTAACTGTGCCCCACTCAGACCCCACATCATAGCCATTCTCAACACTGTGGATTACGTCCTTTTGCTGTCTGTTATTAACCCTAGAATGGTCAGGCTGTGTCTGTGAGACCAACCAGAATCAAAACAACAAAGTCTTCTGTGGAAGCATTCAGGGGCACCACTAACAAAAAAAGGCCATCCACACGAGTGCAGGAAAGGTTATGCTGACGTTCTTCTTTGACCAAGATGGCCCCCTCCCGATTCACTTCCTGCAGCACGGGTAACAGTGAATGCCCAGCGTTACTTAAAACCTTGACCACCCTTTGCCAAACAATCACAACCAGGCAATCTTACCCATGGGGTCATTCTGCTCGAAGAAAATGCAAAGCCTCATACAGCCAACACAGTTGCGCCACTCGTGCAGAAATTCAAATGGGGAGTTATCGGCCACCCTCCATACAGTCTGGACCTCTAATCCTTGTGATTATGACATTTTTGGTCCCCTTAAAAAGGCTCTAAGGGGCAAACGATTCACCTCGGACGACAACATCCAGCTGTACGTTGTGAGGTAACTGGTGAATTGAAGCGCCCTGGAAATATTCTGAGTTGGCGGTCACCGCTCGGGCCGCGCGGCAGGGCCGAGCTCGTTAGCACCCACGTGGTGCCTCACAACGGCAAGAGCACATGGTCCATCGAGCACGTGGCTGGGAATTCCTTGGTGACGCTGTGCGCCGCGAGGGCCAAAAACGGCGGACTTCGTGAAACCTTAATGGCAGACATTTCACAGTTCGTATGGAAATTAATAGTAGCCAAATGAATCATGATACCTCAAAAAGAAACATGTACATTACTATTATTTGCACGGCGATTCTGATGGTGTAATCGGATTTTCAATATCTTTATTAGTTTAAAAGTTTAGTATCTGAAGGTAAATTATACAAGTAACACTCAGCAACGAATTTCCAAAATTTAAACGCTTCATCCGATTTCTCCGATCGACACGTCTTTAGAAAGCTACTAGTGTAAACCTAAATTGGTATAAATTACAGGCATATAACTTGAATAGTACATGAGTTATAGGCAGTCAAAGCGGCCAATTACTATCGATCAACTCATGCCGTAAGTACTCCACAGTCACACGAAAAACAAGTAGCAGCATGCTTGTAAAAATACTTACTCACCTATGTCTTTGTTTATAGTCCACATATACTATTCATGAAGAAATTTGTTAAATATTTACTGTGTTTTAGAAAGCACAGAGACATTAGGCTACTTGCCTACCTTTATGTTCTATTCCTTTGATATATGTTTATTTAATTTGTTTGTGTATCTAATAATGTGTGTTAGAGCGTGTTTATGGTCCAGCCGTAGGAATATTTATTTAATTTCAAGTTATTTAAATGTAAATCCAGTATTCCATGTGTGTTTCAATAATGTGTGGGTGCGTTAGCTTGAAGACATGGCGCAAGCACTCTAGCCAATCACAGCACTCGTGAATGGGGAGACTGGATGGAAGTGGGAGATGAGCATCGTTTCAAGAGAGTACAGGGAGTTTGGGAGAGTGCGGCACTGGACAGTACGGCACAGGACATGGAGAGGCTGGACGTGAAGGCGCGACATACAGTGGCGGGAAAGACTTGGAGTGGAGCAGTTTGCGCGCGATCGGAAGAGATAGAAATACTATGGAGTGCCGACTTGTGTACTTGCGAGATTCCCATCGCTTCTGCAGTGAAGACATAGTACGCGTTTGGAAGTGAATATCGCATCAGCTATGTTGTCATTCATAACTAATTACATGCAGTAGGAATCTACTGTTTCCCAGTAATTCAACTCTTACTTTATTTAATTGCTGGACCATTGACAGCAATAATTGTTTTGCAGAAATATACCGCATTCTCAAACGTACTATCATACTCATCATTTAAAGTCATTACGATAGTACCTGCAGATTTTATTTAATTGCAGTCTTTCATTTATAAATTTATATGTTTTTTTCATAATTCGCAATTGCCGAGTGATAGAAGCCTTTGACCATTCGATTCCTGTGTGTATTCTTATCGTATACTGTAGACTCAGCAGTATTTGGCCTGTAATGCGGCAACTACGTATCCCGGCCCCTACACAATGAAATGAGCCAAAACTTTTAATATTGCAACATTGAGTCGGAGGGTGCATAGTTAATTGAAAGCCCGCAATTGGTGGCTCGTCCGGGATTTGTGCCCTGCAAAGTGCTAATTCCTTTGCTCTCTGTTATCCAGTGTACTATGCGAAGTGTAAAAACCTTTGCAAAACTAGCAGAGATTTTTGTAGAGTGAACCTCTCACAAAACACAGTGTGAGATTGGTGTTTTTTTCTCTGCAAGAAGGTTTCTGAAAATAGTGAAATTATGCAGTAATTTTCACAACATATCGATAGAGGTCCTAATCTATCACGTTAAAGACAGTTTGTGTGGGAGCTCAGAGTCTAAATAAGTTGAGTGCAGGGAACAGTAGCGGTTAGTGTGTTTAACGGAGAGCAGTACCGGATACGGGGATACAGTTGAACACGCAGTACCGAGCGGCAGCTACGGTTACATCAGTCGACTTCTCCAGAGGTGGACGCAGCTCAACAGCAGTACCACGGCAGCTTCTTCGAGTACTCCAGGGCAGTCTTCAATGTCGACTTCCACTACAAGCGACGGCATCACCATGGCAGAGGAAACCATCTCAGATCAGATAAGTTGGTTGGTTGGTTGGTTTGGTGGGGGAAGGAGACCAGACAGCGAGGTCATCGGTCTCATCAGATTAGGGAAGGATGGGGAAGGAAGTCGGCCGTGCCCTTTGAAAGGAGCGATCCCGGCATTTGCCTGGAGCGAGTTAGGGAAATCACGGAAAACCTAAATCAGGATGGCCGGACGCGGGATTGAACCGTCGTCCTCCCGAACGCGAGTCCAGTGTCTAACCACTGCGCCACCTCGCTCGGTGATCAGATAAGTACCTGCACAAATAGAGAGATAGTTTCTGTTTCTCAAGTCCAAGCTCCATTTATAGACCTCGCGGATATAAAACAGTCACCTAGTATGTGTAATTCTAAAAAATGAGGTGAGCCGGTAAGTTCGAAATCAGAGTGCGAAAGTGTAAGTAGTAGGAATTCAGGCAAGGGGAATAAATGTGGGGGAGATATGATGTCTCAGCTAATGAATATGATCCAGGGATTGGGAAATATCATGAATACAATGGCAAATAATATCAGTACAATTCAAACAGTTAGGTGAACTGAAATAGGGTCCGCTGTGAAAGAGGAAGTTGAAAAAATTATGGGTAACGTTTAAAAAGCAATTGTTGATAAATTAAAATGTGTCTGAGTGGATACGGGGAAAATTACGGACGAAGTTGTAATAGTAAAATCTAAAATCGAAACAGTGGAAAAAGATCTTGGGGGAAAAAATGGATAAGATACAGACAGAACTTGGGGACAAGGTAAGTGTATAAAAGTGCAAGATGCTCATAAAAGCAATGTAAATTTGGCAATTAGTGACATTACCAATCGTGTAGGTGAGGGGGAGAAAGAAGTGGGCAAAATTAAAGATAAAATACAGTCCAGTATCACTAGTGAAAATGAATTTAAAAAACAAATGCAACAGATAAAACATGATTTAAATTCGTTAGCCTCCCAACAAGCCACGGTGGTTATAAATACCTCTTGAGCAAATACCAGATCTGTGAAATGTTACACAGATGAAGGAAGATATCACTCAGCAAATTTCTTGGCTACGTGTAGGGACACTTTTGTTCATGGCATGTCGGACGACGCGAAAATAAAATACGTTAAACGGCATTTGGAGGGAGACCCACACTCTTGGGCAAATGTTAAATGTAGTTCGTGGGAATCATACGAAGAGTTTGAAAAGCGTTTTTTGAATAAATTTTGGAGCAAGGCAAAACAGATGCGGATCCAAAATGAATTCTTAAATGGTACGGTAATGGGACGATGAGAGATTTTTGCAAGCGCAACCTTGGCAAGCTCATGCGTGTGAAAAATCAGTTGGGGGTTTTAAGGGAAATCACCATGTTAAAATGGCGATTACCCAAAGATTTGTAGTGGGATTTTGTCCACAGTCCATGTGATTCTGTGGACGAATTTCTAGAATTTGTAGAAAAATTATAGAGGGCTTTGAAGTTCAAACCTCAGAGCAAACTGGGTGGTAATTATCAAAATTGGAATTCAAATAATCACCACTAAAATAATAATCATGAGAGAAATCAAAGAAATTCTCAGGGAGATAGTAGCTAGAATGAGCAGAATGGTCAGAGAACGAACAGGGGTGATAACTGCCATGAACGGGATCCGAGTAAAGAATGCAGATTTGACGGTGGAAATTTGCACAAAGTGCAATTGCGTAACAACCGGTCGGGGAAACTGATGTTTGCCACATCTCAGGTACAGAGATGGAGATCTAAACAGTCAATGAAAAGGACTGGAGATAATGGTAATAGCAGAAATGTTGATAGGTTTGGGGAAAGGCAACAAATATGTAATATGGGGTATGTTAAAGACAAAGGTTATATAGGTGTCTCTTTCAATAAAAGCAGGCACAAACGGCGGAAGCATAGGTTTGTGAGAGATTTAAGTAAAAGTAATGGGAATAAATCTGCGGGGAATGATGTAAGTTATGCATGTGTAATGAATGAGTGCGCGAATGGTGATAAATGGGAAGATTCAATGGTTCAAATTTTGTGAAAGCAAATTGTGTGGAGAGTTCTGAAGAGGTATTAGCAAACAGTAACAATTGCAGAAACGAAGGTGCTGTAGTAGCAAATATTTGTGATTCGGCGAAAAGGGTCGATTTTAGTGAAGGCGGCATAGCTTTGGTCTTGCCAGCAGTTGAAGTTAAAAATGTATTGGAGGAGGTAGATGATTTCTGTTTAAAGGAACAGAGTAATGGTAAGTTATGTAATGATGTAAAAGCTACTGGTGTTGATACTTCGGAGGAAGGAATTTACGCATTTCTAATCACGAATGAAGGCAAAACGAAACTTATTGATGAATGTGGGAATCTAAAATGTTTGTCAGAGTGTGAAAGTGAGAATGTATGTAAAATAGGATCGCGCGTTAATCTGAATTAAAAGTGTGTAGAAATGGCAGTGTGAGCTGATTTTTGTCCAATCACAGCAGAATGCAGCAAGTCTGGAAGTCCCAAAATTGTATGACAAGGTAGGTGCAATTTGTGTAATGTAACGGTGGAGGATAAAGCTGTGTACGACTCACATAAAGTTAATTTGTAGACGGAGGAAAGTAAGGTTTCTGATGTGAATTTATGTAGTGATTTAAATGGTGTATCAGCAGATAACATTGCTGAGATAAATATATTTATGGTGATAATGGCTTAGACATCAATGTATTATATCAGGAACATAAAGGGTTTAACGGTGAATTGATGTGTAATTTTGCTGAAGCTGCAAGTGTCAATATTTTGGAGGGGAAAAACAGTAAAGTTGTGCATGCTGTGGGTAGTGAATCGGCGAAATTTGTGGAAGAACTCACAGAAAATTTAGAGAGGGCTGAAGTAAATAGTGTGGATGGGGATGGTTTGTGTAATGAAGTTCGTACGAATTAGTATATGAAGGAGGAGTGTGATTCTAGAGAGACTGATTGGCGTTGGTATGGTAGAACGTTATGGTCGTTGCTGCCACATGTGTGGAAAGGAGAGAAGTTTAAAATTGCGAAGAGTATATAGAGAAAGGGCAGAAGTGAAAAGCTGCTCTAGTTTGTAATTAGTGGTAGTAATTTTGGAGGGATAATTTAATTGTTTTATTTGGGGATTCATGAATAATTTGTGAGTTTATTGTGGCTCTGTAAGTGTGCAAGAGAGGGAAGTTTAGGCACTGAGAGTGAGTGGAGGTCAGTGCCATTGTGGATTTTAGTAAAATATATATTGATTCATGCTTTGTATAAGAGTGTGACAAAGAATTCAGTGGTCAATTTGAAGGGTATTACAATTGTAATTGTATGTGCACACAATTTTGGTGCGTGGAGTAGGGAGGATTGATTAAAGTCAAATAGAACTTGTGGGAATTTGAGCTTATTGTGATTCAGTCATTTGCATTGTTACTTTGTCCTGAATTATCGTTTTGTGCTGGAGGGAATCTTTAGCGAGGATGCTGGTTGGTTTTGGGAAATGGTTTGTTGACGGGTTTCTACTTTTGGATTTCGTTGTAGACAGATTTGTCACGATAAACAGTGGAGCTCGGAATTCAGAGGCAGACACGATTTCTGCGAGGCACTTTGTCAAAGACTGATGTGAGTTGATCAATACTTCGTGCTACAATCCGTGTCAGCGATTGTAGTGTGACGGAAAATTTAATGCAAGAAGGCGCCTTAGCACTGAGTAAGTGGCACGAGAAGTGCTTACAACAATGAAAGTGCATTTAAAAAAATTTATTTCTTGTACAAAAAAAATTGCGTATGTATAACTGAAATGCAGGCATTTATTTAATATTCCGCTTCGTTCATAATGTGTGAGAGTTTAAGGTTATTTCGAAATTCATGCTGCTCCCACACCACTTCAAAAATTTTGTAAACACTATTAGCCTGGCATTTTAATCGTTTAATTCTGTTCTTTGTAATTTGTTTATATGTACTACTATGAACTGAAGGGTGCTACTTCTGAACATTCTGGCAAGCCAGAATGTTAGTATGTGGAGGTGTGTAACGTAACGGGCGAGTTGCGGCGCCCTAGAAATATTCTGAGTTGGCAACCACTGCTAGGGTCGTCCGGCAGGGCCGAGCTCGTTAGCATCCGTGTGGTGCCTCACAACGGCCGTAGCACATGGTCCATCGAGCACGTGGCTGGGAATTCCTTGGTGTCACTGTGCACCACAAGGGCCAAAGATGGCAGACTTTGCAAAACCTTACTGGCAGACATATCACAGTTCGTATGGAAATTAATAGTAGCCAAATGAATCATGATACCTCAAAAAGAAACATGTACATTACTATTATTTGCACAGCGATTCAGATGGTGCAATTTTAAAGTTTAGTATCTGATGGTAAATTACACAAGTAACACTCAGCAATGAATTTCCAAAATTTGAATGCTTCATCTGATTTCTCCGATCGATGTGTCTCTAGAAAGCTACTAGAGTAAATCTAAATTGGTATAAATTACAGGTATTTAACTTGAATAGTACATGAGTATTAGGATATCAAAGTGGCCGATTACTATCAATTTCATCATGCCATAGGTACTCCTTACACGAAAAAACGGTAGCAGCATGCTTATAAATATACTTATTCATCTATGTCTTTGTTTATATCTGATATATACTATTCATGAAGAAATTTGTTAAATATTTACTGCATTTTAGAAAGCACAGGGACATTAGGTTAGTGGCCTACCTTTTGTTCTATTTCCGTGATATATGTTTGTTTAATTTGTTTATGTATCCAATACTGTGTGTTAGAGCATGTTCATGGTCCACCCGTAGGAATATTTATTTAATTTCAAGTTATCTAAATGTAAATCCAGTATTCCATGTGTGTTTCAATAATGTGTGGGTGCATTAGCTTGAAGACATGGCATGAGCACTCTAGCCAATCACAGCACTCGTGAATGGGGAGACTGGTTGGAAGCGGGAGAAGAGCATCGTTTCAAGAGAGGACAGGGAGTTTGGGAGAGTGCGGCGCTGGACAGTACGGCATAGGACATGGAGAGGCTGGATGTGAAGGCGCGACGTACAGTGGCGGGAGAGACTTGGAGTGGAGCAGTTTGCGCGTGATCGGAAGAGATAGAAATACTATGGAGTGCCGACTTGTGTACTTGTGAGATTTCCATCGCTTCTGCAGTGAAGACATAGTACGCGTCTGGAAGTGAATATCTCGTGAGCTATGTTGTCGTTCATAACTAATTACGCGCAGTAGGAGTCTGTTGTTTCCTTGTAATTCAACTCATACTTTATTTAATTGCTGGACCATCGACAACAATAAGTGTTTTGCAGAAATATACCGCATTCTCAAACTTACTTCAACTATCGTACTCACCATTTAAAGTCATTACGATAGTACCTGCAGATTTTATTTAATTGCAATCATTCATTTATAAATTTATATGTTTCTTTCATAATTCGCAATTGCCGAGTGATAGAAACCTTTGACCATTCGATTCATGTGTGTATTCTTATTGTGGAAAGTAGACACTGCAGCATTTGGTCTGTAATGCAGCAACTACGTATCCCAGCTCCTACACAACGAAACCAGCCAAAACTTTTAATATTGCAACATTGAGTCGGAGGGTGCACAGTTAATTTAAAGCCCGCAATGTGCGGAACACACATTAGCATCACAGCCATGGGAATTTTATAAGACAGCCATTCACCATCTTGTGTCACAGTGGGACAAATGTCTCAACAGCCAGGGTCAGTACTTCTAACATACAGGTACTGGTTTCTGTAATTATGCCTCTGGCTCGTTTCTTTTTGAACACCCCTTATACAATCACTGTTAGAATCAAGGCAGTTAATTTTTAGCAATCCACTGATTTAGTGCTTGAATCAATCAATATCTATATTGATTCAGTTCGAAACAAATATACAAGTGACCCAAATATGGCTAGGCCTACAAGTTTTGATGAAGGCATATTTTGGCCTACTTTATTTAGCTGGAGCATTGCATGGCGGTAAAATGAATATCGAAGACTTTTTGAATACAGAGGGGACTGAAATAGAAATATTTTGAGCAAGTGTGTAATTGGAAAGGTTGAGATTTTTGACTCATTTTATCAGGTTTGACAACATACATACAAGGGAAGAAAGAAAAGCACAAGATAATCTTGCTGCCATAAGATCCATTCTTGATACGTTTGTCTACAACTGCAATGCATGTTCTGCTCTGTTGTTACTTTGGACAAAATGCTCGTTTCATACAGAGGCAAATGGAAGTTCAGGATGTATATCCCAAATAAACCCGCTGAGTATGGGATCCAGGAATTGATCCTGCCATGCTCTAAAATGTACTACCTAAAATATTTGGAAATCTATGCAGATGCACAACCACAAGGACCGTACAAAGTCTGTAATAAGGCAGAAGACATTGTTCTGTAGACCCAGTGACAGAGTGTGGAAGAAATCCGACAATAGGCAGTTTGTTTATTTCTTACCCAACCATCAAAAAAGTACTACAAGATCAGAATATTAGTTATTGGTAAGTTAAGAAAAAATAAGCCTAAAATACCTTTTGAGTTTTTACCCAAAAAATCTAAACAAGCGTACTCAAGTATGTTTGGATTTCAGGAAGACGTCACATTACTCTCACATGTAACAAAATGAAACAAATCAGCAGTGCTTATTTTGTCAATGCATGATGATTATGAAATTGAGAGTCATAAAAAAAAGTATAATAATGTACTACAAGAAAAGAAAGGGTGGAGTAGATGTCGTTGATGCTATGTGTATGATGTGACTGTTGCCAGAGGGACAGGCCAGTGGCCTTTCTGTCTCTCTATCACAGTTGTTGAATATTGTAGCTCTCAATATCTACATTGTATTCAAAGCAAACAAACACATTTCAGGTAGAAGAGAATACCTCAGAACTTCACGGAAGTCTCTCAGGACACCATATTTGACAAGATGTGCAGCCCAACCAAACCTGCTGTGCGAAATTCGCAGACTTGGCTCCAACCTCTCCAGCACCAAACAACAACGAATAGTTGAAGGAAGATTCACAACCAGAAAAATGTGGAAGATGCTACAAATGCAAGGAGGTGGTTGTTGGGATGTTTAAGGGGGACTAAACATCTAAGGTCATCAGTCCCCCATTCCAAAAACAGGCGAGACATAAAGGCACGAAGCAGGTAAAACCCCAAGGGGAAGGAGACTCCCCCCCAGGCCCTAAAAGAACACAAATGCGGTAACGAACACTACAGACACAAAGAGTACAGATGAACACCAGACAAAAGGAAACAGAAGAAAAGAAGATGGCCGGAGACTGGTTGACTGACCACGACAACAAAAAAGGGAAAGAGTCAACCATCCGACGTCACACCAAAACAGCAACAAATATTGAGAGACGCGAGGACAAAAGACACAGAAAGGGAAAGGTGCAGGACCCCCCTAAATGGAACCATAAAAAGGACTACCACGGATAAAATGTAAAACATTGTCAGCCATGGAGGCATCGTCACATACAATCAAAGGCAAAGTGCCCGGGAGATTAAAAGACTGCCGGAGGGTGCGCAGTCGGGGACACTCCAATAAAATGTGGGCGACCGTCAGCCGGGACCCACACCGACACAGGGGGGGGGGGTCCTCCTGACGCAAAAGATGGCCGTGCGTCAGGTAGGTATGGCCGATGCGCAGCCGACACAGGATGACAGAGTCCCTGCGAGAAGCCCGCAGGGAAAAGCGCCACACATCGGTCGTCTCCTTGACAGCCCGCAGTTTATTCGGGGCTGTCATGCCACGCCATTCAACAGACCACATCCCAAGCACCTTACGGCGCAACACCAGCTGCTGATCGCGAGCCGTAAGGCTGATTTCCAAAGCTGGGACGTCGATCGCCCCTTTGGCCAGCCTGTCAACACGTTCGTTCCGCGGGATGCCAACGTGACCTGGCGTCCAAACAAAGACCACCGAACGACCAGAGCGGATAATGGTGGAAACAGACTCCCGAATAGAGGACACCAGAGGTGAAGAGGGATAGCAGCGGTCGATGGCCTGGAGGCTGCTCAGGGAGTCACTGCAGATGACGACGGACGTACCTGAGCAGGAACGCATATGCTCAAGAGCGCGCAATATGGCCACCAGCTCTGCAGTAAAAATACTGCAGCCAGCCGGCAAGGAGCGCTGTTCAACATGGGCAGCGTGAGCAAAAGCGTAGGCAGTGCGACCATCAAACAGGGAACCATCAGTGTAGACAGGCTCACAGCCCGGAAATGAGGCGAGGAGCGCAAGGAAACGGCGACGGAGGGCCACAGGCGGAACTGAGTCCTTGGGTCCCTGTGCCAAGTCCAGACGGACGGACGGCCGGGGCAAACACCAGGGAGGCGTAGGTGCACGGACCCGGAAGGGAGGCAGAAGAGGGAATGAGCCCAGTTCCGACAGCAGGGACTGGACGCGGACAGCTATGGAAAGCCCAGACCTAGGTCGCCGTTCGGGCAGATGGAGGACCACGGCAGGGAAAAGCAGGCGATGATTGGGATGGCCAGGCGAGCAATGCACATGGACAGCATAGTCGGCGAGCAGTCGATGGCGGCGAATCCGCAGCGGGGGAACCCCGGCCTCCACCAGTTAACTATCCACGGGGCTCGTACGGAAAGCGCCAGTTGCAAGCTGAACCCCACAGTGGTGTATGGGGTCTAACAACTTCAACACTGAGGGTGATGCAGACCCATAGGCCAGGCTCCCATAATCGAGCCGGGACTGCACAAGGGCTCTGTACAATCGCAGCAGCGTGCAGCGATCTGCGCCCCAAGACGTGTGGCTAAGGCAGCGGAGGGCGTTGAGCTGCCGCCAGCATTTTTGCTTCAGCTGAGTAATATGAGGAACCCATGTGAGCCGGGCATCAAACACGAGTCCCAAGAAGCGGCAAGTGTTCACCATTCCAAACAGGTGGCCGTCGAGGTAAAGTTCAGGACGAGGGTGGACCGTCCGACGCCTCCAGAAGTGCATAACTCGAGTCTTGGCTGCAGAGAACTGAAAACCATGAGTCAGAGCCCATGATGCTGCCGTGCGAACGGTGACTTGCTGCCTGCGTTCGGCGACTCCCGTAGTCGTGGAGCTAAATGAGATGCAGAAGTCGTCGGCATACAAAGAAGGAGACACCGACGACCCCACGGCTGCAGCCAGACCATTAATGGCCACTAGAAATAAGGAGACGCTCAACATCGAGCCCTGCGGGACCCCATTTTCCTGTATATAAGATGAACTAGAGGCGGCACCGACTTGCACCCGGAAAGAGCGGCGCAATAAAAAGGTTTGAAGAAAAGCCGGGAGCTGACCACAAAGTCCCAGTCATGTAACGTAGCAAGGAGGTGATGCCTCCATGTGGTGTCATACGCCTTCCGCAGATCAAAAAATACAGCAACGAGATGCTGACGTCGGGCAAAGGCCGTACGGACAGCAGATTCCAGCCGCACCAAATTGTCCGCTGCAGACCGGCCCCGACGGAAGCCACCCTGGGATGCAGCGAGGAGACCGCACGACTCAAGGACCCAACACAAACGCCGCCCCACCATACGTTCGAGCAATTTGCACAAAACGTTGGTGAGGGTAATGGGACGATAGCTGTCCACCGCCAGTGGGTCCGCACCGGGCTTCAAGATGGGGACAATAACACCCTCTCGCCATTGCGACGGGAACACGCCCTCGCTCCAAATGCGATTAAATATCGCGAGAATGTGTCTCTGGCAGTCTCTGGAGAGATGCTTCAGCATCTGCGTGTGGATGCAGTCTGGTCCTGGTGCTGTATCAGGGCAATCGGCGAGGGCAGCGAGGAATTCCCTCTTGCTGAAAGGAGCATTGTATTTTTCAGAACGACGCGTGTGGAATGAGAACGGCGTCCGCTCGGCTCGCTCCTTTAGAGAGCGAAAGGCGGGGGGATAAGATGCAGTCACAGAGCTCTTAGGAAAGTGCGCGGCAAACCGTTCAGCAATAGCAGCAGCGTCCGTGCAGACAGCGCCGTGCAAGGAGAGCCCAGGGACACCCATAGGGGTCTGGTATCCATAAATCTGCCAGATCCAGGACCACACGAGCGAGGGGGAGACATGGCAGCCCAAGGATGAGACATACCTCTCCCAGCACTCCTGCTTACGCCGTGCAATAAGACGACGGGCCAAGGCACGGAGCCTCTTAAAGGCGATGAGGCTCTCCAGAGACGGGTGCCGCCTATGACGCTGGAGAGCCCGCCGACGGTCGCGAATATCCTCAGCAATCTCCGGCGACCACCAGGGTACAGCCTTCCTCCGAGGGAGGCCAGAAGAACGGGGGATGGCAGCCTCGGCCGCTGAAATGATGGACGTGGTTAAAACACGGACCACCTCGTCAATGTCACCCTCTGGGGGAGACTCAATGGTTGCAGCGGAAGTAAAAGCCGGCCAGTCAGCCCTGTGGAGAGCCCAGCGGGGCAGGCGCCCAGAAGAATGACACTGGGGCAGTGACAAATAGATGGGAAAATGGTCACTACCACACAGGTCAGGATGCACTCTCCAGTGGAGGGATGGGACAAGTCCAGGGCTGCAAAGAGAGAGATCAATGGCCAAGAACGAGCCATGGGCCACACTGAAATGCGTGGGAGCACCGGTGTTCAAGAGGCTAAGGTCGAGCTGAGCCAACACATGCTCCACGGCCCGACCGCGGTCATCGGAGACAGTCCCACTCCAGAGAGGGTTGTGGGCATTGAAATCGCCCAGAAGCAGCAAAGGTGGCGGGAGTTGAGCCAGCAGCGCAGCCAAGACATGTCGGGGGAGCTCCCCACCCGGAGGAATGTAAACAGAGCAAACAGTAATAGCCGGCGAGAGCTCAACCCTGGCAGCCACTACCTCTAAAGGCATCAGAAGGGGTACTGGCGAGCTACAGACAGAGTGGTGAACAAAGAGGCAAACCCCACCTGACGCTCATTGACAGGCAGCACGGTTCTTATAGTATCCCCGATAACCGCGAAGGGCGGGGGTCCGCATTGCTGGAAACCAAGTTTCCCGCAGAGCAATGCAGAGAACAGGGGAAACACTCAGAAGCATCCGGAGCTCAGGCAGGTGGCGGAAATAACCGCCGCAGTTCCACTGGAGAATGGAAGCAGGAAGGGACTGGGAGGGCGTGAATGCGACTAAGAGGCAGACAGCGCCTCAGAGCCAACCGCCGCCACCGGGGGAGAGTCAGCTGAGTCCATAGGAGAGGCCCCCAAGGGTTCCGTGAGGGAGAGATCCGCGGCAGAGGCGAGGGTCTCCACCTCATCCCCGGAGCCAGGACTATGTACAGCAGGCGGTACTGAAACCGCCTGAACGTCCTTCTTCTTGGACACATTCCGTTCCTTATTTTCACGTCGGCCCTTAGGGTGAGAGGGCTGGGAGAGCTTCTCTGAAGAAGCGTCGGAGGCTGACGACGACGCAGAAGCCCTATGACCAGCAGGTGGCGGAACCTTCAGCCACTGGCTGACATCCGGCTGGGTAGGAGAAGAAACGGAGGAAGGGAGGGCCCCAAGGGACCCCTTCCGCGAGAAAGGAACCGGCGGAGGCAACACCGGCGGAGAAGGAGGGGGAGGGATCGAGCCCCCCGGTTTTGGAGGAGATGTCACTCCCGAAGTAAGCGTGGGGGGAGTGACAGAAGAGGGTTTGCCCCCAACTGCTAAGGGGGCAACAGAGGAAGGCTTGCCCCCAGGCACGAGGGGGGCAGACAGAGATACACGGCCCCGAGGGCCCACTGAAGGCGGCACAGATGAGGCGACAACCGTCGCTCGCGTGGGCGACGATAACGTGGCTGCAGCATAAGATGTTCGAATGGAATTAGGATACAACCCTTCATATTTCAGTTTGGCCTCTTGATAAGTAAGCCAGTCCAGAGTCTTAAATTCCATGATCTTCCGCTCCTTATGAAGAACGGGGCAATCTGGTGAGCATGGAGAGTGGTGCTCCCCACAGTTGACACATACAGGCGGAGGCGCACATGGAGAATCGGGATGAGAGGGGCGTCCGCAATCTCGACATGTAGCGCTGGATGGGCAACGGGAGGACATATGCCCAAACTTCCAGCACTGGAAGCACCGCATCGGGGGAGGGACGTATGGCTTGACGTCGCAACGGTAAACCATCACCTTGACCTTCTCGGGCAAGACATCACCCTCGAAGGCCAAGATAAAGGCACCGGTGGCCACCCTGTTAGTCTTGGGTCCTCTATGTACACGACGGACAAAATGTACACCACGTCATTCCAAGTCAGCTCTCAGCTCGTCATCGGATTGTAACAAGAGGTCACGATGGTAATTAATCCGCTGGACCATATTTAAGCTACAGTGGGGAGTGACGGTAACAGGGACGTCACCCAGCTTATCACACAAGAGCAACGCTCGTGGCTGGGCTGGGGAGGACGTCTTGAGGAGGATGGACCCATTCCTCATTTTAGACAACCCCGCCACTTCCCCAAACTTATCCTCCAGGTGTTCCACAAAAAACAGAGGCTTCGTCGTAAGAAAGGAGTCACCATCAGTCCTGCTGCAGACAAGGTATTGCGGTACGTAAGGCTCCCGCTTGGCACTAGATCGGCGTCCCTCCCATGGCGCAGCCAACGAGGGGAACGACTGAGGGTCATATTGCGCAGCATCAAAGTCTACTCTACCTCGCTTAGAGACGCTGGTGGCCGTGCGACCACCAGCTTGGTGTGATTTATTGCGCTTCATTGGGCCACATCCGCCCAGATGCCACCTACTCCGAACGAGGGCTCTCCCCAAGGGCGCCACCCAGCCAAAGCAACGGGTACCTGGCCGATATCCCGTTGCCCGGAGTCCCCGTGCCCCAGACAAGATGGGCACATACTCCTTGGCATGCATGGGGAGGAAACAGCTCTGGCATCTGTAGTGCGATCCCTGCGTGGTCAGGGGGCTACCATCAAGAGGGTACATGACGACCCCACCAAAACGGACTGGCTACCATGCTGGATTTTAGGTGTTGAAAGGGTCCACAGTTGTCGTGGGCGCTAAGAAGAAGAGTGCGCACAAGGTGAGAAGGAGACAACCCAGAAGATGTTGGGCGTAGTCCCCCCCACACGACAATAGGTAACATGCAAGATGGTGGAGCATGATGGACCAATAGAAGAACACCACGTAAAATGTCCTTCCCCAAATGGCACGCACTAACAACGGAAATTTGGAAAAAAAAGGAGGTCAAACCCAAGAGGGGACCATCACAGAAGGCCGAAACGTTTGAGACTCCTTTTAGTCGCCTCTTACGACAGGCAGGAATACCGCGGGCCTATTCTTACCCCCGAACCCGCAGGGGGGTACAAATGCAAGGACAGCAAAACTAAATACTTTTGCAAAGTTTGCAAGGTGTGGTTATGCATGGCACATGCTGAAATAGTTTGCAGGGACTGTTTTGAAAAATGATGATTTTAGAGGACGATATCTCACAAACTATTCATTATTTTCACAATTGCCATTTATATGCTAAAAATTCATCATTTTTGCTTCTTAGTTCTACACCTTATTCTCATTTATAGTCGTATTTCAATCAAATTTACTTGTATTTTTGGTTTACTTACATTTAGTACTGCAGACTATGTTTTTCAGTTTTTTTTTTTTTTTGCAATTATTGTATAATTCAAAATATTAAAATAATGTCAATATAGCATTTTGTAATACCTGAACAAATTAAAAGTTCATCATTAGATGTAAATGTACTGTTTTCCACTTGTTGTAAGTGTTTTATTTATTAGATCCCACAGACCCAGCCCGACCGTTCTTGAAACTATTTTTCACCCGACTGTTCTACGGATACAGTAAGAGGTTAACCAGCAGTGAGTTGCTCCCCGTATTCCATAATGGTCAAACTTGGGGAGCAAAATTTTGTGATAAACACAATCAAACGCATTTTCAGTTATTAAACCACTTCTAAAACCAAACTTTATGTTTGATAACAAATTATGTAGAACAAAATGATCAATTATCCTTACATACACAGCCTTTTCAATAACTTTAGCAAACACTGATGACATAGAAATAGGTCTATGATTGTCTGCATTATCCCTTTCCCCATTTTTATATAGCGGATTTACTACTGTGTACTTTAATTGTTCTGGAAACTGAAGATTCTTAAAGGAAAAATTATAAATATGACTAAGTGCAGGGCTAACATGTGCAGCACAGTACTTTGACACTCTGCTACGCATTCCATCATATCCATAAGAGTCCCTAGTCTTCAGTGATTTAATTACTGACTCAGTCCTCCCCTTGTCAGTATAACAGACGAGTATTTTAGACATCAGTCTTGGAAAAGCATTTTCCAAGAGAATTATATGAGCCCTATAGAAACTACACTTTTATTTAATTTACCTGCAATGCGCAGAGAGTGATTGTTAAATACTGTAGATATATCTGACTTATCAGTAACAGAAATATTTTTACTATGAACTGACTTTATATTGTCGACCTTGTGCTGCTGGCCGGACACTTCCTTCATGACTGACCATATGGTTTTAATTTTATCCTGTGAATTAGCTATTCTATTTGCATACCACATACTCTGCCTTCCTAATTAACATTTTAAGCACCTTACAGTACTGTTTGAAATGGGCTACTGTAGCTTGATTGTGACTGCTTCTTACATTTTGATATAATTCTCGCTTTGTGCTACAGGATATCCTTATCCCACTAGTGAGCCACCCGGGCTGCCTATTATTGCTAGTACCCCATTTAGAACATTCTAATGGAAAGCAACTCTCAAAGAGCATGAGAAATGTGTTAAGGAAAGCATTATATTTGTCATCTATGTTATCGGCACTATAAACATCCTGCCACTCTTATTCCTTGACAAGGTTTAAAAAACTCTATTGGTGTCGGATTAACTTTTCTACATAGTTTGTAATTATATACAACATTTGTTTGAGTACAAAAGCCTTTTAGTGTTAAAATTTGTGCATCATGGTCTGAAAGGCCATTCACCCTTTTACAAACAGAATGCCGGGATACCCATTAGCTGACTTCAATCTAAAAAAGGTGCAGCTCTAACACCAACTACTACAGGAATCTTCCCACGAGAGGTCCCACCACCACCCACTACACTATCACCTATAAGCTTTGCCAGCCTCCCCTTCTCATTGGTATTGAGGTGCAGGCCATGCCTAGTGAAACCCGACCTGCCTAACAGCAGCATTAAAATTAGGCCCATTGTGACGCTGAAACAGTTGCACGAAGTGCAAATTAGTGCCACCTATATGAGTAGCTATTTTTACCAGGTCCGTTCAGTTTCCATAATGAATTTCCTTACTTGCAAATCTTCGTTGCTAAGATTCTCTGAATGAACATTTTAGAGGTCAGACATTTTCTCTTCATTGCCATCACTGAATCCAATCTGCCCATACCATGTAAGCAATTTTTCTTGTTGCAATGGTGACATCTCTTCATCTTCTAGCATTGACACTGTATTGAGCCACAGTTTCCTCCATACACTATTCACATATTTTGCAGTATCAGTCCACGTGCCTCTAACAACATTAATTTCTATCTTCATATTAAACTGTGGCCAGAAAATCTTGAGGGCATGTTCGTCTTTCAAATCACATTCTTTAACAAGACCGGAGGAAGTTTTATGCAGATAGCGTGGCTTGAATGTACAGATAATTCCCTTGCCCATTGAGTCGCAGGGCAGATTTAGTGTTCAGTGGCAAAAACTGGACCTCAGTGTTTTTATTTTAATCATTAATGGATTGCAGGTGGCTGAGATCATCGAGGAGAAGAAGAATTCTGAAAGGGTTCTTTCCTTTCTCACACAACAGGCTTTCAATTGTCTATTTAGTTCATTAACAAAACAGTCACCGAAAATAGCAGAAGTCATCCAGCCTTTTTTATTCCATCTCCAATACCTCTCAGCCTGCTCGTCACAACCATTAGTGCCCTATGATTTTGAGAGTGGCAGACCATATTGGGTTTTAATAAACAACTCTCTGCAGACGTTACTCTGAAAAGAAAAGTGCACTGGTCCGTGGTAGCTTCAAATCACGGTGGTTACAGCCGGCTTTGCAGTACGGCATTTATTTCCCATAATTTATTTAACCTCTTTATAAAATCATCGGCTCTAACTTCATCTGTCTCCCCTGTCATTTTAATTTTGTGAGAGGCAAAACGAAGTGTATATGCCCTGGGACAACTGAGATCTGATAAAAACCCTGGAATTTTTTTGTCGGGGAAAAACCCGGGAATTTTTAGAATTCCGGAAATTTTACATTGTTTTAGTTTTCAGACAATCTTTTGTAATTTTGATTGATATGCTAACAAAGACTTTTACTTTAGCCCGCCAGTGCAGAATAATACCGCAGCAATAAAACAAACGGTGGGAATAACAATAAAATAAAAATTTGATTGCCACGAAAACACAGTGTACACACTAACGTTTGCCGACAGCAAAATGTGTCAAAGGCTTTAAGACAAAGACTCCCAATATTTCGTCACTACTAACTGCTTTTAATGAGCTACACATCACAATTGTTTACATTGGCTTCGTTTGTGCAGTTGCCGGTGGGCTCACACGCATGCGCAGAGCCTAAGTTACGTATGAGCGGCGCCTTCTTCCGCTTCTGGTCACTTGTGGCATGGCTGTTTAGCTATATAAGAAGTAGCAGCAAGCAGCCACATGCTGCCCAAAAAATTTTTTCCGTTGCGCCCAAGCTACCGGATTCGCACATGCGCAGAGCAGTCTTAGTTGTTGTAGCGTGGGGGATAGTCTCCACATGACCTGTGTTTATGTTTGTGATTTTGTGCTGTTTTCTCCTCGTTTACAGCTGTCACGGCAAATGCAAACAAAACTGATTTCTGAGTGTGTGCTATCAAGTGAATTAAAGTACATTCACATAATTACAGAAACTAAAATATGTTATTAGTTTCAGTTTTCTGATTGTATTTCCACGTTATTGGCAATCAAGCATTAATCGTCTCCAGAACAAAGACGTCATTTTCGTCGGTTCGCTAAAGGAATTTGGCTTTTATTGATCTTTCCCGTAGAGACTGTCAGTTTATTTGAAACTGAAGTGTTTCATCCTACAGTATTGGCTAGGTTCAACTGTTTGCTGAATTTCATGTGCGCATTTTCATTTTCTGGCACGTATGGCATTATGCCATAATAATGAACCAAATATGAGATAATACAGCATTGGTACTCCACGAAAACTGGCGTCCCGCAAACAACATTGAAAGGCTCAATACCTAGTAGGAACCTGTTCCGGTGTGAATCTGGGCAGACGAACGTGCGCTTTATGCAGAATGAGGCATTCAGTATGGTTTAAGAAATTCCGATGTCCTGTTTGTTGCATGTCATAATGTGAGATCGATGAACTATGTAAATGTCCTCTTTAAGATGACTTCGCAGGTACATTTCGTCAGCAATACTGATTAAAATGTTTTGTTTTGAATATATTGACAGCTTTACCAGAATTTTAAAAATCTGCCTTCTGTGAAACACAACGTTTCTCGATCACAACACATGTTTCAATGCTTGTCTTGTACCTCCTCTAGGTTTTAAGATATTTCTTAATTTCTGTTGTTTACACCTTAAATTCACAGAACGCCTTTCTTCGGTAAAGTACAGACTGGTGTTTTGTCACTGTAACTCCCCACAAGGGTTTATATTTACTCCTCAGGTAGAATAAAAACTGCCACTCATACAGTTTCTTGGCTTCACAGTTAACCTTGTTAGTTTTTTATACAGCTTGAAAAAGTAATCAAAAACCTATTGTCCTTAGTTCTGGTGTATACAAAAAATTTTATTTCTGCACAAAATCTGTATTCCTTCTTACTTGTTTTTGCAGTGCTGTGTCGATGTAAATGTGATTAGAAATGTCACGTAACAGTATTGCAGAGAACGAATAAAAAAAAAAATAAAAACTATGTTCAAGTCACCACATAACAAAATATTAGGGTACTCTGAGTTGTAGGGTCTACTTTTGAAGTGAACGTTATTGGAAGGACTACTTTCTTATTTTCATTCTCTCTCTGGATAGAATATGATAAAACAATTGCCCTGAGTACAGTAACTCCGTATGTCCCCTCCGAACATGCCACAGTGCTGCACATGGTCACTTGATGCACCAGCACACACGGAATTCCAAACAGAAATGCGACGAAAGGCGTTGAGCAGAGCTCGACATCGTAGTTGCGCAAACGCAATAATGCGCATTCTGGCAACTCCTCAAACGAACCTATTCACAGCAGCACTGACAACGGTCGTCAGACTCCATTACCAGAGGCCGCCCGGTAACACCGGTCGACAGTGTGGGCACGGTGCGATCTCCTCCGTCAGTTTGTGGCAGGGGTCAAGAAGATTAGGTTAGTATCTATTCTATGTATGAAGTAGTTTAGATTTTAACCTCCATGGGTGGGATGGATACCACGATACCTCTGTGCTTCTAGACGAGTGCTGCAGTGCAGCGTTTCCCATTAAGAAGACGCCGAATGCAAGTAAGAAAGCTGTATCAGTCTCGAAAAGAACATGACGATTGCTGTACACACAGTCATCAGTTATTGGAATTACCAGACAAGTTTTACGAATACATGAGATGAACGGAAAAACGCCAGAAGTGTTAGGACTGCTTGAATTTTTTGACACCACTTTCCTTCTCTCACCAACGATCAGTGTCAGGAGCCATTACCTTAGTATTTAACATGCCATCTTTATGTTATTCGCATTTCTATCGCGTATATTATGAAAATATATAGTTTCAATTATATGCCTCTTTAAGGATCTCTCTCACATACGTTGTTCCTAGTACGGTTTATTAGGCTAGAGTGGTAGGGATGTGAACTTCATTGCTTTGCCAATGACGTTATGAGCCCATAATGAATGGTTAACGGGTAACACTTATCAGCAACTATTATTTAATTAAGGAACGACAGATAATCTGAATTTAGCAGGGTCTTTTTGGAGCACTTGCGCAAAGCATGGCTTCAAAATTAGCAAAAGATTAAATTCAACATTTCGAAGTATTTGTGGTGCAAGAGTTAAGGTATCAGCTTTTTAATTAGCCTTCAGGACACCATATATAGCATCCAACATATCACACAAAAACTTTGAAATTGTACTTTTGAGAAGTCATATAGCAGGGTAAAGGCCTGAATACTGGAAAGATTTAATGGTCCCATGTCAAATACTGACGTGACACGCCTGGGTTCCCTTGAGTCAGAATTGCCTCTTTAATGTGAATATCGGATTTTTTAACAGGGCTCAAATCACATATCTATAACTACTGGAAATCAGCTTTTGTTATCCAAAAGTGTTTCACACATGAGTCTTCGGCTTTACATATGCAAGATATTTAGTGGAGATCCTGAATAGCAAGAATGGAAATGCTGTTTTGTTCGATTTATTTGAAGTTGTGCAAACATATGTTAATTAACCTTCAGTGACTGTCATTTAGTATACGCGTGAAAATAAAGTTTAGAATACGGTACTCTGAACACGCAAAGTACTGAAAAGTGGACGCACACATCACATTTGCAGATCACTTCACATAACAGAATCACTACCCTATTGGCATAAAAACGCCTGTAAGCACTGATGACAATTTGTAGGCACTTATTGTCCACCTACAACAACAACTGAAAAAGACTCACTACAGTAACTTGAAGCATAAGGGACTTCATTTTTCTCACTCTAACGAATTAATTTATTGAGGTTATAATTTACACCTAAAAGATCCGATAAGGATTTTGCCTACTTGTTGTTTCCAATAAACATACGATTTAATTCCACAGATTCCGAACTATAGTCCCCGATTAACATATTTTTATACTCAGGATGCCACAAACTCACTCTTTCTTGGATTAAACTTATCAGCTTCTCACAATCAATATGTGAGAATGTCGGTCGATTTGACCGAAGAAAACAAATTGATTTGCATTTCACAGACTGACGTTCGAAGTATACAAGTTCGGGTGATGAGATCGTCTACAGTGTGACCGTGTTCATAGTGGCGTACTGATTTGAAAAGATCAGTCATCTTCGGCCAATGTCTATCGGCGGCGGAATCTGCCAATATCGGTGCCATTGTAACTGCAGCATAACAGGTTGCAGAAAAATATTGCAAATGTTGGTTCGAGAAGCATTGCTTTCTGAAGTATACTTCCTTTTAAGCAAACATGAATTACATTGAGTGTGAGAATGTGCGATGAATTCTCAAATTACAGAGCATTTGACTCTCATTTAAAACTTAGCTCGTCTTCCTCTTTCATTAAACCTGCATACAAGCTCTTGACTTTAGGCTTAATAGCAGTTCCAGAGAGAGACATGTGCTGTTGGTTGCAATGTTCAGTCCAACAGCTTAGCACTTTTTCCCCGTCTATCACCTCCAATTGAGATCTGGTCACTCTACGCACACTGAAGACAATTGAATGTTGAGCAGTTTTTCGAAGATTCCACATGTCACAAATAGTTCTCACACTAGATGCCCAAGTCCCAAGGGAGCTGAATGGAAAATATGCTCCCCTTTCTCATGGTGATCTTAAACTTTTAACATCGTTCCTAATGAGTAAGTCCTTTGTACACACTTCTTTCCATCAACAAACATGTTGTTTTTTTTTCCCCATTTACCCAACATCTGAAGTACAGGCCCTGTCAAGTGCAACTCCACTGTTCTACTAATCTGAACTTATGACTGACTTCTCAACAAGCACAACAGACAATGTGCTAACACATATCTGCAAGCAAAATTGCTTATATGCAAAAACAGAGATAACCAATCAATGTCTAATGGTTGGTTCGTTTGGGGAGAAAGGGTGCAAACTAATGTGTAAAGGGATCCAAATGTATTCGGAGGAGGATCAAGCGACATAATACTTCTGCCCACCTTATCTTACAAAATGAGCAAACAGGAAAAATCAGAGATATAAAAGTTCATACAGAGGCTTACATACTGAGGTGTCAAGTCATGGTATAGTGATACACACATATACAGATGGCAGTAGTATCACATACACAAGGTATAAAAGGGGAGTGCATTAGCTGAGCTGTCATCTGTACTCAGGTGATTTACGTGAAACGGTTTCAGACGTGATTATGGCTGCACGATGGGAATTAATACACTTTGAATGTGAAACGGTAGTTGGAGTTAGGTGGATGGTGCACTCCACTTCAGAAATCATTAGAGAATTCAATATTCCAAGATTCACAGTGTCAAGAGTACCGAGAATACCAATTTTCAGACATTATCTCTCACTATGGCCAACAAGAGTAGTGGTGTTTCTGTAGAATTTTCAGTGCTATCAGACAACTCAGTGCGAAGTATGGGGCCTACAATGAATATATTCGTTAGGACAGTGTGGCAGAATCTGGCGTCAATGGGCAGTAGTAGCAGCTGGAATTCAATGCGAGTGCCTTTGTTAACGGCAGGAAATTCCTTGCAGCGCCTCTTCTGGGCGCGTGACAATATCGGTTGGACCCTAGACAACAGAGTCCCGATTTCAGTCGGTAAGAGCTGATGGTATGGTTAGAGAGTGGTGCAGACCTCATGAAGCCACAGACCCAAGTTGTTGACAAGACACTGTACAAGCTGGTGGTGGCGCCATTATGGTGTGGGCTTTGTTTACATGGGATGGATTGGGTCCTCTGGACCAACTGCACAAATCATTGACTGAAAAGCTACTCCGAGAGCTTTGCAGTCATTCATGTACTTCATGTTCCTAAACGATGCAATTTTTGTGGATGACAATGTGCCATGTCATTAAGCCTTAATAGTTCCCAATTAGTTTGAAGAACATTCTGGACAATGTGAGTGAATGGTTTGGTCACCCAGATCACCGGACATTAATCCCGTTGAACATTTATGGGACATTGTCTAGAGGTCAGTTCACACAGAAAATCTTGCACCGGCAACACTTTCACAATTATGTATGACTATAGAGGCGGCATGGCTCAATATTTCTGCAGTGGACTTCCAACAACTTGAGTCCATGCCATGTTGAGGTGCTGCACTACACTGGGCATAAGCATGTCCAACGCGATACTACGAGGTATTCCATGACTTTTCACCTCATTGTAACCAGTCACTCTTGTGCATTATTTACTAATGAAACAAGAATGAGGGTGAATTATAGTGGTACCCAAAACACTCCCCCTCCACACACAGTAAGGTGGCTTGCAGAGTGCAAATGTAGTAGTGTACGTGCTACCAACAGCCCAGACTCAGTTTTATAGTAGACCTATTGTAAACACTGTGTCACGTACCCCACTGTTGCTCTGGCAACTTTTAGCACTCATTTTTTCGCTACCTTCGTTCCGTTACGTGGATGTCATTGATTGTTTAACTTACGGACATGAGTATACTACACATGTATATTTTAGCAATTTTAGTTCTCACTTCAATTCAATCTACAATAAAAATTAAACAGCAGTAAGTTGTTCCCACACATCCTCTTGGACAGTCTTGAAATTACACAAAAATCAAATACAATAGCTATTCTAAAGCCACAACTTAATTCCCACTGACTTGTAAGGCTTTTTAGATTAAATATGTTTTGCATGGATCATGTCCTAACTCTTATGAATTGTATTCATTGATGAGACTTAATGAATTGTAATGCCATATACAGGGTTATTACAAATGATTGAAGCGATTTCACAGCTCTACAATAACTTTATTATTTGAGATATGTTCACAATGCTTTGCACACACATACAAAAACTCAAAAAGTTTTTTTAGGCATTCACAAATGTTCGATATGTGCCCCTTTAGTGACTCGGCAGACATCAAGCCGATAATCAAGTTCCTCCCACACTCGGCGCAGCATATCCCCATGAATGAGTTTGAAAGCATCGTTGATGCGAGCTCGCAGTTCTGGCACGCATCTTGGTAGAGGAGGTTTAAACACTGAATCTTTCACATAACCCCACAGAAAGAAATCGCATGGGGTTAAGTCGGGAGAGCGTGGAGGCCATGACATGAATTGCTGATCATGATCTCCACCACGACCGATCCATCGGTTTTCCAATCTCCTGTTTAAGAAATGCCGAACATCATGATGGAAGTGCGGTGGAGCACCATCCTCTTGAAAGATGAAGTCGGCGCTGTCGGTCTCCAGTTGTGGCATGAGCCAATTGTCCAGCATGTCCAGATACACGTGTCCTGTAACGTTTTTTTCGCAGAAGAAAAAGGGGTCGTAAACTTTAAACCGTGAGATTGCACAAAACACAGTAACTTTTGGTGAACTGCGAATTTGCTGCACGAATGCGTGAGGATTCTCTACCGCCCAGATTTGCACACTGTGTCTGTTCACCTCACCATTAAGAAAAAATGTTGCTTCATCACTGAAAACAAGTTTCGCACTGAATGCATCCTCTTCCATGAGCTGTTGCAACCGCGCCGAAAATTCAAAGCGTTTGACTTAGTCATCGGGTGTCAGGGCTTGTAGCAATTGTAAACGGTAAGGCTTCTGCTTTAGCCTTTACCGTAAGATTTTCCAAACCGTCGGCTGTGGTACATTTAGCTCCCTGCTTGCTTTATTCGTCGACTTCCGCGGGCTACGCGTGAAACTTGCTCGCACGTGTTCAACCGTTTCTTCGCTCACTGCAGGCCGACCCGTTGATTTCCCTTACAGAGGCATCCAGAAGCTTTAAACTGCGCATACCATCGCCGAATGGAGTTAGCAGTTGGTGGATCTTTGTTGAACTTCGTCCTGAAGTGTCGTTGCACTGTTATGACTGAATGATGTGAGTGCATTTCAAGCATGACATACGCTTTCTCGGCTCCTGTCGCCATTTTGTCTCACTGTGCTGTCCAGCGCTCTGGCGGCAGAAACCTGAAGTGCGGCTTCAGCCGAACAAACCTTTATGAGTTTTTCTACGTATCCGTAGTGTGTCGTGACCATATGTCAATGAATGGAGCTACAGTGAATTTATGAAATCGCTTCAATCATTTGTAATAGCCCTGTACATACTACACACTATGATGCTTAATTGTAAATATTGATTCTATGTAGAATGCCTCTGCAGCATTAAATATTGGTGTATTTTTGATCTGGCACAGTAAATGTAAATTTCTCAAAGTCAGCTGATGATGATCGAGTTGGGTGCTTTTTTCCTTTCTTTTAAGATTCAGGTTATCTGGACCTTGTAAATATTCATGATGCAGGATTTAGTTGTTTGCTACAAATGGCTAGGAGCAATTAACAATGCTGCAATTAGCAATACTTCCACTAATGTGCATTAAATTCAAACTTAGAGTGATCAGATTGTCAGAATAATCACGCAGGAAATTTAGAAACAAGACATCTACTGCATGAATGGCATGCTTACAAATAATACAGGGAGTCCCAGGAGTAATGGTCAATATTTAGGGACATGAGAGGAATGATAATTTGAAGCCAAAATGTTTAGTAAACATGGGGTCTAAAATGCAAAATTTCATAGTAGCAAAGATGAACAGGTGCTCTTAACTCTTAAGGTATGCACTTTGGAACCGATGTTTACTGTACATTTTTTCTTCGTTTTGGTCCATACTACTACCTCTCAAAATATGGAAATAACAGAGTTTGCAGTAGAAGAGGCTTATTTCACAGCATCTAAGATGATGAATTTGTCAGAGCTCTTAAGATAAGCATTTTACCGCCCATGTTTACTAGACCCTTTTGTTGTAAATGATCTTCAGGGTGTACACGTGGACAAGGAAAAAAAATCCCGAATTTTTCCCGGTTAAAAATACACTTTTTCCGTGTTAAAACTTATCGATCCTTTGAATGGTTATGGGTTTATACACGGGCGTTGAATTTCCAGGCCGGAAAATATCTTTGATGTGCAGCAACATGTACGCTACGTATTTTCGTATTACGAAAGTATACATTGAAATTCCACCAGACACATGTTACTTTCCGAATCACTGAAATCGAGATTGCGATGCTTTTGTACGCCAGTTATTGCTCATGTCACGTGATCTCGCCAGCCGATGACAGCGGATATTCAGAGCATAGGACACATGATGTAGCCAGCCAACAGCAACGTCACTGTTAAGTAGCACGAACACACAAACAGGGAAAGTTAACAGTTTAAATTAATATACATAGTGCTGCTACAAGAAAAGCAAAGCGTTCACATATAATACTGGTCTCTGAGGTTAATAGGCTACAACAGAAGCTAAGCTTTAACATATAATGTTGATCTTTTTTGCGCGTGTTATACTGTACGATAAATCACACAAATGTGCCAGTAAAATTTTGAATAATGACATAAATGTCTTATCTTCAGGGTTCGAAATTCTTTTAAATGGCTCGCCATCAAGAGTTGATTTTTAAATGAGTCAAACTCTCCGTGATTTAATAAATTCATGGTACACTCTCGCACATAGTTCAACTTACGTAAAAGGATATTTACTTTGAAACTAACGCTTTTCAAACCACTATTCGCAATATTTTCCCGCGACCTGTTAGAAATAGGTTCGTTTCAGCAGTTGCCAAAGAGCGCAGATAACAGGCGACACCGCGCTTGCGCAGTTACCATGGCATAGTAAGACCGTATGTACGTACGAGTAAAACACTGAAAGATCATACATCATGTCATAAAGGAAACAAGACACCAGAGGATACTCCAAGAGCATCACAATTTCGTGAACCATACTAAAATGTGCACATTCAAAACGCATACGTAAAGTGCACATTCGTATATCCAGATTCCCAGTGAAGTAGACCTCGACCTTGCATTAAGCTTTTCAGTGTGATTTTCGGGATATAAATTTTCTTGGAGCACCAGTACTGTATTACATAGTGTTTGGTTCTTTATTATGGCATAATGCCATACGTGCTAGAAGATGAAAATGTGCACTTTGAAATGCTGCGAACAGTTGAAACTATCCAGTACTGTGGAATTAAACATTTCGTTTCATATACATTGACTGTCTCTGCCGAAAAGGTTAATAAAAGTCAAATTTCTTTAGCAAACAGACAAAAACAACTTCATTGTTCTGCAACGCGATTAATGCTTGACTGTCAGAAAGCTGGAAATAAAATAAAATCTGAAACTAGTAACGTATTTTAGCCTTCCGTAATTAGTGAATGTGTGTTCATTCATTTGATAGCGCCTGGCCACAGATATCCGTTTTGTTTTCATTTGACGTGAGAGTAAATGAAGGAGAAACAGCAAATTCACTACATGTAAACATGGGTCACGTGGAGACTACCCACTAAACTCGGACTGCCCTGCGCATCGTCCCCGGATCTAAGATAATTGCTAACCGGGTCGATACTACTAAAAAAAAATCGAATTTTCAAAAATATGTTCATCTTGTAGCGCACATCTTCCTGAAAAGTCTGAAACATAAAACATGTGTGTTAGAGGAAATGTAAGACATGTTGTTTGGTCTTAAGTGTGCCAAAGTGCAGTGCCACGCCTCTTTAGACAGCATTATTCTATCGCACGTCACTGTATTTCGTCCGTGGAATTTAAACGTGTATATTTAGTAATGAATGCCATCAAACTATATTCAGGACAGTGGGAATTGAAATGTCCTGTCGTGCCTCTCCTGCCCCCATTCGGCCGGTTTGACAGCCTGGCCGTCTTTTTTTTTTTCTTTAAAAAAACAAAACACCTCGCGATTAATAGCGGATGGGATTATTTGTAGTCGGGAGAACAAGAACTCTTCAGAAAATATGCACTATTTATTGCCTATTAGATAATAACTTGCTGTTTTGTGTGACAAAATTAAATATAGGTTACCTAAAACCAATAAAGACAAGCAAGTAAGTACAAATTACTTCAATCCTTAGCTCCTAGCCTTTTTTTTCTCTCTAATCTTGCTACAGCTTTACATGGCATGGTTTCCTATTACTTCATCAAAGTTCGTCAAACGATTTTTGCTACATGAAAAATCGAAATGTCGTTCTCTAATACTGAAAAAGCTGTTAACACAAATATGCCCCAAGACTGGTGTGGTTTCTGGATCTGATTATGTCTATTTTGTCACTGTCTGGCTAGATAAAACAAAATAGGCCTTTCTAATATTGCAGCAATTTTGTAACACACACTAAATAAACGAGACTTTTTTGGCACAAATGGCCATTTTTATAACAAAACAGAATATAATTCACAAATTATCAGTATCAAATGCCTATTAGGCCTACTACAAGCAAAAAGCGTAATGTTAGGAAATAGTTTCCATTCACAAGCACCAGTTTCTCAAGAATGAGATCAAAAAGTAGTATTGTGAAATTGTTATATAAATTTGGAATCATCTTATTCTTCATAATTTCTATAATGTCCCAATTTATTCTCCTTCCCCATTCTAAAAAACAATCTTGTCATCACAAATTGTGTAGCTATTCCTGTCATGGTCAAAATTTGTTCGCCGATTAACTTCACTAAGCCTGCTAGAATCACAGGTTTAGTTATCCCTCGATTATTCACTTTTTTTTTTTTTGAGGTTTTAGGGCGCACGACTTCAATGGTCATTAGCGCCCAGACTACGTTAAGAATGCACCGCGAGGCACAAGTTTAAAACAGCAACTAAAAAGTGAAAACACGATAAAAGACAGATTGACAGGCATAGGATTAAAAAAACGGCATAATCAGATTCCTTAGAGAGGTTTGTCAAGTTGATAAAACGAATAGCTGCTCGTGGGTCATCTGCTAAAATGGCATCTAGAGTACATGGCAGGCCAAGATCAAGACGCAGTGTGTTAAAATCCGGACAGGACGTTAAAATGTGGCGGACCGTCAGCAATTGCCCACATGGGCAGAACGGCGCCGGCGCAGCCATCAGCTGATGGCGATGGCTGAACCGGCAGTGTCCAATTCGTAACCGGGCAAAACGACCTCCTCTCGCCGAGAAGGGCGTGAGGAGAACGGCCAAGCCGCGGGAAGAGGTTTCAAGGCCCGAAGCTTGTTGTCCGTAAGTGCAGCCCAATCGGCATGCCACAGCGATAAAATGCGCCGACAAATGACCCTGCTACAATCTGATGAAGGGACACAACAAGAAGCTGTCCGAGGCTGGAGGACCGCAGCCTTGGCCGCGGCATCTGCAGCTTCGTTCCCAGGGATACCGACATGGCCAGGAACCCACATAAAGCTAACCGGAGAACCGTCATCCACCAGCTGCTGAAGAGAGCATTGGATCCGGTGCACGAAAGGGTGAACCGGATACGGATCACTGAGGCTCTGGAGTGCGCTCAGGGAATCGGAGCAGATGACATAAGTAGAATGTCGGTGTCGGCAGATGTAAAGAACAGCCTGGTAGAGGGCAAAGAGCTCAGCCGTGAAGACCGAACAATGGCCATGGAGCCGGTATTTGAAACTTTGTGCCCCGACAATAAAAGAACACCCGACCCAGTCATTGGTCTTAGAGCCATCTGTATAAATGAAGGTCATAGTAATGAACTTCGAACGAAGTTCGACAAAACGGGAGTGGTATACCGAACCGGGGGTAACCTCCTTTGGGAGCGAGCTGAGGTCAAGGTGAACACGAACCTGAGCCTGGAGCCAAGGTGGCGTGTGGCTCTCGCCCACTCGAAAGGTTGCAGGGAGTGAAAAATCAAGGTGTTGAAGGAGGCGACGAAAGCAAACTCCAGGGGGTAGCAGGGCAGAGACATACAACCCGTATTGACGGTCGAGAGAGTCGTCAAAAAAGGAACGATAAGACGGGTGGTCGGGCATTGACAGTAGCCGACAGGCATACCGACAAAGCAGTATATCGCGCCGGTAGGTGAGTGGCAGTTCACCAGCTTCAGCATGAAGACTCTCGACGGGACTAGTATAAAACGCTCCGATCGCAAGACGTAAACCCCGATGTTGTATGGAGTTGAGGCGGCGTAAGATGGATGGCCGTGCAGAGGAGTATACGAAGCTCCCATAATCCAGCTTGGAGCGGACGATCGACCGATATAGGCGAAGTAGGACGGTTCGATCCGCTCCCCACGACATACCACTGAGAACACGGAGGACATTTAGAGAATGGGTACAACGCGATTATTCACTGGTTAGGTGTTGTTACGTATTCGTACAACACGTTTTCCGTGTTACTTCCAGAATAGAAGTGGCTGCTAGCCGGGGGCTGTACAACTGGTCCTTACTAGTGTAGCGATCTGCCAAAATTTTTTTTGTCAAAATTTCATTTTCTTGGATACACTGAGAAGACAATATGTAATCTTTCTCACCTGTTATTCCTATTAGTCGTTTATTGCCATTCTGGTAGTCTGAATATAAGGATTTCGCTAGTAATTATAACAACGCTGATCATTTGCATATCCAATCAACCACATGATCAGACGGCAATTGGCATTCATCCGTTTGGCTTTACTCCGCTCAGCTCATATAGCCCCGTCCCCTTTTGTCTGGGGAAGTTTATTTCTAGATGCGATGAGGATGTGTTCAAAAACAAACAGGGATGCATTTTAGAATCATATGAATACTCGATAGACCAACATGCGCTGGATACTAAGCGCTTTGTGAAACAAGCTTTTTTCCCCCCTCAAGAATATGAATTTGGTGCCCCCTTTTCCCAGTAGCATCTAGCTGCTTGCTGCGACTGCTTGCACAGTCAACAACCACATTCCTGTAGCCAGAAGCGGGACAATCTACTGCTCAAACGCGACTATGAGTCTGCTCGCAACTGCTAAAACGAATCTCATGTAAACAGTTGTGATTTCACGCTCATCGGAGGCAACTTGTTGTTATGAAGCGTTGTATAGTCTTCCTAAAGCCTTTGACACATTTTGCTGTTGGCACACGCTTACATGAGCACTGTGTGGTGTTGTTGTTTAAGGCACATTTCCTTTGCAATTTAAGTTATTTTCATTTTTTCTCTCTTTTATGTTTTATTGTTGAAGAGTTATTCTGCAGTAGTGGGATACAGTAATATCCTTTGTCGGAGTACTGGTTCTTACCTGTGAATGTTACAAAAATTTAACTGAAAACTAAAGAAAGGAAAAATTCCTGGAATTCTAAAAAATTCCCAGGTTTTTCCCGGATCTCTCAGGTCGTATACACCCTGATCTTTCCTGTCATATAACTGAATATTGACCATTCCTCCTGGGGACACCCTACATGGTGAGTACATATTTAGAAATAAAGGTGGCAACTCCTCCTGGCCTCTACCTGTGCTAACCCACTGTAACCACATCATCAACCTAACAGTTTCTCCTTCCTTTGTTCTGTCACCCTGTCCCAATCCACCCCTGTCATCTTCATTGTGCACCACACTTCACTGGCTCCTATACCCATATGTAGCCCCCACCAACCCTCCCTCCCACATTCCTACCTTGCACACCTGCTGCCTCTCCGAGCCACTAGCTACTCGTCCCCAATCCCTACTACTCCTCCCTCCATGTATACCACTAACACAACCCCCATTGCCAGTCCACTGACCACACTGCAACCCCATCAGTGTGTGTCCTACTGGCACAATATAGATACAGATGGGTCCATACAATATGTTGCACACTAATGATGCATGTTTGAGGACTAAAGATAGAGGTTTGTGTGGATTAAAAAAATGCTATCTGATCTCCATTAAAGTTCTGTATATCATCTTAACCTGCCAATGCTCAGACAAAAAGGCTTGCACCTACCTTGAATTTTCATCTGCCGAAGTTCACATTCAGCTTTGATGCTAATTAAGGCTGGATATATTTCAATGACAGTCACATCACATTTCAGGTTTTTTTCCAATATACAAGTTGCATAAAGTATATTGGTTCCTTATTTATGTAGAAAGCCATTTGATGAGAAATGTCCATGTTACACATTACTATTCTCATTGTAACGAGCACTGCATCACTGACTTTTAAATATACTTAGCATAAAAGGTCACAGATTAAACTGTTTTATACCCAACATTACTTATGGCATATGTAAGTAACAAATGGGAGTAAGATTACAAAATGAAAATTCCGAAGACCACCTTTTCCTCAAAGAGCCCATTTACATTGTGGTTGCATTTCAAAATTGTGCGATAGAATTGTGTTACTGCAAAAGAAACAGGAATTCCTCAAATGTATCAAGGCAGCCACTTATAGGATGGAAACAGAATGCAAATATAAAAGTGTGGAAAATCAGGAAGAATAACATGTAGCCGTCCTTAACCCTTGCAGATGTTAAAAATGCATATATTCTTTCCCAGAGCACCATGCAGTCAAACCTATACAGTGCTATTTGTTCCAAGTGTGTGATAGTAACTTTGCTTAAAGCCATAATCATAGTTATTATAAAGATGATGTTACTGTGGCAACTTACAGCATTTGGCTCCTCAAATTATGCGAACTGTTATGCACTCTAGGACAAGCTGTTCCAACAATTCCCCATGGAACAGGTGTGCTCACTGTAGCAGTTCTGAGCCTATGTGGTGGAGGGGGGTTATGAGTATGAAATTGGCAATCGTGTAAGACGCAGCTGATGTATCACAGGCCTCCACTGTGCTGGCCCCTTTGATTGGTTGACTGGTTTGTGTGGGTTGAAGGGACCAGACTACAAAGGCCATCGGTCCCTTTTTCCATGACCATGAAAACCCACAAGGAATAAAAACAAGCAACGGAGATAACAAGGGATGACACAGAACAAGAATGACACAGACAAAGACCAGAAAAAAAGGGAATGAAAAGCACACAGAGTTGTACAGTGGTTGGCCGACCATGGAAACAAAAAGAAAAGCCAACCACCAAGAGAAACACTAGAAACCCCAATCTAAAACCGTAGGCCAAAGGCTAGACTCAACACAAAAAAAGACACAAACCCTCAGATCAAGCGATAAAAGCCCCACTGCGTGAATAAAACTCAAAACTAAGCCTGCCATGGCAGTGTCATCCTTTAAAAGTGCAGGGAGCATATCAGGCAGTGTGAACGTCTGGCAGCGTCGTCCTTTAAAAGGAGCCCGCAAGGAGGAGCACCACACACCAGTAGTCTCCTTGACGACCTGAAGTTTGTTGGGTGAAGGCAGGGTGCGCCATTCAGCACCCCAGGTACCAACGATATTCTGCCACAAAACTGACTGGAGATCACTATCCGAAAGGCCAATCTCCAGGGCCAGTGCACCGACAGCCTGTTTCGCCAGTCTGTCAACCTGTTCATTACCCGGGATGCCGATATGACCAGGGGTCCACACAAAAACCACGGAGCGGCCGCAACGGGCAAGAGTATGGAGGGACTCCTGGATAGTCATCACCAGACAAGAGTGAGAAAAACTCCGGTCGACACACTTAAACTGCTCAGGTAGTCACTACAGATGATGGACTCAGCTGGGCAGGAGCGGACATCCACAGAGTGTCGTTCAGAGTGATCCCCAAGAGTAAAAGCATAACCAACTTGATCAGCAACCATCAAACCGTCGGTATAGACTACGGCAGAGCTGGCAAACGTGACAAGGATGGAAAAAAGCGGCAGTGGGGGGCCTCAGGAGGGACTGAGTCTCTCGAACTTTGCGCCAAATCCAGCTGAAAGCATGTACGGGGCACACACCATGGGGGTATACGGACATGGGTCCGGAAAGGAGGTGCGAGAAGGAAAAACTTAACCCCTGAGAGTAGAGACTGGACGCGAATCGCAATCTGACACCCTGACCGGGGCTGCCGTTCCGGACGATGGAGGACTGAGTTGGGGAACAGGAGACGGTAATTGGGATGTCTGGGCAAGCTACAAACATGCGCAGCGTAAGCGGCCAGCAGTCGTTGGCACCGGATCCACAAGAAGATTGGTGACAGGGCTCTTGCAGAAATCTCCAGTGGCGAGTCGGATCCTGCAGTGAAGGATGGGGTCAAGCAACCACAACACCGAAGGCGATGCCGAACCATAAGCCAAGCTCCCATAATCGAAATGGGACTAAATCAACTTGTGCTGCAGTCAGAAAGGGGTCTACTGATCGGCACCCCAGCTGGTGTGACTCAAGCAACATAGAGCGTTAAGATGGCGCCAGCAAGTTTAAGCTGCTGAATATGAGGGAGTCAAGTCAACCGGGTATCAAAAAGCAAGCCCAAAAACTGATGCGTCTCCATCACAGCAAGAGGTTGGCCATCAAGATAAAGCCGTGGATCAGGGTGAACAGTGTGATACCAGCAGAAATGTGTGACGCAAGTCTTGGGGGCCAAGAACTGGAAGCTGTGCATGACGGCCCAAGACTGTGCCCTGCGGATAGCGCCCTATAGTTGCCATTCAGCAACCGCAATGCCATTGGAGCTATAGTACAGACAAAAGTCATCAGCATACAAAAAAGCAGATACGGACGTTCCCACAGCTGCAGCTAGCCCATTGATAGCAACTAAAAAGATGGAGACACTCAAGACCTTGTGGGACCCCATTCTCCTGGACTCAGGAGGAACCACGTGAGAGACCAATTTGCACGCGCAAGGAATGAAGCAAAAGAAAATTTTGAATAAAAATCAGGAGCGGGCCCTTAAGACCCCACCCATGAAGCGTGATGAGGATGTGATGTCGCCATATTGTATCGTATGCCATCCGCATGTCAAAAAAGAAGGCAACCAGATGCTGACAGCCATCAAATGCCGTACAGATAGAAGACTCCAGGCAGACCAGATTACTGGTGGCAGAGTGGCCCTTACGGAACCCACCCCGCCACAGAAGGCCCCAAGACTCAAGTAGCCAACTCAGACTCCGGCTCACCATGCATTCGTGCAACTTGCACAGAATGTTGGTGATGCTAATGGGGCGGTAGCTGTCCACCTCCAGTGGGTTCTTGCCAGGCTTCAGCACTGGTATGATAATGCTTTCCCGCCACTGAGACGGGAACTCACCCTCAACCCTGATCCGGTTGAAAAGGTCTAAGAGGTGTTGCTGGCAATCCACAGAGATGTGTTTGAGCATCCGATAGTGGATGTGATCTGGCCCAGGAGCCGTATCAGAGCAAGTGGCTAGGGCAATTTGGAATTCCCGCACAATGAAGGGAGCATTGTACAATTTGGGTGGCGTGTATGGAATGAAAGGCTAAGGCTCCGACGTTCCAACTGCTCTTTCAGGGAGCAGAAGGCCAGCGGGTAATTCATAGAAGTGGGACTCAGAGCGTAAGCTCTGCTAAGAGTTCTGCAATCATGTCTGATTCAGTATAAACTTCTCCATTCAGGGAAAGCCCAGGTACACTGACGGGGTCTGATATCCATAGGGTCACCTAATCTTGGTCCAAACCTGTGATGGAGATGTACGTATGCCAATGGTGGAGACATACCTTTCCCAGCACTCCTGTTTCCGTTGGCAAATAAGGCGACAGGCTCGGGCACAGAGCCACTTAAAGGGAATATGACATTGGAGGGCCCGCCTGCTATCTTGAATTACCTCAGCGATCTCTGGTGACCACCAAGGCACAGTCCTCCGCTGAGGAAACCCAGAAGAGCAGGGGATTGCGGATTCTGCCACAGAGACGATGCTGGTGGTTATCGTGTGAACCACAACATCAATGGTGTCTTGAGAAAGAGGCGCAACAGTGGCAATAGAGGCAAACTAGTCCCTGTCAGCCTCATTCAAAGCCCACCTTGGGAGGCACACAGGAGGGTGCTGCTGCGGCAGTGACAGAAACATCGGAAAGTGGCCACTACCACACAAGTCGTCGTGCACACTCCAATGGACGGATGGTAGAAGGCCAGGGCTGCAGATTGAAATGTTGATGGCTGAGTACATGCCATGTGCCACAATGAAATGTGTGGCGGCACCATCATTTAAGAGAGAAAGGTTGAACTGCACTAACACCTGCTCAACGACAGTGCCTCGGTCCATTGCCACCAATCCACTTCACAAGTGGTTATCGGCATTAAATTCGCCCAGTAACAGAAAAGGTGGTGGCAGCTGGGCCACCAGCGCAGCCAATACATGCTGCAGGATATCACCATCTGGTGGAAGATAAACACTGCAGAAAGTAACAGCCTGCGGTGTCCACACCCTAACAGCAACAGCCTCTAAAGGTGTTTGAAGAGGGACATACTCACTGTAAAGAGAGTGAAGAACGTAAATGCAGACTCCACCACATACCCTGTCATTAGCTGCCAGATTCTTATAATAACCCTGATAGCCATGGAGGGCGGGGGTTTGCAATGCCGGAAACCAAGTTTCCTGGAGAGCAATACAGAAGAAAGGGTGGAGGCTGAGAAGTTGTCAGAGCTCAGCAAGGTGGTGGAAAAAAACCACAGCAATTCCACTGGAGGATGACACTGTCCACGGCCGAAAAAGGTGTGAAGGCACCGAAGAGGCAGATTAAGCCACTAGATAATCAACCGCCACCCAAGGAGAGGCTGAATTGAGAATTAGTGTATATGAGGTAGGGGCGAGACTGGGGTCATCGGGGGATGCCAAAATCTGCAAATCGTCCTCAGACTCAGAGCTGGTAGGAACAGTGGGCACAGAGGCAACCTGAACCTCGCCCGTCTTACCCAGCCTATTCTTCTTCACCTCCTTCCTCGGCTCCTTAGGAGCAACCTGGGAGGGAGACTGACTCAGAAGGAGTTTCAGGGACAGACTAAGAGTGGGAAGCTCTTCGATCCACTGCTTGTGGCTCCTTGAACCACTGACTGATGTCAGCTGTTGCACTGGAGGAAGCCTTAGAAGGCAGACTACCAAGGGACCCTTTCCACGCGAGAGAAGCCGGAGGAGGCTGGCGTACCTCCGGGGCATGGGGGGGGGGGGGGGGGTCTGATATCCCCGTCGGTTTGGGGGGTTGGTCTCCCAAAGGAGGTACCTTGGGAGCACCAGAAGAAACAGTGTCCCCCATCACAGACAGGGAGGAAGAGACAGGGTGACCCCGAGGACCCACTACAGGCTTAACAACCACAGAGACAGCAGTCGCCACCGGGGGCAACGAAGTCGCAGTCACAGCATACGATGTAGTCATCTGCACTGGATGTAGGCGTTCATATTTCCTCTTCGCATCCTGATAGGTGAGCCTGTCCAGAGTTTTTACTTCCATGATCCGTCGCTCCTTATGGAGAGCAGGGCAGTCAGGTGAGCAGGGGGAGTGGGGCTTCCCACAGTTGACACAAGTGGGAGGAGGCACACACAGAGCGCCCGAGTGCAGAGGACAACCACAATCCCTGTATGTAGTGCTGAAAGTACAACGAGATGGCGTGTGACCGAACTTCCAACACTTGAAGCACCGCATAGGAGGAGATACGTATGGTTTCACACATTTTAGACAACGCTACCACTTCCCCAAACCTATCTTCAAGGTGGTCTATGAAAAACTAGGGCTTCGTTGCCTGAAAGGTCTCTGCATCAGTCCTGCAGCAAACTAGGTCCCGAGGCGAATACGGCTCACGAGAGCGAGTCGTCATACGATCCTCCCAAGGTGTGGCTAGGGAGAGGAATGATCGGGAATCATAGATCGCAGCATCAAAATCATTTTGGATGCGCTTAGAGATTGCTGGGCCTGAGTGCCCACCTGTGTGAGTTAATTTAACCAGTTTCACTGCGGGTCATCCGCCCTGATGCCACCCACTCTGATCAGGGGCTCTCTCCACAGGCGCCACCCAGTCGCAGCAAGGGCCACCTGGCGGGATGGCCATGGCTGGGAGTCCTGGTGCCCCAGCAAGGATGGGCACCTACTCCTTGGCATATGCGGGGAGGTCACAGCTCAGGCATCAGCAGTGCGATCCCTGTGTTGTCAAGGGGCTACCACAAAGAGGGTACTTGATAACCCCACCACGACAGACTGGCTACCGCACTGGATTTCAGGTGCCAAAATGGTCCAGAACTGTCAGAGGAGGGAAGGATGCTATGGTGCAGGAGACGAGAAGTAGGTAACCTAGAAGACTGAGGGGGCCAAGCCTGCCACACGACAATAAGCAGTATGCAAGATCTCAGTGCACAATTGACAAACAAGAAACACCACATAAGACGTCCTTCCCCAAATGGCACGCACTATCAACAGAAATTTAGAAAAGGTGGAAGTCAAACACGAGAGGGGGCCATCACAGAAAAGCCAAAACATTGGAGACTCCTTTTAGTCGCCTCTTATGACAGGCAGGAATGCCGCGGGCCAATTCTAACCCCCGAACCGGGGGGGGAGGGGTCCTTTGATTGTTCACAGTAAGCGACGATGCTCCAAAATACACCTGTACATGTGGGCATCGAGGGGGAGAAACAATGATCGAGAGATGAAACAGCCTCAGAATAATATTACTGACATGCATTTTAAAAGTTAAGGTAGGTACTTAGGAGATCATCATCAATTAGTTTGACAATATTCCAGAAGTCTGATTTTGAAGTTAAATTTTCTTATTGAGGAAAGTAAAGATACTAAAAATATCTTGTGGGGGTCTTTCATATAAAAATTCATAGATTTTGGATTACATATGTCCTTTTTCCATCTAATTCTGATTCAAACACTGAAAAATATTGAAATGATTCTTACAATTTTAAGAAAGATAGTAAAATAAGAGAAGCTATAGAGGTACCTGTTTAGTCTGAAAGATTACTATATAGAAAGATATAATCTGGAGTGCTGGAAATGCAGTGTATAAAACATGCCAGTTTGGAAAGCTGTGAATACGTACTCTCTTGTCCACACCACCAGGCTATCAGTTCGCTGCCTTCCACAAACTGGAGTTGTTATTGATATATTTCAAAATGTCATATGTGGCAACAATGATTTTTCTTGTGGATTCATCTTTCAAAGAATCTCCAAATTCGTTCAAAAATCCATTAGGTTTCTATTTCTTTTCAGGAGCCTGAGATGTGATAGAAATTGTAGAAACTTTCTTGCAACCTAATTCCTAGCTTCCTTTTATAACTTCATCTTGCTTGGCACTGCCAAGAATTTTTAAGCTAAACGTGGTGAGTTAATGCATTGTTGTTACTTCCCATTTATTGATTAAAAGTGGTTTTGTTCTCTTAGAAATGACATTTTACCTCTTCTTCCTAGAAAAGAGCAGTTCCAGCTTTCACAATACATAGAAATATACAGCGTTGGTGTTTTGGAGGCTAAAAGATCACGGAAAGCATTTTTAAATGGTGTCAGAAAGTTTAATACATCTTCCAATAGTTTTTGTCAACAGAGTTAAGCAAACTTTTTTTTTGTTTTTTTTTTTTTTTGTTTTTTTTGGGAAAATTACTTGAACTTCGAACCACTGAGTTAATTGACTCAAATATGTCTAGTTCGCTGCTCCATCATGTGTCCACATCTCCTTTCAATGACTTATGCAGTAGGGCCTGAAGGCCAAGATCTTTTAAAAAGTTGACACTTTGACAATAATTTATTAATTGCTGTACATCACACTGATCACTGGTATATCCTCTAGTTGTGTGCTCCAGCACGGTATTGAAAATAGGCACTAAGCATGACACACACTTATATTAACGAAGTGTGACTACAATGTTTGGACCTCTGTTGCTGATGCACAGTGCTGAATAAATCTGACCAGCATAATATAATTATCAGTCCATGTTTAATACTTTTCCCAGTTTTTTTCAATATCACTCTCAATCTCTTGTGCACAGTACTCGATCCTCAAGTTTTCCTTTTTCATTGCTAATGTGAAGTACAGTCACTACAATTATTTTACAATATGAATTACTCCCTAAATCAACTGTTAGTGCCTCTCCTACAGCTCCACAAACATTCCTCCTCTCTCTAGAAACAGCTCAACACAGACAGTTGGCAGTTTCCTTTAAATTTCTCCAGGTGGTGGTTGGATGAGGTAGCAATTCTTCAGCACTCACTGCACTGTATTTGGTTCCCTTGTCAATGAGTAACTATGACGTCACAAGAAAACAAGTTTCACATCCAACTTCGAAAGGTAAAATGTCTTTGCTTGCAAGTTTCAAGAGGTGTCATGTCTTCCATCCTTACATATTATAAATTATCGTTTTGCATACCGAACACACACACACACACACACACACAGCAGCCTAAAAATATATACCCAGGCATCTCAATATATAGGACTTTTCATGATAAATTAAAATGCTATTGCCCCCTTGGATTAATTTACGCAGCAGGACGGACTGGTAATTTGAGCTGGATAACTTTCTTTACACACCCCAATAAGAATATATATCGCTTCATAGAAATATTATTTTAGTATTATCTCATTATTTATTTGTGTAAAAATTATTGTAAGTCTCCCTTAAATTTTTGAAATTTCTCCAATACGCAAACCAAATGGATTGCAATGTACATCACGAGATGAATAAGTCACAATTCAGCTTGCTCTGCAGTAAGATAAAAGATGTTTGAAAACAAAGTTGGTAAGGACAGGAAAGGATAGCATCATTCAATTCTGCACGAAGATCTTGTATGAGTGACTATTACTTGAACCTCAGTTAACACCGAGATCTGGCTGTTATCACACTAAAGTGCTACTCTCTTATCAGAATATAAAACGCTATCAACTGTAATACGGGGAATTGAAAGTGCCCGCCACTGAGTGCCCAAAGTTCTTCAAAATGTTTAGCACACTCTGCAGTGAAGTGTACGCTGATATGAAACTTCCTGGCAGATTAAAACTGTGTGGTGGACCGAGACTCGAATTCAGGACCATTTCCTTTGGCAGGTATGTGCTCTACCGGAACGTACGAGACGAGGTACTGGTGGAAAGGTCGCAAGTTCAAGTTTCTGTCTGGCGCACAGTTTTTATCTGACAGGAAGTTTCACTTTTACAGTTCTTTAACATACCTTAGGCGAGGTAATCAGTCAAGTTTCTTGGCAAACAAGATAAGCAGGAATCCTACTGGTACTTTGAAAAAGAAAACATTGTTCCCCAGCTGCAAAAACATTAAGTAAAAAAAGCACGCATGATTTTATATACACATTTCTCAGACAAGATCTTTCATTTCTCCCCAGCCATCTCCAAATCATTCGAAGTTGATGAGCTGTAGTTGAGAGGCTGGAGCTAAAAAGAAAAATGTAAAAATTGTCAAGAAACCAGCAATTCCTTACCACAGACACTATCGCAAAAAGTGTGGCACTTCAACTTGCCTCAGAGACTCCAGTCTCTCACAAGAAGTTATGTGGAACATTGCTGGAGAACAGTATTCAACCAGAATACATTATTATTGTTAATTAAATAAAATCAAAATAAGATAATGACGACTTGTGTAGTTTTGTATTTTGAGAATTTTGGATGTTCAGACAGTATAATTTGTCGTAAATTCAAATTTATTTTGACCTAATGATCAAGGTACACGAGTTGTGGCAACAAGCTTTGAATATATCAGCAACCAAAATAAATAAAAAAAAACACACACACACACACACACACACAATTTTACGGTGACAAGTTATTTGACAAACAGATTGCAATGATACAACTTTTTAGATACCCCAATAAGTATACATAGCTGTTCATAGAAATATCATACCTAGATCTCCATGAATACCCAAATTTATCATATCCCAGGGGTGCCTGCAGATTTGCATAATTTTGGCCCCATCCAATTCTTGTTGCTGAGCCTTCTGGCATATCCTCTATAGTAGCTTCGTAATACCAGATACCTGCGGTAACAGCTGTAACAGAACAAACATGCCCTCCAGACCAACACACACATTGCTATAAATGAACAGAACTACATATTTTACTTATTCTTTTGAGTGGTGAATATGCTCCACACTTTAAGAGCTTTCTTCATATACACTTGAGCAAATAGAGAGACTGCAAATGACAGAGAATGAGCTGGATTCAGCTCACTAAACTGACAACTCAATGCTTCTATTACTCAGTGAATTGTCACTATTACTTGTGAATCATTTACAATCCACCAGAATTTTTCCATTACCATATTTAAATGCTTTATTTAAAATTAGTCAGGTGAATGCCCAAAAGCAGGGTAACAATGCCAACATCTTTGCTGAGGGAATTTCTCTTTCCAAATTAGCAAAAGAATTTGTAAAGCGAAATTTTTATTTTCAATTTCTTCTGCAACTTAAAAGTAACTAAAATGGTACATGCTACTACTAATTCTAAAAGGGCCACAAATTTCATAAGTTGATCCTTTCTCAGGACAAAAGAGTGCAAAGCTATGTCCCCTCAAATATGGGCAAGGCCAATAAAACATGGAGACCAAATGGACTACACTCAGTAAAGCACTGTAGTATTCAAACCACATCTGACAGCAAAATACTCTCATTCAAAGGATATCAAGAATACATTAGTTGATAATTGCATTTTTTATCAAAGCAAAGATATTTGTATGCTGAAGCACCCAAGTAAGCTACAGCTGCAGTTTTTGTTTATACACAGGTTTTGTCTCTGGTCTCACAAGCTTTGTGGAATGAATATTATCTGTGTATTTAACTGTGTTGACTAGTGTCAAGTAACTTCTTCTAAGCATTTGCGTATTTTCCGAGCATTTGTGTTGTATGAGCTTACTTTATAGTTTATTGATAACCACAAGCAGTATAGTGGCAGTATTAGATACAATCTAGCAACTGGTTGGGTTAGTGTGGTACAGACAAACATAAATTAAAGGTGAATAGGGACTGCACCTGTTGTGTACAGATGCAAGAGGAATTGGCCATTGTCCGGAAACAACTGTAAGTTGTGTTCACCAAGGCCAACAGGTTGCTACCTTGGGCAGCCGTGATAGTGGGACACCGGAGATAAATTGTTTGGGATCTCTGATGCCACAGCGCCTTCAGGTTTGCTTGTTCTTACCAGTTGACACACACCTGTTGGTGAAGGACACACAGCGGCAGGGTTGTGAACCTCTGGGCAGAAGGTGAAAGAGGATACTGGTCACGCAGCTATCCCCTTGCACCTTAAAAACTGATCCAACATACTGCCCACTGATGAAAGTTTATCTAAGCCAGAACAGGATGCTTTGTATGTTGGAACTGGGAGCAATCTTCCTGAAATGTCCTAATAAGTGAACAACATTAGGAAAGTGTCGAATCCCTTTACAGAATTAGGAGACAGGTTGGGAAGGACGATCAGTGTCCACTCTTCTTGCTGGGAGGTCACACCGAAGATGTGAAGGAGGCTTTGCTGGTAGAGTCTGAGCACAACAGATGCACCAAGCCGCAAATCAAGGCTTCGTTGGCAGCAATGATGCCTGCCACCTTCTTTCAGAGCCTATTTTTGATTCCTACAAGATGCTGGCCATTTGGTGAAGACAACTACCCTCACATTCAGGGTGAAAGCAGAGCTAGCATTTTGCAACATCATTCCCAGAACAGACTGCAGCACTCTGGTTTGGAGTCAAGTGGGAGGCTCAACCCAGAGACTCGTATGATTCTGTTACGATCATGCATACAGATTTCTTAGCCTCTGCTATCAACTGTGTAGTTAAAGGATCTCCTTCATAGGACAGGAGAGAAATGCTTCTACAAACCTGATTCAGATACGTTCTGGTTGCAAACAAGAAAGAATACCAGCCTCATTAATTAACCCTTTCACTGCTACAGATGTGCTAGCCACAGGCTTTCTGAGTGTGATGTCACTGTGGCATAAGCTGACTACCTGCAACAGGACCTTTCCACCTGTGACTGGTTTCTGCCTGCTGTATTACCTGTATCGGTCTCTTTGCGTCGCGCTGAATATTTTGGTCGTAGCTTGCGAATCCAGTTAGTCTGTGCTCTTGATGCATGCTAACACAATAATTCATTCACAAATAAACTGCTTGTTGGAACACACTTCTGTTGCATCTGAATATATTTCAAATACATAAAATTAATTGTTCTCTGGCAAAGCTCAGGGACAGAAATTAACGTTTCCGAATGCAAAATCTTTCCTTTACATTGCAATAATTTGATCACATCATAACAAGATGAATCTGTAAAATTTTTTTATTAACTGACACTATGAATGCTGTCTCTCTACTTCGTGAATGGAATAATGCTGCTGCGTGTGAAGAATCAGATCTAGCACACTATTTCATCTGGAGACACACTTCAAACTCTGAACCTTTAAGCTTCTGAATTCTTTTTACAACATGCAGAACATATTTTCAACCCTTCTATATGTCCCTAAACAACTTCTACAGACAAAAATCACAACATCCAAATATAACTTAAGTCCACTCTAAGCAGATGAAAATGTACAAATTTTGTGCCACTGGTGCAGTGTGCACTATGTAATTACAATATGTACAAAATAGATACAGCATTCGAAACAGCAAGTCTGTTTCTTGCCAGAATACTTCTTCACTTGGAGAGGCACTCCAAAGTGATGAAACAATTTTTTTAAATCCTTTCTACAATGATCAGTAGGTATTTTCAATCCTTCCTTACAGCCTTAGGCAGGTTTCACAGCCAATAAATCAGAATAACCGAATATAATTGTTTCCATCATGTTGGAATAACTTCACCACATCACAAAATGATGAATAAGTGCAGTTTCTATTTAACTGGGGAATGAGTCCTGTGTATTTGGTGTTTATTGATTTTTTTTTTCCAACGGTCTTCTTGGTTTCAACTATGTGTGTTGTTACATGTGGTCCACATTCATATTTCTCCCATCACACCACCTGATAGCAATCATTTTTAAACTGAAACTCAACTGCTCTTCATTTCAGTTACCTCTGCAGTTTTATCATGTTGTTCCTGTTATGAACAGTGGCAGATGTGGTTGTTCTGTGGTTGTGAAGCTACAGGAATAGGCCTGGGCTGGAAAGCCATTGCCAACATAGTTTATGTCTCTAATTCGTATATGATCTTGTAACTCTTGCCACTATGTTGCCAGTTTTCTCCAAATTGTGGGACCAAATTTCTGTTGTAGCAACAATATATGCAGTGAATTCCAAAATGTACTCAGTCTGACAGTCACACACAACAAATGTCTAGTCTGTATCTACTTTGCCTGGATAGAATAAATTGTTTAAAAGATAATCAGCCTTTTATCAATGAAAAGCTTCTGATGTGGACTAAACATGCTGCAAAATTCATACAAATTTCATCAATAAAATTCCAAATTTTGAATGAACTGTGACCTCCAGTATCTGCAAAGTTGTCACTGAAGTGTAGCACTTTCAAAAGTAAAATAAAATTGTCTTGGGACAGTGTTTTGCTGACTGGAGTGTTAAATATATATCTATGGACCAACAATCACTTATTTTCAACTTTTGAGCTTGAGCCATTAGAAGACAAATAGCAACAAAACAACAAAGTTCCTAAATCCAGTATCATTCCACCCTGACAGCCAAGAACACAGAAATTCACAAGTATTTGCCTTGCTGTGTATATAAAACCAATTTGTTTCGTCTGCTATGAAATGAAACAGGTATTTCGATGGGAATATTGTAAAAAATTATAGAAAGCATGAGTCATTAACTGGTTGACATTTGTGCGCTGAAGCTGACTCTTAAAACACATGCTTTGATTACTCGAAATCTGTTTCAAATCAAAAATTTCACTGAAGTATGCTCTTTTCTGAAGTATTTTGCAATCGCTGTCCGTTTTTTCAGATTCTCAATATCTGCCAACTGCACCACTTGTAGAAACATCAAACTAGTTTGCTGTACCAGCCAATGTACAAGACAGGACTATTACTTGAGATCCGATTGAAGATTCATCAGTGCTACTGACATCAGAGAGAAATCACTTTCATTGACACTCCTGGAGAGTGACTATGGAACTGACTTGCTTCTTCAGTTTCTTATTGAAAATTTTGTCAATGTTAAAATCAAGTTCATTATTTAGGGCTACAGTTTTTATTTTATTGAGTTCCTGGTCATAGTAGTCTTGGGACATGGGGATAGGAAAAAGACAGTGGATCATGTGGAATGATTGGTTGGTTGGATTGGAGAAGGGACCAAATTACACCGTCATCAGTCCCTCAGACCTTGGAATAACTAAAACCGATAAAACCTCACACTATAAGAGGGAACTACAATGGTCATAAAATTACAAACTATTGACAGAGAAGGGTGGAAAAAGAGAGGAGGGAAAGAAAGTGACTAATGACAGGGGCATGAAGGACAAAGCACAGGTAGACAAGATAGACACTCAAGATAAAACTGACCTCATAAAGAAAGGAGGGGGAAGGCAGCAGGCGGGGGTGAACCAACAAGCCCAGTCAAAGCCAGTCCAATCGGGGCGAAGGAGGAGCAAGACAGCCTGCCATCCCCTCCAAACACCGATAAGGTTGAAGGTCCCGCCCTTAAATAAATAAAAACCCCAATCACGAAGAAATCGTAAAACTAGATCAGCCAAATGAAAACAACGGAGCATCCACGTTGATCAAGGAGAGAAAGGGAGTCCTGGATAGCTATGACCAATGAGTGGCGAGGGAAGCACTGGCAGACAGCTTGTAAATTGCTCAAGGAGTCACTACAGATAGTGAAGGACAGTCCTGAGCAGAAGCCGACATGGTGCAGTGCATGCAAGATGGCTACCAATTCTGCAGTAAAAACACTACAGCCATCTGGCAAGGAACGAGGTTCAGTGTGTCTCACATGTGTGTTAGCATAACCAGTGTGACAAGCAGCCATGGAACCATCAGTATAAATCACTTTGAAATCCTGGAATGAATTGAGCAGACAGTAGAACTGGTGGCAAAGTAGAATTCGTGGCGAAAGGCCTCCGGAGGGACAGAGTCCTTTGAATTGATGGAGAGATCAAGACATAGCTGTGGCCGAGAGACGCACCATGGAGGGGTATGTGCGTGAGCGGAGAAAAGAGGCAGTAAAGGGAAGTGCTGGAGCTCAGGAAAGAGTGACTGAATGCAGGCAGCCATGGTAAGCCCACATTGTGGCTGCCTTCGAGGGAAGTTGATCTCCATGTCTGGATAAAGGAGACCATAATTAGGGTGCTTGGGGGTGCAGCGAATGCAGAGCGCATAAGATATCAGCTGTTGTTGGCTCAAAACTCGCAGCGGTGGAATCCCCGCCTCTGCGAGAAGGTAAATGATGGGGCTAGACCAGAAAACACCAGTCGCAAGTCGTACCCCACAATGGTGGATGGGGTCTAGTATCTGCAATGTCGAAGGTGACACAGAACCATAGACAGGACACCTGTAGTCTAAACGAGACTGGGCCAGCGCTTTGTGCAATCTCGGGAGAAACAGTGAAAACCACCTTGTGTCGATGACAAAAGGTCGTGGGATTCAAGGACCCAAAACAGCCGTCGACTCCCTTGGTAAGGGGGTGGCTTCCCAAGCTTCAACACTGGAATAACAATGCTTTCCTGCCACTGGGTAGGAAATACCCCCTCACTCCACAGACAGTTGAAAAGGGTCAGTATACAACAGTAGCCAGCCACCGTAAGTGTTGGAGCATTTGGTTATGTATCCGATCTGGTCCAGGAGCCGTGTCGGGACAAAGGGCGAGGGCACTGGTGGATTCCCACTCACTAAATGGGGCATCATAAGGCTCCAAGCAACGAAAGACAAAGGCAGTCGTTCCGAGTCCTCTTTCAGGAGGAGGAACATGAGAGTAAACTGAGTCGATGCAGAGACTTGGGCAAAGTGTTGAGCAAAATGCTCTGCGACATTTCTGGATGGGCAAAGACAACACCATGCACAGAAATTCCTACAACACTGGTGGGAGGACGAGGGCCAAAAATTTGCCTGAGTTCCACCCAGACTTGGGAAGACAGGCTGTGCAGTCTTATGGCAGCCATATATTGCTCCCAGCAAATCCGTTTCTGAAATTTGATTAGGTAACGGGCCCAGGTGCAGAATCGTTTAAAGACCAGAAGAAGGGCAGTAGAAGGGTGCCGCTTGAAGTGTTGAAGAGCACAGCAGCAGTCTTATGGCCACAGCAATTTCCGGAGCCCACCTAGGGACCATCTTCCGATGGGGTGAACCCGAGGTAGAAGGGATGGCTGAAACAACTGTGGAAAGATCAGGGGAGTCAAAATGTGTGGAGACTCATCAATACTACTGTGTGGTGGTACAGGGGGATGGTAGCAGAGAAGGCCCACCTGGGAGGGTGATGGAGCGAACAGGTCAAAATAATTGAGTAATGATCGCTGTCCCGTAAGTAATTGTGGACACCCAACTGAATGGAGGGAAGAAGGCTGGGGCTGCAGATGGAGAGGTCAATGGCTGAGAAAGTGCCGTGTGCCACACTGAAGTGTGTGGGAGCACCGGTGTTTAGGAGACAGCCCTGCCAGAACAGCTTCAACTGAACTGTCCTGCACTGGGCAGTAGTCGTGTGACTACCCCAAAGAGGGTTGTGGGCATTAAAGTCCCCTACAAGCAAAGGGAGAATGGAGTTGAAGAAGGGTGGTTAGGGCAAGGGATGTGGGCAGCCTGTCAGGCAGGAGGTAGAGATTACCGATTGTGATTGGAGTGGCCAGATGGACCCTGACAGCAATTGCTTCCTGAGTGGTATGGAGGGGAACCCATTTACTAACAATGTCCTTGCGGACCAAGGTGCAAACACCACCAGAAGCCAGGAAGGGGCCAATTCGGTTTCAACAGAAAGCATGGAACCCACAAAGGGTGGGTGAGTAAGAATTGACAAAACGGGGTCTCCTGGAGAGCACTGCAAGCACCAGAGTAGGAGGAAAGAAGGGGCTGCAACTCCAGGAGGTGACACAAATAGCCATTACAATTCTACTGGAGGATTCTCAAGCTGGAGTCCAAATGGGAAGCGAACAGACCGGAGCCAGTCATGCCGCCGAGTCGCTATCAGTCACCGAAAGGATGGAGTAGTATCCATATAGGTGGGGCCAGGCACTGTTGGTTCATTGGCTGGATCAGGAGAAGGCGGCACCTCAGGGGGTACCGGAGAGACCTTCACCTTGTTCTTATTTCTGTTTCTTCTCTTGTGAAGGAAGAGAAGGGCAGATTGCAGTGAAGTCGGGCAAGGAATTACACCTGGCAATCTTGGTGCCAACAAGCCGCGGATCGCGCAGCCGATGTGGAGCTGCAGATCACCTTTCAGGAGGTGCCAGGAAGAGGAGTCCTGGGAGGGAGCTCCAGTTCCAGCGGCTGCCGAAGAAGGGGAGCACTTCTCCGGTGGGGGAGGGGCAGCAGCACTCGAAGGGATGGGTGTGGCCACTGATGTGGAGGTGGAGGAGGAGTGGGAGAGTGAGGGTTATGCGGGAGGTGTGGGGCGAGTGGGGCAGGGCTGGGAAGAGGAGGGGAATGGACGTAAATGAAGCAAAAGTAGAAGTGTACTCTTGAATCCGTCGTTCTTTCACGTACACCAGGCATGCTGGCGAGCGTGGAGGATACTGCACATTACAATTTATGCACATTGGCGGGGGAGCACAGGCACTCCCCTCGTGGATGGGGTGACCACAGAGGGGATCATTGGTGCAGCGGGAAGACATGTCTAAACCCTAAGCATTTGAAGCATCTCATCAATGGTGGAATATAAGGTTTTACATCACATTGATACATCATCACCTTTACTTTCTCTGGGAGGGTATCCCCATCGAAGGCCAGGATAAAGGTGCCATTATCAGTGCAATCGTTTTTACGGCCTCGCTGGACACTGCGGATAAATCGGACTCCTCACCGCTCAAGGTTTGCACGGAGCTCCTCATCAGTTTGGAGTAGATGGTCCCGGCAGAAAATGATTCCCTGTACCAAGTCCAAAGATTGGTTGGGTGCAACGGAGACTGGGATGTCACCAAGATGGTCACAAGTACACAGGGCTTCAGAGTGGGCAACAGAAGATGTCTTTATGAGAAAAGAATGGGACCGCATTTTACTCATGGATTACACTTCGCCATACTTATCTTCAATCGCCTCCACGAAAAACAAAGGCTTGGTCATGGCAAAACTTTCACCATCTGTCCTGATACAAACCAGGTACCAAGGGAAAGGTTTCAACCCAAGCCAGGAAGCTTGACCCTCTTCCCAGGGGGTGGCCAGGGAGGTGAAGTCTGAAGGATCAGAAGGCGTGTCATGTCTTCTATCACTCTTAAAGATGGCCACAGAATGGCCAGGATGATGAAGCTTTTGTCACTTCATGTCGAAGGCATCTGCTCTAGTACCACCCACTTGGACCAGGGGCTCGCCCTGTGGGTGCCACCCATCCACAGCAAGGGCCGTCTGGCACAGCGGCCATTGCCAGGAGTTCCGATGGCCCAAAGTGATGAGCACCGACTCCTTGGCATACATGAGACGTAACAGCTCAGTTACTAGCAGTGTGATCCCTGTGTTGTCAGGGGGCTCAGCCAAGTGGGTACTTAACAGCCCCACTACATAGACTGGCTACTGTGCTGGTGACCTAGCATGAAGGGGGCCAGGGTGCAAGGGGAAAAGGGGGCGGGGAGGTGGAGAGGAGCCTGAAACATGGAAACTAGGTTGGGAGTTCATCCCCAAATGGCTCACACTGAATGGAAAACGTTGGAAATGGAGGTCGAACCCCAAGGGGACCAAAAATGCCGAAAAAGGGATGGAAACAGCAAACTAAACAATAGCACATACCAAAACAAAGCCGGGAGGATAGCCAGGTCGATATAAAGAAGTACACCAAGAGGGAAAGGAAGGGGCAGGGAGAAAAGAGCAAGGACAGGGAGGCAGAGGAACAGGAGCGGTAATGCAGTATGGAAAAAGGAAGGAGACTGCAATAGCTCGGGGCCCTGTGCGTGCCACACACGTACCCACAAAAGGAACTGTGGGCCCCCTGGGGGGGATCATGTGGAATGCTGCATTTTTGCAGGCTGTAGATGTTAAAGAGGAAGCTGGATTGAGTGTCTCCCCTTGCTTACAGAAATGTTCATGGACAAGTGGGAGACTGACTTTTGTACATGTGAACCATAAGCAAAACATGTTGTGTATAGGTGCAGTTATGTCGATGATATTGTCTGTATGCCAAAAGGTTCCACCAGACAATTCCAGAACTTCATGAAAAATATAAATCAATGGCATACTAGTATAAAGGACAGTAAGCAGTTGGTGGTTTCCATAAATAACTTCCTAGATATGCAGCAATGCACAACATGATCCGCCATCTCCATCCTATTCCTATGTGCCAATCAAGAATAGGACCTGACCCTCAATAAAATAAAAACAATCAGCACAAATAATGAATTTGATTCCAATCAATTTCAATTCTTTATTGCACAAGAACCAAACGTTGTAGAGATATTATAAATGTCATTTTGAAGAGAAACCCTGAAAGTTTTTCTTCTTCTTCTTCTTCATGTATACCGCCACAGTGTAGTTTGGTAATTTGCCAATAGTCAGCACTAATCGCAAACATGGCGAGTTCAGTTGCCAGTGCACTTTGCCGAGAGCACTTCTTGGACATGTTGCAGCAATGGCTGGTGCCTCAAATGCAAACACTCTCCGTTCATCTCTCAGCAGGATGGGGCTCCACCCCATTTTCAACATGAAGTTCGTGGGTACCTTAACACGGAGCTGCTGCATCGATGGATCGGCAGTGCTACAGAAGGGGACAGCTGTTTCATGAAATGGCCTCTCCGATCACCTGATGTCACTCCGTGTGACTTTTTTCTGTGGGTACATATTAAAGATATGGGGTATGTACCACCTCTACCACATGATGTAGCAGAGCTCTGGGAGAGAATACGGGAAGCGACAGCCAGTTGACAATGCCAAGCAGGGACGGGTATGTCAAGAATTCGATTACTTTATTGATGTCTGCCGGGTCACTCGTGGTTCGCGTATCAAATGTTTGTAAAAAGACTTTCAGAGTTTCTCTTCAAAATGCAATATGTATTACATCTGTACAATGTTTAGTTCTTGTGCAATAAATAACTGAAAAGTGTTCTCGGACTTTATGTACACCCTGTATTACTGACAAAATCCTCAATAAAAAGCTGAAGAAGCAAGTCAGATTCTTAATGTACCTAGTGAACAATGCAGACAGTCCGAAAAGGAAATGGTGCAGTTTACCTTTTAAAGGTAGAACTTCAAATAGTATACGGGCAAAAGGTTTCTCTGTGCTTTTCTATGTCCAACAGACAGTAGGTAGATGTCGCCTCAATTCAAAATACAAACAACCAGCTATCACGAAAAGTGGGGTTTATAAAATTACCTGCTGAGAGTGTCAGTCTTGCTATATTGGACACACTGGCAAGTCAATCTACATTAGGCTCAGACAACACAGAAGCTGGAGATGCGTGCTGGAACAATGGGAATGCCAGCCACGGAAAAGGCATCCCAATCCGCATTAGTAAAGGTTCACCTAGAGAGGTGACCAGGCGAGTGATGCTGAAGAAAAGATAAGAGAATCGGTAAATGATCACTGTCATATGGAGGGGTGGAACTGAAGGCTACAGATGGAAAGATCAACAGCCAAGAAAGTGACATGTAGCATCCAAAGTGTGTAGGGACTTCAGTGTTGAGAAGGCAGAGATCAAGCTATCAGCAGGTCTTCAACAATCGTGCATCATTCAATGGTCACAGTACCTCCCCACAGAGGGTTATGGGCGTTGAAATTCCCTAGAAGGGATGGAGGAGGGAGCTGTTCAAGGAAGGTTAGAAGAGCAGGAAGTGTAAGAGGCTGGTCTGGGGGAAGACCTATATTTAAGAATTGCATATTGTTACAACAGTGTCTAAATGGTTCTGAACAGCCACTGCTTCCAGTGTGGTTTGGAGAGGAATCCAGTGTGGTTTGAAGAGGAATCCAAGAACTAACATTGTCTGTGCAGACTTACAGACACACTACTGGAGCCTCACAAAGGGCCAACCCAGTTCCAGCCTAAGGCTTGGAAACCACATAGTGTCATCAAACAAGTATCCACAAAATGAGATTTCTGCAAGGCAACATAAAGTACCGAGTAGAGAGAAAGAAGAGACTGTAATTCTGGAAGATGATGATACTAATCATTATACAGTTGACCCCGCTTTTCCACTTTTCAAGTGACTTCAAAAACATGGTGTGAAATGCGGGAAAATGTAAAATGTTGCAAATAACGTTTTCAGCTGTAAAGGTTACATATAGGGTACCCCCTTGAATTTTTGCATTTTATGTATGATAGGAGGGACTTGTTTATTATCTAAGACAAGTTTAATATATAATAAAAATCACTGATGCAATTGAAACTGATAACTGTCTGGGAAGTAGAAGTATGACTCAATTTCATGTCATAATCGATGTTTTTGGAAAGCATGCGACTGTTTCTTTATTTAAACAATGAAACACTACACCAGTTATATATTTTATTCCATGCTTAGCACGACGCATTTCAAGAATTTTTTCTCGTTATCAAGTGCTAATATTTACAAAATTAATTTGTGTAGTGTTTGCATATGTATTGTTCTGCATCTCTTGCACTGTAGTCGTCTTTTTCAGGTTATCAGGTACCGTGCCTCCTAATTTATATAGAAAACCAACACTTGCACCATTTGTTTGCGTAACATGACAAAAAATATGTATGTAAATACTGCACTTGACAACGAGAATAAATTTTTGAAACACATTTTGCTCAGCATGAAAAAGTATGTAACTTGCACTGTTGAAACCAAAACTATTTGAGCAATGCAAAGTGATTGAAAAGGTCAACCAGCACAACAAGTGGCGAAACAACGAAACACGTAAAATATGGCTCAACAAAGGTGTCATGATTACAACAATGACGAAACTGCACATGTGCAGTAGAGGTAGCTTGGAAATGGTTGCGATTGGCCATGATATCTTTATTCGAACGAAGATATTTACTCCCATTAGGCACCACGTCGAGTAGAGCTTGGCAGCGGCAGGAGATAGGGCAGGAATTGTTCCAACTTTTACACATTTACCAGTTCAAATCCACTGAGTAGAGCACCCTGATGTCAAGAAACTTAACCACATAACGTTCGTAAACACTACTTGATGGCCACCATCATGCCAGCGTCATTTTATGTCAGTTTTGCCTCTGTGAACATTTTTTTTATCAAGCATAAGTCGCGGGAGAGGTAAGTATGTTGACACAAAATCGGCCGTGAATGAACATTGTGGGCCTAGGAAATTTGACAGGAACAATAAAAAATGTCATAAGTGGTGGGAAAAACGTTAATTCCGGGAACTTAAAAGTGGGGTTACATTGTAATTCCATTGGAGGAGACTAGTTCAAGAGTCCAGAGTCTGAAAGAGACCAAGCGGCCTTGAGGTGCACACACACAGCACGTATTGTGTGTCTGATTCAATGTTACAGACTTCTTGTTCTGGTTCTCCAGGCAGGAGGGCTCCAAAAGGTGCCAGGGAAGATGGGTTTTTTTTTCTCCAGCCAAGGAGAAGGAGTGGTTCCGGGAAGGGGAGGGGGGGGGGGGGGAGAGGGAGGAGGAGGAGGAGGAGGAGGAGGAGGAGGAGGAGGACGAGGAGGAAAGGACACAACAGAAACAAAAGTAGATGTTAGACAGCAGGTAAATTTCTGTCAGACCTAAGAGTTGGAAAGGTGGCCATGAGTTTTGAATTCCTGAAGCTTCCTTTCCTCTTTACAAATTTGGCAATCTGGCGAGCGAGGAGAATGCGGCTGGAACAATTCATGCACTTGGGTGGTGGGGTGCGTGGACTCCTCACATGGAGAGGGCAGCTTTAGTCGCCACAAATAGGAGTTGCCTCACATCACCTAGGCATGTGACAAAATCAGACATATCACAATAATGAACCATAACACTGACTTTTTTGAGAAAGGTATCGCCCTCAAAAGCTAAGATGAAAGTGCCAGTATAAACATGATTGTCCATAGGACCTCTTTGGACTCTCCAGATGAAATGAATGCTGCTTTGGACTCGCCAGATGAAACGAATGCCGCACCGTGCCACATTGGTCTCAAATTCATCAGACTGAAGGAGGAGGTCCATGTGGAAAATAATGCCCTGGATCATAATTAAGGATTGGTGTGGAGTAATGCTCACCAGGATGTCTCTTAAGTGCTCATGAGAAGGGATTCAACTTCACCAAACCTATCTTCAATGTCTTCTACAGAAAGGAGTGGTTTGGTAATGGCAGAAGTAGTTATGTGGGCCAGGCAAATGCCCAATGGACAGGACATTTAAAAATTGGCCTTTGCCCAAAGCAGTTTTAAATGCCCAAAATCTGGGCATTTATATAAAAAAATTACTTTCTAAAGTTTTTATTGGTAGAATTTATAATATACCAATTAAAATAAGGAATGGGACGATAACTCCTGACATTAAAAGATGGTAAATGTTTACACTTAAAACCTACATATATCATTCATTGCTTTTATTAGTAAGAACAAACTTAGAAAGAAGAAGAGAAGCATTGGTGTTTTTTCCCCTAGCATTCCAACTTGCTGTACCAAGGAAGCACACATGTTAATGACAGCTGCTTATCATTTATAATCTATGGCGAAGAAGAAAGGTGGTGGGAGCAGAGGAACCCATGCCAGAGACTCTAGGGAGGGAGTTCTTCCCCAAATGGCTGATACTGTACAAATAGAATTTAGAAAGGGAGGTCAGACCCCAAGGAGTGTCGAGTGTCAACACAAGACAAGTCCATAAAGGAATAGTAGAACTGAGGAACAGCTGTGTCGTCGTAAAAGGAAACATCAAGGGAGAAAGGGGAAGGAGGAGGGGGGGAAGGAGGAGGGGGGGAGTAGGAGGGGGAGGGGGGACCTTGGATGGGGAGGAACAGATATGGAGAAGGGAATGCAGCCTGGGAGAGAAGAGTGGCTGCAACAGTTCGAGGCCCCACGTACACCACACACGTACGCACAGAAGAGCTGTGGGCCCCCTGAGGGGAAATATTCACGATGGATCAAACATGGTTATGTTATGCTTTTATATCCCCCTGCATCCAGTGCAGTAGTGGCAAAATATTTGGAAGAAGACTTGGATGGAAGGAACAGTACAGTTTAACATTCCATCAACATCGAGGTCAGGACAGATCATACATTCTGAACGTTTCAGAGATGGGGAAGGAAATCAGCCATGCCCTCTCAAAGGGACCATCTCGGCATTTACCTGGAGCGATTTAGGAAAACTGCAGAAAATCTAAATCTGGATGGCTGGATGCAAATCTGACCAGTGGTTCTCCTGGATCAGATTCCAGTGTGCTAACCATTGCACAATGTTGCCCAGTTGGAAAACTGCGTAAATTTCATAGTCATGTTACAGTATCAGGAGGTGTTTTTAACTTCCCAGCTGTAATAGAAAGGAAACTACTTGCGATAACTTCTTACTTCTCCTGGTAAACAAAGGCCCCAAACTTTTCACCTCACTTAATACAGAACAGGCAATCAGTGCCCGTATGGCCACTATAACATCACTGAATACAGCTGTAAATGTAAAGGAAAGTAGGAAGATATTTCTGCTTAAATGTGATAAAAAACAAATTTCAGCTTACCTGAATTTTACCATGTAGGCTGCAGATTCCTTGACTTGCACCAAAGGGCGGTTGGGCTTCGGGTTCTGCTGAATATATCAGGTGTCCACTATACGCAGGGGGTGGCTACATGGGTAGCAGGGGCTGTGTGGCATGGACTGGGTGGATTTTTAGGTTAGAGGGTCTTGGGAGAACACAAGGACTTCAGCCACAAATGGTGCAGGCCGAACACAGGAAGAACATAGATACAGGAACCATCGGTATAACAGTTGTAAACTGTTGTAGCTGTGATGGGAAAGTACCTGAGCTCCAAGCGCTAATGGAAAGCACTGATGCTCAAATCGTTATAAGCACTGAAAGCTGGCTAAAGCTGGAGATAAGCTCAGCTGAAATTTGTGTGAAGAACCTAACGGTGTTCCAAAAGGATAGGCTCAACAAGGTTCGCGGTGGCATGTTTGTTGCTGTTAGATGTAGTTTATCTTGTCGCAAAATTGAAGTAGATAGTTCCTGTGAGTTAGTATTGGCAGAGGTCATTGTTGGCAACCAGAATAAAATAATAATTGGATCCTTTCACTGACCTACCAATACAGATGAAACAGTTGCTGAAAGGTTCAAAGAAAACTTGAGTTTGATTTCAAACACGTACCCGACTCATATGATAATAACTGGTGGTGACTTTAATTTACCCTCAATATACTGGCCAAAATACATGTTCAGTTCCGGAGGTACGCATAAAATATCGTCCGAAATTGTGCTAAATGCATTCTCTCAAAATTATTTCTAGCAGTTATTTAATGAGCCCACGCGAATAGTAAATGGTTGTGAAAATGCACTTGACCTCTTAGCAACAAATAATCCTGAGTTAATAATGAGCATCAAAAACAGATTTAGGGATTAGTGAACACAGGGTTGTCATAGCGAGATTGAATATTGTAATCCCCAAATCCTTGAAAAATAAGTGAAAAATATACCTATAGAAAAAAGCTGATAAAAACTCACTTCATGCTTTCCTGAGAGACAATCTCCACTCCTTCCAAATGAATGATATTAGTGCACACCAGATGCAGCTTGAATTTAGAGAAAAAGTGTTGGCAGCAAGTGAGAGATTTATACCAAATAAATTAACAAATGATGGAGCTGATCCTCCTTGGTTCACAAAACGGGTCAGAACACTGTTGCAGAAACAACGAAACGAACATGCCATATTTAAACAGACTCAAAATCCCCAAGATTGGCGATCTTTTACAGAAGCTCAAAATTTAGCGCGGACTTCAATGTGAGATGCTTATAACAGTTTCCACAACGAAACTTTGTCTTGAAACCTGGCAAAAAATCCAAAGAGATTCAGGTTGTATGTGAAGTATGTCAGCGGCAAGAAATAATCAATGCCTTCTCTGTGCGATAGCAATGGAGATACTATCAGAGACAGTGCTGCCAAAGCAGAGTTACTAAACGAAGTAAATATTCCAGAATTCGAATCGAGAACAGCAGCCAACAGGAGTAACATAGAAGTAAATTTCCTCAGAGAAGTGAAGCAAGTTAAATCACTTCATAAAAGCAAGTCTTCTAGGGCAGACTGTATACCAATTAGGTTACTCTCAGAGTATGCCGATGCAATAGCTCCATACTTGAGAATGATATACAATCGTTCGCTTGACGAAAGATCCATATCCAAAAACTGGAAAGTTGCACAGGTCACACCACTATTCAAGAAGGGTAGTAAGAGTAATCCACTTACTTACAGACCCGTATCATTAACGTCAATATGCAGCAGGATTCTGGAGCATATATTGTGTTTGAACGTTTTGAAATACCTTGAAGAAAACGGTCTATTGACACACAACATGGGTTTAGGAAACATTGTTCTTGTGAAACAACTAGCTCTTCATTCGTATGAAGTGTTGAGTGCTACTGATGAGGGATTTCAGATCAAGTCCATATTTCTGGATTTCCCGAAGGCTTTTGACACTGTACACGGCTTATAGTGAAATTGCATGCTTATGGAATATTGTCTGTCATGTGACTGGATTTGTGACTTCCTGTCACAGAGGTCACAGTACGTAGTAACTGACGGATAGTCATCGAGTAAAACAGAAGTGATTTCTGGTGTTCCCCAAGGTAGTGTTATAGGCCCTTTTCTGTTCCTTATCTATATAAACAATTTAGGAGACAATCCAACAGTCGTCTTAGGTTGTTTGCAGATCCGCTGTCATTTGCAAAATGATTTAGAAGAGATATCAGAATGGTGCGATAGTTGGCAATTGACCCTAAATAATCAAAAGGGTGAGGTCATCCACATGAGTGCTAAAAGAAATCTGTTAAACTTCTGTTACACAATATATCACTCAAATGTAAAGGCCATAAACTAAATACCTTGGAATTACAATTATGAACAACTTAAATTGGAAGGAACACATAGAAAATGTTGTGGGGAAGGCTAACCAAAGACTGCATTTTATTGGCAGGACACTTAGAAAATGTAACAGATCTACTAAGGAGACTGCCTACACTACACTTGTCTGTCCTCTTTTAGAATACTGCTGTGCAGTGTGGGATCCTTACCAGATAGGGTTCGCAGCGTACATCGAAATAGTTCAAAGAAGGGCAGCATGTTTCGTATTATTGTGAAATAGGGAAGAGAGTGTCACTGAAGTGATATAGGCTTTCAGATGGACATCATTAAAACAGAGACTATTTTTGTTGCTGAGGAATGTTCTGACGAAATTAGAGTCACCAACTTTCTCTTCCAAATGCGAAAATATTTTGCTGACGCCGACCTACATAGGGAGAAACGATCACCATGATAAAATAAGGGAAATCAGAGATCATCTGGAAAGATATAGATGTTTGTTCTTTCCACACGCTATACGAGATTGGAATAATAGAAAATTGTGAAGGTGGTTCGATGAACCCTCTGCCAGGCACTTAAATGTGATTTGCAGAGAATCCATGTAGATGTAGATGAATGGCCAAGATGAAACAATCTCCATGACTGAAAATGTTGAGCATAACTGGACAAAATTCAGGAGTATTGTGCAATATGCCTTAAGACAGGTACGGGCCGAACAAAGTTCTGAGGGATAGGAAAGACCCACTGCGGTTTAATAGCTGTGTTAGAATGCTGCTCGAAAAGCAGAGTGAGCTTCACTGCAAATTAAAACATATCCAAAGCCTCACATACAAAAACTGAATTAAGCCAAAATTAGTATAGGGAGAAATGCGTGAATCTTATCACTGAATTCGAATGTAAAATTCTAGCTACTGATCTGACACAAAATGCTAAGAAGTTTTGGTCCTACGTTAAATCAGTAAATGCATCACTACCATCTGTCCAGACAGATCATAATGGCACTTTGAAACAGAGGATGACAAAATCAAAATGCTAAACTCCTGTTTCTGAAACAGTTTCACTGAGAAAGATCCTACTGTGAATTCTCTTCTAAGTCATCACACAAATGTCAAAACAACAGATATAGAAATAAGTAACCATGGAAAAGAAAATCAACTGAAATGTTTCGTCAGAGGGAAGTCCACTTGACCAACACTATTCTATATATAGTACACAAAAGAACATACTTCTGTTCCAGCAGCAAAATAACATAAGACACTGAAGGAGAAAGCAATCCTATATTTGGTACAAGCACCAGCCATCCTGTTTCCAAGGATCAGTTTTAGTTACTGGAATCGTAAATTCAGGCAGATTGTAGTGCAGTCGTTAAGCATTTGTTTTGTTTTGGTATGTCAGTGGCACTTGTCTGTCTAGTAGGCTCTCAGAGACCGGTGTGGCCTGAACTCCCAGTTGGTGCACATCGACAGCGCAGAAAGATACGTATATAGCTTCTTTTCTGTGTTCACTTCGTAGATTCTTACTTAAATTGCGTGTGAGTCTCGTATAGGAGGTGTAATTTCGAGTTTTAGTTACTGTAGTTGTAAATTCAGGCAGATTGTAGTACAGTCGTTAGGCATTTGTACAGGTTAGTTCATACATTCTTTGCGTGTTTCCCTTGTGTTATCTAGGCACAGACTCGTGTTTCAGTAACTGTTGTTCAACAACGATTAGAATGGACAGGGACTGTGATTGCTGTGTTTGGATGAGGGCTGAGTTGCGCCCCTTCCTCACAGCTGCAGGCGGCGCTGACTTCGGTCACGCAGCTTGAGGCTGTTCGGAGCCGGACTTGGGTATCACGGGGATGTCAACCTTGTCCCGTCTGTCCCCAGATCGGTCTGCTGCTGTGGTTGCCCCGGTTGCTGCCTGCAGTGGGGCTGAGCCCTCACCTGTGGTTGACTGGGAGGTCATTCCAAGGCGTGGCAGGCAGCGAAAGACGTCCCCGGAGGCTGATCAGAAAGCCTCCCTGGTGCGTCTGACACAGGTTTCAGGTACTGTCTCTGGTTGAGCCAGATGCAGCTGCCTGCCCTGTTTCAGAGGATGATTCTCAGCCTTCAAGGTCCGGTCAATCACAGAGGGTGGGCTTATTGGTAGTTGGGAGCTCCAATGTTAGGTGCGTAATGGGGCCCCTTAGGGATGTGGTGGCTAAGGAGGGGAAGAAATCCAGTGTGCACTCCGTGTGCATTCCAGGTGGAGTCATTCCTGATGTGGAAAGGGTCCTTCCGGATGCCATGAAGAGCACAGGGTGCAGCCAGCTGCTGGTGGTGGCACATGTCTGCAAGTGGTGGCACATGTCGGCACTAATGACGTGTGTCGCTTTGGATCTGAGGAAATTCTCTCTGGATTCCAGCGGCTATCTGATTTGGTGAAGACTGCCGGTCTTGCTTATGAGATGAAGGCAGAGCTCACCATTTGCAGCATCGCTGACAGAACTGACAGCGTACCTTTGGCGCAGAGTTGGGTGGAGGGTCTGAATCAGAGGCTCAGACGGTATTGCGACCATGTTGGCTGCAGATTCCTTGACTTGCGCCATAGGGTGGTGGGGTTTCGGGTTCCGCTGAATAGGTCAGGAGTTCACTACACTCAGCTGGTGGCTACACAGGTAGCGGAGGCTGTGTGGGCGTTTTTTTAGGTTAGAAGGCCTCAGGAATGTATGGGGTGGGCTGCAATCTCAAAGGGTGGTGCATGGCAAATACAGGACGTGCTTGGATCAAGGAACAGTTGGAATTGTAGTTGTAAATTGTTGTAGTTGTGCTGGGAAAGTCCCTGAGCTTCAAGCGCTAATAGAAAGCACAGAAGCTGAAATCGTTATAGGCACAGAAAGCTGGATAAAGCCTGAAATAAGTTCTGTGGAAATTTTTACAAAGTCTCAGATGGTGTTCAGGAAAGATAGATTACGCAGAATTGGTGGTGGAGTATTTGTGTCTGTCAGTAGTGGTTTATCTTGTAGTGAAGTCGAAGTAGATACTCTGTGCGAATTGCTATGGGTGGAGGTTATACTTAACACCCGAACTAAGTTAATAATTGGCTACTTCTACCGACCCCCAGACTCTGATGATATAGTTGCTGAACAGTTCAGAGAAAATTTGAGTCTCGTAACAAATAAATACCCCACTCATACGGTTATATTTGGTGGGGACTTCAACCTTCCCTCGATATGTTGGCAAAAATACTCGTTCAAAACCGGTGGTAGGCAGAAAACATCTTCCGAGATTGTCCTAAATGCTTTCTCCGAAAATTGTTTCGAGCAGTTAGTCCACGAACCCACGCGAATTGTAAATGGTTGCGAAAACACACTTGACCTCTTACCCACAAACAATCCAGAGCTAATAGGGAGCATCATGACTGATACAGGGATTAGTGATCACAAGGTCGTTATAGCTAGGCTCAATACCGTTTCTTCCAAATCCACCAGAAACAAAAGCAAAATAATTTTATTCAAAAAAGCGGATAAAGTGTCACTAGAAGCCTTCCTAAGAGACAATCTCCATTCCTTCCGAACTGACTATGCAAATGTAGACAAGATGTGGCTCAAATTCAAAGATACAGTAGCAACAGCAATTGAGAGATTCATACCTCATAAATTGGTAAGAGATGGAACTGATCCCCCATGGTACACAAAACAGGTCCGAACACTGTTTCAGAGGCAACGGAAAAAGCATGTGAAGTTCAGAAGAACGCGAAATCCTGAAGATTGGCTAAAATTTACAGACGCGCGAAATTTGCCATGGACTTCAATGCGAGATGCCTTTAATAGGTTCCACAACGAAACATTGTCTCGAAATTTGGTAGAAAATCTGAAGAAATTCTGGTCGTACGTAAAGTACACAAGCGGCAAGACGCAGTCAATACCTTCGCTGCCCAGTGCCGATGGTACTGTTACCGACAACTGTGCCGCTAAAGCGGAGTTATTGAATGCGGTTTTCCGAAATTCCTTCACCAGGGAAGACGAATGGAATATTCCAGAATTTGAAACACGAACAGCTGCTAGCATGAGTTTCTTAGAAGTAGATACCTTAGAGGTTGCGAAGCAACTCAAATCGCTTGATACGGGCAAGTCTTCAGGTCCAGATTGTATACTGATTAGGTTCCTTTCAGATTATGCTGATACAATAGCTCCCTACTTAGCAATCACATACAACCGCTCGCTCACCGATAGATCTGTACCTACAGATTGGAAAACTGCGCAGGTCGCACCAGTGTTTAAGAAGGGTAGTAGGAGTAATCCATCGAACTACAGATCTATATCATTGACGTCGGTTTGCAGTAGGGTTTTGGAGCATATACTATATTCAAACATTATGAATCACCTCGAAGGGAACGATCTATTGATACGTAATCGGCATGGTTTCAGAAAACATCGTTCTTGTGCAACGCAGCTAGCTCTTTATTCGCACGAAGTAATGGCCGCTATCGACATGGGATCTCAAGTTGATTCCGTATTTCTAGATTTCCGGAAAGCTTTTGACACCGTTCCTCACAAGTGACTTCTAATCAAGCTGCGGGCGTATGGAGTATCGTCTCAGTTGTGCGACTGGATTCGTGATGTCCTGTCAGGAAAATCGCAGTTCGTAGTAATAGACAGCGAATCATCGAGTAAAACTGAAGTGATATTAGGTGTTCCCAGGGAAGCGTCCTGGGACCTCTGCTGTTCCTGATCTATATAAATGACCTGGGTGACAATCTGAGCAGTTCTCTTAGGTTGTTCGCAGATGATGCTGTAATTTGCCATCTAGTAAGGTCATCCGAAGACCAGTATCAGTTGCAAACGATTTAGAAAAGATTGCTGTATGGTGTGGCAGGTGGCAGTTGACGCTAAATAACGAAAAGTGTGAGGTAATCCACATGAGTTCCAAAAGAAATCCGTTGGAATTCGATTACTCGATAAATAGTACAATTCTCAAGGCTGTCAATTCAACAAAGTACCTGGGTGTTAAAATTACAAATAACTTCAGTTGGAAAGACCACATAGATAATATTGTGGGGAAGGCGAGCCAAAGGTTGCGTTTCATTGGCAGGACACTTAGAAGATGCAACAAGTCCACTAAAGAGACAGCTTACACTACACTCGTTCGTCCTCTGTTAGAATATTGCTGCGCGGTGTGGGATCCTTACCAGGTGGGATTGACGGAGGACATCAAAAGGGTGCAAAAAAGGGCAGCTCGTTTTGTATTATCACGTAATAGGGGAGAGAGTGTGGCAGATATGATACGCAAGTTGGGATGGAAGTCATTAAAGCAAAGACTTTTTCGTCGCGGCGAGATCTATTTACGAAATTTCAGTCACCAACTTTCTCTTCCGAATGTGAAAATATTTTGTTGAGCCCAACCTACATAGGTAGGAATGATCATCAAAATAAAATAAGATAAATCGGAGCTCGAACAGAAAGGTTTAGGTGTTTGTTTTTCCCGCGTGCTGTTCGGGAGTGGAATGGTAGAGAGATAGTATGATTGTGGTTCGATGAACCCTCTGCCAAGCACTTAAATGTGAATTGCAGAGTAATCATGTAGATGTAGATGGTCATCAAACAGATGCATACAATTATAGACCTATACTGCTGATGTTTTATGGTTGCACACTATGACTTTTCTTGAGACCAAAAAATCTCCACTGTAGGAGCAACATGGATTCCAAAAACAATGATAATGTAAATCCCAGCTCACTTGTTCATCCACGAGACCCAGAAAGCAGTAGATACCGGCACCTAAGTTGATCCAGATCTGCACTGCTGCCTAATTAATAAAACATAAGGGTACAAAACATCAGACCCGCTGTGTGAGTAGACTAAAGAGTTCTCAATAACAGAACCCCATTCTTAATGGCAAGAAATCTCCAGAAGTAAAAGTAATTTGAGGCACATTCCAAGGGAGTGTTATCGGACCATTACTTCTCGCAATATACAAGGGGCGTTCAATAACTAAAGAAACAATTTTTTTTTTTTTTTTTTCTAAAAATAAGTTGGTTTTATTCAGGATTCCTATACACCTTATTATTCCCACTCTTTTGGCTACACAACCCTAGTTATTAACATAATTTCAGTTCAAGGTGACAGCCTTACACCACCTTACTGGGTAGACATGTATGCCCACATCGTGCCACACTACTGGTTGACATTGGAGCCAACACCTTGCTGCATTTATAACCTCCCCATAATTCATAATACTCTTTCCCGCACAGTGCATCCTTCATTGGGCCAAACAGATGGAAGTCTTCTATTGGGCAGTGAGGAACCCAGCGGGCATACACCTTTGAGTACCCTAACTGGTGGACAAGTGTGAGCACTACTAACAAAGGTGTCCAGTTGAGCAAGTAAGCTTTGGACTGTGAGCCATCAACCACCCTGAATGAGGGTGTCTGCACGTTCCAACACTGTAGAAGTCACAGCTGTGTGCGGGCAGATAGTACAAGGGACATCGGACAGGTTTGCACGACCTTGTTGCAATGATGACTGATGCCTTGCCCAAAGACTCTCCATGCTTTTGTTCACTGCCAGGTCTCCATAGACATCCTGCAACCACCTTTGAATATCTGCAATCCTCTGGTTTACTGCCAAAAGAAACTCAATGATAGTTCTCTGCTTGGAGTACACTTAAATTACAGATGCTATTTTAAAAGCCACGTGTAGCGCTGCCACTTATCGGAACTTCTTGAAACTATAGGGGACGAAGCAAGAATATTCCACAACAAATTCCACATTTTTTTCAACCAAAATTGGCCAAGAAAAAAATTGTTGCTTTACTAACTGAATGCCACTCATATATAAATGATCTAGTGGATAACACCACAAGTTTCTGAGGCTTTTTGCAAATGATGCTGTTGCATAGAGAGAAGTCTTCAATGCTAGAAAATTCTAACAATATGCACGAAGACCTGCAGACGATAAACACTTGCTGCAAGGATTGGAAGTTGACCCTCAATGTAAACAAATCTAACAGATTGTGTATAAATAGGAAGACACTCATTACGGTGTGATTGCTCAATTGCAGAAGAATCAATGGAAGCATCACATCCATAAAATATCTACGAGCAAACATATGGAGTATTTGAAGTGAAGAGATCACATTAAACTTATTACTGATAAGGAAGATGTCGGAAAGAAAGGTGTGGTCCACGCATGAAGGATGTAGTTTACAGTACCTTTGTCTGGTCAAAACTTTAATATCACTCGTCAGTCTGGGACTCATACCAGATAGGATTGATAGAGAAAATAGGTACAGTAAACTCCAAGAGCAAAGCATTTCATTACAGGTTCACATAGTAAGAGCAAACACATCATAGAAATGCTAAGCCATCTCTAGTACTAGGGGTGTTCCAGTCACGTGTGCGGATTGTAACTGTCAATTTTCAAAATTTTTGGGTGCAAAAAGCGATTTTATTACATTTTTTCCTCATTCTACATTTTCTGTTCAAAGAGTCATACTTGCATAGTTGCACAGGCATATTGCTTGCTGATTAATACTTACAGTGTGTTGCTCTAACCATACAGTAGCCTTTCTCTCCAGTGACAGCCAAGCGATCCTCTGAAATGTGAAGCTGTGGTGCCCGATCATGCAATGCTAACAACACTGTACTGGGGCTGACCACACGATAAAGCCATCCAGGTATTGGTTTACCAGCCCAGTCGCTACTCTCATCAAATTCCTAAAACAAGATGCAACTATTGAGACAAGCACTTGGCAACTCTTGACATTTATCTCATGAAGACTTTAATTTTAGAATATTATGCATTCTTCCTCCCGTCCACAGCAAACCACCAGATCTTGATACTGGAGTTTATATTACTATAAATTTAAGAATACATAACTGATCATCATTTTACACAGTCTTGTGATTTACAAAAACTCTTGCACTTTACATATACAAAACTTTGTAACCCTCTGTTACTACAGCAATAGATTCTGAATTGATGTGTTTTAACTGCAACTAAAACGGGATGTCTCAGTTCTTATGTACATTTATTTAGAAAAAAAAAATTCCATCCCTTCAAGCATGTATTTTGGAGAGCAAGAAGTAATTTTCTGATAATTTCAGTACTGAACGAATAGCCACTTCATCCATTTACCTGCCGAAATGGAGCATGTGGGTCAGGTTCAGCTAAAATATAACGGTAACCATCTTTGTTGTATGGGTGTTCCAGAGGATAGCCATGTGCCGGAAGCTTTGGCGCTGCTGAATCACCACCACTTCTCCCTCTCTTAGAAGACTGGTCAGAAACTTTTCTTTTTGAGCTCCGACCTTTCACACCAGTACCTGCTTGAACTACACAAATGCACAATTCAATAAACCTTAATATTTTAGCTAATATAAAAGTCATTCAGAAAATCACTCATTTTCATGGATTGACCTTTTTCCACCAAGATATTTGTGAGATGCAAATAGATCATTATTCTCACAATCAAAAATCCTATAGTGAGTCAACTGGCTCAATGATTAAAACTACAAACATAAAAGGCCGAATTCACACGTAAGTGGTGCAGTGCAGACATTAGGTGCAGTCATGGTACTGTTTCATGCCATCTCTACGCTAACAAATGAAGCAATCCACACAGAGGTGGCATGACTGAGTCTCATTGCTTTGTGGTCTATGCCACGTCCATTTGCAGCCAAGAGTGGCGAACCGAAGCGCCATGTAGCAGAGGCATACTAGTTGTGTCCTGTTGTTTTAATTAATCTGAAGTGTCAAAATGATTTAGAGTCTAACAAACTTTTGCTAAACAATAGAAAAGTATCCTCGATTATATGATCATAATCATCTAGGCTATTGCAATTGCAGTGTGCAAGATAAAGCAGGCACATCATCACTGGAGAACTAAACACAACAGATTATCCAATAAATCTCATTATTAATAATATTGTACATGATGCATAATTGAATCAATCACTGAATAATGTTGTAATTAACAAACAGTAAATTTTACAGGAGAACTTACTTATTTGGGCTTTCTTCATGCAACCAGAGTATCTATGGTAAAACATCGTCCAGTAACATACATTTTTGGAACAGCTATTACATAATTGCTTACGTTATCTTTGGAAAAAAAGCACATTTTTTTATGTTACTGGATGAACTACATTGTATCTGTGCAGTTACGATGGTGTGCTGCTGAAACACACACTTTTCTGTAATACTTATTGCAGAAACTGAAACCTTATTTTGAGAAAGTGCAATGACTCTGGGCAAAACACAATGTTTATTGCGTACAAATTTGCAAAAGTAGCAGCAACAGCAAAACATACGGAAACATTTAATACTATTCCTGCTGCAATTACATTAAACATGGACAGTCAGCATTACATTTTCTATTCTCAATCAACGGATATTGCCAGTCAGTCATGTAAATCCACTATTCATTTGGTAGTTGCTCACAGAAATTCCATTTTTCAGCTGAGATATATTGGCATATGTCAAGTAAGACTTAAGTAAGACTTTCTTCTTGGCACTTTTTATTGGCAGAACTTTATGATACAAAACAGGGAAAACTGTAATGTTATCTAGCAGCAGATTTCTTTTCCCACATTTTGGCTTCTTTGCAATGGTTTGAGAAACCCAAGGTTGCAGGATGCTATCACTTTCTTCCCTGCTGTGTAGTAGTGTCATCAACTGAAATTTTAACCAAACATACTCAGTTACTTTAAATGAGCTTCTATACAACACCCTTGGTCCTGTGCGCTAATATCCCTAAAGTTCTTTGATTCCATCTTGGAGACAAGGAAACCATTGTCTTTGGCATTAGCAATGAAGGGAATCCAATTGTCTGAATAATATACATGAAAGGATCCTTTGTTCCTCTCTATAAAAGAAAAATCTCTATTGCATGGTACATAACTGTGCCCTGTAACAAGGAATTTCTGGTCTATAGCAGTGAAATATTTACAGATGATCAAATTTTCGAAAATTGTCCTAATATTTTGAACATACCTCTCTAATACCCCTCTATATCTGAAATATTTAGGCTTACGTTCAAGTGAAAATAATTCAAAACAATGTGTTACGATCAAAACATTCCAGTTTTGATGAGATGTTTGCTTACTACATTAGAATTCTCAAATATTTAACATACAGCTACAACTTTTTGGCTACTTGAATCATGAGACACATTCTTTCATAATGAGTTGGAATTACAACTTTGTTCCACTGACACTATCATGGGACAATTCACTTCTTTGTGAATTGGGTCTCAGTGAGCTTGGTACACTAGCTTTCTAGAGTAATATAGACTTGAATTTCAGTCCATCAACAGTAACAAGATACATCTTTATCAAAATGAATTAATTATAACAGAAGGATAGACAGGGCATTCAACAAAGTGTCATCTTCCAACATTCAAAGGGCTCACTATAAACTCAAAATCCTTAAATCAACCTTGAAGTTGATTGCTGCTTTCCCTGATAGACAGCCCAGCAGAAAACATTCTGAAATAAAAAAAAGTGGGGAATACCCAGTTGCTGTTGAAGAAACATAATTCCTTCATCTCCAGCAAAGACATTGTCTCACGCCAAAACAGCATGGTTATTAACATAAGAGGAATGGTCTCGTGAAGGGGTATCTGATTTATGAAGTGTCAATGATAAAATAAATACATAAACAAATAAAAATAAAATACTACCACCTTTACTTTAACTTTAGACTCGTCAACCATCACTTAAGTGTCTTCATATGTACCAACCCCTTTGCATTGTTTGAATGCCAGTAGTAATGGCTACACACTGTTTACACGTAATGCACGGACAACAAGTGAAAGGTGCACCAAGACAGCTGACGATGCAGGACAATGTGCTCATTTCAGGGACTTTTAATTGCTCCAGTGTTTATGTAACAACACACTAAACCTGCAGAGTTGTTCAGGAGGTAAAGAAGGTATCAAAAGTAAATATTATTAGTATGTTTCTTACAATGAGGTACAAATTGAAGCATCTGGCCACATTCACTGCACCCTTCACCTCAGCTACTAAAAGACCTATCATCAAAATTGACATGCCTACTCAAACACAAATCAACACCATAATCACAAATACATGCTTCCCCAAATGCAGTTGTAAGGCAACCACAACTTCCTTTTCATTAGCAAGAAGAGAAATTGGACCAAACATTAATGCTATCAACAAACCCCAAGCTACATCATGCTAGTTAACAAGAAAAACCCTGTAATGTCTGAAAATTAATAAATTAGCTCTAGACAATGTTCATCATAGACAAGTGAATCCTGAGCAGCCAACTCACTGTTTGAACTCCATAACTGTGTCCAGTTGTGGGGGAGGAGCAGCATATTATGAAAGTGATCCACTTTACTGCTGATATATCCATTCCATAGTCCTCAGACCATCCATAAAGAAGGCCTGGATGCATATACAAACAAGTTTTGCTGTTTAACATTGAACATACATTTTAACAGATTTTACTAGTTGTATACAAAGCTACTTAGATCTGAAAATGGATCTGTTTGGTCAAACATAGGAATTTTGCAAATTTGATGGTGGCACATAAAGTCTAATGAAAACAATACTGTGTTCTAAAAGTACTGAACACACCTCCTTACAGAGACTTTTCTGTATATTATTCTTGGCACTTAATTTCACCTCGACAGTTGGAAGGAAGCTCAAACAAGTCCTGAGGAACAGTCCATCAAGGATCGATAGATCATTATCACGGAATGTTAGTACATCCTGAAGAGCACCAGACAAGTTTTTTATTGGTTGCCTGGAGTCAGCCCAAGCCTGACACTTCATGGCTGGCTCTCCACTAGGGTCACATCCCCAAAGGTAGCACTGCTCAGCAATCCCAAGGGAAATAGTAGTTCGGTAGTCTGGAGAAACAAATCTTCCATGCTTTACACTAGGCTGCATCTTAATGACTGCCAGGCCAAGAGAACAGGAACATTTAAACCCCTCTCTGTAGATTTCATAAAAGACAAAAAGGCCATTATGAAATTAATGGTTAAGTTGTATTGTACTATCACCATAAGCTGATGCAACATGATTTTTCCATAATAATGCATAGTTCCTGTGTCACCTATTGACTGAGGTGAATAACTGGTACTCAGTTGGGTTCTCAAATGAGAAAAAAAGGGGTGGGGCAGCTGTATTAACAAGTGTAAATTAATTTTCTAGTGCTAAGAAGTTGAAAAACTACAAAGAACTATTCAGTACCTAGGTTGCTTCAATACCCTAAAATCATTTGTTGTATTTTGTTTAACAACAAAAGCTTACACTATTTTTGCAATGTACTCTGCTTGGCAAAAAAGTGAAGCACAAGGAGGGGGAGGGAGAAATACAATGTAACTTGACGGGTTAAGAGGCTATGTGACACTTCAGTGATTACAAAACAGAGTAAAATCACTACCAGCTGTGACCTGAAGTCATACCCATTTAGCCCCTCCCCCACATCATGATTCAAGGTGTTCCACTGTCATGCCTCTTTAAGACACTGGAAGAATGGACCTCTCTCCAGGTCACCGCCATACTCACTGACAATGATAATCTGGGGCAATGCAGAATTACAATTCATTGCTGAACATAATGAGACACCAGCCATCAACAGTTCATGCTTGCTAGTCACAGCACCACTTCAAAACACAGCCATTTGTGAATTGTTAATGGCAGCCTATGCATGGGACAGTAATTCCACAGTCCAGCTGCTGTTAGTCTCCAAAAAATGGTGTGGGATGACATACAATGTTGCAGGTCGTCTATTAATTGTTCACTGATGGCAGGCACAGAGGAAAAGGGTTAGGATGTAGTTGGTGCATAATAAGGCGATCATCCCTTGTGGACACTCCCATACAGACGACACAAGCATCCCTGGCTAGAGCAACAGCTGAAAGATTTGAAAGCAAATAAAACCCAAGGTCCGGATGGAATCCCAATTCGGCTTTACAGAGAGTACGTTATGGCTCGGCCTCTTACCTATCTTGCATTTATCTTAAATCTCTCGCCCAGCACAAAGTTCCAGGTGACTGGAAAAAAGTGCAGGTGGCTCGTGTATATAAGAAGGGTAAAAGAACAGACCCAAAAAATTACAGACTAAAATCCCTAACTTCAGTTTTCTGCAGAATGTTTCGAACATATTCTCAGTTTGAATATAATGAAATTTCTTGAGACTGAGAAGCTTTTGTCTGTGAATCAGTATGGTTTTAGAAAGCGTCACTCTTGCGAAACTCAGGTTGCCCTATTCTCACGTGATGTACTGTGTCATATATTGACAACATAAGGACTTGTACGTTGTTACGCTGAAGGCTATTTGGAGCCATTAAGGGCACTCCAAGGTAGAAATTCAGAGAGACAATGCAGAGATGAATAGTAACACCAGAGTCTACAAATTGCAGACACTCTGGGCAGCTGTCCCACGGGAGAAGTTTCACTTCAGAGAATTAACTGGTAACTCCATCCACCACCTAGACACTGTCATAAGGTGTCACTGTATAAGATGGCCATGAAAAGGCATGTCTCAGCAGAGGCAGCTAGTTTAATACTTCCTCCTGAGAACTGCAACGTCTGGGTTCACGCAGGTTACAGGGCTACTACAGCAGTCTCCACCCACTAAAGGATGGAGGGTGGGAACCAGTGCTGTGAAACACTGTTGTTGCTGGACATAATAGGAGTCACAGTGACATTTAGCTTTCACTTTAATGTTGTTGACACCAAACTTGGAGTTTGTTAATGTAAAAACCAGAAGCATCCTTACCTACTCAGTAGGAGTAGGGAAAGAATCTAAATGTGGTTGGCCAGAGGCACCCTGGAGGTGCAGAATGACTCACCAGGTTGGCCAAAACTTGGAAGTTCCAGTGGATTGGTGGGTCGACTACAGGAAGCGAGAAATGGTGCCCTGCTACGATTCTTTAAAATCCAATATTTCTGCAATCAGAGGAAGTTCTCAGTGAGATCACTGGGACACCGACTCCACTTTGCTCGTGGTCAGCCTTGGTAAGCTCTGACATGTCTGTTTTCTCACTTGGAGTGCTGCTCTCAAGTTTGTACTTAACATGCTGTGAGTGTTCACCAATTCTGTTAGCACCTGCCCCTGTGGCTTCAGATGCTGACTTCTGTTGTGCAATCAACTGCCCCCTTTGCTTTTCTTAATGTTTAGAATTAGCCTTCAGTACAGTAGTTAGTCTGATCTCCAATAAATAGTGTCAATCAGATCCTGAATTCCACGAGTCTTCTGCTGCAAGCATCCCAAGCATCCTGTCGAGTCCAAGAATCTGTATCTCCCGTAGATGACCTGTGACAGTGTTTGGTGCTGATCCAAATCATCATCCCGCCTTCACTGGGAATTTGTCTTCCTGCATTTGTTCCTCACTGCTTGGAAATTGGAGAATGACCACAAGCCCCCTAACTTCCCCGTCTTGTGTTGGGACACGACAACTGTGAACTATGGATGAAGGGCAACAGGCAGATTCCATATTTTTAGATTTCCAGAAAGCATTTGACATGGTGCCCCCATTGCAGGCTGTTAACAAAGGTCGTGCATAGGGAGTATGTTCACAGATGTAAGAGTGGCTCTAAGACTTCTTAAGTAATAGACCCCAGTCCGTTGTCCTCAGCAATGGTTGTTTATTAGAGACAAGGGTACCCCAGGGAAGTGTGATAGGACCGCTGTTGATTTCTGTATATATAAATTATTTGGTGGGCAGCAATCAGTGATTGATTGCTGCTGATGCTGTTATGTATGGTTCTGTGTCAAAGTTGAATGATTGTAGGAAGACACAAGGTAACTTGGACAAACCTTCTAGTTGGTGTGATGAATGACAGCCAGCTCGGAAAAATGTAAGTTATTGCGGATGGCTATGAAGAACAAACCTGTAATTTTCAGATACTGTATTAGTAGTGTCCTGCTTGATACAGTCAAGTCATTTAAATATCTGGGCGTACGTTGCAGAGCAATAGGAAATGGTATGAACATGTGAGAACTGTGGTAGGGAAGGCAAACGGTCAACTTCTTTTCACTAGGAGGATTTTAGGAAAGTGTGGTTCAAATGTAAAGGAGACCACATATAGGACACTGTTGCAACCTATTCTTGAGTACTACTAGTGTTTGGGATCCGTATCAGGTCAGATTGAAAAAAAGACATTGAAGCAATTCAGAGGCAGGCTGCTAGATTCCAAACCGGTAGGTTTGAACAACATGTTACGGAGGAGCTTCGGGAACTCAAATGGGAGTCCCTGGAGAGGTGGTGATGTTCTTTTTCAAGGATTACTATTGATAAAATTTAGACAACCTGCATTTGAAGCTGACTGTCGAACAATTCTATTGCTGCCAACATACACTGCGCGTAAGGACCACGAAGATAAGATATGATAAATTACGGCCCATATAGAGGCCTATAGGTAGTAGTTTTTCCCCCTCTTTATTTGCGAGTGCCCCAGGGGAGGAATAACTATTAGTGATACATGGTACCCTCCGCCAGACACCGTACGGTGGCTTGCGGAGTATCTAGGTAAATGTAGATATAGATGGTAGTAAGACATGGTCCACCAGAACCTTGACAATGCATATGCCTGTCTTCACATTCCCATGCAGTCCAGAATCGTGTCACTGTCACATTTGAATGCCCCCAAAAAATTCGGATATTACACAATTCAACCAACCAGCCAAATGGAGGCCAACTGTCAGGTGCTGATAATGCTGTCCCACATGGGTATGCAGCATCTGTGTGTCCTTCAGTGATCATTCAACATATGACATTGTTCATGACCCTTATATCCTGTATAAGGACTGCTAATATCACTAAACATGAATCATATCAACACGCTATGGTGGAAGTTCTACCCATCAGAGAAAACTGCAACTCCAATCATTTAATCCCTTTGTTACAGCAGTCTACTCTGCTGCAGTGGCACCACTGACCACTGCACTGATGCCACTGATCAGTGCAGTGTGCCGCAAACTGCGCACATTGCACATCTGTAAGCTGTTGCGCAGGTTACCTTATTTAAGTGTTACATAACAATATACACTCCTGGAAATGGAAAAAAGAACACATTGGCACCGGTGTGTCAGACCCACCATACTTGCTCCGGACACTGCGAGAGGGCTGTACAAGCAATGATCACACGCACGGCACAGCGGACACACCAGGAACCGCGGTGTTGGCCGTCGAATGGCGCTAGCTGCGCAGCATTTGTGCACCGCCGCCGTCAGTGTCAGCCAGTTTGCCGTGGCATACGGAGCTCCATCGCAGTCTTTAACACTGGTAGCATGCCGCGACAGCGTGGACGTGAACCGTATGTGCAGTTGACGGACTTTGAGCGAGGGCGTATAGTGGGCATGCGGGAGGCCGGGTGGACGTACCGCCGAATTGCTCAACACGTGGGGCGTGAGGTCTCCACAGTACATCGATGTTGTCGCCAGTGGTCGGCGGAAGGTGCACGTGCCCGTCGACCTGGGACCGGACCGCAGCGACGCACGGATGCACGCCAAGACCGTAGGATCCTACGCAGTGCCGTAGGGGACCGCACCGCCACTTCCCAGCAAATTAGGGACACTGTTGCTCCTGGGGTTATCGGCGAGGACCATTCGCAACCGTCTCCATGAAGCTGGGCTACGTTCCCGCACACCGTTAGGCCGTCTTCCGCTCACGCCCCAACATCGTGCAGCCCGCCTCCAGTGGTGTCGCGACAGGCGTGAATGGAGGGACGAATGGAGACGTGTCGTCTTCAGCGATGAGAGTCGCTTCTGCCTTGGTGCCAATGATGGTCGTATGCGTGTTTGGCGCCGTGCAGGTGAGCGCCACAATCAGGACTGCATACGACCGAGGCACACAGGGCCAACACCCGGCATCATGGTGTGGGGAGCGACCTCCTACACTGGCCGTACACCACTGGTGATCGTCGAGGGAACACTGGATAGTGCACGGTACATCCAAACCGTCATCGAACCCATCGTTCTACCATTCCTAGACCGGCAAGGGAACTTGCTGTTCCAACAGGACAATGCACGTCCGCATGTATCCCGTGCCACCCAAAGTGCTCTAGAAGGTGTAAGTCAACTACCCTGGCCAGCAAGATCTCCGGATCTGTCCCCCATTGAGCATGTTTGGGACTGGATGAAGCGTCGTCTCACGCGGTCTGCACGTCCAGCACGAACGCTGGTCCAACTGAGGCGCCAGGTGGAAATGGCATGGCAAGCCGTTCCACAGGACTACATCCAGCATCTCTACGATCGTCTCCATGGGAGAATAGCAGCCTGCATTGCTGCGAAAGGTGGATATACACTGTACTAGTGCCGACATTGTGCATGCTCTGTTGCCTGTGTCTATGTGCCTGTGGTTCTGTCAGTGTGATCATGTGATGTATCTGACCCCAGGAATGTGTCAATAAAGTTTCCCCTTCCTGGGACAATGAATTCACGGTGTTCTTATTTCAATTTCCAGGAGTGTATTTGGAGATTTTAAAAGTATTACAAATAAAAATGCAATTTAGGATCATTTAAAAGATTCTTAATAATGTAATTCAATATGATAAATTTGGAAACAAGAGTCAACACACAAGCCCACATTAGTTTTTACTCTCGTACTCAGATTCTTGTTTTCTGTCATTTGCACTGCAAACAACATACCTTCTATTTCGGTTTCTTCCTATAGATTTGTAAAGTGAAGGAAAATGTCTTTCTGTTAACCTCAGTGGATGATCACTGCCTGTTGGATGTTGATGTTTTATACTTCGATGATACTTTTCCAGTACTTCCCTGATTAACCGCAATTGAAATTTTGACATGGATACCGGTTCTCTCCTCTTCTGTTTTTATAAAGGCAATAGGGATTCCACACACAAATTTCCAGCAAGTGAAAGAAATATCTGATACTATTTCAGAGATTTGCGTGTTGATTCCACAGTGCATATAACCATGTCTGCTTTATCAAATGCATCCACTGAATTACTATAATCCAAAACGAATACATGTTTTTGGATAATTTTTCCCACCATGCTTGACAACTGTCTCAAATTCATCTGAGCGCATGGCAGAAAGCATACAGACTTCTTTTTTACCCATCCACTTTGAGTATTAAGTTTTTGCATTATCAGGACGTTGCCTGTCCTTCCTCTTTTTTAATCGTTCATCAATTTTAGGCATTTCTTTCCTTCTCTTTCTTATGGTCCCGCACACATCTGTGCAATTATTGTGTAGCATTCTAAATAAATCTGGACTGGAATACCAATTATCTACGTAAATGGTATGGCCCTTTCCTAAATAGGGCTTCATAACTGCTTCAATTATTGCTCCTGACTTTCCAAAATCCTTATTTTTGGTATCCACCAGGGTAGATGATCCAGCACAAATCCTGTCTCCAGTCAGAGAGAACAAAATATTTTATTCCAAATCTGTTTCTTTTTGACGGGATGTATTGTTTGAAAAACAGCCACCCTTTATATAACAGTAAACTTTCATCTATGCACTGCTTTTGGAATGGTTGAAATGACCGACAAATTTTTTTTTCCTAATAAATCAATGGCGTTCCGTATTTTGTACAATCAATCACTGGTAGAACAGACATGCAGCAACCGTAATAATTTGAAATAGTAGTCTCTAGCCATCACTTCTCTGAAAAATATCGCAATGCAGAAGTTTCTCTTTACTTCAGTACTTAAGATAATTTCTTGTTGCACGTAAATAAAAATGATATGGCAAAAAAATGTAGTTCAGCTACTCCAGTTCTTTCTGAATTTTTTTTTGTTACTATTACCCTTCCAAGAACAATACTGATTTGTTTCATTTGCAATTAACTCTAAGACATCTTCAGAGACAAAAAGCTGAAAGTAACCTAAGATTTTCGTTGATCTAGTTATGTTTACTTTAGTCCCTGAACTTTCTGATGCAAACTTATGTATTTTACAAGCATGAATATTTTTTACATCCATATTTCACAGTCACTATTAATGGGTTCAATATTCTCCGCTTCTGATTCTGAAGTACTACATGCATCTCTTCTTTTCTTAGTTTTTGTATGTGATGAACAATATGTTGGTTTTCATTATCTGAATCATTTTCTGAATCAGTGAATCCGTTAGCGAACAGAATTCTTTTTGAACTCCTCTGTAGCATTCTGAAAGGGAGGTAAAATATTTTATAAAACAAACTTAACATAGTTAAAAATACAATTTTCAAATGAATGTTACGAACCTTGAAAAAATTAATAATTGTTTTCCAGTCTCCTGTAATGCCTGAAGAAAGATTTATGCCGACACTGTATATACATTGCTCTTCCACACACATTTGCGCGTGGATGCAGGGAAACAGTGGCATTCGTAAACACAGGTCAGCGTGTGGATGTTGGCTAAATGCAGCACTCGTACATACAGAGCACGGCGTGGACACCAGCAAACTACAGCGCTCCTACACACAGAGCAATGTATGGGTGCCAGCTAAATACGGTCCTCGTAATGAAAAGTTAAGTACCCAATGATGGTGTATGTGCATGAAGTTACAGCGACATCCAACTATGTCTTCTGGGTGCTTCACTTTTTTTGTCAGGCAATGTATACGAACAACTGTTTTCATTGTTAAGTATGAAATTGTTCTACCAAAGGGAAACATCATTATGTGACAGAAGTATTCAATTTCCTCTTCTGGTGATGGCACCCTCTACTATAAATTAATAGATTACGTTTAAACATAAAAACTTTGTTAGTCATCCAAAGCTGCCACTTCATTCTTCTACTGCCATTTATTTTCTTGAAACTGCAGCTCTGTTCCAGTCTCATCAAAATCTACTCCAAATTTTTATTTCTCCATTACAACCACATTATTTTTCTTCTCCATCTCTTAACAGTTGAAGTTATTTCTACAGCTAAAGAAACAAGAACTAAAGGTCACCAGTCTCCTCATCTTTTTCGACTTCACTCCTGTGCATCACATCTGCCAGCAAGGCAGCAAGTAAGCATTATTTCATATTTGCAGAAAAATTAAGTTCAATTCCTGTACTTTCTGATTTTTTAAAGGATGTCTCAAGAGCAGGATTTGAAATACCAACTATTTTAACGATACACCACAACTTTAAATTTCATTTGTCCTTCATTCTTGTGGTGTAGAAGCTGTTATTTTTGTATTGGTGCAATGGTCAACATAGTGCAAAACTCTAACCAATGTCCTGGGCCTAATGCTTCTTGCAAAGAGCTTACGCCTTCAGACTTTTTTTGTATCACTTTCAGTGAGCACTGTATCATCACTCTTTTCCTTAGTAGTAGACCAAATTCACTAAAACAATAAGCTGCGCCTGCCCATTCAAATTTATGACACTAAACCTTTACTGTAAGACCTTTAAGGTAATATCCTTGCTGAAACAGACTTAACTATACTAACAATCACTAAATTAACAAAATTTAGCTTCAGTATTCGCAACAGCAGAAATTTACACTCTTTTCATAGATCAACATTCAGTCATGTATAGAAGCTAGAGCCACAACAAGAATTTATGTTCAAATAATGAAGGACAGGTGCTCCTTAAGAACAGTTTTTCAATGTATAACAACAGCACCACACTACTGAGATGATTTCTGTATTACTGATTTTTCTCTTTTTATATTACTTTTGGATCATCCAATAATGAGAACTGAGAGCAAAGGACACTATTACAATGAGTGTACGTACTCTGGTAATCATATCCACATAGCTGGATGCTACACTGATGAATTTAAACACTGACCACTGCTCACCAAGCGATTGAATGCCAACAGGTTCCATTGTGCACACTTAATGCAGTAAGAAACGTATATAGAGCAGAGCAGAGCAGAGCAGAGCAGAGAGAGAGAGAGAGAGAGAGAGAGAGAGACACGTGGAATCATTCGAGCAATGTTTCCACAGCAGATGCCCCATATGTATTCCCATGTTGACCCTACGACACCACCACTTAAAACTGCAATGGGCATTGAAACAAAGACTGGATTATGGATCAAAAGAAATGTGTTGTCTGATCAGATTAATAATGTTTCTTGTTGCATTGCAATCGTCAATATCTAGATAAATTTGATGTCCCCCCCTAAAGATGACGTCTTCCACCAGGATAACTGTCCATGTCACAAGGCCAGAAAAATCCTATAGCGGTTTAAGGACACGACAGTCAACTCATGATGTCTTCGTCACCAAATCTATCTGCTCTGAACCCAATGGAACACATCTAGGACACTATTGAGCATCAGTTCTGCATCCAAAAACCACTGGCCCATAATTTACAGGAAATGCGCATACCTCTGAAAACTACCACGGTCTTATCGAATACATAGCATGCACAATCACTGCGTGTTCCAAAGATAGTCATTGTTTTGGCTCATAACTGTATTTTATTGTACCAAGAATGAACATGATACACTATGTGATCAAATGTATCCGGACACCTGGCTGAAAATGACTTACAAGTATGTGGCGCCCTCCATCGGTAGTGCTGGAATTCAATATTGTGTTAGCCCATCCTTAGCCTCAATGACTGCTTCCACTCTAGGCATATGTTCAATCAGGTGCTGGAAGTTTTCTTGGGGAATGGCAGCACGTTCTTCAGAGTGCTGCACTGAGGAGAGGTATTTATGTCGACCGGTAAGGCCTGGCACGAAGTCGCCATTCCAAAACATCCCGAAGGTGTTCTATAGGACTTAGGTCACAACTTTGTGCAGGCCAGTCCATTACAGGGATGTTATTGTGTAACCACTCCGCCACAGGCCATGCATTATGAACAGGTGCTCGGTCTTGTTGAAAGATGCCATTGCCATCCTCGCATTGCTCTTCAACAGTGGGAAGCAAGAAGGTGCTTAAAACATCAGTGTAGGCCTGTGCCGTGATAGTGCCACGCAAAACAACAAGGGGTGCAAGACCCCTCCATGAAAAACACAACCACACCGTAATACCACCGCCTCCGAATTTTACTGTTGGCACTACACACGTTGGCAGATGACGTTCACCGGGCATTCGCCATACCTACACCCTGCCATCCGATCGCCACATTGTGTACCATGATTCATCTCTCCACACAATGTTTTTCCACTGTTCAATCGGCGAATGTTTACATTCCTTACACCAAGTGAAGCATCATTTGGCATATATTGGCGTGATGTGTGGCTTATGAACAGCCGCTCAACCATGAAACCCAAGTTTTCTCACCTCCCGCCTAATTGTCAAAATACTTGCAGTGGATCCTGATGCTGTTTGGAATTCCTGTATGATGGCCTGGATAGATGTCTATTACACATTACGACCCTCTTCAACTGTTGGCGGTCTGTGTCAGTCAACAGACGAGGTCAGCTTGTACGCTTTTGTGCTGTACGTGTCCCTTCACATTTCCACTGCATTATCACATTAGAAACAGTGGACCTAGGGATGTTTAGGAGTGTGGAAATCTCATGTACAGACGTATGACGCAAGTGGCACCCAAGCACCTGACCAAGTTTGAAGTCCGTGAGTTCCATGGAGCACCACATTCTGCTCTCACGATGTCTAATGACTACTGAGGTCGCTGATATGGAGTACCTGGCAGTAGGTGTTAGTAAAATGCACCTAATATGAGAAATGTATGTTTTTGGGGGTATACAGATACTTCTGATTACACAGTGTATAACATCTGTAACATAGCTCCGAATGATTCTGCAATATGAGTAGTAGAGATATTTTTTCAATCGTTTTTAACAGTAATACTATGAATACCTGGCTGAATTCCAGAATCTGTGATCTTCAAGTGACCACCACGAATCATTGCCTCATAGTTTGGCTTTATATTTGTCAGCTCCAAACCCAACAGGCCATATAATAAGTCATTTCCATCATCAGAAGATTCTTCACATGTGAAAAGTGAGCCTACATCTTTGGTCAATGCTCGTTGTATCTGAAAATCATCACAGGAAACAATATTTTAAAAACTATCCAGTAATTTTGATTCAGGACAATTCCTTCAAAAGGGCACAGCCTGCCACCTGTCGACTTCTCATCCAACACATTAAGCTGACATACAGCATAGCGCTGTAAAAGGATCCTTGAGCAAATAAATAACTAATACTAAGAATTTTGTGACAACAGAAATATACCATAAATATCTTAGTTTCAAAAGGTACAAACTGCAAAATAAGTGGTGCACAACAACGAAAAATAATGAACACACAGTAGTTTTTGATTAGTGGTCATAGTGGTATCAACACTAAAGATGGTACAGTAGGCTGAAATGCTGAATCTAATAGAGCAAAATTGTTACTCTGTGGAGAACACTTACTGTTCCTTCTTTTAATCATTGCACCAACAGCGAAATGTCAGATATTGAGGTAGGTAATCACAGAACAGAACTCCGTGAAAAAGCATCTATGAGCGTTGTTTCGTAAGTCTGGTAAAAAAAAATCAAGAAAAAATGTTTGTTTCATAAACAACTCACCTTACTTCTCAACACAGATTCCTTTGAGGTATATACATGTGGTCCAACAATCCTGCAGCTTTTTCATCCCATCGAAAAAATAGGTTCTGAAAAATACTTGTTGACTGCAACTATCACTTCCTCGTTTGATGAAACTTCTTTCCAGCAAGCCAAAGTTCCAAGTTAGAGAACAGGAGCAAGTCCCTTGGAGCTAAGTCTGGTGAATAGCGTGGATGAGGAACAAATTCAAAGCCCAGTTCATGCGCTTTCATCATTTTTATCACTGACATGTGGGATGGTATGTTATCCTTGTCGAAGAACACCTTTTTGTGTGTCAACCTTGGTCTTTTCTGAGCCAATTCAAGTTTCAAATGATCCAACAATGAAGCACAATAGGGTCCAGTTATGGGTCTTCCTTTTCCAAATAATCTGGGTATTTTTCCTGCGGGGGAAGGGGGGGGGTGTGTGTGTGAAGTGGCCATCGGCTTACTAGCTAACAAAATGGTCTTTGCCTTCAATGGTGTACTTTCATCAGCCTTTGTCAACTGTTTTAACTGCCATTTTGACTATTGTGTGGAATGATGGATCCAGGTTTCATCAAGTCACAAACCAGCACAAAAAGTCTTGTGGATTGTGATTAAGCATTACCAGACATTGTGTTGAAATGTTGTGCCAAGTGCACTCTTGGTTGACTGTGAGCAATCACAGCATCCACCTCACACACAGCTTCCTGTTAGTCAATTCTCCATGCAGGATACTATGCACTCACCAAGTTGAGATGCCTACAGTTTTAGCAATCTCAGGTATTTTTATTCGATGGTTTCGCAGTACCACAGCATGGATTTTGTCAATAGTTTCCTTTGTGGTGACTCAATTGGACGGCTGGAGTGTGATTTATTTTCAGTGCTTATCCTACCACATTTAAATTCATTAAAACAAAAGTAAATGGTCTTCAATGATGGAGAAGAGTCCCTGTGAACTTCATACAAATGTTTTGATTTGTGCAGCAGTACAACATTTCAAAAGAAAATGTTTAGTAACAGCATGAAACTGAATTTCTCCATTTTCAACTGCAGTCAACACACTGACCAATTCAGACGGCTCCACACCAGTAAAGAAAACAAAAGAAAAATTTGAAGTAGGAATTAAAATCCATGGAGAAAAAATAAAAACAGAGGTTCGCCGATGACACTGTAAATCTGTCAGAGACAGCAAAGGACCTGGAAGAGTAGCTGAATGGAATGGACAGTGTCTTAAAAGGAGCATATAAGATGAACATCAACAAAATCAAAACGAGGATAATGGAATGTAGTCGAATTAAGTCAGGTGATGCTGAGGGAATTAGATTAGGAAATGAGGCACTTAAAGTAGTAGATGAGTTTTGCTATTTGGGGAGCAAACTAACTAATGATGGTCGAAGTAGAGAGGATATAAAATGTGGACTGGCAAAGGCAAGGAAAGCATTTCTGAAGAAGAAGATTGAGTATAGATTTAAGTGTCAGGAAGTTGTTTCTGAAAGTATTTGTATGGAGTGTAGCCATGTATGGAAGTGAAACATGGATGATAAATAGTTTGGACAAGAACAGAGTAGAAGCTTTCGAAATGTGGTGCTACAGAAGAATGCTGAAGATTAGATGGGGAGATCATGTAACTAATGAGGTGGTACTAAATAGAACTGGGGAGAAGAGGAGTTTGTGGCACAGCTTGACTAGAAGAAGGGATCAGTTGGTAGGACACATTCTGAGGCACCAAGGGATCACCAATTTAGTATTGGAGGGCAGTGTGGAGGGTAAAAATCATAGAGGGAGACCAAGAGATGAATATACTAAGCAGATTCAGAAGGATATAGGTTGCAGTAGGTACTGGGAGATGATGAAGCTTGCACAGTATAGAGTAGCATGGAGAGCTGCATAAAACCAGTCTCTGGACTGAAGACCACCACCACCACCACCACCACCACCACCACCACCACAACAACAACAACAACAAATATAACATATTCACTGCTAACCCTTCACTATTACTATACCATTACCGATGACCCACCCTGGATTCACACAGATAACAGTAAGTTTCTACAGCCAGATGAGTTGTCTGGCTTACGATTAGAGGTAATAAATTCAATACACAGACCTTCCTCATGACACAGTTTATCTATTAGTGAAATGGTATCAAAATTCCCAGAATAGTTTCTGAGATCATCCCTCACACACACAGGCAGAAAAATGCTGTGAGGACTTTAATTTATATGAGGATGTGTAGATGATCGCCATGCCCAACCGTTGTGTGTGTAGCGGCAATGGCAAGAGTCTTCAGTTATACTAGTGTACTCGTGTACACCCTCTCTCCTTTCTATGCTGGTAGAGTCCACTTGTACCTGAAAAGATTCAAGCGGCATGTTTACACACTTCTGAACGGGCAGCGGGAAGACTCGCAAGCCGAGGCTCCAAGCATATGGAGATGGTGAATTCAGAGATGATATCACAGGACCCATTGGCAAATTTATAAAGCTCATTTCTGATCTCTAATGCAGACCGCCACTATTTGGGTGTTGTAGGTCACTTTTGCTACCACGGGCTCTCCTTGGCCCTTTGTCTTTGATAATGGTCAGCAGTTTGTCTTGTGGAAGTTAGCAGATTTCCGCATATGCAATGAATGGTATTCAGCATCTCACTACTGCCCCGTTTCACCCAGCTTCCAATCTGAAGGTGGAGCGATTCATGGAAACATTTGAAACTCCAATGAAAAAGTTCATATCTGACTCATTCCGCGACTACTCACTGTCTAGTTTGCTTGCCACGTACCAGGTGATGCCAGTTAACAGGCGCAGACCAGTGTAGCATTCGCATGGGCACCAGCTGCAGGTACTTTTGGATTTGTTGCACCCAAAATCACATGCCTCCCGACAGTCATAGCCCCCTCATTTTTGTCACAGGGCTGCCAATTGGACCTGGTGTACTGGTGGGCCACAAATGTCAGTATTTATTCGTGGTGGCTGTCTGTGAGGAACAGCTGACCCATCATTCGAAACCGACCAGCAGGGCCTCTGCCACTGCCCCAGCAACGAGGTCAGTCACAGGATTGGTCCTGTGGAAGGCCCACCAGGCAGTATGCATACCTGCTGCCACCCCTTCCATGCCTGTCACCGTCCTATCTTCAACTGCAGACTGGGGCATGAGAAGAGATTGCACCCTTGACTGTCAATTTGGAGCCCATGGACATAGCGTCCCAGAGATCCCCTCCTCTCATTTGCCAGTGGTTGAGTCCCTGATCTCACGAATGGCAGTGGACTAACCCCAGCCTCGACAATCTTCCACCCTTCCAGTGGAGCTAGCTGCATTGGCTTTGCCTCCTTTGGTGGTCCATCTGTAGTTGAGGGATGTGTTGCCCTAGCCAGTTTTACAACAGCAGTTGCAGCAGAAGCCATGTCATTTCCAGCCCTATGGGGGCTTTTCATGGAAGAGGGATTAATATCCCCGCTACAGGACATTGAGATGGATGCAGATGAGCTGGCATGGTTATCAAAGTGGAACAGTACAGAACCCTGTCCCAGGGTGTGCATGTGAAGTGCAGCATGTAATTCTGTCAATGAAGGAAAATTAGGGGACAAAATTCATGTAGCTGCAGATTTCTGTACAGTGGTATATGGGACTGCCATGAACAACATACTAAATATCCTGAGTGTTAGTGTAGAGGGCATATGAAGGTCACTTCTTTTTGTTTTTCTTGACTAACTCTAAAGCCAGAGCTTCTAGCAACAAATGTTTCCCAGTATAAAACTAAATCACATTAAATTTCCTACAATAAATGCCTTATTCATTTTTTCTCTAGTTTCCACATTACAGGTGATAGAAAAATTGCAAATTATTGAAAATAGTATTTACTGGAATAAAATTAATGCTTAGTGTTAATGAAGTGGGTTAAGAACAAATATTAAATGTGCATACCACATCTAAGGGGGTAGAACTGTATTAAGGAATAAATTGTGTTCTTGGGAGTGTATTGGAGTGGATGCAGGATGGGGGGAGTGGAGGAATTTAAGGGGGGCGGGGGGGGGGGGGGGGGGGGGGGGGGAGTAGATGCATGAGGGAAGGCCAGTTGCCAGAACATGGTCATACATTTCCCCCCTCCTAGGGTCTGCAAACTGAAGCGTGAGCAGGTGAGTCCCCAATCTTGCTATTTCTCAATGTCAAAAGAACAGCTACAGGGTGCTTCAGGTAGCTATACCAATGCTTCCACAGCTTGCCTTATCAATTACTGCCAACACAGTGCATGGAGATGTCCTTGGAGAATTTATTTTCCAGGACGTTTGTTATAACACTACATGTAATGCGACATTTGGTACAAATAATACTAACGTAAGAAATGCATATGGACAGAATTTATACAAATAACAGCACAATGTTCTACACTGCTAGAGTGAAACTTTATTCTCCGTAACTGTGTACAGCAACTGTGAGGTTACTTCCCCTACCATGAGAACTGCCTCCTTTTCTGTATACCTCACCAGTATTTTCTGCCCAATTATCTTATGTGAGTAGACAAAATAGATTCATGAGCTCATGTTTATACAGGGTGTTACAAAAAGGTACGGCCAAATTTTCAGGAAACATTCCTCACACACAAATAAAGGGAAGATGTTATGTGGACATGTGTCCGGAAATGCTTAATTTCCGTGTTAGAGCTCATTTTAGATTCGTCAGTATGTACTGTACTTCCTCGATTCACCGCTAGTTGGCCCAATTGAAGGAAGGTAATGTTGACTTCGGTGCTTGTGTTGACATGCGACTCATTGCTCTACAGTACTAGCATCAAGCACATCAGTACGTAGCATCAACAGGTTATTGTTCATCAAGAACATGGTTTCGCAGTCAGTGCACTGTTTACAAATGCGGAGTTGGCAGATGCCCATTTGATGTATGGATTAGCACGGGGCAATAGCTGTGGCGCGGTACGTTTGTACGGCGTCTTAGGGAGCACGGAACATTCCAGCCTATGACTCGCGACTGGGGAAGACTTAGAACGACGGGGACACCTGCAATGGACGAGGCAATTCTTCGTGCAGTTGACGATAACCCTAATGTCAGCGTGAGAGAAGTTGCTGCTGTACAAGGTAACGTTGACCACGTCACTGTATGGAGAGTGCTACGGGAGAACCAGTCGTTTCCGTAGCATGTACCGCACGTGCAGGCATATCAGCAGCTGATTGGCCTCCACGGGTACACTTCTGCGAATGGTTCATCCAACAATGTGTCAATCCTCATTTCAGTGCAAATGTTGTCTTTACGTATGAGGCTTCATTCCAACGTGATCAAATTGTAAATTTTCACAATCAACATGTGTGGGCTGACGAGAAACTGCACGCAATTGTGCAATCACGTCATCAACACAGATTTTCTGTGAACGTTTGGGCAGGCATTGTTGGTGATGTCTTGATTGGGTCCCATGTTCTTCCACCTATGCTCAATGGAGCACGTCATCATGATTTCATACGGGATACTCTACCTGTGCTGCTACAACATGTGCCTTTACAAGTACGACACAACACGTGGTTCGTGCACGATGGAGCTCCTGCACATTTCAGTCGAAGTGTTCGTACACTTCTCAACAACAGTTTCGGTGACCAACGGACTGGTAGAGGCGGACCAATTCCATGGCCTTCACGCTCTCCTGACCTCAACCCTCTTGACTTTCATTTATGGGGGCATTTGAAAGCTCTTGTCTACGCAACCCCGGTACCAAATGTAGAGACTCTTCGTGCTCGTATTGTGGACGGCTGTAATACAATACGCCATTCTCCAGGGCTGCATCAGGGATTCCATGCGACGGAGGGTGGATGCATGCATCCTCGCTAACGGAGGACATTTTGAACATTTCCCGTAACAAAGTGTTTGAAGTCACGCTGGTACGTTCTGTTGCTGTGTGCTTCCATTCCATGATTAATGTGATTTGAAGAGAAGTAATAAATTGAGCTCTAACATGGAAAGTAAGCATTTCTGGACACAGGTCCACATAACATATTTTCTTTCTTTGAGTGTGAGGAATGTTTCCTGAAAGTTTGGCTGTACCTTTTTGTAACACCCTGTATAGTAGAATTATTTTGATTAGTGAATGAGTATTTATTTGCAGTTGTGTGAGCTTTAATGTGAAATATGTTCCTGTAATCAATGGCTGAGAAGTGTTTTAATATGTAACTGTGAGGTTGACAGTGACCTGTGCAGTGTTGGTGGGGAAGGGATTGGATTGATAAATGTGGCACCTTACTGCTGTGTCTCATTGACAGCATATTGAAAGCCACGTCATTGTGTTGAAGTCAATTGGTGGTGTGTCAATGAATGATTAGAAAGTTACTACACTTCTCTGTGTTATTGGTAGACTGTATAAATCTTTTTCCATTAAGGAATTACTGGCACCTAGAGAGTGGACTACAATGAGTGGAGCCACTTACCACACACCCACAGTGAATGTATCTGATGCAATGGGGCTGATCATGTTTAAGTCTAGAACAGTAATGTGCTGTAATCCCTTGCTTGACTTTATGTTGAAATACCTTCAATTTCAGAACACCAATGTGACCTACTCCTATTGCAAAGGGAGACAATTTAAGCCTTTGCGCCTCATCAGGTGTTGGGAGAGCATAGTCTGGGGTGATTCATGTGATACCCCTCCCTCATCCTGTGATAGTGGAGACAATGAAATTGTCAAATACAAGTTGACAGTGTATTACACTTGGGAGACAAGCTCTGAAGTGTGGTAGACAGTTGACAGCTCCAGCTCTTGAGCTTTTTTTTTTTATATAACACCTCATTTAACACCTGCAAATAAATAATCACTCAATAAACTAAAAATAACTCCACTACACAAATATGAGCTCAGTGAAGCCATTTTCTCCCCTCATGTAAGATAATTTCTCCTCTGACAATGTCGAACAGTGTGCAGATATTTACATAATTTCTGCTCATGTCTGTCTTGTGTTACTGTCACTAGTAACTCATATCAACAATCCCTGTAGTATTAATGCACATTGTGAAAATTAAACATCCCCGGGCATGTCTGCATACTGCATCCCCAGTGATTCATAAGGCACACTGTGGATGGTCAGTATAACTTTGTAAAACACACTGTAGTTGCTTCTTGTGATGTAGTGGGACAGGTAGAGGGGGAATCACCTGACTTATCTTCAGTTTGCAGACCTATGAAGGAATTAAGTGCATATGGTATTAGCAGCAAATTCGAATAATGTGCCAATCAATGGACCTCCTCTTCATGCAAAATCTAATGAATTTGCTTGTCTGTTGGGAAATCCAAACTTCAATTGTTCTACACCTTGGGTACAATGTCTCTCAGCTCACCACGATATTATCGCTGGGAAAATTTGTGGCAAAGCTGTCGCTATCTCTGATGGTCTAACAAATGAGTTGCTATCAAATAAGTGGCCTGTTTGGTGTGATGGTTACAAGCCAGATGATATATGCCATGCAGATGAAACTGACTTGTTTTACAACATGACACCAGTTAAGACACTGAAATTTAAAGGTGAACAGCGTTTGATTAGGAAAATGTCTAAGACAAGAATAACAGCTACGGCTGCTGCAAATATGACAGGATCAAGTACAGAAAAGTTTTTGGTGTTTAGAAAATCGAGAAAGTCTGTTTTAAAAACATTCACTCCTTAAATGTAGTTTATGACGTATGACTTTTTTCAAAAGTAGTTGCATAACTGGGACCCTCAGCTGATATCAAAAGAAATGGACAATTATTCTCCTCATCAATAACTTCCCTGTTCATCCAGCAATAGACAATCTGCAGTGCATAAAGCTTATGTTTTTACCATCAAACGTCACTTAAGTTCTACAACCAATGGACCAAGGAGTTATAAAATCTCTGAAAATGCAATATAGAAAACTTCACGTGATGAACATGTTAACAAAACATAGAATAAGGTGAGGAAAAAGTATTCAATGTTCCTTACACAATTTTAATTATGTCGGAAACGTGGGAAAATGTCACTCAAAAGACAACTGCCAATTCCTTAAACATGCTGGATTCACAGATCTTTTTCACAATCGCAAGGTGAGGGATAATGAGGATGACGTTCCTCTGGTAGAATTAGTGCAAGAACTTCTTCCATATTTGTCAACTTGTGAAATAAACGACTTCGCACAGGTTGACACAAATCTTACTGTATACGCCTCAGCAAGTGAAGAACGAATTTTAACTAACCTCCAAAGCCAACACATGGTTAACAGACATGAAAATGAGAAAGAGCAGTTTGTTGTGCCATCACTTAACAAAGTTCTCAGCTCAGTGAAGGTTTACAAAAATTTCTGATTTTCAAAGAAGAGTTTAATACAAATGACAATAATAAGGATTTAAAATGAACAAACATTACTGATTATCTTACATATGGCAGTATACTGTGGTATTCGTTACTGTAATGCATTTTAAAGTTAAAGTAAATGGTTAAAAAATTAAACAGTCTCGGCTGCGACTTTAAAAAGTCGAAAATTGAATTTCAATATGCGTTATTTTTTCAAAGTAGAGAAATAGAGTAATTATTGATGTTTTGTGGTTGTGTATTTTGGATCTTTTCAATGTCTTAGGTATAGCACATCGCATTTCCCAACATTTTAAAGTGAAACATGGAGAAAGGTTAGGCCTCTGTGTAATACTGTTTTATTTTTTATTTTTGCTATCGTTTCTTAATTTTTGTAATACAGAAACTGGAAGTTGTGTCGCCATGACTATTGATGATGTCAATAATGGTATTAATTTAGGCATAAGAGCTGATTGTTACAAATCCACATCATCATCATCATCATCATCATCATCATCATCATCATCATCATCTTGGTACCTTTAACTTGCTTGGTTGACTGTTTATAGGCCATTGTTCTAATAACCTGGTGTTCCAATTACCCCAGTTGCCCCCCCCTCCCCCCCCCCTCCCCATTATGCTCTTGTACAGTATCATTATTTTAAAGGTTCAAATAACTAACAGACTGTTCTTTTTAGGTGCTGGTAACATCCCATGTATTAAAACAATGAGAGACTACTGTGCCTTCAATACAACAGCAAAGGAAAACTGAGGTAATGGAACAATTAGCAGGGATGGATGTTATAGTAGCAGACGAGACCACTGACCGAAGAGGCCGTTGTGTTTTTGCTGTTTTGTTGAGAACTACTGAAGCTTGGAATGAGCAGAAACTTTTTGTGGCAAGTGCAAAACTTCTCGATGCAGCGAACTTGACACAATGTGCTTGTGCTATTTTGAGGGCTCTTCAAACATATAATATACAGTATGATAATGTTAAGGCAGTAGCGAGTGACAGTGCTAGGTATATGAACAATAATAGGTGATAATTTAATCTATGTTCAATGCTGGGCACATAAAATTAATCTAATTGCTAACATTTATTCCAAGGAACTTAGTAAGTTAAATACTACAATCAGTTATTTAAAGAGTGCTGTTTTAAACACCAGAAAGAGGAAACATTTATATTTGCAGTTTCTTAAAGAAAAAAATAGAAATCCAAAGGTTTTTCCTCTTCCAGTTTTAACACGCTGGAACTCTTGGCTCTCCACAGCCATCTACGTAGCAGAATATTTTGCGGTAATGATTGAATTCTTCCGCAGTGATGATATGCGAGAGCTGTCGAATGTAGGCATTGAGTATATTATTTATTTCACTGTCAGATAATGATGTAACTAGGATTCTTAAAGAGGCCATGTTTGTTAAAGGACATGCCGGAGACTACATGAGCATGGCTGTCTTCTTAGAGACTTCAAAGCATCCAATTTCATATGAACTTTATTCAAAGTTGAAGCATCTTGAAGTAAGCTTCAGTATTGTGGCAAAAGGAATATTTGGCAATGAAACCAGTGAGATTTTAAAAATGATAAAGAGGGAAGTTTTTCAGGCAGAAATTAAGGAAGGATTGAAGCAAACTGGACTGCACCTCCAGTTTTCAAAGCCTTGGATTCTTGTTTTGATCCAAGGACAATAATTCTCAATCCTATTAATTGCGAAATGGCCAGGATCTTGCAATCTGTAGCTGGGATGACTGTTCTTAGTACTGGTATTCTGAAGGGGTATCAATCTCTCCAGAATTTTGTTCAAAACCACATGTCAATTCAGTCGGGACATGTTGACATAGTGAAATGTCTGCAGGCAACTGCAGTCGACAATCAGCAATTTGTAGCTGCAGCATTGAAAGCTGTTTGGTTCCCTCTGTGTTCCCATGTTGACAGCGAGAGGCTGCTTTCAAACTATAACGAAGTACTGACAGATAGGTGGCACAATGCTGTCATTTGAAAAAAAAAGTCTACAGAGTGATGACTTAGTGCTACTGTAGACCTAACTTACTTAGCTTGTTTCCTTATTAAAAAAAAGCATATTCTCAATTTTTCAAGTGTTTACTACTTTTAATTCTCTGGTGTAAGGATGAACTATGCTTCTTTTGTTTGAGGATGGATTTCTATTTTATCTGTTTTTGCCACATTTGTCCAGTTCTTGGTAAAACCAGCTGAAAATGCAGTACATAAATGAGCCTTACTACCTGTTGTATACATTTGTAAAAAAAAAAAACCTATGTTAAAGGAAGTATTTTTGTATTAAAAGACTGTGTTACTGATAGTAAATAGAATTTAAAACTCAAAACTTGTACTGAAACATATTATAAACTTTGTTTCCAAGCAACATGTGAGTGAACATTAAGAAAATTGAATTTTGTCTTATTTTTAACCCAAGTGAAATACCTTTCGTAAATGTTTATAAATATTTTGACGATATTCATACAGGAAAAATCTCTTGGGGATGTATCCAAGACATTTTATTTATTAATGATAACACTGCAGAGGCAAAGATTTTTCTTTATATTAAGACATTTTCTTCGAAGTTTCATTATTGCTATTCCGTAATAAAAATTGTCTACTGTTACTTTCATTTTTACCTTTGGTATTTGTTTTTAAATAATTGTGTCAAAATTCTTTTGCTAAAATAATTTTTCTCTACACTTGTCTCATGTCTGGCCCACCCTATCTTAGGAATAGTTCCATTTTCAACATAGCATTGAAAAATTGTTAAATATGACAAAAATAGATAAAGCTTGCCAGAAAATAACACCGATTTTTTCTTGTCCCTAACTATTGTACAATACAGCACTGATAAATTTTCTCAGGCTAGTGAAAATCAGTCATGGTCCAATTTTCAACATCTTGCAAGACTTTTGAACATGAAAAAAGGCTGCCATTTGCTGCTTTTGCTCCACAACAATGCCCCAGTTCACTCAGCACAAGAAACAGTCACATGCACTGCTTCTTTCAATTATTAAATTTTCCATCTGAGGAAAGTGGAAGAAATCACTTGAGGGTCTTTGTAAACAGTTTACTGAAAGTGATTGTCGTGCCTACCCCTAACACACATACATTACACTGTTGCAATGCTGACTTACCTTTTTTTAGGGCACAAAATGGCTGAGGTCATACATGCCTAAATCATAACTTAAGAGGGGGCCTGTGTCTGAGAAATGCACTACATGCTTCTTCAATTTACCCAACACATACAAGCCTAAATCGCACTAGTAGGTGAGTAAAAATATAAGGACTAATGATTGTGGACCTGGAACTCAAAAACAACACACTTACTGGATATGAGATGAACTGTTAGAGCGACCCACCCTTTTAAGAGGCTGGGCGGGGAAAGTTTCTAAGGCAACTGGCATCAAAGTTCAAAAATTAAATCTACTTCAGCATGTTATTACAGTGAGTATATAGTAAGACAGTCTTTGCTGTATCTGCTATAACCTCAGATAGTTTACATAGCTCGCTCGCTCGCGCTCTCTCTAAGTGTAAGGGGGTTGAAAAACTGACACTAGATTAGAAAGTCGAGTACCATCAGTGGTTCATTACAATAGGCGAAAACTGGTACTGGGTCACTGTTTCACAGGTGATCATAGCTGGAAAGACAGTGCCCCTTACAAAGTCTAGTTAAAATTATTTCCTCAAGGGCAGTATTCATGCCAGAGTAATTGGGTGTTCCTATGTATCACAATGTTAAAATCATCCAGGGGGTCAGAATAGATATTATATCTTAGCAGCAGCACATTGGTGCCAGTATGAACAAGCAAGTGAGTGGAGACAATCCTGGATCTGCTTTACTAAATGATGGCACATGTACATGTAATATTAAATGTAAGGCTCTTAGAATCCCTGAAATTTGTGTCGAGTTTGCACGAAAGTAGTGAATACATCAGTGAATCCATCTTAGAATGAAACGAGGGTAGCTTACACGATAATTTACATGCCTTCACTAACAGAAGTCTAAGTATTAAGCTGGGATTTTACAGTGTCCATGGAATGTATCCTGGAGAGCTGTCCATGGCTTTCAAAATTCTCTCTCAAATGTACTCATACACAACTAGGCACCATCAAATGGCTGAACATACTTCAAGTGTAATGGCTGTACTTTTCACATGAGTCAACACATCACATTGTTCTGGCTACCCTTAATGAAGTTTAACACCAATATTTGAGTATGTGTAAGATCATTAACTTTATTAGGAAAATAGCTAGGCCTTTGCAAATGAAACATCAAACTTTAGAAATATATTTCTGGATTATTTCAGTAAACTGGAAATTGACATGTATTCCCGGGCATGGGCCAAGTGTTTGCAAATCACATGGATATATTTTTACAATTTCATATCCAACAACACAGCAGAAGCATGGAAAACATACAGACAGCAGAAGCATGGAAAACATACAGACAGCATATTCAACCCACACAAAGTAAAGGGACATACCAGATATAAATAGAGTGGCAATTTTTTGGTAGGTCAATGAGACATCTGAAAGGGAACTGCATCAACATGTATCGGCAGCCACTGACAATCACAAAATGACTTCCAATCCCTGTCAAACTGAAAGGGACATACCTGTGACTGTGGTGGCACATCATTCCAGGTTTTTGCAGCACCTGCCAGAAACTGGAAAAGTCAAGAAGTTGACTAGATGGTTTCTTCCATGAATTCACTGCAAAACACATCGCCAAGTAGTTTGACTTCCACTGTTCTCTTACAAGACAAGAATTCTGTTTGCAAAACACTGACACACACAATTATTGTTGCCCCCAGAATATTGGCTAACTCCTGACAAGGTTTCAAAACAAATGTGAAAGCAGATTCTTCACGTGAATGAAGTAATGACGACTTGTGGTACACAGCTACATTCACAACTTGATGAAGTGAACTGAGCAACAATGTTTCACACCACTGTATCTCATTAGGATGTACGGGTGATGACTGACATTCAGCAACTTGTAGCAACAATTTATTAATGCAAATTCTAAGAACCATGTAATACACTGAAATACTCACGCAACAGTAATCTAAAAATTCACTGTACGTTAACACCCATTGCTCAGCTGTCAATATACAAAGTTGGTTGCCAAACTAAGATATGCATAAGGAATCACATGGACAGCAGCTGTCAGCAACTAACTGCTCACTTGGGTTTTCCATGCCCTTATGCAGGAGGAATTGTCCAGTAAAGCCTTAATGGCAGACTTCGCACAATACATAAAAAATGGCACAATGTTAATAATTCGAAAATTCATTTCCACAGACTACGACACACACATCAGAATGATCATGACAATGAAAGAAATTCAATGCTGCTTAGCTGATACTCTTACAATCAATATTATAAAAGTTATGCATTCATATGTAAGTGAATATAAACAGTCCATTTAAACTTATCAGGTGAAAGACAGTATACATTTTTGTCAAATATGATGCAACCAAATGTAGAACATATGAACCTGTCATAACAGTCTGTCTTAATATACTCCATCTAAACGACTTGCCTTGGCATAGCACATTTGTATGGACTCTTAAGACAGACTATTATGACAGTTATGTATGTTCTACATTTGGTTGGCTCATATTTGATAAAAATGTATTTTTGATCCAATAATGCACGCTGTTTTTCCTCCTGTGATGATTGTAATAGTCAAAACCAGTACAGAATAAATACACAATTGTACAGCTGATGGCACAAAGAGGCTTTTTCCAAAATATCTAAGAGCTGTAGACAGTCACTAATGAAAAGTTATATACAATCCTTATGAACATTAATAACATGCAAATGCATCGAGCTATATTGCCAAATGAGGTATTAAAATATAGCTGAAGAGATCAACTATTGCCACAGATGGTTGTAATTCATACACTCATTTGTAATCTAAATTATAATCTGTTTAATTAATCATAAATATGCAAACATGAAAAGGTAGAGGTCACTACACAGGCACAAGAGTTATTCCCTATGTAATTAACTAACGAGTTCATTTGGCCATAAATAAAATCTCTTATTATTCAAATGTGCAAAGTATGTATATCATATGAGCACCAACAGACAGAGTGCAGAAATAGTGCTACCAGGTTTTATTTTTTACCCACCTTTCTTTTAATTAAATATTTACTGGAATTTGAACGCAACTTTCTGCACCTAAGCAATCGTTATTGCACTGCTAATTTTTTTATTTATTTATATAACACTTCTTTGATTTCCAAATACTTTATTGTAAGCCTACACTCATAAACGTTGAGTGCTAATAAGAAACAATAAATCATTAATTCCTTTAAGCACATTGGACAAAATGTAAGTGCCCCCATGTGACATCATCCTAATATACTGTAAAACCACCTCTAGCCTTAATAATGGCCTCAATTTAGAGAGAAAGAGAGTTGACAAAGTTCTTAGGGTATGCCACTTCCAGCTAAGCAATTCACTAATGATTAGAGCACACAGAGCTACCAGGTTACAGCAAGGTTGATTGCCAAGTTTCACCCACTGTTTCCAGACATTTTCAATATGCATTTCACAACTTGCAGTCACCAATCTGTACAAGCTGAAGATCCACAATAGATTTATTACTGTAAACTATAAGAACTATATAATACACTGGATTACTCAGGCAACAGTAATCTAAAAAAAATAAAAATCATAAGAGTACACCCACTGCTCAGCTACTGATGGCCAAGGCTGCAAACAGAGTGATCTAGTGGGCCAGCTGAGGTGTTGTAGGATGTCAGTATGTTCGTTAAACATGAACGTATATGTATCAGCCTGTAAACACAGCTGTTTTCGCCTTAGAAGATGCGAGTATCCACAACATACTGATCATGAAAGTGTACAAGAAAGAACATCTTGTCACTGAGAATGTTGAAATTAACACCGCGATTCGTGTTCATGGTATATTGAATTAGTGGGCCCAAATCATGGGACAAAACCCATTCACCACACACTGCAGGTTAAATGTCCTGTTAGGCTGGAATGCACTAAATGCCTTGCATGAAAAATTGCCACTCGTCAGACCGATCTACATGCAAAAACCAGCTACTATGCAATTTCTGTCTTATTTGGCAAATTCAAGACAGAGTTTCACATGTCTTGCGAGAATTGGCTTTTCGCAAGGTACCATCTCCATACGTCCATTATGTGCAGTTTTATTGACAATGCTCTCAGAAACTGGGGAAATGGACCTGCATTCACTGACAGAATCAATTCTTATCGAGTTTGAAACTGTTTTAACACTCATTGTTCTCACTATAAGAATACAATAGATACACCATTCTTTTTTGAGACATAAGACAAGGCATCTTCATACACCAACAAGTCGGGGAACTTCATTAACGGTATGTCTGGGCACAGCCAAACATGAAAGGTCATTACTGCCTTTCAGTCAAGTCTGCAGACCAATCCACCTTACTCTGTTACTTCCATAACACCTATTGACATGTACACACAACTTTGCTGCCACGACTTATGTTGGAAGTGGAGGTTCCCACAGCTGCCTGGTACCTGATCAATACTGTCTACAACAATCCAAAATGACCTGTGTGCTCTTTTAACAGGGTAACTACGATTTTGTGTGATGAACTTACAATACATTCCTGCTGTTGGCCACCACTAATAAGCCTTTGGGAATGAATTTCTGTTTTATTTACAATTTAAAAACCTGCCTGACAGAGAACTGTTTGACTGTAGAATCCTTCATAAAACCTTAATTTCTGCAAATAAAATTAGACTGCATATATTCAATACTGTCCCACAAACATTTGGCAATGTCATACATTAGCTGACCAGTATACAAAGAAAACTGGTTCCACTTGTTTGTCAGATAAGACCTGATAGAGATCCATTCTCACTCTTTCCCATAGTATGGATGAAAGTTTACAACTTCGCAGTACATATTCCCCCAGGAAAACATCTGGAACACAACATTTCAGGACTTTGTTGCAAAACCCACATGTAAGATCTTGAAAGACAGTCCAGATGTATGTGGTGTGGTGTCATGGTACTTTACACTCTTTGGACAACCGAAACATGGAGTACAGGCAAGTGGCTTTAACATTCTATGTAACTATGAAGGTGATTTGAAAAGTTCTCTGAATGGAATAGAAAAAAAGTACTTACATCACTAAAACTTTTTTTATTTTTCAGTGTAGTCTCCTTGTAGATTAATGCACTTGGTCCAACAATGTTCCAGTGCCTTGATCCCATCTTGAAAACAAGTTTCCTCCAGGCTTGAAAAATAGTTGTCAACTCCGGCTATCAATTCTTCATTTGAAGTGAATCTTTGTCCACCAAGAAAAATTTTCAGTTTTGGGAGGAGATGGAAGTCTAGGGTCAAGGCACCCATCTTGCAGACACTTTTTCATTTCTCATTCTTCAGTTAAGATGTGATATACCCTTTCGGATGGCATCTGGCATGCGTGAGCAATTTCACACACTTTCAATTGGCAATCCTCTGTGATCATTTTGTGCACTTTTGCAATGATTTCTGGAGTAGTGACATCTTGGCTGACCACTGCACGCCTAAGCTCTCCCAACCAAATTTAAATTCATTTGTCCACTTGGCAACAGTTGAATATGAAGGAGCAGAGTCCTCCAGTATATTCTGGAAATCAGCATGAACATCCTTCGCTTTCATACCTTTCTTTACAAAGTACTTAATCGCTGCTCGAATCTCTATTTTTTTTCCATCTTTGCAACTTCCTACGCAGGAACAACAGAGCCACGTCACCACCACAGCTATATTCCAAGAGCACTGACACAACACGTATTTACTGGCAACAGTCCAATGAATATCACGTGAACAACTCGCTGCACTAGTGCTGACCTCTTGCGGTGATTCCAAGAACTTTTCAAACCACCCTCATATATCGTGTTATGTTATGTGATACCAGCACGGCACATTTGAAATGGATTGTGTTGGAAAAGGGTATTTTATATAGTGTGTTGCAGTGTTATTTGTCGGTGGTTGGAGATTAGTTGGTGCAATTTGCAATTATCGGTTAATAGGGTTGAGAGTTATTGGAGTATGAGTAGTAATTGGTTACAGATTTGTTTTCTGTTTTGTAATTGTTAGTTCAGCATATTGTCAATAGTTAGAAAATTAAATTTTGCTTTGAATTTGTTATTAGTCATGGATATGATAAGGAAATTCACTAGCAAGTCCTTGTGTGCCCCAATGGGGGATGATATCACCACAACTATGAAGTTCCTCCAATTGTACAGCTTGTTGGCTGAGTTTGGCAGGTGCCATGTTTGCGAGCAATATACGAAGCTGACCATAGTGGCTGCATTTCAGACCAGGGATAAATAATGTGGCATTGTTCACATGTTGTTTGCAAACATGGCACCTGCTAAACTCAGCCAGCAAGCTGTACAATTGGAGGAACTTCATAGTTGTGGCAACGTCGTCCCCATTAGGGCATGCTAGGACCTGTTAGTGAATTTCTTTATTATATCCATAACTAACAACAAATTCAAAGCAAAATTTAATTCCCTAAGCATTAAAAATATGCATCAACATACATTATCCTTGCTATCATTTGGTTGGTTGACTGATTTAATTACTAAAGGGACCAAGCTATAGGGTCATCAATCCCTCCAACATGGATCAGGCAAGTCAACAAAACTACACACCAAATATGGGCTTAGTGTGCAAAACCCAAGGAAATGAAACTCCACAGTCTACTGAAGGCCAACAAAGCGTAGGAAGAGAAACAAGGAAGAAGAAAACAAGGAAAGGAAGAAAGGCAGGCAAGGTGCTCCATCCAGGGAGCAGCCGGAGGCTCTCAAAGGCAGAAACTGCAATGGGGGGACATATCCCACACTACTTACTAGATGAACCCCACCCAACAATACACAGAAAAGACTAAGTCACATGGACCAGGAGAGAGAAGCACAAGAAAACAGAGAAAGCATACCAAGTCAAACAAAACACACGAGAAGGGTGAAGAAGAGCAAAAGAATGGTAGGATGAGCGCTGGGGCAGACAGCCAAGCCCAGACAGCTATTGCCCGGTCAGGCCAGAGAAGGCAACGGGTGTCTTGCCAACCCCTCAATGGGCCAACAAGGCTGAGGCATCCTCCCCTTAGAGGAGTGATAAAAAAACCCTCTGTAAAACCAGGTCAGCTGCTGAGGCATCATCCGCTAACACCAGGGGTAGTGAGTCAGGAGGATTAAGAGTCTGCTGTAGCATAGCTTGGTTAGGACAGTCCAGGAAAATGTAAACCATAATGATGGTGGGGCGGATCCTCATGTCAGAGGAGATGACCATGAGTAACTAGCGTTTTTTTAAGGAAGGTATGTTCCATGACTTCATTATGTATAGGGGACAGACGAAGAGGCTAAACTGAAGAGAGATCTGCAGGGTGATTTTTTTAAATCATGTACAAACTGTAGGAATTGAGCAATGAAAAGATGGGACAGGTAAGGTCTAATGAACTTATGTCTGGAAATGCATGGTTTCCATGCTAGAGACCATTTATTCAATCATACATTGTTACAGAGACTTTGGTCTAATGTGTTGTACCACACAGCCACAGTTCAGAGTGTGCTGAAAATGGTTCCCATGTGCCTCAACACATAAGTGTACATGCCATAGCATGTTATGTCTCACGTGCTGAAACTGGCCAGGCTGGAACCAAACAGTGTCAAAGGCAGCATGAATATGCTGCTCCAGTGCCTTCATATCTGGAATGGGCTCCGCATACACGATACATTTGAGATGACCACATAACCAGAAATTACACGGGTTGAGAACTGGTGAATGAGCAGGCAACTGGACCCCCTCGTCCGATCCATCAATCAGGAAAGACATGACTGAAATGCATCTGCATGCATTAACAGTGAAGTGGGCTGGAGCACCATCATGTAAGCAGCCACATAAACCTTCAAATCGTCAATGGCACTTCTTCCACCAGAGGAGGTAAAGTCACCCCCAAAAAACACTAATAGTTCCGGCCTGTTAGGCAATGTGGAAGGAAGACTGGTCCCAAAATGGGACCACCACTTATCTCAGCCCACATACTCCACGTGCACCAAGCTGATGATTTGCTGTCACCATACCATGGGGGTTCTGCATACCATCCCTGCTTCCTGAAACGACCCTGTCTCAGACAAAAGGCAAAACACAATGGCAAACATTGAATGCTGTTGTGGGGATAGGTCTCCTGATACAACCTTGCTGCCTGCCGACTGTTGCCATTTGCCTTCCGTAAGTAAACACAATGTTGGAAAGCTCTCAATTTGAATGCGGAACCATTGTGTGCAACACTGTATTATATCCACTACAAGGGGAGTCAGCAAGAGAAGTGAATCGGACACAACATTACCAATTATAATGGCAGGAAAGGGCGCTAGGGCATGGCATATGAGGAACAATACCATTCTCTAGCAGAAAACCATGCATATTGTAACTGCGGTTGCATGGTACAGCACATATTCGACCGCAGTCTCTGTAACAAAGTATGACTGAAGAAATGGTCTCTAGCATGGAAACCACGCATTTCTGGACATAAGTTCATTAGACCTTTTTTGTTCCATATCCTGTCATTAATCAATCCCTGGAGTTTTACATGTGGAAGGAATCACACTGTATACTGGACAGTCGAATGAGAAGAGACTGATGAAAAAGTAAGTAAACTTCTCATTATTTCAAAAGTAATTGCCATAACTGTTAATACATTTATCCCACTGTGAGACAACACAGTTCATGACTTCATGGAAAAATGGCTGCAACCGCCTACACATTGCCAAGGTTATTTCGACTACACTGCAGAAGTTTCACTGGAAATCCCTAGCACATCCTCCATAAAGCCCAGAATTTCCCCCATACATTTCCCATATTTTTTGAGCCCCTGAAGAAAGACACTTGTGGTCACTGATTTGCTTCGGGCAAAGAGGCGCATGCCTGAGTACAGTACAATAAGGCAACCACAAATATTTTTTCACAAAGGCACAGACTGTCCCATCTCTCAGTCGGATCAACATATCAACAGGTATGGCAATTACTTTTGAAATAATAAACAAGTCACTTACTTTTTTCAGTCTCGTTTTCATCTGACTACTGTGTATAAAATAGTATCAGATTTGGTTTCTTCTTATAGGGATTTAGTGGCTAGGGCATTTCAACATTTAGCAGTTAATCACAGTTTGGAATTTAAAAATATGAAACGGAAGCCCGTACAAATATGATAGATTAATACTGGTGGGGGGGGGGGGGGCGGGGGGGGGGGGGGGGGTACATTTAAATCTGTGGCATGGGGGAATAAGAAGCACTCTTCCACCTTGCAGTCGTATCTAAATGAGTACGCCTTGAGGAAGAGTTTTGCCAGTATTTTTTGCCCATTTTGAAGTTCATCATAGATTATCAGTAAGACATTGAGGCCAAAAGTTGTTTGTTCAGTTTTTGGATGGAGGGCAGGGGCGGGAGATTGGAAACGGGTGTGCAAAGGGTGAAAATCGGTTTTTGTTTATTTTGTTTATGTTACTTTAAAATTTAGGTGTTGGGAATGCTACATAGGTTTTCTTTCTGTGGGGAGAGGAAAAGGTTTGAGGCAGGGAGAGGGCAATATGTTTCTATTAATTTGTTGTTGTTGCTTATATTGAAGAATTGCATGTTAAATGTATTCATCCACACCACCAATCCAAAATAGCTGACAGAGAAAAGCCCCTGTCCACACTGCACCTTTCGGAGGCTGTACCCTGCGGAAGCATGCGCCAGGTGCCGGGAGACACCCCAGGATGTTTCAACCAGCTGCTATTGTACATCACAAGACAGAACATTCTTGGTGCCCTGTGGGTTGACCTCCTGCTGTGGGGAGTGCAGTAGGGATTCCTTATATGAACACTCAGTGTCGAATTGGAAACAGGAAGATAGTTCCAGATGGAGCGGTGGACGTCACAAAAGGACGGGTCTGCAATACGCAGTGCACCAATGTTAAATGGATGACATGCAGTGCACCATGTGAAGGGATGCTTCCTATAAAAGCCTTTTTTAGCAGCTGCATGTGAGAAGCGTGGGACCAATTGCTGACCCAAAGACACACTGTCAAGACAGAGTGAAGTAAGACAATAGCAGGTGCAGAGGCAGACGTGACAAATCAACAGGATGCAGGACATCCATTCTGAATTGGTAACATGAAGTTTGCCCAGCCTGAACATCACCCAGTAAAATGCAACTGCAACTCTCTCGTCCAAGTTCAAATGGCTCTAAGCACTATGGGACTTAACATCTGAGGTCATCAGTCTCCTAGACTTAGAACTGCTTAAACCTTACTAACCTAAGGACAGCACACACATCCATGCCTGAGGCAGGATTCGAACCTGCACCCATAGCAGCAGCGCGGTTCCAGACAAGTGCCTAGAACCGCTCAGCCACAGCCGGCTCATTCAAGTTCACCTGCCACTTCTGCATCTACATGGCCACTCTGCAATTCACACTCAAGTGTCTCGCGAAGAGTTCGTCAAACCACCTTCAGGCTATTTTCTCTACCATTTCCCTCTTAGCAACCACAATTGAAAACCCTGGTAATGACCCTGAGAATCTTCTTACTGACAACGAGCAACTTGTTATTTTATTATACTAATAACAATAATCCGTAAAAAGTACTTTTGTTTCTAAAAATATATATTTGTGACTAATCTTACAGTTCTGCAGCTGCTGCCACCAATCCTTTTATTTAATACACAAATGCTACATTCAAGATACTGCAATTGTCAAAGTCTAACAATTTGACCACTACAAAAGGTTTGATTTTTTGAGATATATATATATTTTTCTTTATCTGCTCCAGTCTAGATTAATGTGATGGTTGGCTTTTGTTCTTAAGTATGCTTTTATGTTTTTTTTGTTTATTGTAAGACTTATGGTATATATGTTTATGTGCCTGATTTTGTTTCAGTTGTGAACTAAAACTGATGCTAACAGAATTTTTATAACGTGTAGATTTTGTTGTTAGTTGTAATGAATAATTATTAATTATGGTTGATGGGTATTGTGAAGTTTGTTCTAGCTATAGAGGTCAAGTGATGTTCTGAACAGCAGTTTTTGAAGCAAGTTATGGTTTCTTGGTATCAATAGTTTGTTCTAGCTACATGGTTTACACAAAGTTTTCGATACCAGTTTTTTTGCAGGTTTATTTGTCTGTCGATATTGTAGAGTTCAGTTTATCTATATAGGGTGTTCCAGCAGCAATATTAAATATTCAAGGAGATGACAGGAACACCTTCAAAGCACACAAGTCTAGTAAACATGAGCTCTAAAACACGTACCTTAAGAGCTATGAGTACTACCACATCTACGCTTCTGTGGAATACATCTCTTCTACTGCAAGCTCTTTGCTTTCCATATTTTGGGAGGAGGTGATATGGACTAAAACAAGAAATAATTATCTATTAAAAATGGTGTGAGCACTTGTTCCATAGAAGAGATGTGTTCAACAGCAGCAAATATGAACAAGTGCTCATAGCTCTTAAGGTATCCATTTTAGAGCCCATGTTTGCTAGACACTTTTGCTTCAAATGAACCTTCCTGTCATATTCCTGAATACTGGCCACTCCTCCTGGGACACCTTATATAGGTTAATTGATGTAGGCGATATCAGTTCTGTGGGCTTCATGTAATGTTGGCTTAACATATTTTTGTGAAAGTTTTTGTTTTGGTATGTTATTTTACTTTTTCTCCTTACCCAAAACTCCCTAATTTCCATAATTGCCCCATTCAGTTCAAGTTGTTCTTCAGGTTATTTTAATTGCCTTTCATATAATGGGACTGTTTTCATCTGTTTGCACCTCTAATTTGCAATGCATGTTTGCCACATTGCAGAAGGTCAAAATGGCAGTGTGTGATATCTTGATGATGCCACGAATTGTAGCTCCTCCCAGTACCAGATGTTTTGGTATTTTCACACTATTCATGTATGAGGAGAATACTTTGGGTGAAATTATCATTTCTCCCTTTCTCATTCCACTCACAATTAGTGCACACGAAGAATGGCTGTTGGTATGCCTCCAGATGAGGTCTAATTTTTATGTCACGTTAATTTTGAGAGCTTCATGAGAGAGAAAGTAATATGTTGCCTCCTTCTTGTAAAATAAGTTCTCAGAATTTTAACTTTATTTCTCCCAAACGTACAACCTTTATCTTGCAATAGAGTTGGGTTACCACCTCACTTCCATAGCTAAAAAATGAATCCATGATTAACCATTTCACTTCACTTAGAGATTTTACCATATCTTTTATTAAACTGAACCTGTAAGGTGACCAGATTGACAAGCAATGCTCAAGAAATCAGTGAAACAAGGGTTTCTGAAGTTACCTCTTTTACTGATGATTTACATTTCCTATGGATGATTCCAATCTCAGTGTGGCATTTGCTTGTCCTGCAACCACTTATGTAGCTGATCTACTTTTAAGTTTCTCAGGTTGCATACTTGTAGTAATATATGAGCCTTACTGTTTCCAGCATTGATAGTCAATCATGAAATTAACAATAATGGGCCTTTTCATCTACTTATACGCAACACATTAAATTTGTTCATTTTAAGTGTCAACTGCATCTCTGCACCAAGTATCAATCCTCTTGTTACATGGGGCCCCTGTGGATCTGGTGGACAAACAAAAGACCAAGTTTCACAAGATCCATGTTTGGGGAAACCAGGCAGATTCCAATATAGGCGCTCTTTATTCCCCAAAGAGGTCACCAACCCTAGTAAGTTAGTTAGTTAGTTAGTTACATGTTCCACAGATCATTTTTCTGACTTTTTTTAAAAAATGACATGGAACAAGTCAGTTTACTGGATATGTATACACGATTAGTTTTAACATTAATGGACATGTTTTTCATTCCTACTCATGCCACTACACTTAAGAACTAGGCTTTTCCCAGACTACCAGTTTTTAAATACAAATTCATTCCTGGGATACGAGAAGTTGTCCAGAAGAAACAATTTTAGGTTTGATTTAAGACTTCCTGTGCTACCTGTCACACACTTTGTGCTATTGTGCACAAGATCTAAAATTTTTGTTCATGCATATTAAATTCCTTTTAGATCCACTGACAGCTTTAATAATGGGTAATAAATGCCTTTCACAGTTCCTATATAATTCCTGAGTCTAGATACCACAACGACAACGACAATAGAATAAACAGAACTAGGCTAACATAAAAATAATTTTGTATTTGTCATTTTGATAACAGTGCAGGTAACTGTACTGTGATAGGATATAAACAATAACACACCCATCAAAATAATCAGGTGATCAGATGAGATATCACAAGTGATGTTAAATAAGACATAACTCGCTCCAATATAATATATGGAGTACCTTCATAGGAAACACCTTTCCCCAGCATTCATGATGTGACTAGTCATACAGTTTATTTTACTGAGTAGTACTTCATATCCATGGACATGACACACCTACACTCAAAACAAAGAAAGCAATTTCCATGAAAGGGCAAGAGTGGAGGGAATGTGAAGTGGGCAGGGTGCACATTGTCTGACCTAGGTAAATGTGAAAGTGAAGCACTAAGCATTAAGAAAAACCATAAGTATATATTCCAGAATGAAATTTTCACTCTGCAGCAGAGCTCGCACTGATATGACACTTCCTAGCGGATTAAAAATGTGTGCTGGACCGAGACTCGAACTTGGGACCTTTGCCTTTCGCAGGCAAGTGCTCCACCAACTGAGCTACACAAGCACGACTCATGACCTGTCCTCACAGCCTTACTTCCGCCAGTACCTCGACTCCTACCTTCCAAACTTCACAGAAGCTCTTCTGAAAAACTCCTTTCTTCCAGGGAAAGGAGAGATTTGTTGAAGAGAGCTTCTGTGACATTTGGAAGGTGGGAGAAGAGGTACGGGTGGAAGTAAGGCTGTGAGGACGGGTCGTGAGTCCTACTTGGGTAGCTCAGTTGGTAGAGCACTTGCCCACGAAAGGCAAAGTTCTTGAGATCGAGTCTCAGTTTGACACACAGTTTTAATCTGCTAGAAGGTACATATCAATGCTCACGCCACTGCAGAGTGAAAATTTCATTCTGGAAACATCCCCCAGGCTGTGGCAAAGCCATGTCTCCATAATATCCTTTCTTTCATGGGTGTCAGTTCTGTAAGTTTCGCAGAAGAGCTTCTTTGAAGTTTGGAAGGTAGGAGTCAAGGTACTGGGGGAAGTAAGGCTGCGAGGACAGGTCGTGAGTTGTGCTTGGGTAGCTCAGTTGGTAGAGCACTTGCCCACAAAAAGCATAGGTCCTGAGTTCGAGTCTCGGTCCGGCACACAGTTTTAATCTGCCAGGAAGTTTCATGAGAATATATTGTTTTACAATGCACAGGCCACAGGCTCACTTCATTCATGCAAATTAAGGCAATTCCCTGGTTACAAAGCTCTGTTGTTTCTTAACACTGTTCAACTGGCTGCCTAACACGGTTTAAATTTTTACTTACAAAGTTAGATCCACCTTGAAATAAGCCAAATATATGTGTACTGTCTGTTGGTCCCACAGTCAGCCTTACTGAATCCTCTGTAACAAGTAAAATTCAGACTATTGTGAAAACTCTAAACAGTTCACATGATGCTGTCAGTGGAAAGCTAGGGAAAAAAACCTTGTGGGATGGATGGAAGATGATAATTAAGAACAATTCAGACAGATATTGTAACCATCTAAACACACCTTTGGTATGGTAAACTGAGGGAGGATGATGAACCTTCTGCTACTAAAGACAATTATAACAAGTAAGGCATAGCGTAATAGGTGTCATCAAAGGTTTAAATAATACAATGTACAGTTCAAAGGAGACACAGCAACAGGTAATGAATCTGGAGCCAGGTTATTAGTTGATACATTCAAAGAAGCTGTAGACACACTAAGCCATACTTCAGATCAAATATTTAATGCTGATGAGCCACGTGTGTATTGAAAATGTATGTGAGCCATGTGTCTACTGAAAATGTATGCCTTCTTAAACATCCATTCAAGGGTCTGTCCCACATAAAAGCCATATACTCATTGCAGCAGAGTTTGCATATGAGATTTTACTTTCATGGTCAATCCTGCCACTGATAAAGATAGAATGGACTGGATGGATGCATGTGACAGCTCTTGTGCCACAGCCTTTCACACAGTTAACCCATTAGAGAACAATCTGGAATCAGAAATGTCACAAAGACAAACAAGGATATTATGTAGGTTGGATAGGTACCTGAATGTCACTTTGGGGGCGTGGGAGGAATTTTGGTGAGAACAGTCCTCATTTCAGAACACGATAAAAGATAACTAAATCTGGGACACAGGACATCGTACAGCTGTTCTGGGTAACAAGTGTCTTTCTTTGAGTTATTCAGAGTAATATGGGATGATATGGTGTTGGAATTCTGTTTGTGAGCTAGGTTTGTCTGTTAAGTTTTCATGAATTGCCATTCAATCTGGTGGCGGGCCTCACACTGTTATTAAAAAGAAACTCAACTCATGAACACTTCTGAATAGAAGCTCCCACAAACCGTTAATTAGTTAGTTAGTTTCTTGCTCTATGGATCATTTGCATAAATCATAATAATGTGGAATGAGTAACAATTGTGAAAACGAAATAAATTGCCTCAGTCAATTAGACAGCTTGCTGTCCATGCTTTCAAAGATTCTTTCATCATCTAATCTGAGGAAGCACGAAGTTGTTGGATTAGAACCAGAATTATGCCATCACCCATTATACATGGGGTTTCTAAGTCTTTGCATCAAATGTCTAGGGGTGATCAACAACTATTGTAAGAGAGAAAAATGTTTGCTAATGCTTCCCAGCAAAGCTAATCATCTTTTTATTATTAGTTATGCCTCTGAGAGGCAGCAGGCAGAGGCACTCTGTTGCGTGTGTATTAAAATGTGTATTGCCTATAATACCAGTCATCTGTTGCATGCAAAATGGGGTAGGCTGAGCAATATTAAATTTCAATGAAATACTTCTAGATGTATGACCGCATTGTCAATAGGTAAAATTTTCCAATATCTCGACCACTATTGCAAATGGCCTTTCTAAGGGTGTTTTTGATAACTTGCTAGTTGGCTTTGAGAAACTCTTGTGGAAAAACCATTCTGTCAATTTAATGGGGTTGGTAGTATTCAGATGCAGCACATTTGATTAGCGGACCCTTCTAGTTCAGTCAGATCTTGTCATCCCAGGGCCAGCAAATTCAATTATTCTTATCAGTTATCACTATACTTTTCCTTTCCTCCTTCACACCTGTTGAAGCTAACTTATTCCCTGCTTCTTTGTGGCAGAACATTTAAAGAAATAAACATATACGAAACTGAACACAATGAAGAGGAAGGCAGTGTCTTGTTTACAAAATGATCATTCCAGGTTTATACTTTAAATGTAGTCAACCTGCCTCTTGTTGCATTAAAAATTCCACACATGAACCTAAAGCATGAGTTCAAAGTGGCAACCTCCCACCTGACTACAGGCATTGCAGCATTGATGTATTGCCCTGATGTATTGCCCAGCAGACACTCTCAAGGATGCCAGAAGCAGTTTGAATATCTTAGATGTGACCTGACACGAAGAAATCGACTGGTGTGATTTCAGGTGACCATGATGGCCACAGCACAGGACCACCTCTCCCATTCCAATTCACACCAAACATGTCAGTGAGATGCTGACACACATGACAATTAAAACGTGCTGGTTTGCAATCATGTTAAAACCATACTTTCATTCACACATTCAGCGGGACAACATCTAGCAGCTTGGGTATGTTACTTACCAGAAGGTTATGATATATCTGGCTGCCTAGACAAGCTGGAAGAGTAATGGGTGCAATAATACATTTGCCAACGAAGTCATCCTGCAGAGTTTGTGAAAACTTTGTTTGGTGATGTATGGCCACAACTGCAAGGGTGTTTTCTTCTGCCCAAATGTGACTGTTGCGAGTATTTACATACATGTCTCACAAAACAGGCTATGTCAGTAAACAATACATATTTTGCAAATTCTTATTCAGCAATGCATTGTTAAATAAATCACTGAAAACCACACACACGACTCAAAATCATTTGGTCAGAGAGCCTATACCTATCGCAAATGGAGTGAATGTAACCGGTGCTGATGGAAAACTCTCCACCCGCCAGTGCAAGTGATGCCCACATCTCTTGTGATTGCTCATACGCTTATACGGGGGTTGGAACATAAATAGTGGCAACTATTTATTCCCTTATCATTTAGCTACAATACAGCAGGTCAGCAACTGGAAGCAGTTAATGCCATAAATTATCTGGAAATATGCATTAGGAGTGATTTAAAATGGAATGATCATATAAAGTTGATCGTCGGTAAAGCAGATGCCAGATAGATTCATTGGAAGAATCCTAAGGAAATGCAATCCGAAAACAAAGGAAGTAGGTTACAGTACGCTTGTTCGCCCACTGCTTGAATACTGCTCAGCAGTGTGGGATCCGTACCAGATAGGGTTGATAGAAGAGATAGAGAAGATCCAATGGAGAGCAGCGCGCTTCATTACAGGATCATTTAGTAATCGTGAAAGTGTTATGGAGATGACAGATAAACTCCAGTGGAAGACTCTGCAGGAGAGAGGCTCAGAAGCTTGGTACGGGCTTTTGTCAAAGTTTCGAGAACATACCTTCACCGAAGAGTCAAGCAGTATATTGCTCCCTCCTATGTATATCTCGCGAAGAGACCATGAGGATAAAATTAGAGAGATTAGAGCCCACATAGTGGCATACCGACTATCCTTCTTTCCACGAACAATACGAGACTGGAATAGAAGGGAGAACCGATAGAGGTACTCAAGGTACCCTCCGCCACAGACCGTCAGGTGGATTGCGGAGTATGGATGTAGATGTAGATCCGATACAAAAAGAGTTACATGTTTGCACCTATTACTGTCCTTCAAAGTAGTCACCAGTGTTGGGTATAAACCGTTGCCAGGGATGTGGAATGCATAGTATACTGTTAGCAGAGCCTGTTCTGTTGATGGTGCAAATGGAGCAGTCTACTGCCTGTCGAATCTCTGGAACAGTTCTGAAGCGAATGCCACAAAGTGGATTCTTCATCTTCGCAAATCAAATCAAAGTCACAAGAACTTAAGTCATATTACTGTTCGTTTTTGGAGTATCACCTGTGACCAGTTTTGTGAAAGAATCGGCGACACTTTTTGTGCAACCCACCCATCATTTTGCACGACAATGCGCGGGCGCATATAGCGAAAGCTGTGGCTGCTCTGTTCGGTTGATAGAACTGGGAAGTACTGTAACCATCCACCATACTCGCTGAACTTAAGTCCTTGTGACTTTTATTTGATACTAAAGATGATGGTACCACTTCGTGGAATTCGCTTCAAAACTGTTCCAGAGATTCAACTGACAGTAGACCGCTCCATTAACACCATCAGCAGAACAGGCTCTGCTAACAGTATACTACGCCTTCCACATTGTTAGCATTGGGTTCTACACAATGCTGGTGACTACTTTGAAGGACAGTAACAGGTGCAAACATGTAATTTTTGTATCGGTTGTGAATAGTTGTCACTATTTAAGTTCCAACCTTCATAGATGGATTCACCACAACTGTGTCCAGAACTTCCCCTTCAAATTGCAGAGTACTACCATCCTGTGTTCATGTTCCCACGCAATGGATGTAGCCTCTGGAACAATGTGTGATATGGCTGTTGTCTGTTGGGAAAGCATCCCTGAAACTGTGCTGCTAAGCACCTACAGCTTCTAGCTCCATCAAACAGCAAATGCATATCTGCCTGTTCTACCAAAGAATAAGTGACTGTTCTTGTGTGTGATGTGCAGTGACTACCAACACACAACTGTTTCCACATAGGCAGTGACAATGATGTAGCTGTGTGGTAGGATAGCAAGTAAGGAACTGTACACAACAAACTGTCAAATGCACAATCTGTTCTGGAGATACTGCCACTCAGAGCCAGCGCAGGGCTCTGTCACAGGCTGTCAAAGGAAGTGGATGAGTTGATTACATGCAATATACATTGCATATGCACACCGCAAGGTGCCATTTCTTAGGGGCATAACCAATTATAAAAAGGCACCCTCTATCACTGAGGAATGTCAGCAAACATTTTTTATTTTATAAATGTTGTTCCCCATTCCATGACCTATCACCCCCTGATGTTTGACGCAAAGACTTTGAAACACACTATATGATGGGTGGAAAAGCAATGTTCATACTCCAAATTCTTGCTTAGATGGGGAAAAAAGCAAGTGGTTCGTCCTATATGTAGAGTCCACAGCACTGGCATTATTTAAACTCCCACATTGCATATTAGTGTATTTTTTTCGTGACCTCTGAGGAGGTGAATGATGAGCCAATTGATTTCCTGTCTCGTATCAATTCAAAATTGCCATCTAAGTAATGGCAGATGGCCTTCTCCCAATTTTTATGGGGTCACACATTTACTAAAGAGGCACTATTCCTCATGCAGAAAGTTGACTTTACTTCCATTTTGATCAACAATACGTAGCCTTCATGAAACAAATTGGTCTGAGTCTATGACAGACCCTGAAAATGGCAAAACACTGAAAATATTTTTTCATGAATTAAGAAATAGCCAACAGCAGTCCAATGCCCAATGTGGTGAAAGCTAGCTAGCTTGCTTAATGAAAACAATATTCCACACAGTTATTCACAAGACGGTTTCATTTACCACCATAATTAGATTTCAAACTAATTATAACAGAGTTAAAATGGAAATTACTATCATACTTAGCTCCTAAGAGAAACAAGTTGTTTCGTCAGTGAAGATTTCTAAGGAAACTATTACTGAGGGCAATATGAAACCCATTTTACAACAGGGCTGAAAAGACAAACACAAATTTACAAATATTGCATTTGCATTTTATATTGAAATCAAAAATTCATGACCACAACAAATCTGAAATTGAAAAAACAGACACTCTTAAATTAATATCATGTAAACTTGGGCAATTCATATTTATTACAAGAAGTAGAAGAAAAATTAATATCCTACCCCAAAGAAGTAACACACACAAAAAAGACAGGAGTCTATGGAAATAAATGACAAAGAATTGTTTTAAAACAGTAATCATGAGGAAATAACACAAAAAACTCACAGTTGTATGCCATGACTGAGTAACTCGCCGGGGCATAGTAGTCATGCCCTCCCAATGAGCTTCAATGAATGGTATAATGTCTTTGTCTTTGGAGAACGTAGTGCGACAAGTGCCATCTTTCACACTGGCTTGTTGTAGATTTCCTATTGCTGTTATACACATCTGTGGAAAAGCTGCAACACAAAATTATAGAAAAACTTGAAACAAAATTATGTTCCTCATGATCATTGTATTTCTATACCACCCACTTTTTTGCTACGTTTTATTCATACCACAGTATTAAAATCTGACAAAAACATGGGACACGTCAACAACAGCCACTCTCCAGGATGATTTACTAAAACCTACAGATTATCTGAATAAGGCTAGTAATAAGAGGATCCAATCAGTGATTCCCTGATTGCAAGTCTTGACTTCTCCATGCAACAAACTACTTGGCAGTATTATAAAAGGATATTAGATGTCCTGGAATATTTTATAATTTCATGATCATACAAATATTTAGTCACACGGAAGGGAAGAATCAGTGAGCAACTGACTTGACCAAGTCTTTTTCTGGCAGCATGCAAAGAGTTTGAGAAAGAACTCACAGTTATGAAATGAAATAAAACAATGAACAGAAAGCTGGAAAGGGTGGTCTCTTTATTAGAAGTACCACAAAACACTGAGAGAAAAATTTTAAATGTGACTTGCATGTAGCAGCAGTTCTATGGTCACATACCATGTCAGGAAAAGAGGTTACAACACAATGCTATAGCACATACATAAAGAATAATTCAAAATGTTTATCATCTATGGTGCCAAGATGACAAAAAAGAAAGTAAAGATCTTCACAAACCGGAGCTGGGTTTAGCCACTACAAAGCTTTACTATACATATCACCTATTGGAAATTGTATGCCCTGTCTTCTTCCATCACACGAGCCAATGCATTATTGCCTGAAGGGAAATAAGCAACTAAGTGATGAAAAAAGATCCAGGATTAACTGGGGTCTTTCGATTTGTTGCCTGATACAGACACCACGAAACATATATAAATAATAAAATTGGATCTCACCATTGGAGTAAGTCAAGAGAACAGATGCACACTCGTGGCTGATCAACACTTGAATGTCAGCAAGTTAAAGCAGAAATGCCTTGTTTTACAAATGTTGTTTTGGGTGTGTGTAGGTATTGGTCTTGAATTGTCAAGCTATAGTAATGACAACAACAATGACAATGATCTAATGCCTCTTCAATTGGAAACACAATGTGGAGGTCTTATTGAAACACATGTCACCACAAAAAAATTATCTTTTATCAATAATTTCATTGGCTTACTGAGACCTTGCCTCAAACTCATCTGTGAGATTTAGTACTTTTAAGACAAAACCTCTACAATAAAGATAATCAAATACCGGGTGATCAAAAATCAGTATAAATTTGAAAACTGGATAAATCACAGAATAATGTAGATAGAGAGATACAAATTGACACACATGCTTGGAATGACATGGGGTTTTATTAGAACAAAAAAGTTCAAAAATGTCCGACAGATGGCACTTCATCTGATCAGAATAGCAATAATTAGCATAACAATGTAAGACAAAGCAAAGATGATGTTCTTTACAGGAAATGCTCAGTATGTCCACCATCATTCCTCAACAATAGCTGTAGTCGAGGAATAATGTTGTGAACAGCACTGTAAAGCATGTCCGGAGTTACGGTGAGGCATTGGCGTCGGATGTTGTCTTTCAGCATCCCTAGAGATGTCGGTCAATCACGATACACTTGCGACTTCAGGTAACCCCAAAGCCAATAATCACATGGACTGAGGTCTGGGGACCTGGGAGGCCAAGCATGACGAAAGTGGCGGCTGAGGATACGATCATCACCAAATGATGTGCGCAAGAGATCTTTCACGCGTCTAGCAATATGGGTTGGAGCGCCATCCTGCATAAACATCAGCCGTTCCAGCAGGTGTTTATCAGCCAGGCTGGGGATGATGTGACTCTGTAACATATTGGCGTACCTCTCACCCATCACGGTAGCAGTTACTGACGTTTTGCTGTCCAGCTCCATCTGTCAGACATTTTGTGAACTTTGTTTTGTTTTTTGTTCTAATAAAACACCATGTCATTCCAAGCATGTGTGTCAATTTTTACCTCTCTATCTACATTATTCCGTGGTTTATTAAGTCTTCAAATTTATACTGGCTTTTTGATCACCCGGTACAATGACACAACAGTCAAATACAATGACACAAGAGTCACTCTCCAAACTGGAATGGCCATGATTTCTACAGAAATAAAAACACATCACTGACCTGCATGCATACTTGTAATAAACAATACACTGATTTAGTTTAGAACTTACAACTTACCAGCTTGGTTCTTCTTAAAACTTTCCAGGCCTGTAGGTGAGCAATTCTTGCATACAAAGTAGTAATTGACCATGAATGGCACAAGTTTACCAAGTTGATAACCGATGCACGATTCATGAAACCATCTCATGCAGCTTGCGCACAGAAGTTCGACAATATTCAAATTACGATCCTTGCCACTGCAAACAATTTTTAATAATTAATTGTTACAGTATTATATACATGTCAATGATTTTAAAAATTATAAAAAACTTTGCAGTAAAAGTTATGAAACTTCAGTTTGCCAGTACTATTGTGTCATCATGCTTCGAGTCAAGTGTGAAAAAAGTGACACAAACACCAAACATTCTATGTAAAGGAAGTAGCAACATTTTGCCTCTATCAAAAACATTAGTTTATATATAGATTGGCTCCATATACAACTACCATATGGCTCTATCACATGCTCCGTGAAATACAAATGCAGTCATCAAAAGTGCACTCCACACATGGTTTACAGAAAATTTTCCCACTGTAAATCTTAGGATATTACACTGTTTAACTTGGGTAACTTCTTCCAGCCAGCTGTTGTGGTTTCCACACACAAATTGGTTTCATCCAACTCTATCCTGTGCAAGCCTCTTCATCCCCACATTACTACAGCTACCTCACCCATTTGAACTTGCTTTCTGTAGACAAACCTTGGTCTTCCTGCAGCTCCTCCTTTAACCCCCCCCCCCCCAAACAAATTGACTATTACTTGAAGTCTCAGAATGTGTTGTATCAAGCAACACCTCCTTTTGGTCTAGTTGTGCCATACATTTTTTTTTTCTCCAATTTCATTCAGTATCTCCTCATTAACTACTTGATCTATTCATGTAATTTTAAGCATTCTCCTGCAGCACCAAATGTCAAAAGTTTCTATTCTCTCCTTGTCTGAACTATTCAACTATTCATTGTCAGAGTTCACTTCTGAACAAGGCTGCAATACAACTAACTTAACCCATTTCTGTCTAGCGTAACATATATGTCACGGAACAGCCTGTCATTGTTTTCTCTCGTTGGCAACGATGCCTTTGTTTGGAGTGTCGTATGGCTTTCAGATAAGGAGGCTTTGTTGTTCATGTTTAGGTAGGTTTCAGTCAGTTGTAAACATTAAGTGGTCAGTGACTGGTGCTTCAAGTATGGAAGACTTTTGTGAGTGAGATTATGTCTTGGAATAAGAGGTAAGTATCATTTTTTTACTGCAAATTATAATACAATTTGTTTAAATTATGGTTGATTATAATGTTAAAGTACTGAAATGTATGTTAATGGTTAATCTACAAAATGCAATTCTTATTTTTGTGGCTCCAAATACAGTTTTAATTTTGTGTTGCATATATGTCATGCTAGGCAAAACAGTGAAAATAACGATTCTCTCTCTTTAGAGGTCTATCTCTCCATGAGATCCTGGCCATTTTGCAGGGGAGGAAGAAAATGCAACAGATATATTTAATGAACCTCCTGAAGCTAAAGTGGATTCGGATGAAGATTCTGGGGAAGAAGATGGGGGAAGAAATGTCGATAATCTTGGACCAAGGCAACTCCAGGCTGGTGCAGAAGTGGTTTTAGCAAGTAAAAACAGGTTAGGTAGTGAACCTGAGATTAATTTCTGTCCTAATGATAAACCAGATGAACAGGAAAAGTCACAGATCTTAAAAACTGTAATCAGAGATTGGAAAAAAGACGATCTGCATAGTGTTAGTTCTGTATTTCCTGAGAGTGATTACGGTAAATACAGAAACTTGTCTCCAGTTCAGTGCTTCGAATTATTTTGGAACGACGAAGTAATTGAATTTCTTTTCACTGAATCGACGAAGTACGCTTTGTTCAAGAACTGCTCAGATCCAAAAATAACATATGAAGAGATAAAAGGTTTTCTAGGAATTCTAATTCTTTCTGGCTAAAATCCTTTACCTAGCAGAAGAAATTACTGGGATTCTGGATTGGACATGAGAAATGAAATGGTCCACAGCACGATGAGAAGAGACGGGTTTGAAACAATTATGAGATTCATTCACTTGTGTGACAACGCAAAAATAGATACTAATGATAGAATGTGGAAACTTCATCCAATAATAAATAAGCTAAGAAAAAAGTTTGCTCTCCACTTTCAGAATGAACAACATTTGTCTTACGATGAGAGCATGATAAAGTATTTAGGCAGACATGCACGTAAACAGTTTCTGAAAAGTAAGCCCATTAGATATGGGTGCAAAGCATGGTTCTGAACACAACCATGGGTTATCTAGTGGACTTTCAAATATACCAAGGAGCTGATCCTCAGAGGAATGAAAAATATGAGAAAGCATTTGGAAAAAGTGCTGCTCGTTTGATTCAAATGATCAATTCTATTCCTGAAAAGAACAAACATCTTCCCTACAGGTTTTATTTTGACAACCTGTTTACATCACAAACATTGTTTATTTACCTGAAGCAACGAGGTTTTGGTGCAACTCTGGCTATTCGTGAAAATCGTCTGCCTAAAGAGTGTCATCTCATACATTCTAATATTATGTCCAAAAGGAATAAGAGAGGAGATTTTGATTACAAGAGCAGCAAGGAAAGTGGAATAATCGTTGCCAGATGGCTAGATAACTCTACAGTAACAATTGCTTCCACAAGCCATGGTATCAGTCCAGTCAGCACCGTTGACCGATACTCTAGACAAGAGAAGAGAAGAATACTTGTACCTCGACCTAATGTAATTGGAGAATACAATAAAAATATGGGAGGAACTGACCGAATGGATGAGAATGTAGCATTATATAGACTGAGTGTCAGAGGAAAGAAATGGTGGTGGCCAATTTTTACATGGCGTCTAGATATCTCTATACATAATGGGTGGCTTCTTCATAGAAAGACTGGTATAAATATGCCTCAGCTGCACTTCCGGCCCTACATTGTGAAATGTTACCCGACTTCCAATGCTGCAGTACCAAGAGGTCCTGGACTCCCTGCAGGTAATTCAAACCAAAGCAGTGTGCCGCATGATATTAGGTATGATGAAACAAATCATCTGGTAGCCATGGTGTCACAGAAAAAAGAAGACACTGTGCGGCGGAAAACTGCATAGGAACCCCAAGAACAATGTGCTGCAAATGTGGTGTTGGTTTGTGCATAGAATGTTTTGTACCATATCACAGAAATTGAGTACTGTTGCCTGAACTTAATGTAAATCACATACAGTGTATTATTTTACTTGCTGTCATATTTTCTGCCTAACATGCATGTTCTGCCTAACGTGACATATATGTTATGCCCTTTTTCGTTTCAATTATTGATTATTTTTTTGTTTTGATTGTTGTATTGCTTTTCTTTGATGACAATACACACACAAACATCTAATCTGTAGAAATCAGAAGAAAAAAAATAATTCAGGCAGAAATGGGTTAAAAAAGATTTCTTAACATTTGAATTTATATTCAGTATTAACAAATTTATATTTTTCATAAACACGTTTCATGCTATTCTTAGTCTTAATTTCACATCATCTAAACTTCATCCATTGTCAGTTATTTTGCTAACCAAACTGTGAAACTTTTATACTACTTTTAGTTCATTTTATGTTCTAATTTCCCCAGCATTATCCGCTTTAATTAGACTACATTAAATTATCCTTTATTTCACTTCTGTTTATGTTCATCTTGATGTTTTTAAGCTCTATCCATCCCATTCAGCTCCTCTTCCAACTACAGTCTTAGACAAAAAAAAACTGACTGCCGGACGGCCGCCACAGAGACTAAGTCTGAGTCGTTCACTTAAGGTGGCCAATATAACTGACCGCCCCTGACAACTTTAAGTCCGGCATCTGCACAATCTGGCAACACTGTAAGATGCGGAAGTGTTGTCTACTTCCGAGATAATATGGTTGGAGTGAGCCCATGGTCTTGCGGTAATCGTCATGTATTCTAAACTTAAGAGTCGCGCGTTCGCGTCCAACTAAGTTTGCTTTTTTTTTAACCTCATTTCTGTCTAAACTTATGAGTCTGATTGAACATTGAAGACAATTCGCTTAACATTCTACCCACCCGCAATAACAAGTATTGCGGAAACAATTCCGCAGGACAGCTCGTGGCTGCGTCGCGATCGTATCAGCTTACGCTCGGGCGTTTCCTCGCGCTGCAGCGGCTAACGGCCAGACGCCACCTGCCGCCTGAAATCCGGCGCCACCCATGTGAAAACGGCGCCACGCTGTCAGTGTACGTATCAATGCCATTTTTGAATTTGAAGTTCTAGTTAGTATCTTGCAGTTAAGCATTGGATTTTGTATACCTGAAAATCATGAACTACGGTTAAGCATTGTAAAATTGAGTCTGCAACACAATATTTACTTTGGTATAACAGAGGGGTGAATGTAGAGGAGGCAGCTAGAAAGATTTGAACTGTGTTTGGAGCGAGTGCTTTTGAGAAAAATACGCCAGAAAAAGATATTCTTGTTTAAACAAAGATCGTTCTGGCATGAATGATTTTCCACATTAAGGAAGTCTCGACTACTGGTATATGTGACAGATTACCATTTTACCATCATGCGACATTTACATTCAATAGGCAAAGTTCAGAAGTCTGGTGTAGGAGTACTGCATGCTCTAATTCGAAACAACATAAATCAACGGAGTGACTATTATTGAACGTCATCAGGTCGCTCATTGAGCATTCCATTGCAGTACTGTTACTGGTGACGTGTTATGATGCCTTTATCGTTAACTTCCTAAGAAGAAATGAAAGGCTGAGCCCCACCAAAAGACGTAGACTAGAGCAAAGAGTAGTGTGGACATAATATTTTACATTTGATAGCTCCAAAAGTGTGTTTTGGACTACAAATTCTGCCCCAAGGGGTGTGTGCAACACAGCTGGAATTTGTTGTCAACAATTGAGACACCTTTCGGTCGCAGTGTAAGAAAGTCGAGCAACAAAACTACATCACCTTTGCTACTGCATGATAACAATCTGTTGATTTGAGAAACAAAACTATCCTGGAGATTGATAGGAAAGTCGACTCTCAGAAACTTGTATTGTTAGGAAAGTCCTCTCTCAAGCACTTGTCCCTCTCATCGTGTATTCGTAAAATATTACCTTTCCCACTCTTGATCGACCAACCATCAAGGCAATTCATTTCTAGACGAAAATACTCTTAAAACTACCATGGTTTAACGACCTCATTAAAACAAGTAGGTTTCTATGGGCGTAGAATTTGTAAACAACTGCAGCATTGTCAGATTGTTTTAGATATCGTGAAAGAAAATTCAGCTGCTGATTAATTTCTCTTTGATGATTACTGTTGCGTTTAGAAAACTAATGGAAAGTGCAAATAAAATATTCATTTTACTAATACAAATTAAATTCAGCTTACTATAGGAACATCACGACAGCAGTCTATCTTAATGAAGAATTAAGTTCAAAAATGGTTCAAAGGGCTCTGAGCACTATGGGACTTAACTTCTGAGGTCATCAGTCCCCTAGAACTTAGAACTAGTTAAACCTAACTAACCTAATGACATCGCACACATCCATGCCCGAGGTAGGATTCGAACCTGCAACCGTAGGGACTGTAGCGATGCATTAAGTGTCTGTAAGACGATTGATCCTATTTTAACATGAATTAGTAGGATATTACAAACTTTTGACTTCAGAAAGATCTGTATTTACTTCATTTCCTGTACCATTCGCAAGTCTTATGAAAATGTGGCATTTCATAGATAACATTATGTATTAACAACAACAAAAAATGTCGGCAGAAAGTAAAAGTGGCATTATGAAATTGGCAGTACCGTAAGGTTTTCGCTCTGACACTAAGGTTTACTGTAAATAGCAAGACGAATTTTGCTTGAGCGTTATCTTACGATTCCCTTATTGAGTTTGTATCTGCCTGCTTGTAGCTCTACTACAAAAGAATTAAAAATCTGGCTTTCAGCGAGTCTAGAAAGGCGAACGACAGCAACTTGCACCTGGTAGCCAAGCATGTTACCTGAGAAATGGTATTTTCCTAAAGTGGGAAGACATTCTTTTGTGGTTGAATTGTTGGCAAATATCAGTCAGATGTGTGCCGTTGGTCTAAGCGTTTCGGTGTGTTGAATTTGTACCAATGATTTTTCTACAGGTTTTTTCTGTCCCAAATACAGAGTTGAAGTCTCCCATTAGTATGTTCACATCATCTTGGTCAATTTTGCTCATAGTATTTTCGAGTGTGTTCCAGAATTTTTCGACATTTTTGGTGTTTTTCTTATTTTCGATGTTGGTGGGGCATGTGCATTGATGGGTGTATATTTTTTACTGGGGCTCTGAATGAGCATAGTCCTAAGTAGATTGTTGATGGCTGTGATTTCTTTGACAGAGTTGATGATAGATCTGTGTTGAGAAAAGCAACGCCGAAGATTGGTACGCCTTTCGCTACCTTTTGCTGTATTTTGCTCTTGAAATGCAAGGTTTCGTCAGTTAGTTGTGGTTCTTGAAGAGCAATGATGAGAATTTTTTGTCGATCAATTTATTATGAGAGATTATTTAGTTTTCGTATTTGGATCAATGTATCGATGCTTAGTTATAAAAAATAAGTTCTTATGTGTGTGAAATCTTATGCGACTTAACTGCGAAGGTCATCAGTCCCTAAGCTTACATACTACTTAACCTAAATTATCCTAAGGACAAACACACACACACACACACACACACACACACACACACACACACACACACACACACATATATACATATATGCCCGAGGGAGGACTCGAACCTCCGCCGGGACCAGCCGAACAGTCCATGACTGTTGCACCTCAGACCGCTCGGCTAATCCTGCGCGGCGTGTAGTTTTCAAATGTATGTTTTTTGCTTGTAGGGAAATTTACAGGAGATCTTTAATATTCTCTGCCGTGCTAACCTGGACTGCCCAGAATCCGAAATTCCAACTGCCGCCGGTCGACAGCCGGGTTGTGTACCACCTGGGGTAAAGTTGACTTTGCTCGCACAGTTCATGTTTGCTTGTGTTTCATTGGTTTGGCCTGGGTGATTCCAGGACCGGACAGGACCAGAGGGTGTTGAAGCCTTTGGAAGCAAATATTTTCAACCGAGCTCATTGAGCTAACAGACGGTGACCAGAGTAGTGGTGGTTTTCACCCAGACGTGTCTGGAATTTGAGTTTAACGGATTGAGTAGCCGTTCAGGATTGTGTTAGTATTTGGTTCACCCCAAGTATTTGATTTCCTCTGGGGAATTAACTGGTGCATGTGTTGTTCAACACACAGTAGTTGTCACCCTCACTGGAATCAATGACTGTGTGTGTGTGTGTGTGTGTGTGTGTGTGTGTGTGTGTGTGTGTGTGTGCGCGCGCGCTTTCGTGTTCACGCACAATCTAAATCAATACTATTAACATTAGAGGGACAACCAACAATAAATATTGCAACAAATATGACTTTAAAGTATTTTAATGCGATGGGAAGTGACAAACTCAATTTTTACCCAACCCACAACCTGCATATTACGTTAAGTAAGATGTATTAACTCCATAGTATCATTAGCAGAGACAGTGCACTCGTGTTTCGAGGCTCGCGACAAGTGCAGCGATTAGCAGTGCCCAATGCCGCCGCGACTTGTTTATGTTGGCTGAGCGTGGACACTGCAGCAGACGCTTCGCCATAAACAGAAAGAAATCACCTTGGCACTGACTGCAGTGAGCGGATATCACTGCCTGCGTGTTCTTATAGTAACCAACGTGAGACTCTACTCACAGGTGCCATGGAGCAATTGCAACAGGTATCATGTCATTAGTCATCAGAATATTAACCAGTGATGAAATGGCCACTATTTGAATCCCAAGGAAATAGGGACCTTCACACAAAGGAATGTGAGGTGTTATCAAAATTTATCCAACATACAAAAATTAACTGCAGGGCTTTCATGTATGCAGTAGTAGCACACAAGGAAATATTATGTCTTGGAAGCGTATATTTCATTTCCTCTTCTCATATTAACGCCCTTGTTTTAGTATGAAGTGAGAAAATAAACACGAAAGACTAAAGTTCCTGAGAAGCATATCAGTCATTTCCTCTTCTCATATCTTAACTTTTATTTTAGTATTAAGTAAAAAAATAAACAGTTTAAGGTTGTGAAGCATAATATGACACCAGATTCTTATCGTAGGCGCTATCGGAAATGCAAAAAGCAGGGAGCTGTCCATTCTTTTGTCCAACAGTCTGTCTCCTTACATGCATTACTCCCGCTAGGAGATTCTTATTTAAGGACTTGTGGGCATCAAGTTCTTCAGCAGAACAAGCATTATGTTATTGTGCTAATTACGGTATGGAAAAAATGCAACAAAGACGATTTCCCCTAAAGCAGTGGGGATATTTGCAAATGTCTGTATTCAGCAATGACTGCCAGCTGCCACAACACTTCACAGAATCCATGCGGCAGGCAACACAACTGTGCGTGCACTTCAGACTTCATTCAGTAAGACGTCAGGAGATGGATGGAAACGTCAAATTAACGTCGCTTTCTGAGTCGTATTCAATCCAGAATGAGGTGTTATTAAGGTAGTTGAGCGTTCTAGTAATTACACTTTTGTAATTCACACATGAGTATTCCGATAGCATCCCCCCCATGAACCATGGACCTTGCCGTTGGTGGGGATGCTTGCGTGCCTCAGCGATACAGATAGCCGTACCGTAGGTACAACCACAACGGAGGGGTATCTGTTGAGAGGTCAGACAAACGTGTGGTTCCTGAAGAGGGGCAGCAGCCTTTTCAGTAGTTGCAAGGGCAACAGTCTGGATGATGGACTGATCTGGCCTTGTAACAATAACCAAAACGGCCTTGCTGTGCTGGTACTGCGAACGGCTGAAAGCAAGGGGAAACTACGGCCGTAATTTTTCCCGAGGGCATGCAGCTTTACTGATTAAATGATGATGGCATCCTCTTGGGTAAAATATTCCGGAGGTAAAATAGTCCCCCATTCGGATCTCCGGGCGCGGACTACTCAAGAGGATGTCGTTATCAGGAGAAAGAAAACTGGCGTTCTACGGATCGGAGCGTGGAATGTCCGATTCCTTAATCGGGCAGGTAGGTTAGAAAATTTAAAAAGGGAAATGGATAGGTTAAAGTTAGATATAGTGGGAATTAGTGAAGTTCGGTGGCAGGAGGAACAAGACTTCTGGTCAGGTGACTACAGGGTTATAAACACAAAGTCAAATAGGGGTAATGCAGGAGTAGGTTTAATAATGACTAGGAAAATAGGAATACGGGTAAGCTACTACAAACAGCATAGTGAACGCATTATTGTGGCCAAGATAGATACGAAGCCCACACCTACTACAGTAGTACAAGTTTATATGCCAACTAGCTCTGCAGAAGACGAAGAAATTGAAGAAATGTATGATGAAATAAAAGAAATTATTCAGATAGTGAAGGGAGACGAAAATTTAATAGTCATGGGTGACTGGAATTCGAGTGTAGGAAAAGGGAGAGAAGGAAACGTAGTAGGTGAATATGGATTGGGGCTAAGAAATGAAACAGGAAGCCGCCTGGTAGAATTTTGCACAGAGCACAACTTAATCATAGCTAACACTTGGTTTAAGAATCATGATAGAAGGTTGTATACATGGAAGAACCCTGGAGATTCTAAAAGGTATCAGATAGATTATATAATGGTAAGACAGAGATTTAGGAACCAGGTTTTAAATTGTAAGACATTTCCAGGTGCAGATGTGGACTCTGACCACAATCTATTGGTTGTGACCTGTAGATTAAAACTGAAGAAACTGCAAAAAGGTGGGAATTTAAGGAGATGGGACCTGGATAAACTGAAAGAACCAGAGGTTGTACAGAGTTTCAGGGAGAGCATAAGGGAACAATTGACAGGAATGGGGGAAAGAAATACAGTAGAAGAAGAATGGGTAGCTTTGAGGGATGAAGTAGTGAAGGCAGCAGAGGATCGAGTAGGTAAAAAGACGAGGGCTAGTAGAAATCCTTGGGGAACAGAAGAAATATTGAATTTAATTGACGAAAGGAGAAAATATAAAAATGCAGTAAATGAAGCAGGCAAAAAGGAATACAAACGTCTCAAAAATGAGATCGACAGGAAGTGCAAAATGGCTAAGCAGGGATGGCTAGAGGACAAATGTAAGGATGTAGAGGCTTACCTCACTAGGGGTAAGATAGATACTGCCTACAGGAAAATTAAAGAGACCTTTGGAAATAAGAGAACCACTTGTATGAACGCCAAGAGCTCAGATGGAAACCCAGTTCTAAGCAAAGAAGGGAAAGCAGAAAGGTGGAAGGAGTATATAGAGGGTCTATACAAGGGCGATGCACTTGAGGACAATATTATGGAAATGGAAGAGGATGTAGATGAAGATGAAATGGGAGATACGATACTGCGTGAAGAGTTTGCCAGAGCACTGAAAGACCTGAGTCGAAATAAGGCCCCGGGAGTAGACAACATTCCATTGGAACTACTGACGGCCTTGGGAGAGCCAGTCCTGACAAAACTCTACCATCTGGTGAGCAAAATGTATAAGAGAGACGAAATACCTTCAGACTTCAAGAAGAATATAATAATTCCAATCCCAAAGAAAGCAGGTGTTGACAGATGTGAAAATTACCGAACAATCAGTTTAATAAGCCACAGCTGCAAAATACTAACACGAATTCTTTACAGACGAATGGAAAAACTAGTAGAAGCCGACCTTGGGGGAAGATCAGTTTGGATTCCGTAGAAATACTGGAACACGTGAGGCAATACTGACCTTACGACTTATCTTGGAAGAAAGATTAAGGAAAGGCAAACCTACGTTTCTAGCATTTGTAGACTTAGAGAAAGCTTTTGACAGTGTTGACTGGAATACTCTCTTTCAAATTCTAAAGGTGGCAGGGGTAAAATACAGGGAGCGAAAGGCTATTTACAATTTGTACAGAAACCAGATGGCAGTTATAAGAGTCGAGGGACATGAAAGGGAAGCAGTGGTTGGGAAGGGAGTAAGACAGGGTTGTAGCCTCTCCCCGATGTTATTCAATCTGTATATTGAGCAAGCAGTAAAGGAAACAAAAGAAAAATTCGGAGTAGGTATTAAAATCCATGGAGAAGAAATAAAAACGTTGAGGTTCGCCGATGACATTGTAATTCTGTCAGAGACAGCAAAGGACTTGGAAGAGCAGATGAACGGAATGGATGGTGTCTTGAAGGGAGGATATAAGATGAACATCAACAAAAGCAAAACGAGGATAATGGAATGTAGTCGAATTAAGTCAGGTGATGCTGAGGGAATTAGGTTAGGAAATGAGACAATTAAAGTAGTAAAGGAGTTTTGCTATTTGGGGAGCAAAATAACTGATGATGGTCGAAGTAGAGATGATATAAAATGTAGACTGGCAATGGCAAGGAAAGCGTTTCTGAAGAAGAGAAATTTGTTAACATCGAGTATAGATTTAAGTGTCAGGAAGTCATTTCTGAAAGTATTTGTATGGAGTGTAGCCATGTATGGAAGTGAAACATGGACGGTAAATAGTTTGGACAAGAAGAGAATAGAAGCTTTCGAAATGTGGCGCTACAGAAGAATGCTGAAGATTAGATGGGTAGATCACATAACTAATGAGGAAGTATTGAATAGGATGGGAGAGAAAAGAAGTTTGTGGCACAACTTGACCAGAAGAAGGGATCGGTTGGTAGGACATGTTCTGAGGCATCAAGGGATCACCAATTTAGTATTGGAGGGCAGCGTGGAGGGTAAAAATCGTAGGGGGGAGACCAAGAGATGAATACACTAAGCAGATTCAGAAGGATTTAGGTTGCAGTAGGTACTGGGAGATGAGGAAGCTTGCACAGGATAGAGTAGCATGGACAGCTGCATCAAACCAGTTTCAGGACTGAAGACCACAGCAACAACAACATATTCCGATAGCCAAAAGAACCCGTCAGTGTGAAACTATCGGCAACTGCATTAATATCAAACTGCAAGAACTTGAGACAATATGTGGACTCTTCTCTTCGCTGGGTGACCTATTACTGTTATTTAGGATTCCCTCCGTCCTAGATGTAATGCAAATGGAACTTCAGAGGCACTCTCCGTTATTCTTGACAAACATCAGCAACTTGTAATCACTGCGAGTTACAACTGCGTGCTGATATGGCTCAGGTTGTCAGTAGTTGTGGTGGTGTTATGCTGTCAAACTGCTTACAGTAACGTTAATGGTGGCCCACATAATTTAGCGCTGACTACCTACTTATGTAAAGATAGTGTTGTGGCGTCGTCGCTTCTCCTTATTTGGCCTCAGCTTGAGTAATACGATTTAACGAAAATAGTACTCCATTCGCGGGCTGCTAATAATACAGTATGACTACAGAGTTCATCGTGCGGCTATTACATTAATTCTGCAATGAATTGCTTAACAAATATTACCCTCAGCTATGCAGCTGGAATGACTCATTACACAGGTACTCTATGTTTCACTTGGTTAAGGGATCAGTTTGCTGCAATCCTGCTTCTACCGTTCGTAAATACTTGTATACTTCATAAATGGTTCAAATGGCTCTGAGCACTATGGGACTTAACAACTTCTGAGGTCATCAGTCCACTATAACTTAAAACTACTTAAACCTAGCTAACCTAATGACATCAGACACATCCATGCCCGAGACAGGATTCGAACCTGCGACCATAGCGGTCGCGCAGTTCCAGATGGTGGCGCCTAGAACCGCTTGGCCACCCACCCCGGCCGGCATACTTGAATACTGACCATTCGGTATTTGACTAAATATGAACTACAATCTGATTCGCATTTACAGTGTGTTACAAAAATGTATGGCCAAACTTTCAGGAAACATTCCTCACACACAAAGAAAGAAAATATGTTATGTGAACATGTGTCCGGAAACGCTTACTTTCCATGTTAGAGCTCATTTTATTACTTCTCTTCAAATCACATTAATCATGGAATGGAAACACACAGCAACAGAACGTACCAGCGTGACCTCAAACACTTTGTTACAGGAAATGTTCAAAATGTCCCCCGTTAGTGAGGATACATGCATCCACCCTTCGTCGCATGGAATCCCTAATGCGCTGATGCAGCCCTGGAGAATGGGGTATTGTATCACAGCCGTCCACAATACGAGCACGAAGAGTCTCTACATTTGGTAACGGGGTTGCGTAGACAAGAGCTATGAAATGCCCCCATAAATGAAAGTCAAGAGGGTTGAGGTCAGGAGAGCGTGGAGGCCATGGAATTGGTCCGCCTCTACCAATCCATCGGTCACCGAATCTGTTGTTGAGAAGCGTACGAACACTTTGACTGAAATGTGCAGGAGCTCCATCGTGCATGAACCACATGTTGTGTCGTACTTGTAAAGGCACATGTTCTAGCAGCACAGGTAGAGTATCCCGTATGAAATCATGATAACGTGCTCCATTGAGCGTAGGTGGGCGAAACTAAAATGAGCTCTAACATGGAAATTAAGCGTTTCCGGACACATGTCCACGTAACATCTTTTCTTTATTTGTGTGTGAGGAATGTTTCCAGAAAGTTTGGCCGTACCTTTTTGTAACACCCTGTATATGACATGGGTTAGCGCCGGCACAAAGCAATGACTAAGGGTTGGATGCCGTTGAAGGCCCGTTACATTGGTGGTAAGAAAAACGTTCGCAAATCACCTCTATTGCCTCAAAAAACAATTGCATCTTAAATATCGAAGGACCGATGTCCACACTGTCACAGCGCGTTGGAATACAGCTAAGACGGCAGATGAAAATTTTTGACTGACTGGGCTTCGAACCTGGACCTCCTGCTTACTAGACAGACATGCTGATCACTGCACTATTATTTTTTTTTTTAAAGTTTGAGAAGACTTTCAGCACCAGGTAGGCGGAGGCAATGAGGGCAGGGGTCGAAGATGCGAGGCCTGGCCTCAATGCCTCCCCCATACCTGTCACTGAGCAGCTGCATTATTCCCATGTATTCCATGTTTGCACCCATATATACCTTTAAATTGTGGAACAAAATTGAAGTAGTAATTAAGGTAAAAGAAATTACAGATTGCCACCTCCAATGGCGTGCGTTCCTTGTAGAACATAACTTATAACAGTGAAAAGTGTGACAAAAATACATAACAAACATTCAATCAGAAATATATTCACAATTTAAGTTGTTATGCCATTAACGACAATCCGAGTTGGAGTCTCTCTTCAGTTACAGCTAACCAGTGCACAACTATTGCACTATTGTAAGAACCGAGATGCAGTATTTTGGATTTAAAATTTTGTAAATTCGTTGTAAGAACTTATGAGATCAAGCTGCTGAGGTCATCGGTCCCTAAGCTTACACACTACTTAACCTAACTTAAACTAACTTACGCTATGGACAACACACAAGCCCATGCTGGAGGGAGGACTCGAACCTCCGATGGTGGGCACTGTCGGGATACAGCAGCCAACCTCTCTTCAGCACCTGTCTACACATGCGATACCCCCAGCCCAGCCCAGCCCAGCCCCCCCCCCTCCCCCCTCCGCGGCCATTATTCCAATCACTCGCAGCCACACTGTATTCCCGCTAGGGTTCGGACGACGTTGTGCGTCTAGCACTGAAAACTTTCGATGACCCTTCTAACACCCAAATAATTGTACAGGATGTTTGAGGAGGAATAGTAATTATTGTCGGAGGTGGAGGTATAGACAAATTGCAGAAAAAATGCCATATAACCTCCTGTATATGGATATATGTGTGGTGTCTGTTCTTTCGGGAATGTCGGAAAGAAAAGACACTACGAATCTGGGTTCGAACCTGGTCAGGCACAAATTTTCCATCTGTGCCGTTGTTCTAATTTAATGCACATGACAGCCTGGACATCTGTCCTTCAATCTTTAATTGATTAACAAGGCTGTCTATTTAGATTCGTAGAGTCGGTTCTTTCGGGAATGTCCGAAAGAACACACACACACACACACACACACACACACACACACACACACACACACACACACACACATTTTCATCTTAAGTGCTATTCGGAAAATGTTTGGCAACTCAGTGATAGTGCTGGACTGGAGCTGCATCAACCTACTCATTTCACAAGATATAGTTGTAATTTTCTGAACAATTCCTGTTTAATAAGTGATAGCGACAGTGTCTCTCATCGTTTACTTTGTCGGGAACCTGCTTCTCTCTGCCCTAGCCTATACTATAGCATTGAGTGATTGCTCACATTCTTGACACCTCACTGGACGTGCTACTGCAGCTGTAGCCAAATATTCAAATCCCGCTGGAAAAGTACGTTTCAAGTCAGATGGTTTTGCTCCTCCCGTACTGTCATTGAAAACGATCACAACGAAATTAAGTATAGGTATCCTATGAAACCCTTGAGTTCATACTGTGGTGCCGTGAAGATGAAAAAAGTAGTTTTTCACAATTATCAGATGACAGATGGAATTTGTCAGATTCCACTAATTATCATTGCATTATTAACTGTTTATTCACAGGCGCTTTTCTGCCGCTTATTGTAACTGTTATTTGAATGTTAGAGCTGGAAGAATAGAAATATCAAATTTTCTCCATATGGAATATTCGAATTCACTCAAAATCTTCATGTTTCGAACAAAGGCAGAATATCCGTCAGGAAAGCTGACAACATTAAGCCAGGCCATGCCTGTCTTCCGGTGGATGTGCCAATGACAGTTATCTCAATAACAATGTTGTACAGCAAATATACATTGCTAACTCAACCACTGGAGAAGCTCCAAAACTGTGAATCGCGTCTGGTGAATACGCCTTCAAGGTTTTGGTGCGATTAAGTCAGTAAAACGCAAATCATTGCCGCAGTTATTAATTTATGACATTTAGTTCGCATTCAGTGCCTCGATGGATTACAAGTAATTGCACTCTAGCCCCTAAACCTAGTTACAGAATTGCGAATAAGACTCTTTGACATATAATGAGGATCTTGCGGCCCTCGCCACCCGCAACTTTGAAACGCAGCTATAGTCACTTCCGAGGTCACTCACAGAACACATCAGCTGGTATCCTTCCTGGCGGTATAACTGAAACTTGGCAAGAGCACAGAATATGTTTGGCAACTCTGTGACCGACGAGTTACTTCCTTGTTGGCACAGAACTATCCTGCTAAATTCACTTGATATTATCATGTCATTTCAATTTAATACTGAGTGATTTTCGCTCGAGATGTGACATAAGGATATCAGTTAATCCTTCAGAGTCCACGAAAGTCGTTCCACATGGGAAATACAACTACAGTCGCCTCTTATGTTGTGGTTTATCTGCCATAGCGCTTACTGAGTCAGTAAGTAAGTGGAAGACACCACGCCTGTTCGCTAGCTCCTAGGTAACGTGCTTGCCTGTCAGGTGCATGCTGCCTCTGTTCGCCTTTCGAGCCTCGCCAAAAGCCAGATTTTTAATTGTTTTGTAGCAGAGCTACAAGCAGGCAGATACAAATTCAATGAGGGAATCGTAAGACAACGCTCTAGCAAATTTCGTCTTGCTTCTTTTAGTAACCCTTAGTGTCAAAGCGAAAGCCTTGAGGTACTGTCAAATTCATAATGCCACGTTTTTGTTTTCTGCCGACATATTTTTTGTTGTTGTGAATACATAATTTTATGTATGAACTGCAACATTTTCATAATACTTGCGAAGCAAATGATGTGAAGTAGCACTTCACCAACTTGTTGGGAAGGTGGAAAAAGCACTACCCTTTCTGGATGCTCTCTCTATCTTCCTGGATGTCGAGTAATACGACCTTCGAGTAAATGGTTAGAGATGAAGAACCTAGTGGTGAATGAACTCATAGATGAGCTGAATGTGGGAGACGACTCTTGAGAAGAATAAGTAGACGATCTATTCACAGTAAGACTTAAAAAATTTGCTAGTCCTGTTAAACCTATGTGCACTGAACATTGTGAAAAAGTATGTAAAGACGAGCCCCATGAAAATTGGTGTAGTATTATTTATGGGGAAGCATGTCCAGCAAACATACTGAAAAATTACGTTTCTCGATGAAACTTTAGAGAGGGTTGTAGTGTATCTAGAGGTAGCCCTGGATGGAAAACTATTATGAACACCTCACATAAAGAATGTTTTCCACTGCGAAAGATAATCTTATAAGCACTAGAAGCTGCTGTAAGGTAAACTGGGATCTAAACCCAGTACGTACTGGATCTACATCCCTGCAAAAAGACCAATGATAATTTATTGGCCTATAATATCAACAAAGTCTAACAGAAGGTGGCTGCTAGGGAGTCTGGCAAAGTGCAGAGACTGGCCTGCTTTCACAAACAGATGGAATTAACAAGACATCCACTCTTGGAATGGATATTATGCTAGACATGCCCACCTTACACCTGTGGCTTAAAATGGAGGCAGCGACAGGGACATAAAGGCTAAAAATCGGAAATAACCGGATATAGTTAGAATATACGGAATCCCAAATCAGTAAGGTGATGGCTGGGGAAATGCCGACTAACTACACAATAACTTCTAGCTGTTTCAATAAACTTTGCCAAGTAACAGTTGGAAGCTGGGAGCAGTGGAAAAACGAACCACAACACCGTGCAGGAGACATAATATAGTGGTTTACTGACAGGTCGAAAACAGATGAAAGTACCAGGTCTGGCGTACTGCCTAGATGGCCACAGTATTACACGTTTTTTTTCTGTCAGCATGTGCACGGAGGAAAATTAGAGTAGATCCTACAAACCCCATAGATTCTACTTTTATTCAGACAGCCAAGCAGCTCTGAAATCTCTATCAGCCCCTGCAACTAGATCGAAGGTCGTTGCAGAATGCCATGAAGCATTTTCTTTCGGACATGTCTGAAAAAACAGACACCACACATATATCCATATACAGGATGTTTCAGGAGGAATAGTAGATATTTTAGCAGGTGGTAGTACAGACGAAAAAAATTCCATATAAATGCGTCCACTTTTTATTGAGTACAGAGATACAGCTGTTAGTACATAACACTAACAAAGTCAAAGCAAAGACAAATGAGGACATTCGAAGTTGATTTTCAAAAATTCACCAACCAGCTTCAATGCACATTTGACTTCTCTTGATAACACCACGTGTAGCTCTACTGAGGTCGTCTTTGCATTCTTTTATGAGGGCTGCACTATTCATAACCCGAACGATCAAATCGGCTCTTGGGTTTACTTTTTATTTGTAGACTTTGCCTTTAACCATCCCCGTAGGCAAAAATCCGAAGAGATAAGGTCCGAGGACCTTGAAGGCCAAGAAAAGTGCCCATATCTATAGATCCACCTTCCGGGAAATGTTAGGTTTGGATAATACGTGAGCTGATGATTAGAGTGTGCAGGAGACCCGTCATGCTGGAGGAACATACGCATTCTTGTAGCCAAATGAACCTGCATCTCGGTTCTTAAAATAGTGCAATAGATGCGCACTGGTTAGATGTAACTCGGGTTGAGGTTAAGGGCGAATCCCAAGTGCATGGCCACGAACAATTGGGAGCGGAAATTTAATGTCATCGGAACCTTGTTGAAGGACCACGACATGCGATTGTTAGACCAACTGCAGAAAGTTCACTTTATAAATACATACATACTTAGTAAAATATATCATGTCGCAGCAGTCTTAACCGATACTGCAGGTCACTGCACATAAAATATTAGCTGTAGCCTCTTGGTATGTGTGGAAACAAAATATATTTGCAGAGGTAAAACGGAGGACTTGGAATTAAAGACATGCTTTTAAACTAATACATGCCACTAAGAAAGGCATCATGAAACTTGTTTCTCTCGTTAGATCTTGGGGATAGGAACGCTCCTGTTAATGTAGTATGCCAGCCTAGATTACGTCCGAAAGTACTATGGCGATTGGAGCTGTATAAGACTTCCACCAGCACAAACCAACACTAGAACAGTCTATGATTATATTACCAGAAATCGTCTTCACAAACCAATTCCGGTAGATTAACCTACAAAAAATGGAGGAACATCTGGAAAAATATCAACAGTAAAATTCTACCAACTAGAGTCAGTGCCGTATGGTGCGACGTTGTAAACGAAACCATACCCTCAGCGGAACGATTATGGAAAAATCAAATTGAGACCATCTCCATACTGCGACAAATGTCGGCTTGTAGAAACTGTAGCGCACATCATCTTATGTGAAAATAGAATCAGAATTTGGAGCTGGACTAGGAAGAAATTAGCACTATCAACAGAACCTATACCGATAACTGAAGCTTTACAACCCGACTGGAAATGTTACCCGTCCTGTAAATTTCCCTACAAGCAAAAAACATACATTTGAAAACTACACGCCGCGCAGGATTAGCCGAGCGGTCTGAGGTGCAACAGTCATGGACTGTTCGGCTGGTCCCGGCGGAGGTTCGAGTCCTCCCTCGGGCATATATGTATATATATGTGTGTGTGTGTGTGTGTGTGTGTGTGTGTGTGTGTGTGTGTGTGTGTGTGTGTGTTTGTCCTTAGGATAATTTAGGTTAAGTAGTATGTAAGCTTAGGGACTGATGACCTTCGCAGTTAAGTCGCATAAGATTTCACACACATAAGAACTTATTTTTTATAACTAAGCATCGATACATTGATCCAAATACGAAAACTAAATAATCTCTCATAATAAATTGATCGACAAAAAATTCTCATCATTGCTCTTCAAGAACCACAACTAACTGACGAAACCTTGCATTTCAAGAGCAAAATACAGCAAAAGGTAGCGAAAGGCGTACCAATCTTCGGCGTTGCTTTTCTCAACACAGATCTATCATCAACTCTGTCAAAGAAATCACAGCCATCAACAATCTACTTAGGACTATGCTCATTCAGAGCCCCAGTAAAAAATATACACCCATCAATGCACATGCCCCACCAACATCGAAAATAAGAAAAACACCAAAAATGTCGAAAAATTCTGGAACACACTCGAAAATACTATGAGCAAAATTGACCAAGATGATGTGAAAATACTAATGGGAGACTTCAACTCTGTATTTGGGACAGAAAAAACCTGTAGAAAAATCATTGGTACAAATTCAACACACCGAAACGCTTAGACCAACGGCACACATCTGACTGATATTTGCCAACAATTCAACCACAAAAGAATGTCTTCCCACTTTAGGAAAATACCATTTCTCAGGTAACATGCTTGGCTACCAGGTGCAAGTTGCTGTCGTTCGCCTTTCTAGACTCGCTGAAAGCCAGATTTTTAATTCTTTTGTAGTAGAGCTACAAGCAGGCAGATACAAACTCAATAAGGGAATCGTAAGATAACGCTCAAGCAAAATTCGTCTTGCTATTTACAGTAAACCTTAGTGTCAGAGCGAAAACCTTACGGTACTGCCAATTTCATAATGCCACTTTTACTTTCTGCCGACATTTTTTGTTGTTGTTAATACATAATGTTATCTATGAAATGCCACATTTTCATAAGACTTGCGAATGGTACAGGAAATGAAGTAAATACAGATCTTTCTGAAGTCAAAAGTTTGTAATATCCTACTAATTCATGTTAAAATAGGATCAATCGTCTTACAGACACTTAATGCATCGCTACAGTCTGGAACCGCACGACCACTACGGTTGCAGGTTCGAATCCTACCTCGGGCATGGATGTGTGCGATGTCTTTAGGTTAGTTAGGTTTAACTAGTTCTAAGTTCTAGGGGACTGATGACCTCAGAAGTTAAGTCCCATAGTGCTCAGAGCCCTTTGAACCATTTTTGAACTTAATTCTTCATTAAGATAGACTGCTGTCGTGATGTTCCTATAGTAAGCTGAATTTAATTTGTATTAGTAAAATGAATATTTTATTTGCACTTTCCATTAGTTTTCTAAACGCAACAGTAATCATCAAAGAGAAATTAATCAGCAGCTGAATTTTCTTTCACGATATCTAAAACAATCTGACAATGCTGCAGTTGTTTACAAATTCTACGCCCATAGAAACCTACTTGTTTTAATGAGGTCGTTAAACCATGGTAGTTTTAAGAGTATTTTCGTCTAGAAATGAATTGCCTTGATGGTTGGTCGATCAAGAGTGGGAAAGGTAATATTTTACGAATACACGATGAGAGGGACAAGTGCTTGAGAGAGGACTTTCCTAACAATACAAGTTTCTGAGAGTCGACTTTCCTATCAATCTCCAGGATAGTTTTGTTTCTCAAATCAACAGATTGTTATCATGCAGTAGCAAAGGTGATGTAGTTTTGTTGCTCGACTTTCTTACACTGCGACCGAAAGGTGTCTCAATTGTTGACAACAAATTCCAGCTGTGTTGCACACACCCCTTGGGGCAGAATTTGTAGTCCAAAACACACTTTTGGAGCTATCAAATGTAAAATATTATGTCCACACTACTCTTTGCTCTAGTCTACGTCTTTTGGTGGGGCTCAGCCTTTCATTTCTTCTTAGGAAGTTAACGATAAAGGCATCATAACACGTCACCAGTAACAGTACTGCAATGGAATGCTCAATGAGCGACCTGATGACGTTCAATAATAGTCACTCCGTTGATTTATGTTGTTTCGAATTAGAGCATGCAGTACTCCTACACCAGACTTCTGAACTTTGCCTATTGAATGTAAATGTCGCATGATGGTAAAATGGTAATCTGTCACATATACCAGTAGTCGAGACTTCCTTAATGTGGAAAATCATTCATGCCAGAACGATCTTTGTTTAAACAAGAATATCTTTTTCTGGCGTATTTTTCTCAAAAGCACTCGCTCCAAACACAGTTCAAATCTTTCTAGCTGCCTCCTCTACATTCACCCCTCTGTTATACCAAAGTAAATATTGTGTTGCAGATGTTACACCTTTTTCCACTTGCGACTCAATTTTACAATGCTTAACCGTAGTTCATGATTTTCAGGTATACAAAATCCAATGCTTAACTGCAAGATACTAACTAGAACTTCAAATTCAAAAATGGCATTGATACGTACACTGACAGCGTGGCACCGTTTTCACATGGGTGGCGCCGGATTTCAGGCGGCAGGTGGCGTCTGGCCGTTAGCCGCTGCAGCGCGAGGAAACGCCCGAGCGTAAGCTGATACGATCGCGACGCAGCCACGAGCTGTCCTGCGGAATTGTTTCCGCAATACTTGTTATTGCGGGTGGGTAGAATGTTAAGCGAATTGTCTTCAATGTTCAATCAGACTCATAAGTTTAGACCGAAATGAGGTTAAAAAAAAATCTCAGTTGGACGCGAACACGCGACTAAGTTTAGAATGCACAATGATTACCGCAAGACCACGGGCTCACCCCAACCATATTATCTCGGAAGTAGACAACACTTCCTCCTAACACTTCCGCATCTTACAGTGTTGCCAGATTGTGCAGATGCCGGACTTAAAGTTGTCAGGGGCGGTCAGTTTTATTGGCCACCTTAAGTGAACGACTCGGACTTAGTCTCTGTGGCGGCCGGCCGGCAGTCAGTTTTTTTGTGTAAGACTGTACATGAAATGTGTTCGCATTTGTGAATACAAGCAGCCATCAGCTGTATAACGGAATGACAATGAAAATATGTGCCGGACCAGGACTGAAACCCATATTCCCAGCTTTACGGGAGTGTTCAGTCACCTTATCGCTTTGGCTATCCATACACAACTCACAGCCAGATGCAACTTCCATATGTCATTGTTCCTGTGTCATAACCTGTACTTTTACATACATTATGTAATTCCCATAGAGGGGACGGCATTTTATTTGAAAGTGGATGAATATGATATTGCAGTGCTTACATTGTGATCCAATGTCCCTTTGAACATGCATGCAAACCTCCAAGTTTAAATTTCTTCTCCCTGAATTTTAATTTGTCTTCAGAATTTCTTTTCAGTTCCATTACTGTTACATAATGTATGGATTGAACAATGGGGATAGGCTACAATCCTATCTCATTCCCTTCTCATCTCAGTCTTTACAATTCACTTTTCAATTCTTACAATTGCTGTCTTGTTTATGCGCTAGTTGTACATATTTCACTATCTGAATTTCATCCCTGCTACCCACAGAATTTCGAATTTTATAATCACAAGTTTGCTTCTCTTTAACCAACTCTCTTCGTATGGTGCAGCGTGTAGGGTGTTCCTACAATTCTCCGGAAACAGAACTGGTCTTTCCAGGTCACCGACATGTTTTTTCACTTGCCTGTAAATAATGCACGTCAGCATTTTGTTGCCATGAATTATTAAACTGATAGTTTGATCATATTCATACCTGCCTTCTTTGGAAGAAGAATATTACACTATTCTTGATGCCTGAGGATATTTCATGCAGCTCATATCTTGCACCACGCTCAAATAACTTTTGTTTCTCTGGTAAAATTATCATCCTGATTAGTCTTGCCCAGAGATATAAATGAGAGACTATTTTACATCTGAACAGAGAGCACACCACCGATGCAGGTATGCAGTCAGCTGATGTGAAGCCCATTTTTGACGTTGCTGCCAACATGGAGGGTGCCTCCAGCTTGGCTTCAGTCTCCACACTATCGGGGCATAGCCAAGAAATTGCTGCCAATCTTCACGTGATCTCCAAGCCACACTGGTGGTACCAGATGATGTGGGTGGCTCCACCCACCCAGCGCTGCATGTAAGGCCAGCGTAAGTCAGCTAATGACACTTAGTCTTCCATTCTCACCGTGCTCCATCTGCCTGAAGTTCTGAACACCATTACTGACATCACTGTGACCTGACCACTGCTTATCAATTACTCTTTGCACTAATAGGAGATTGCTGTGAATCTGACTCTGCCCAGATTGTCTTACAGACAACCCACCAAAACTACAAGTGAGTAATACGCCTAAACTCTTCTTAGGATTTCTGACAGACTGTGCACACAATTTTGCTGTGTACTGTAGTAAGCAAATAATAAATGCTTCTTTACATAAAACACACAGGAGAGCTGCAGATTCTTCCAGCTATCAGCTGGTTGCAGTACCAAAATAGTAATGCCACGTTGGCTAATGTTACAAGGCCAAATCAGTAAATTAGTCAACTGTTGCCTCTGAAAATGCTGTCCCCTGTCTTCAGGAACCAAAAATTAGGATCAGATGCCCCTCTTGCACCTCTGGTATTGCCATCTATATCAAGGCACAAAAGACACCCTATTCCTAGCAAAGTCCGTGACTCATGAGTATAGTCCATTACAATGAGATTACAGGATGAGGTCCTTGATGTAATCACTGCATTTAATTAGTAATGCACTTCTTTCTGATTCTTATTAAGTATTAGAGTTTCTATTTGCAGTTATTCTATTTCATCTTTAAGACACATGATCAATTTCTGCGAATAATTTTGTACTTTGTCAATGAAAATCAGTATATACAGAACAACCGATTAATAATTCTGTAACATTAGAATATTTTGGACAATGTACTCTGGACTACCAATGTTCCTTTCAAAAACTAATCTTTAACCAATTCAAGTTTTTTTTTTTTTTTTTTTTTTATTTATTCTTGGTGACCAGTCTACAGCAACCCACCTTCACACCAAAATGTCTTAAGGTTGTTTAACTGAAACAAGTTACAAATAATATATAAGAAAGTGACGTGGGGTTTTCCAAGTTTATTTTTGATAATCATTTGCTGTAGTTCAGCACAAACTACACCTAAAATTCTAGTGTTACTTGTTTTGTATCTGTGATTGAAATTGAAAACACACACACACACACACACACACACACACACACACACACACACACACACGACATAGGACCTTTCACTCTTTCTGATGATGGGATTCTATATCAGAATCCAAACAGGTGCTGAGAATTAACAGGACACAAAGTAGTATTTATTGTCTTACTTCTGCTAATGAAACAACCTTAATAATTACACCACAGGTATTTATCTTACAGCAGGTAACACTTGCCTTTCACAAGAGCACGGCAAGTGCCCTCACCCAATTTCCCAGGAACTATGCCCAGTGAAAGAGGAGTCAGGACAAGTGAACATATCTCAGGTTATCCACAGACACACTACCATCTCCGAAAAAAAAAGATTGTCAAAGTTTTAAAGGTATTTTGAAGTACTTTATATGCTTCTAACTGCATAATATCCTCAGACGAAATAGTGGCTCAATGGCTAGTGTCATAGTTTCTTAATTTTGTGCCTTTTGTTCGAAACCCGATTATTGTTTTTATTTAGTTTAGTTTTATTGTTTTCATGTATCTACCCATATCTATAGAAGGTTACTACACAAATATTTCTCATCAGATTAGGGGACACAAGGAAGTTATATATTAATTTTAAACCCATAACTAGATTTCACAAAAAGTGTCACACATTTATTACACATTATTTGTGTGTGAGGGGTTACACTATTTTTAAATTCATATTCCGATATTTCATTTTCATATCAATTCTTATGTCTCAATCATATGTTTATTCTTCAGGAAGATTTGGTGCATTCCCTTGGATGATACCAATCATAGGAATATACGAAACACAGATATTCCAAACACCACAAGCATCACACGAAGACCGGTTTGCCATATTGACATGTGAATCTCACTTGGGAAAGAAACATCGTTAACACTGGTGAAGATCTTGCATTATGGCAATAATTTCGCAGCAAATCACACATACCGTGTCACTTTTCCGAAAACTGGTGTTTGTAATTGATTATGAATCAAGATACACTACAGGAATTTCACCGAAAACCACTTTAAATACTTTTCTCTTTTTTGTTGATTTGTCTGACTTAAAAATTAGTAGACAAATAAGGACTATGTTATATAAATACACACTGAAAAACATTAGTGTAGTAATCTTGCTTCAGACATGGGTATACTAATGAAAACAAAAACAAAAGTAATAATTGGGTATTGAACACAGGGCGCAAAATTAAAGTGCCACGACACTAATCACTGAGCCACCATTTTGTCTGCAGATATCCCAAAGTAAACAGCATTTAAAGTATGTGGAAAATACTCAAAAAACTTTGGCCGTCATTGTTTCAGAAACGATTGAGTATTTATGGTAAGTCTACATACATGTTCGCTTATTTTGACCCCTCTTCCACAGAGCGAAGTTGCTGGGAAATCGTGTTATGGTTGTGTTCTCGTTGTTAGTAATGGAAGTAATTAGGCATAAACCAGATCAAACAATGTAGTGTTTAACTAAATCACTAATTGTACATTAATATAAAACTAACAAAACACATAATGGTACAACAGGTGTCCTCACCAAACAAAATGAGATGTTACAGCTGGCAGAAAACCTTAACAACATCTTTAGCAGTCTTCCCCCTATACAAGCAGACCAGAGAAAGAGAAAGAGAAAGAGAAAGGACAACTAATACGCTTCTTGAGCAGACTGTTCATCCCCTTCCTACCCTCGCCATTTCTCTTCTCCCCACCCGTTCCCACTCACCTTCCCAATAGAGAAATAGTTGTTAATTAAATCTGCCAACATTTCATGGTATTTGATGAATACACCCATTCCATCAGAATTTACTTATTTCTCAAAAAATTTAATATTTTGATATACCAGTAGCAGTGCCCCTCTCTTTCAACAGCTTTTGTAGGATCAGTAGCTCCTGGCTTCTTATCATCATCTTTTGAAACAACCGCCACAGCTGTATCCGTTCCTGGATCACTAACTTTGCACCTTTTCTCTTCAGTGGCCAGGTTTTTGAAACTGTCCTCACTGTCACTGTTTAAAAACAAAACAAAATAATGTTACGTATCTTAACGCCTAAAATGTAATACACAAGCTCGAGATGTAAACAACAAAATGCACGCAATAATGTTTCATAAATCAACAGTCAACAAGATTGTGCACTGTGAAGGGAAAGGAGGGAGGGGAGAGGGAGAAGGCTGTAATTATGTGTTCAGTTTCCAAACCAATCTTCTGCCCTAATATAAATACCAAATACCTGGAATGTCATTAGAGAATAAAGGGCACAGCTGTTTTCCAAGATATTTCAACAACAAAATAACCCAGTCTCAATATTCATCCAAAAATACCGAAATTTTATAATTATAATCTACCATCAACTAGTTCTCTGTGATGTAACCACTTCAATGTTTTTGATACACTGACATTTTAATTCTTGTATACTGTTACAGCCATTTTTATTTTTTATTGCATACAGGCCCAAACTTCTAGCACTACACTGTGCAGTTTCTTGCATTCACTGCACCATCACCACCATTATTTCCAATGAAAAAGAACAGTGGTGGCAACTTGACAACTTTAAGATAAGAACAACCAACAACTTTTTTTTTTTCCTGTCACAATCTGAAACCTATAAAATTGTAACATCGTAGCTGGGCAACTGTATGCTGTCACAGTTGTTGTCATGAACGTGTAGTACAAAGCCATTAATCAACAAATGATACGACGTAGTGAGTACACAGATAAAAACTGGTTCTTCCAGGACCATTATTGGCAGTGAATGTGATAAGTGCAAGATTTTTGATAACTAATGAAAAACTTGATATTCTAACCCAACTTTTTTGGTTGCACATTCTTTAAGGACAGCCCAATTTCAGAAAATAACTAAACAATTGTGTGAAAAAGTGACTAACAATTTTTTGGCTGCCCTCTCTAACAGCATTAATTATAAAGATTACTGTCCACAAAAAGTACTAATTTTGCACAACTACGTTTACTTGCAACAATCTGAATCCTTCAGTATGTAGCAATTTTCAACTACTTCAAGGAGATAAAAACTGTGTGTCAGAGCAAGACTCAAGCTCAGGACCTTTGCCTTTCGCAGGCAAGTGCTCTGCAAGTGCACTCCACTGCAGAGTGGAAACTTCATTTGGGATACTTCCACAAGGTCTACAATCAGCATGATTGCCAGGCCACCCCCTCCCCCCCCCCCAAACACACACACAGAACTGTAATTTGATAAGACTTGTAATCTACTGAAAGTCGCAACTGTAAAACAATAATCAAATAAAGACATGAATTGCTAGAGAGCTCCAAGGTCAAGACAGAAATTAGTCATGAGGATAGCTTACTGCATATTCTCTTCAACTGTCTGTTGGGCAGGTTTATTTGGAAATGGATGGGAACACACTGACAACAATGAACACACCAATACTCACTATATTGGTATTTCCTGTTTGTGTCTCATTCTTGGTAGTTGATATGGAAAAAGCAACACTTCAACCATCCCCTCTCAACAATGCAGTTATTACAATTAGTTTTATAAAAATTACATGAACCAAGTTCCTAACCAACATAAAAAAAATTGCTGCCTTGTCTCCCAAGAGGACATGTACAAAAGGCCACTTCATAAAATATCTTGGAGAATGGCTTAGTTGATCAACAGCAAGGACTTTGTAAACAGCAGTAGTTGGAACAAAACTGGAAATGATCATTTCGATAGCTGAAAGAACTTATACAAATCTATGTCAAATTTCAAGTTTTTACACCATTGAGTACTGTGGCAAGAACATTTACACTGAATGCCTCAGAGAATGGCCAAACATATCCCAAAAAAGTTAATTAAAAACTACCTGAAAGATAATGAAAAAATTATGAGTACTATTCCGAGCACAAAGAATTTTATTTCGAAATCTTGCTGTATTGTGTATTCAAATCGCTGTTTCACTTTTCTAAGATGACTTAAAGAATTTTATTAAAAGGTCTTAACCAACGCAAAAGTATTTACAACTTGTCTGTTCCAATAAGAATACTTTATCATTATATTATTTGTTTGTTACCATTTATGGAAAATTTCACAGTGATTCCACAAGTCACTAACATGAAGTACATATAATACATTGCTGGTCACTAAAATTGCCATACCACGAAGATGGCCTGTAGCAAACATAAGACTGTCTCACTTGGATACGCAAGCAATTAATATTTCAGTGCAACTGCACAAAGTGGGTACAAGCGGTGTCATCTACATTCTGTATATGAGATATTTCAGTCTTTGCATCAAACATCTAGGGGTGATAGATCACGTAATGGTGAATGTTTTTTGTTAGATACACAATGTTTGCTTATGCTTGCTGGAGAAGCTACGCTTTGGTAGCTGATGGTCCTGGGGTGATAAGATTCCACTAAGCTAGCAGTTTCTGCTAACTAGGTGTGCTGTATATCACCTACCACAGGAAAAATGGTGATTTTCAACACCACCACCTTAAGAAAGAGTGTCTCAAAGCAAAGAAAAATATTTGAGAAGTTAATTAAGAAGTTCAGTTTTGGTCATTCTATCACCTTTCACATGGAGCAGATGGCTGGATTATGTGTAACACACATTGCATACACATGCCACAAAGGGCCTAGGCCCTGTGCCTCTAGTGGCATAAACCACAATAAAAGAAACCTAGTTTCAACAGGCAGTGTCAGCAAACATTTTGTCTGTAATGTAGATCTATCACCTCTTAGAAGTTTCATGCAAAGACTTTGAAACACACTGAATAAGGAAAGATTACACAACTGGTTTCTCACTCAGAAGTTGAAGTCAAATATGTTAGTGCAAAGATCATGTTTTACCTCATGTAAGAAGGAGAAACATTTGCCTGTGCATGTCTGAATTTGGCAGCGGCAGGATTGCAGCCTATCAAAACAGTCATTTATAATTCCATAATGCTGTTGCTCACTTAGGTCAGGATCCTGTAACTGTCGTGAAAATATGTTATCAGCCACTATGACTGATGAACTTTGGCATGAAGTTAAAGCAGAATAGAATAATGTATTGCATCTGTCACCTAAGCCCAGTTCGACTCAATTCCCAGCCGGTTTAGAGCCACTGTTGCTGCCTGAAATGGCAACTATGTGTGCAAAATTTCACACCCTGCATACTTCCAAATCACATGTTTTCTTCCTTCTATACTGCACCTGCACAATGAGTAAAGTTTCACTATCATTCCTGGTGTTTAAATTTTAATGGCCAACAGAGTATTAAAAGGTATGGGCTTTTTGAGGAATTCAATAACATAATGCAGTAATCCACACAAACATGTTGTGCCATTATTTCATTCATCTTGGGTGCTTTATTTACTTAAATACATAACCTTCAGCACACAATGAAATGGTACTTCGCATACTGCAGTGCAGTTTTTCACTTGTCGAAAAACAAATTTTGAAGAATGATATTTTGAAAGCACTAAAGTGGCTGCTGGTGATATTTTACTTTGTTACAAGCTTTGGTCTAGAAAACGTGACACACACACACACACACACACACACACACACACACACACACACACACACACACACACACACACTTTTTCCCCCTCACTGTCCCCTTTTAAGGCAGTGTTTGAAAGATTACCATCATATGACACACTAAGCTCTTACAAATTCACCTACTGTGTTGTAATATTGTGTTTTTCTCATATTTCAACTGTCATATCATGTTCTATTTAGTCTCCACCATCAACAGTAATGTACCCTGTTGACATTTATGTTTGTATATTATTGAGATTCATGTTTTCAACATTGTTGCACAGTGCATTAGCAAGAGGAATCTCGAGAAAAGTTCGATAAACCAAGTTCTCTTCAAGAAATCTGTGAAGATGAACCCACGTTTTCTCTTGTTATTCGCAGAAACCACTTTCTTGGGTGTTGTAGGTTCAGATCTTCAAGTGAACTTGCAATCCTTAGAAATCCTGAAATTAAAACAGTATCAGTGAGGATAACTCAAGTTCGGGTGTTTAGTGTGCAGACAAACACTGCAACAGTCAAAATGCTGCCCCACTGTGAATAGCGTTCCTGGATACAGGATTGCAGTTTGCAAACAGCTTGAAACCGTTCTCACTGTTGTCAAGCTGTAGGAAGCTGTTTTGAATGGGTGTGTTGGCTGAAATGCAATGAGTTATGTAGCACAGAACCAAAGGTATCCAAGGTACTGTACTCTCCAATGGGTACTGCCTTCTCTGCAGCAAGCACAGGATGTATCACCACTCTTCCACTTGACTGTTAGTTGTGTGTCGATGGTACATCTCAAGAGTCCTGTACAAGAGAAGCAGACACCAAGAACATCCCTCACCCCAACGAACAAGTCTGAGGTGTTGTCTTCCATTTAAAATGAGCCAGTGAGACTCACTTCATCTGCTGGGAAGCCTGGTGCTATCCTTGTCACAGTAAACTGAACACAGAAGGGTAGGGGTTGTTAAACAGAGGATTTTCAATTATATAGCAAATAACAGTAACTCTTAGGGTAACTGCAGCAAGTGAAAGGACCCAAAAGGCACCTGCCACAAGTCGGAAGCCTCCAAAAAATGATGTATGAGATCCAACATCTGATATGCTAAAAGCAATGCCGAGCCATATGCCACACTCTCACTCTCATAATCAGTACGGGACAGTGTAGGGGCTCTGTAAAGCCGCAATTGTGTAATGTGGTCCGCTCCTCAGCTGGTGTTAGTTTGTTGGTTGGTTGGTTGATTGGGGTTGAAGGGACCAGACAGCAAGGTCATCAGTCCCTTATTTCAAAGGTGGTCCATTTGGACAGATTTACATCTCAGAAGAGTCACAACGATAAAAGGTAAACGGCTAAAAAAAAAACACGTAAAAGTGCAGTCGCGTTGCCAATGGTGAAAACAAAAGGAGGGAAGTCAGCAAGTTGGCAACCCCAAGGCTATGCTAGATGCAGGAAATAACCCATCTCTGATGCATTACAGGCAAGACCAGCTGCTATTCAAAAGCATTCAATGCCTAGAATGTAAAAGTGCATATTGTAAAAGGAGACTAACCAAATGTAAAAAGCGATAAAAACAGAGTAAAAGGGAGAGAAAAGAGGATCTTGGCCAGGGACGGGAGTCAGGAATCTCCAAACACACCTTACAGTGGGAGACACCCCAACCCTCACTGCCCTGTCCCTACTTCAGAGGGAGATTAAAAACCTTAGAACTGAAAATAAAAACCACTTTGACAGAGGAAACTGAGAACCAGTTCAACCATCCGGGAATCATCTGCCAATATCAAAGATAAAGTGTGGGGAAGTCCGTACTTAGTACGCAGAGTCAAAAGAAGGGGGTATTCCACCAAAATGTGGGCTACTGACTGGAGGCTTCACAACCACAAAGTGGGGGTGGCTCGTTACGCAAAAGAAAGCCATGGGTCAGCCTGGTATGGCCAATGCGGAGACGACAAAGGGTGGGCGAGTCTTTTTGAGAGAGGCGGAAAGAAGAACGCCAGGGGACAGGTGTCACCTTAAGCGCAAGAAGTTTATTAAACAGGGAGGTACCCTCCCAAGAGTTGGCCCATGATTGTGCGAAGTGGGATTTGATATGAAGCTGTAAATCCGCCGCAGGAGGGGGTTACAGAGAAGGGGGAGGTAAGTGACTGCACGCCCAGCCAAACAATCAGCAAGCTCATTACCTGGGATACCCACATGGCCAGGGACCCAAAGGAAGTCAATGGAACAGGCGGCATGGTGAAGATCAGCGAGATGGTCATGGATGGCCGAAATCAAGGGATGGCGGGAAGAACACCAATCAATAGCCTGAAGGCCACTCATTGAGTCCGTACATAACAAAATGCGGTTGAGTTGAGACTGGTTAATAAAGATAAGGGCCTGGGAAATTGCCATCAATTCCACAGTAAACACCCCATATGCAGTTGGTAGGAGATGATTTTCCATGCCAGCAGAGGACGTGAAGGCATATCCCATATGATCAGCAGATTTATAGCTATCAGTGTAAAGAACAACAGCATCCCAAAAACTCCTATAAAAGTTGGCAGAAAAGACAACGAAACACTATTGGGGGAATGAAATCTTTTGGACCTCAGCGGAGAGTCATCCGAATCCGGGGCTGAGGAACTAACCAAGGGGGGTGTTGGGGAGGGAACATGGGAGACAGGGCAAAGAAAGAAGTTGAAAATCATGGTGAAAAGCCGCAAGGCGGAGCCCAACCAGTAAACCCGCCCAAGGGCGGGAATCAGGTGGCTGACATCCTTGGTCTGGGAATAGGAAGGATGAGTGGGAGAGGAACAAACAGTGATTGCATAAAACCAGAAGCGGGAACCGCCGAACAGAAAGGGGGGGGGGGGGGGGGGGGAGATCCCAGCTTCAACCAGGAGACTATCAACAGGGCTAGTAGGGAAGGAACCAGTGGCCAAACGGATACCACGACAGTGGACTGGATCCAGCAGGCGCAGTGTGGAAGGAGCAGCCGAACCATAAACTTGACAACCATAGTCCAAGCGAGACAGCACTAAAGCCCAATAAAAGCGGAGAAGAGTGGAATGATCTGCAACCCAACAGGTGTGGGCAAGGAAGCGAAGGACACAAGCTTCCTGACAGATTAAAACTGTGTGCCGGACCGAGACTCCAACTCGGGACCTTTGCCTTTCACGGGAAAGTGCTTCTTTCAGGAGTGCTAGTTCTGCAGGGATCGCAGGAAAGCTTCTGTAAAGTTCGGAAGGTAGGAGACGAGATACTGGAAGAAGTAAAGCTGTGAGGACGGGGTGTGAGTCGTGCTTGGGTAGCTCAGTTGGTAGAGCACTTGCCCACGAAAGGGAAAGGTCCCGAGTTCGAGTCTCAGTCTGGCACACAGTTTTAAGCTGCCAGGAAGTTTCATATCAGCGCACACTCCGCTGCCAAGTGAAAATCTCATTCTGGAAGGACACTGAGTTTACAGAAACACCCTATCTTCAGAAATCTGATATGAGGCAGCCAAGTGAGCTGGTTGTCGAAAAGAAGACACAGGAAATGAAATTGTGGGACCACAGGTAAACATTGTGCATGGAGGTAGAGCTCCAGATTGGGGAGGAACGTAGTATGGTGACAGAAGTGGACCACCCGCGATTTTAAAGGGGAGAACAAACCCGTGTGGAAAGGTCCATGCAGAGGCACACCATATAGCACCCTGAATTGCTGCTCTGCAGACGCCATCAAAGAGGAACTAACCCAAATGCAGAAATCATCCACATACAGAGCAGGGGTGACCAAAGGACTGACGGAGGCCACAAGTCCACCTATAGCAATGCGGGAAAGAAGTACACTCAATACGGAATCCTGTGGGATGCCACTCTCCTGAGCCTGTGGAGAACTAAAGACAGTACCAATCGAACAGTAACTGGTGGATAAATATCAGGAGTGGGCCCTGAAGACCCCACTCATGAAGTGTAATTAAGATATGATGGCACCAAGCCATGTCATAGGCCTTGAAAGGGTCGAAAAATACTGCAATCAAATGGCAGCGCTGGGAAAAAGCCTGCTGAAGTGCAAATTCCACGCAAAGTAAATGATCGAAACTTCCTGGCAGATTAAAAATGTGTGCTGGACCGAGACTCAAACTCAGGACCTTTGCCTTTCGCAGGAAAGTGATCTATCATCTGAGCTACCCAAGAACAGCGAGTTTGAATCTCGGTCCGGCACAGAGTTTTAATCTGCCAGCAAGTTTCATATCAGCACACACTCCACTGCAGAGTGAAAATCTCATTCTGGAAACATCCCCCAGGCTGTGGCTTAGCCATGTCTCCGCAATATTCTTTCTTTCAGGAGTGATAGTTCTGCATGGTTTGCACGAGAGCTTCTGTAAAGTTTGGAAGGTAGGAGACAAGATACTGGCAGAAGTAAAGCTGTGAGGATGGGGTGCGAGTTGTGCTTGGGTAGCTCAGATGGTAGAGCACTTGCTTGCAAAAGGCAGAGGTCCCAAGTTTGAGCCTCGGTCCAGCACACAGTTTTAATCTGCCAGGAAGTTTCATATCAGCGCACACTCCGCTGCAGAGTGAAAATCTCATTCTGAAAGTAAATGATCGATCGGAGACCATCCCTCTCGGAAGCCACACTGGTAAGGGGATAATAGTTTCCAAGATTTGAGGACCCAATTGAGCCAACGGGCTACCATCCATTCAAGTAACTTGCAAACAACGTTTGTCAGACTAATTGGAAGATAGCTTTTGACAAACAGGGGGTTCTTACCAGTCTTAATGAGAGGAACCAGGATGCTATCCCTCCATTGAGAAGGGAAGTCACCCTGGAGCCAAATACGGTTAATCACCCACAGAAGATGATGTTGATGTTGTTGTTGTTGTTGTTGTTGTGGAGCACTGAGATGTTGAATCAATTGGTTATGAATGGAGTCTGGGCCAGAGGCCATATCATGAGAAGAAGAAAGTGCAGAGTAAAACGAAATAAGGGATTTCAACTCCACAAGGTGACGGTAATATCCATTACAATTCCATTGGATAACCACAGAAGGAGTCAAATGGGGGTGAACAGACTAAAGCCAGTCATGCCACCGGGTCACTATCAGTCACCGACAAGGAGAGGTGACATCCATGAACAGCAGGTCAGAGGCAGGTTGCGAAGGTGGGGACGGGACCTCTGGCGACACCAGAGGCTCCTTGTCCCGGGACTTATGTTTCTTCTTCTTTTCTATTTGAGACAGAGGAGGTCTGTGCTGCAAAAGGGAGCCAGCTGCAGCAAGATCTGAAATAGAAAGAGAGCGGGCGACCTTGGGGCCCACAAACCGCGGTTCTCATGGTCGTTTTGTGGCAGCAGACCTTTGGCCTGGAAGGTGCCGGGAAGATGGGGTCCCAGGAGGGGCGCCCTTGACTGGCAGATGCCGAAGAAATGGGACACTTCTCCGGCTGGGGAGGGGGGCCCGCCCCAAAAGGGGAGGGTGTGGGGACCGCAGGGGAGGGGTGGAGGACAGGGGTTCGGGACTGGGGTAAGGAAGGGGGAGGAAAGGGTTAAGATGTAACTAAAGCATAGCTAGAAGTCACTGACACAGGACGAGCCTCAGTTAGGCTAGACGATCAAGGTACTTATACTCCCGTATTTTCTTTTCCTGCTTATAAGCCGTGGAATCCTGTGAACGTGGAGAATGATTGCCATGACAATTAACACACACAGAAGGGGGAACACAGGAACTCCCCTCATGGAGTGGACGTCCGCAATCACCACAGTGGGAAGATGTGTCCAAAATGCAAACACTTAAACATCTCATAGGTGGTGGGATGTACGGCTTCACATCATATCGATACACCATAATCTTGACCTCAGGGAGGGTACCCCTACGAAGGCCAGGATAAAGGCACCAGTATGAATGTGATTGTCCTTCGGGCCCTTCTGAACATGCCGAACAACGTGCACACCCTGCCTTCATAGATTGTCAATAAGATCCTCATCAGTTAGAAGGATGAGGTCTCTGTGAAAAATTACACCTTGAACCATATTCAAAGACTGTTGCAGGCGGGTGAGGGAGGGGAGGGGGGGGGGGCGGCGGCAATGGACACAGGAATTGTGCCAAGATGGTCACAGGCACGAAGGGCTGCAGACTCGGCAGCTGGAGCAGTTTTGATCAACAATGAACCCAACCACATCTTGCTCAGATAGTCCACTTTGCCAAACTTGTCTTCAATGTGTTCTACAAAAAATAAAGGTTCGGTATTGGTGAAAGTATCCCGATCAATCCTGGTGCAAACCAGACAGCAGGGAAAAGGTTTCACCCCTGGCTGACGAGCCCGACACTCTTCACAGGGGGGTAGTCATGGAAGGGAAAACCGAAGGGGCAGAAGAAGCAACCATAAAAGAATCAGTTCCATTCAAAGAGACAGCCATAGAAGAACGGCCAGAGTTCTGGAGTCGTATGCATTTCATTCGCATAGCGTCCGCCGTTATACCACCCACTCCGATCAGGGGCTCTCCCCACAGGCGCCACCCAGTCACATCAAGGGCCACCTGGCACAGCGGCCATTGTCGGGAGTTCCAATGCTCCAGGATGACAACCAACCACTACTAGGTTTACATGAGGTGGTCACAGCTCAGGTATCAAAAGTGTGATCCCTGTGTTTTCACAGGGGCTCAACCATAAGGGTACATAGCCACCCCACCACACGGGCTGCCTACCATGCTGGCTACGTACCCTAGCATCAGACAACGACGTGAAGGAAAAGATGGAAGGAACTAGGAGGGTACACACTGGAGACACTAGGTAATGTGCTCTTCCCCAAATGGCTCACACTAAGGAATAGAAATTTAGTAATGGAGATCAAACTCCAGAAGGGGACCAGAGGATGCCAAAAGGATGAGGTAATTACTCAACAAAACCAAATCACAAAGCCAACATAACCAGGAGGATAGCAGGGCCAACATAAACAAGGACACCAAGAGGGGGAGAGGAGAGGGCAGAGGGGAAGGAGCAAGAACAGGAATGGAGGGGAAGGGAAAGGAAATGCAGCCCGGGAAAGAAGGAAAAGGAAGGAAGGCTGCAATAGCTCAGGGCCCCGTGCTTGCCACGCATGTACTCACAAAAGGACCGTGAACCCCCTGGGGGGAGACGGTGTTAGTGATGCAGCAGAGAGTAGTAATGTGTCGTCAGCATGTTCACTTACATTGGCGAAGATGGGGAAGCCACGTCAACCAAGCATGGAAGACCAGTGCCAAAAAGCAGTAAGACTCCTCAAGATTGAGCAGCTGGTTGTCGTGGTAGAGTTCTGGGTGTGGATGGACAACATGATGGCAACAGAAGTGCATGACAAACAGCTTAGTGGCTGAAATCTGGAAGCCATGGGTGAGAGCCAAGGACTGCACCTTTCATACGACACCCTGCAGTCAGCATTCGGCAACACACACAGTAAATGCAAAAATGATCAGCATACACGAAGGGTAATGAGCCATTCTCTTCAATATGTGGGGTGCTGCGAGAAGCATCAACTTGAGCCCGGAATGTAGGGTGCGACAAGAGGTTACTGACAAAAATCTGGAGCAGGCCACAGAGACCCCACTCGTGTGGGGTTAGGAGGAAGTGAAGGCACCATGTGATGTCATACGCCTTTTGCAAGTCGATGAAGACAGTAATAATGTGTTGACACTGGGCAAAAGCTGACAAGAGAGCACACTCCAGGCAGACCAAATCGTCAAGCAGTAGAATGGCCTTAATGACAAAAGCCTTGAGATGGAGTCAAAGGACTTTGAGACTCAAGGTACCAACACACTCATTGGCTCACCATACGTTCAAGCAACTTGCACGGAACACTGGTGAGACTAAATGAGGGATATCCGTCCATCTCAAGGGGGTGTTTATCAAGTTTCAGCATGGGGGTGATCACACATACTCACCAATGAGATGGGAATTTATCTTCACTCCAGATACGGTTGAAAATGGAAAAGATGTGACGCTGGCAGTCCACTGATAAGTGTTTGAGCATTTGGCTGTGGATGTGGTCTGGCCCTGGAGCTATGTCAGGGCAAACTGCTAGGGCACTGAGGATTCCCACTCACTGAATGGAGCATTATATGCCTCCAGGTGATATGTGATGGAAGGTAAGTGAACTGCTCCACCTGCTGTTTGAGGGCATGAAATGCAGGCTGATGATTCTCAGACACAGAGGTTCAAGCATAATGCAGATCAAAACATTCGGCAGCAATATCCACGTCAGTGGCGACAACACCATTTAGGGAGACACTTGTGGAGGATTGATGTCCATACAGGTTTCATATCTTTGCCCAAATCTACAAAGGGGTAGTACGTGGTCCAATGGTAGTAACCTACCATTCCCAGCATTCTCGCTTCTATCATTTTAGTAGATGGTGGACCCAGACATGGAGCCATTTAAAGGCAATCAATGCTCCATCAATAGATGTTGCTTACGGCATTGGAGAGCCCATCTGCAATCTCTAATGGCCACAGCTATTTCTTAAGTCTATCAAGGTACCCCAGTAAGTGTTGATGAGTGGCCATCTGGTTGAATGTCCAGAGAAGTGAGGGGGAGAGAGAGAGAGAGAGAGAGAGAGAGAGAGAGAGAGAGAGAGAGAGAGAGAGAGAGAGAGAGAGAGAGGACGATCAGAAAATGATCGGTCACACAGGTCATCATGGTCTCTCCAATGCATGGAGTGAAGACCAGAGCTGTAAACGGAAAGATCAATCATCTACATCTACATGGATACTCTGCAAATCACATTTAAGTGCCTGGCAGAGGGATCATCGAACCAACTTCACAAAGAAAAGAACAAATATCTGTATCTTTCCAGACGAACTCTGATTTCCCTTATTTTATCATGGTAATCATTTCTTCCTATGTAGGTCGGTGTCAATAAAATATTTTCGCAATTGGAGGAGAAAGTTGGTGACACGAATTTTGTCAGAAGATTCATCTGCAACAAAAATCGTCTTTGTTTTAATAATGTCCATCCAAAATCCTGTATCATTTCAGTGACACTCTCCCCCCTATTTCACAATAATACAAAACATGCTGCCCTTCTTTGAACTATTTCAATGTACACTGCCAACCCTATCAGATGAGGATCCCACACCGCACAGCAGTATTCTAAAAGAGGACAAACAAGCATAGTGTAGGCAGTCTTCTTAGTAGATCTGTTACATTTTCTACATGTCCTACCATTAAAACGCAGTCTCTGGTTGCCTTCCCCACAACATTTCCCGTGTGTTCCTTCCAATTTAAGTTGATCATAATTGTAATTCCAAGGTATTTATTGGAATTTATGGCCTTTAGGTGTGACTGAGGTTCAGCAGATCCCTTTTAGCACTTGTTGATGACCTCACACTTTTCGTTATTTTGGGTCAATTGCCAATTTTTGCACCATTTAGATATCTTTTCTAAATTGTTTTGCAATTTGTTTTGATTTTCTAAAGAGTTTGCTAGACAATAAACAACAGCATCATCAGCAAACCATCTAAGACGGCTTCACAGATTGTCTCCTAAATCATTTATATAGATAAGGAACAGCAAAGGGCCTATAACACTACCTTGGGGAATGCCAGAAATCACTTCAGTTTTACTCGATGACTTTCCGTCAATTACTACAAACTGTGACCCCTCTGACACGAAATCACAAATCCGGTCACATAACTGAGATGTACTACTCAAGCACACAATTTCACTACAAGCTGCTTGTGTGGTACAGTGTCAAAAGCCTTCCGGTAATCCAAGAATACAGAATCAATTTGAAATCCCATGTCAATAGCTCTGAACATATCATGCGAGTAAAGAGCCAGTTGCATTTTGCAAGAACGATGTTGACTGTGTATGAATAGACCATTTTCTTCAAGGCAATTCATAATGTTCAAACACAAAACATATTCCAAAATTCAGTGCATATCAACATTAATGTTATGGGTCTGTAATTTAGTGGATTACTCCTACTACCTTTCCTGAATATTGATATGACCTCTGCAACTTTCCAGTCTTTGGGTACAGATCTTTCGTCGATGAACGGTTGTGCATGATTGTTAAGTACAGAACTAATGCATCAGTGTACTCTGAAAGGAATCTAATAGGTATAAAATCTGGACTAGAAGACTTGCTTTTATTAAGTGATTTAAGTTCCTTCACTACTCTGAGGATATCTACTTCTACGTTACTCATGTTGGCAGCTGTTCTTAATTCAAATTCTGGAATATTTACTTCATCTTCTTTTGTAAAGGCATTTCGGAAGGCTGTGTTTAGTAACTCTGCTTTGGCTGAAGCCATACTGAAGTGTAGACTTTCTTTGAATAACCCTAAAACTGCCATAGCGGGACTGGATGGCCTGTAAAAACATCCAACAATTAACTTGATTTCACCTAGACACACATCCAGACAACTTCATTGTCACACTCAACTTTGACACAAACAGAGAAAATACAGTGACAGGGGAAAAAAAAAAAATCACATAAAAATAATTAGTGTAGAGTAATGAAATTTCAAGAATACATTCATCTAGGTAACATATTTAAGTGATTAACACTGCAAGATCACAGGTTAATGTAAGTGCAAGATAAGCTAATGCAAATGTGAAATGCCAGTACATTGACAACCAGTGTAACTGACAGAATGCTGAATGCAAGCATACAACCATGCATGCATTGTGCTGTACAGGTACAAGATGTCAGTTTGTGGGATGGAACTCCCTGCCTGTTGCACTTGATCAGTCACTATATGGATGGTTAATTCTGTTTGTGGATGACACTGAAGTTGTTGTCCAATGATGTCCCAAATGGGCTCAAATGGGGACAGATGTAGTAATCGACCAGGCCAGGGTAACATGTCGACACCATGTAGAGCATGTTGGGTTACAATAGCAGTATGTCAGTGGGTGTTATATCCTGCTGGAAAACACCCCCTGCAATGCTGTTCATGAATGGCAGCACAACAGGCCGAATCACCAGACTGACATACAAATTTGCACTTAAGTAGCTTGGGATACCGCAAGAGTGCTCCTGCTGTCATATGAAATTGCACTCGAGACTATATAACTTCAGGTGTCTAGCACACATACGAGTTAACTGCCAGCACTCAACTGGCCACCTCCTAACCAACACATGCCCTCATTGGCACTGAGGCAGAACCAGCTTTCATCAGAAAAAACAACAGACCTCCACACTTCTCTCCAATGAACTCTCACTTGACACCACTGAAACACAGTGAGGTGTTGATAATGGCATCTTTGTCACCTTAAACATGTCCAGTCTCAAAAGATAAATAACGCTCACAACCATTTCAGTGTGTATGTAAAGTAAACCTGATTTGCTTCCTCATATTGATGGCACTAGTGCCACTCTTATGCAGGTGGTGAGAAATTCTAATAAACATTATTTTTCAAATGTAGAAACACCCCTGGCAACTACCATTTATGTCGCGCAACTCTTTCCTGGTGCTGCGATTTTTTTCCATCAGTGTATTTTCGTCTAGTGCAATGAACATGATCCCCTCCTATGACGTCTAATCTGTCTTTCCAATATTTATTCCATAACCCACTAAATATTTCACAACTTTCTACTTCAGGTTTCAACCAGCTCTCAGTTTCAAGAATAATTTGTATGTGACAAAATTCCTGGGGAGCAGTAAATTTGTTATTAATACTTCGACAATTTACTGATACAATTTTAACAGCCGATGCATCTACTCTGAATGTGGACTGATTTCGTTTGTGTGTGTGTGTGTGTGTGTGTGTGTGTGTGTGTGTGTGTGTGTGTGTGTGTGTGTGTCAACTGGCATATATTCCTATGCATACCCCAAATTACCACCTAGCCTACAAAACCACCATGTGCCCTCTGCAAGTACTCTGCTACCCAATCTGCTGCTTCCTTTGTATGGAGCATCCCTGACCTATGAAGATAAGACCTTCAATTTTCCACCTGATAATGTAGATCAAGAAATCTGCAGCCAAGACTGTTACAGACAACATGGTCTTTTTTTGTATGACCATCCTTTTGACTGGCGGTTTCGGGGACCACGGCCATTCACTATTGTAAGAAAATTAAACACCTACAGCTGTCCTTATGATTGGTTGGTTGAATGGTTGGTTGGATTGTAGAAGGGACCAAACTATGCGGCCATCAGCCCTCCGACTTTGGAATAGCTAAAACCGATAAAACCTCACTCTATAAGAGTGATCTACAATGGCCATAAAAATACAAATTATTGACAGAGAAGGGTGGAAGAAGAGAGGAGGGAAAGAAAGTGACTAATGACAGGGGTATGAAGGATGAAGCACAGGTAGGCAAGATAGACACTCAAGATAAAACTGACCCCATAAAGAAAGGAGGGGGAAGGCAGAGGACGGGGGTGAACCAACAAGCCCAGTCAAAGCCAGTCCAATTGGGGCAAAGGGAGGAGCAAGAGAGCCTGCCATCCCCTTCACCCACCGATAAGGTTGAAGGTCCCACCCTTAAATGAAGTGATAAAAACCACCATCATGAAGAAATCTTAGAACTAGATCAGCCGCTGAAGCACTGTCGGCTAACGTCAGGATTAGCAAGTCAGGAAAGCTGAAAGTCTGTCGCAGGGCGGCAAAGTCGGGACAGTCCAGTAAGAGGTGAACCACAATCAACATTGATCCACAATGACAGAGGGGGGTCCTCACAATGGAGGAGATAACCATGAGTCAGCCAACTATGGCCCACGCAGAGCTGGTAAAGGATGACAGAGGCTTTACGAGAGGCCCATAAGGAGCACTGCCACATAGTTGTAGAATCCTTTATTGCCCTGAGCTTGCATGGCGAAGAAAGAGTGTGCCATTCTGGATTCCAAAGTACCAAAATGTGACAACGTAATGCCAAGCAAAGGTCTATTTCCGGAATGCCAATAGCAAGAGATGGCCCGTTAGTAGCCAATTTAGCCAGTCGATCGGCAAGTTCATTGCCGAGGATCCCAACATGGCCTGGGGTCCAAATGAAAACAACAGAGCATCCACGTTGATCAAGGAGAGAAAGGGAGTCCTGGACAGCTATGACCAATGGGTGGCAAGGGAAGCACTGGCCGATAGCTTGCAAACTGCTCAAGGAGTCACTACAGATAGTGAAGGACAGCCCTGAGCAGAAGCGGACATGGTCCAGTACGTGCAAGATGGCTACCAATTCTGCAGTAAAAACACTACAGCCATCTGGCAATGAACGAAGTTCCGCGTGTCTCACATATTTGTTAGCATAACCAGTGTGACAAGCAGCAATGGAACCATCAGTATAAATCACTTCGGAACCCTGAAATGAACTGAGGAGACAGTAGAATTGGTGGCAAAGTAGAATTCGTGGCGAATAGCCTCCGAGGGACGGAGTCCTTTGAATTGATGGAGAGATCAAGACATAGATGTGGCCGAGAGACGCACCACGGAGGGGTATGTGCGTGAGCGGAGAACAGAGGCAGTAAATGGAAGTGCTGGAGCTCAGGAAAGAGTGACTGAATGCAGGCAGCCATGGTAAGCCCACATTGTGGCCGCCTTCGAGGGAAGTTGATCTCCATGTCTGGATAAAGGAGACCATATTTAGGGTGCTTTGGGGTGCAGCGAATGCAGAGCGCATAAGATATCAGCTGTTGTTGGCTCAAAACTCGCAGCGATGGAATCCCCACCTCTGCGAGAAGGTAAATCATGGGGATAGTCTGGAAGGCACCAGTCGCAAGTCGTACCCCACGATGGTGGATGGGGTCTAGTATCTGCAATGTCGAAGGTGACACAGAACCATAGACAGGACACCTGTAGTCTAAACGAGACTGGGCCAGCGCTTTGTGCAATCGCAGGATAATAGAACGGTCTGCACCACAGGTGGTATTGCACAGACATCTAAGAACATGAGCCATGTCAACCGGGCATCGAAGAACAGACCCAAGAAGCGATGGATGTCCACCACCTCAAGGGATTGGCCATTGAGGAACAGGTCCAGATGGGAATGGACTGAACGGCCATGGCAGAAATGCATGACACACAACTTGGCCACTGATAACTGAAAGCCATGGGAGAGAGTCCAACATTGTGCCAAGTAGATTGCCCCCTATAGATAGCATTCTGCAGCACCCATGATGGAGGAAGCAATGTAGATATAAAAATCATCAGCAATCGAAGAGGGGAACACTGTCGGAGCAGCATCTGCCACCAGTCCATTAATGGCGACGAGAAAGAGAGGAATGCCCTGCACAGAACCCTGTGGAACCCCATTTTCTTGCCAAGTGGAAGTGCTGTACGAGGAACCAACTTGGACCTGGAAAGAGCGACAAGAAAGAAAGTTACGGATAAAAACTGGCAGAGCATGACAAAGGCCCCATTCATGAAGCATGGTGAGGATGTGGTGGTGCCAGGTGGTTGGTTGGTTGTTTTGTGGGATTAAAGGGACCAGACTGCTACGGTCATCGGACCCTTTTTCCAAGTACGAAAAACACCCACAGAGAATAAAAACGAGTAACAGAATAGAGCACAGATGACACAGAACAAGAGAAACTGAGACAAAGACCAGACAAAACGAACTAAAATCACACAGAGTGTGACGGTGGTTGGCCGACCATAGAAATAAAAAAGGAAAAGCCAACCACTTAAAACACATTAAAAAATCAGTTTAAAACCGGAGGCCAAAGGCCAGAATCAACACAAAACAAGAAGATAAAACAGAAACACTTAGATTAAATGATAAAAAACCCCTGCCCGAATAAAACGTAAAACTAAGTCAGCCGTAGCAGAGTCATCTGTTAAAAGGGCAGGGAGCGAGTCAGGCAGTGCGAACGACTGCCTGAGCACAGCTAAAAGCGGACACTCCAATAAAATATGGACCACAGATAAAACGGAGCCGCAGCGACATAGAGGTGGGTCCTCATGGCGCAATAAGTGGCCGTGTGTCAGCCGAGTGTGCCCAATGCACAGCTGGCAGAGGACAACAGAGTCCTGGCGGGAGACCCGCATGGACGACCGCCACACAGTCGTCGTCGCCTTGATTGGACGGAGTTTGTTGGGCGTGGGCAGATTGCGCCATTCAGCGTCCCAAACCGGAAGAACTTCATGGCGTAAGACTGCCCGCAAATCAGTCTCCGGGAGGCCAATCCTAAGAGATGATTTACTAGTGGCCTCTTTCGCCAGGCGGTCAACATTCTCATTGCCAGGTATCCCAACATGGCCTGGGGTCCACACGAAGACCACAGAGCGGCCGCAACGCCCAAGAGTATGCAGGGACTCATGGATAGCCATCACCAGACGAGAACGAGGAAAACACTGGTCGAGAGCTCGTAAACCGCTCAGGGAATTGCTACAGATAACGAAGGACTCTCCTGAGCAGGAATGGATATACTCTAGGGCTCGAAAGATGGCGACCAGCTCAGCAGTGTAAACGCTGCAGCCAGCCGGCAAGGAACGTTGTTCGGAATGGTCCCCTAGAGTTAGCGCATAACCGACTCTACCAACGACCATCGAGCCGTCGGTGTAAACAACTCCAGAGCCCTGATACGTGGCCAGGATGGAATAAAAGTGGCATCTGAAGGCCTCCGGAGGGACTGAGTCCTTCGGGCCCTGTGCCAAATCGAGCCGAAGGCAAGGGCGAGGCACACACCATGGGGGCTTGCGCAGAGGTGCCCGGAAAGGAGGTGGAACTGGGCCCCGACCAGGGCCGACGTTCTGGCAGATGGACGACTGACTGCGGGAACAGGACACGGTCATTTGGATGCCTGGGCAAGCTAAAAACATGGGCAGCATAAGCAGCCAGTAATTGTTGGCGTCGTAACCGCAGTGGAGGGACACCTGCCTCCACTAGTATGCTGTCCACAGGGCTGGTGCGGAAAGCACCAGTGGCAAGGCGTATCCCGCTGTGGAGAATGGGGTCCAGCACCCGCAACGCAGATGGGGATGCTGTGCCATAAGCCAGGCTCCCAAAATCCAGACGGGACTGGATTAACGCCTGGTCGAGCCGCAACAGGGTAGATCGGTCGGCGCCCCAGCGGGTGTGGCTCAAGCATCTCGGAGCGTTTAGATGCCACCAACACACCTGTTTAAGCTGCCGGATATGAGGCAGCCAAGTCAACCGGGCATCGAAAACCACCCCTAAAAACCTGTGTGATTCCACCACTGAAAGAAGTTCGCCGGCAAGAGAAAGCCGCGGCTCCGGGTGGACAGTACGTCGCCGGCAGAAATGCATAACGCAGGTCTTGGCTGCCGAAAACTGGAACCCATGAGCTACAGCCCAAGACTGCGCCTTGCAGATAGCGCCCTGTAGCTGACGTTCAACAGCTGCAATGCCAGTAGAGCCGTAGTAAAGGCAGAAGTCGTCAGCATACAGGGAAGCGGAGACAGAATTTCCAACGGCCGCAGCGAGCCCGTTAATGGCTATTAAAAACAGGCAGACACTTAAAACAGAACCCTGTGGCACACCGGTCTCCTGGATGTGGGAGGAACTATATGAGGCAGCGACTTGCATGCGGAAGGTACGATACGACAGAAAATTCCTGATAAAGATCGGCAGAGGGCCCCGAAGACCCCATCCATGAAGCGTGGAAAGGATGTGATGACGCCATGTCGTATCATACGCCTTCCGCATGTCGAAAAAGACAGCGACCAGGTGCTGACGGCGGGCAAGGCAGTACGGATGGCCGACTCCAGGCTCACCAGATTGTCGGCGGCAGAGCGGCCTTTACGGAACCCACCCTGAGACGGAGCCAGAAGGCCCCGAGACTCCAGTACCCAATTCAAGCGCCGGCTCACCATCCGTTCGAGAAGCTTGCAAAGAACGTTGGTGAGGCTAATGGGGCGGTAGCTGTCCACCTCCAAAGGGCTCTTGCCCGGTTTCAAAACGGGGATGACAATGTTCTCCCGCCATTGCGACGGAAACTCACCCCCGACCCAGAGACGGTTGTACAGGTCGAGGAGGCGTCACTTGCAGTCCACTGAAAGGTGTTCCAGCATCTGACAGTGGATGCTATCTGGCCCGGGAGCGGTATCAGGGCAAGCGGCAAGGGCACTGCGAAATTCCCACTCACTATAATGGAGCATTGTAGGATTCAGAAGTGTGGGTGTGAAAAGAAAGGCTCCGACGTTCCATTCGCTCTTTAATGGAGCGGAAGGCCTGGGGGTAATTCGCAGAAGTGGAACTCATAGCAAAATGCTCTGCTACGCAGTTTGCAATGACGTCGGAGTCAGTACAAACTGCTCCATTCAGTGAGAGCACAGAGACGCCGACAGGGGTCCGATAGCCATAGACGCGTCGAATCTTGGCCCAGACCTGCGATGGAGTGACATGGATGCCAATGGTGGACACATACCGCTCCCAGCACTCCTTCTTGCCTTGGCGGATAAGGAGGCGGGCCCGCGCACGCAGCCGTTTGAAGGCGATAAGGTGGTCTATGGAGGGATGTCGCTTGTGACGCTGGAGCGCCCGCCGGCGAACTTTAATCGCTTCAGCGATCTCAGGCGACCACCAAGGCACAGCCCTCCGCCGAGGAGACCCAGAAGAACGGGGAATGGCAGATCCGGCAGCAGTAACGACGCCGATGGTGACCGATTGAACCACCGCATCAATGTCATCATTAGAGAGAGGCTCAACAGCGACAGTGGAGGAGAACAAGTCGCAGTCAGCCTTATTCATAGCCCATCTGCTAGGGCGCCCAGAAGAGTGACGCTGTGGTCGTGACAGAAAGACCGGAAAGTGGTCACTACCACACAGGTCGTCATGCACACTCCATTGGACAGACGGTAAGAGGCTAGGGCTACAGATTGAAAGGTCAATGGCGGAGTATGTGCCATGCGCCACACTGAAGTGTGTGAAGGCACCATCATTTAAAATCAAGAGATCGAGCTGCGACAATAAATGCTCAACGGTGGCGCCTCGACCTGTTGCCATGGACCCACCCCACAGAGGGTTATGGGCGTTTAAGTCGCCCAATAGCAAGAAAGGTGGCGGCAATTGGGCTATCAGCGCAGCCAGGACATGCTGCGAGACATCACCATTCGGTAACAGCCTGTGGCGTCCACACCCGAACAGCGACAGCCTCTAAAGGTGTTTGGAGAGGGACAGACTCGCTGTGCAGAGTGTGAAGGACATATATGCAGACGCCACCAGAGACCCTTTCATAAGCCGCCCGGTTCTTATAATAACCCCGATAGCCACGGAGCGCGGGGGTTCGCATTGCCGGAAACCAAGTTTCCTGCAGAGCAATGCAGAAGAAAGGGTGAAGGCTGATAAGTTGGCGGAGCTCAGCTAGATGGTGGAAGAAACCGCTGCAGTTCCACTGAAGGATGGTATTGTCCATAGCGGAGAAAGGCGTGATGGGACTGGGAAGGCAGATTACGCCGCTGGGTCACCTGCTGCCTCCGATGGAGCACCCGTGCAAGTGCTATCCATTCCGTCTGAGGGACCAGCGAGAGCGACGTCCTCAGCTGACGCAAGGATCTCCACCTCATCGTCAGATGCAGAGCTGTTAGGTAGCGGTGGAGTAGGTACCACCGCAGGTGTCTTGGTCTTACGGGTCTTCAAAGTCGTGTGCTCTCGCTGTTCCTTTGGTTGCCGTTGTTGAGAGGGCTTATTGGAGTCAGTCTCCGGGACTGAAGAGGATCGCGAAGCCCGTCGACCAGCGACCTGTGGCTTCTTCAGCCACTGGTTGGTGTCTGCTGTGCCGCTGGTAGGAACCTGAGAAGGGAGTGACCAAGGGATCCCTTCCGAGCGAGAGAAGCCGAAGAAGACTTACGCTTCTCCGGCTTAGAAGTGGGGACTGGTGTCCCCAGCGGTTTAGTGGGTGCTGCTCCCGAGGTAGATGGTGTGGGAGCAACAGCGAGAGAAGGGGCCCCCATGGTCAAGGGGGCAGGTGAGGTCCTCTTACTCCGAGAGCTGATGGTATGACTTGCAGCTGAAGGAGCTGGAGCAGGAGTGACAGTGGAGGCATAAGATGACATCATGCGCACGGGATGTAGCCGTTCAAATTTCCGCTTAGCCTCAGTGTAGGTCAGTTGGTCCAGGGTCTTATATTCTATGATTTTGCGTTCTTTCTGGAAGATTCTGCAGTCTGGCGAGCAAGGTGAATGGTGCTCCCCGCAGTTGACACAGATGGGAGGCGGGGCACATGGAGTATCGGGATGAGACGGGCGTCCACAATCTCAACATGTGAGGCTAGAAGTACAGCGAGAGGACATGTGACCGAACTTCCAGCACTTAAAGCACCGCATTGGGGGAGGGATATAGGGTTTGACGTCGCATCGGTAGACCATCACCTTGACCTTCTCTGGTAATGTATCACCTTCGAAGGCCAAGATGAAGGCACCGGTAGCTACCTGATTGTCCCTCGGACCCCGATGAACGCGCCGGACGAAATGTACACCATGGCACTCTAAATTGGCGCGCAGCTCGTCATCAGACTGCAAAAGTAGGTCCCGATGGAAAATAATACCCTGGACCATATTTAAACTCTTATGTGGGGTGATGGTAACATTAACATCACCCAACTTGTCACAAACAAGCAACCTGCGTGACTGGGCAGAGGATGCCGTTTTTATCAAAACTGACCCAGAGCGCATTTTGGACAAGCCCTCCACCTCCCAAAACTTGTCCTCTAAATGCTCTACAAAGAACTGAGGCTTCACGGATAGAAACGAGTCACCATCAGCTCTGGTACAGACGAGATACCTGGGCGAATACACGTCACTGTCATTCATTGCCTTTCGTTCCTCCCATGGTGTGGCCAGGGAGGGGAACGATTTGGGGTCATAAACGTTAGGTTTAAAATGAGCCCTCGAACGCTTAGAGACTGCTGGTGGCTGGCCACCAGCGAGAGATGATGTACCACGCTTCATTGCGGGTCATCTGCCCTGATGCCACCTACTCCGACCAAGGGCCCTCCCCACGGGCGCCACCCAGCCACAGCAATAGCCACCTGGCAGGATGGCCATTGCCGGGAGTCCTGATGCCCCAGGGAGATAGGCATCTACTCCTTGGCATACGTGAGGAGTTAACGGCGCAGGCATCAGTAGAGCGATCCCTGTGTTGTCAGGGGGCTACAACCAACAGGGTACATGGCGACCCCACCACAACGGACTGGCTACCATGCTGGATCTTAGGTGCAAAATGTCCAAGGTCGTTGTCGCAGTTAAAAGCAACACTGCAGAGTGCAGCGTGGTAATCGCACCCAGGGACGTATCCTCGCCCAAGAGATGGAAAACGAGCGGGACACCATTGCAACGACGAAAAAGCCGGCTAAAGGTCTCAATGCACGACGGATACAGTGCACCATGTAAGGTGCCCTCCCCAATTGGCTCGCTCTTCGGAATAATTTAGAAAGATGGAGGTCAAACCCGAGAGGGGACCATCACATAAGGCCGAAACATGAGAGACTCCTTTTAGTCGCCTCTTACGACAGGCAGGAATACCGCGGGCCTATTCTAACCCCCGAACCCGCAGGGGGGGGGGGGGGGGGGTGCCAGGTGGTGTCACAGGCTTTATGCAGGTCAAAGAACACTGCAATGAGGTGTTGCCGATAGGAAAAAGCCGACCGGATAGCAGACTCCAGGTGGACCACATTATCCACCGTAGAGCGGCCACAGTGAAAACTACCTTGAGTCGATGACAAAAGGTCGCCAGATTCGAGGATCCGAAACAGCCGCCGACTCAAGGAGCTTGCAGAGGGTGCTGGTAAGGCTGATTGGATGGTAGCTAGCCAACTGAAGATGTGGCTTCCCAAGCTTCAACACTGGAATAACAATGCTTTCCTGCCACTGGGTAGGAAAGACCCCCTCACTCCACAGACAGCTGAAAAGGGTCAGTATACGACATTGGCCAGACACCGATAAGTGTGGGAGCATTTGGTTATGTATCCGATCTGGTCCAGGCGCTGTGTTGGGACAAAGGGCGAGGGCGCTGGCAAATTCCCACTTGCTAAATGGGGCATTATAAGGCTACAAGCAGCGAGAAATGAAAGACAAAGGCAGTCGCTCTGAGCGACGAATGTGGGCTGATACTGAGTCAATGCAGAAGCTTGGACGAAGTGTTGAGCAAAATGCTCTGCGACTAAGTCCGGTAGGGTAAGGACAACACCATGCACAGAAATTTGCCTGAGATCCACCCAGACTTGGGAAGATGGGGTGTGGAGTTCTATGGCAGCCACATATCATTCCCAGCAAATCCGTTTCTGAAATTTCTTTAGGTAACGGGACTGGGAGTGCGGAATCGTTTAAAGACCAGAATGAGAGCAGTAGAAGGGTGCCGCTTGAAGTGTTGAAGAGCACAGCGGCAGTCTTTTATGGCCACAGCAATTTCCGAAATCCACAAAGGGACCATCTTCTGATGGAGTGAACCCAAGGAAGAAGGAATGGCTGAAACAGATGCGGAAAGAATGGCGGCCGTCAAAATCTGTGTAGACTCGTCAATACTACTGTGTGGTAGTACTGGGGGGATGGTAGCAGAGGAGAAGGCCCACCTGGGAGGGTGACGGAGCGAGATATACTGAAGACAGGTCAAAACAATTGGGTAATGATCGCTGTCACATAAGTCATCGTGGACACCCCACGGAATGGACGGAAGAAGGCTGAGGCTGCAGATGGAGAGGTCAATGGCAGAGAAAGTGCCGTGTGCCACACTGAAGTGTGTGGGAGCGCCGGTGGTTAGGGGACAGCCCTGTCAGAACAGCTTCAACTGAACTGTTCTGCCCTGGGCAGTAGTCGTGTGACTACCCCAAAGAGGGTTGTGGGCATTAAAGTCCCCTACAAGCAAAGGGAGAATGGAGTTGAAGAAGGGTGGTTAGGGAAAGGGATGTGGGCAGCCTGTCAGGCAGGAGGTAGAGATTACAGATTGTGATTGGAGTGGCCAGATGGATCCTGACAGCAATTGCTTCCGTGGTATGGAGGGGAACCCATTTACTAACAATGTCCTTGCGGACCAAGGTGCAAACACCACCAGAAGCCAGGAAGGGGCCAATTCGGTTTCAACAGAAAGCATGGAACCCACAAAGGGTGGGTGAGTAAGAATTGACAAAATGGGTCTCCTGGAGAGCACTGCAAGCACCAGAGTAGGAGGAAAGAAGGGGCTGCAACTCCTGGAGGTGACACAAATAGCCATTACATTTCCGCTGGATGATTCTCAAGCTGGAGCCCAAATGGGAAGCGAACGGACTGGAGCCAGTCATGCCGCCAAGTCGCCATCTGTCACCGATAAGGATGGGGTAATGTCCAAATAGGTGGGGTCAGACTCAGTTGGTTCCTTGGCTGGAGGAGGATAAGGCGGCACCTCAGGGGTACCGTGTGTTTCTGCTTCTTCTCTTGTGAAGAAAGAGAAGGGCAGACTGCAGCGAGGTCGGGCAATGAATTACACCTGGCAATCTTGGTGCCCACCGGCCGCGGATCGCGCAGCCGATGTGGAGCTGCGTATCACCTTTCAGGGGTGTGCCAGGAAGAGGAGTCCCGGGAGGGAGCTCCAGTTCCGGCGGCTGCCGAAGAAGGGTAGCGCTTCACCAGTGGGGGAGGGGGAGTAGGACCCAAAGGGGTGGGTATGGGGACGTATGGGGACTGATGTGGAGGGGGAGTGGGGGAGTGAGGGTTAGGCGGAAAGTGTGGGGCGAATGGGGCGGGGCTGGGAAGAGGAGGGGGTAGGAGGGGGAATGGATGTAACTGAAGCAAAAGTAGAAGTTACAGGGACGGAATGGAGCTAGTCATACTTTCGACAAGCCTCAGTGTAGGTTAGTCGATCTAAGGTCTTGTACTCTTGACTCCATCATTCTTTCACGTACACCGGGCATGCTGGTGAGTGTGGAGAATGTTGCGCATTACAATTTACGCACACTGGTGGGAGAGCACAGGCACTCCCCTCGTGGAGGGGGCACCCACAGTCACTGCAGAGGGGATCATTGGTGCAGCGGGAAGACATGTGTCCAAACCGTAAGCATTTAAAGCATCTCATGGATGGTGGAATGTAAGGATTCACCTCACACCGATACACCATCACCTACACCTTCCCTTGAAGGGTACCCCCCCTCGAAGACCAGGATAAAGGCACCTGTCTCGGTGAAATTGTTTTTAGGGCCTCACTGGACACGGTGGGTAAATTGGACTCCTGGCTGCTCAAGATTTGCACGGAGCTCCTCGTCAGTTTGCAGAACAAGATCCCGGTGGAAAATGATGCCTTATAGCGAGTTCAAAGATTGGTGGGGTGCGATGGAGACGGGGATGTCACCGAGATGGTCACAAATGCACGCATGGCTTCAGATTGGGCAGCAGAAGAGGTCTTTATGAGAAAAGAACTGGACCACATTTTACACACGTGTTCCACTTCACCATACTTATCTTCAATCATCTCCACGAAAAACAAAGGCTTTGTTGTGGCAAAACTTTCACCATTTGTCCTGATACAAACCAGGTACCAAGGGAAATGTTTCAATGCAAGCCAGCAAGCTTGACCCTCTTCCCAGGGGGTGGCCAGGGAGGGGAAGGCCGAAGGATCAGAAGGAGTGTCACGTCTTGTATCACTCTTAAAGATGGCCACAGAATGGCCAGGATGATGAAGCTTTTGTCACTTCATGTGTAAGGCGTCCATTCTAGTACCACCCACTCTGACCAGGGGCTCGCCCAGTGGGTGCCACCCAGCCACAGCAAGGGACACTGCCGGGAGTTCTGATGCCCCAAAGTGATGAGCACTGACTCCTTGGCATACACGAGGCGTAACAGCCCTGTGTTGTCAGGGGGCTCAGCCAAGTGGGTACTTAACAGCCCCACCACATGGACTGGCTACTGTGCTGGTGACCTAGCATGAAGGGGGCCAGAGTGCAAGGGGAAAAGGGAGAGGAGGGGGGGTGGGGTGGAGAGGAGCCTGCACCATCGAAACTAGGTTGGGAGTTCATCCCCAAATGGCTCACACTGAACGGAAAACATTGGAAATGGAGGTCAAACCCCAAGGTTATCAAAAACGCCTAAAAGGAGATGGAAACAGCAAATTAAACAACAGCACATACCACTACAAAGCCAGGAGGATAGCCAGGTTGATATAAAGATGTCCACCAAGAGGGAAAGGAGGGGGCAAGGAGAAAGGAGCAAGGACAGGGAGGGAGAACAACAGGGACAGTAATGCAGTCTGGAAAAAGGAAGGTGACTGCAATAGCTTGGGGCCACATGCACGCCACACATGTACCCACAAAAGGGACTGTGGGGCCCTCGGGGTGGGGTGGGAGGGGGGGAGGGGGGAGGAGCATCCGTATGACCTTATTTACTGTGTAGCTACCAGTTTTGGCACTTCAATGTGCCATCTTCAGGACTTAGTTGATGAATGTGTTGTCACGATCCATATATACGCTGCATCAGTGGCCAACTTAACTAGTTTACACACACTATCCATAACTGTGACGTCAGCACTCCAACCATCATCAACTGCCAACTCGTCAACTAAGGCCTAACAACTGCACAATTTAGCGACGAAACTGGTAGCTACACAGTAAATAAGATCATAAAGATGGCTGTAGGCTCTTTATTTTCTTACACAGTCTTTGATTGAGACCCTCCACTTGGCACCAAACCAAAGGATGCTGATGAACTCCAGTGTTGTGAATTATGAGCTCTGCTTTCACTGACCCCCTCCCCGCAATATGAACTCAGTACGGCCTCAGAAATCAAGTGATAAGCATCACTGGTGCCAATGTGAGCCACACAACTTGCAATTGACTGCACCCCCTCCTCACAGACATATTGAGTGTACACTGGTTTTCTTTCCGGTCCTGAACACTATTTCCTTAAGGGGCTCCATAATGCGCCTAACAATGGAGCTCACAATAACTAGAAAATCCCTCCACCCCATGTTCCCGCTCGGGCCCTGCTGAAGGAGTGGCCACCCATCCACTCACAGGGTTAATGGGTAAGGCTTAATGGCCAGCCTGCACATTGACTGTCCGCCTCATGCGATGCCAATGCATCAGCACCTGTCACTCACCCATCAATGAGGGCAGATCCATTGCTTCGGGTACACTGTAAGGTGCCTCATCAGCAGAGCCTTTGGGCAAAATAAGTGACAGCTGAGGTATCTCATGTAGCTCACCAGATTCTCTGCCACCATTACAAACCGAGGCAGCAGCCTGCAAATGGCTGTCTGCAGCCAGAAGTGCCTCCAGCTGTTCACTAACTGCAACCAGCTCCTTCTGTGTCCGTTTACAGCATGCATGTATCTTTTCCATCCCAGCACGACTAACTTAAGAAGTAAACCACAAAACCACACAGAGAAAAGTAAATACGCAAACCACTACCCTTTGGAAGTGTAACCAATGCAAACTGGTACCTTACTGAGCTGTACAGCTGGCCGTTCAAAAGAAATGATGACTGTGCTACAGACTGCCTGAATCTACACTTCGCAGTAACCTCATATAAGAAACACACATGGAATTTAGGAATTAAACTATGAACAAAGCATACAAAAGGATCAATAAATAACTTGCTGCTCCCCTGGATTATAAAAGGTGACAGCTGTCATCTGAATAGGACTAATGCGAGAGTTCGTCTAACAATGAGTAAATAAATACGAATGCAGGTGCTACCACAAACAGCATAGCAAATGGATTATTGCAGCCAAGATAGACACGATGCCAACACCCACCACAGTAGTACAAGTTTATATGACAACTAGCTGCGCACACGATTATGAGATTGAAACAATGTATGATGACATAAAAGAAATTGTTGCATTAATTAATGGAGAAGAAAATTTAATTGTGTTAGGGAACTGTAATTCAATAGAAGGAAGACGAAGAAAAGAAAAATAGTAGGTGGATATGTACAGGCGGAAAGGAATGAAAGATGAAACTCCCTGGTAGAGTTCTGCACAGTGGATAATTGATAACACTTAAAGAATCATGAAAAAAGGTTTTATATGTGGAACAGACCTGGAAACACACGAAGGTTCCAGACTGAATAAATAATGGTAAGATATTTCAACATGAGATTTTAAACTGTAAGACATGTCCAGGGGCACATATGGTCTCTGACCACAATTTATTGGTTATGAATTGTGCATTAAAACCGAATAAATTGCAAAAAGGTAGGAAATTAAAGAGCTGGGTCTTGGTTAAATTGAAGGAACAAGAGGTTGTTCAGAGTTTCAGAGGGAGCCTTAGGTAACAACTGACAAACACAGGAAAGGAACAAGTACAAGACGAATGGGTTCCTTTGAGAGATGAAGTAATTTAGGCAGCGAAGGATCAAATAGGTAGAAAGACAAGGCCTAAGAGATACTGAATTTCGTTGATGGAAGGAGAAAATACAAAAATGTGACAGCTGAAGCAGGCAAAAAAGAATACAAATGTCTACAAAATGAGCAACTGAAAGGATATAGAAACATATGTAACTATTGAAATGACATATTACCTATAAGAAAATTAAAAGGTCCATTAGAGGAAAGAGATGCAGCTGTACATCTCTATAGCTCAGACAGAAAACAGTACTAAGCAAGGAATAGAAAGCTGAAAGGTCGAAACGGTATACAGGGAGTCTATACAGGAGAGACGAACTTATAGGCAATATTATAGAAAGGGAAGACAATTTAGATGAATATGAGATAGGAGAAATGACACTGCAAGAAAAATTTGACAGAGCACGGAAAAATCGAAGTCAAAAGAAAGCCCCTGCAGTAGACAACATTCAGTCAGAATTACTGGTATCCTTGGGTGAGCTACCACTGACAACACTATTCCACCTGCTGCGCAAGATATATGAGACAGGTGAAATACCATCAGACTGCAAGAAGAATGTAATAATTCCAACTCCAATGAAGCACATGCTGACAGCTGTGACTATTACCAGACTATCAGCTTAATAAGCCATTGTCGCACAACACTAGCAAACATTATTTAAAGATGAATGTAGAAACTGGTAGAAGCAGATCTTGGGGGACATCGATTTGGATTCCAAAGAAATGCAGGAACATACAAGGCCATATTGCCCCATTACTTATAGAAGATAGCTTTTGACAATGTCAATAGGAATATACTCTTTAAATTCTGAAGGTCGTAGCAGTAGAATTAAGGGTGCAGAAGGTTATATGCAGCTTGGACAGAAACCAGACGGCAATTGTAAGAGTCACGGGGCACTAAAGGTAAGCAGTGGTTGAGAAGGGAGTGAGACAGGGTTGCAGTGTATCCCCAGCATTATTTAGTCTGTTCATTGAGCAGGCAGTCATGGAAACCAAACACAAATTAGAAGAAAGGAATTAAAGTTTAGGGAGAAGAAATAAAGACTGAGGTTTGTCAATAAAATTTTAAAACTCTCAGGAGACAGCAGCAATGGGCTTGAAAGAGCAACTGAATGGAATGTGTCTTGAAATGAGAATATATGATGAACGTCAACACAAGCAAATTAAAGGTAGGTCTATGGAATGTAGTTGAATAAATTCAGGTGATGATGAGGAAATTAAATTAGGAAACTACACACTAATAAAAGTAGATGATTTTTGCTAATTTGGCACTCCTGAGAGAAAGGATACTGCAGAGACATGGCTTAGCCACAGCCTGGGGGATGTTTCCAGAATGAGATTTTCACTCTGCAGCGGAGTGTGCACTGATATGAAGGAGTGCTAGTTCTGCAAGGTTCGCAGGAGAGCTTCTGTAAAGTTTGGAAGGTAGGAGGCGAGGTACTGGCAGATGTAAAGCTGTGAGGACGGGGCGTGAGTCGTGCTTGGGTAGCTCAGTTGGTAGAGCACTTGCCCACAAAAGGCAAGGTCCCAAGTTCAAGTCTCGGCCTGGCACACAGTTTTAACGCCAGGAAGTTTCAAAATGCATTTAGTTCAACACACTCTGAGCTACAAATTAACATCATTATCACTTAGCTGAATGTATTGTTTAATATATTTTTGATAGTTCAAAGTTATCAGCCACAAATAATAAAAAATACAAGTTTTGAACAGCAGTTTACCAGAGAAAGATTAATTTCTCAGCTTTAATAATTTTTCTCCTATTACACTGTATAGTATAGTTACTTTTTATAGAGTATCAATGGTGAGCAGCTTACACTTAAAAAATACTCTATTTTAAAAAAATGGATTTTTTTTTAATTTTTCCATTTTGTTGTTCTTTATGAAAGGAGATGTTAATAAAATTTTTGTTGTTGTTACATTGACTTGCTGTCCCATCCGAAAAGTAAATCAGTTTTTTTATGGAAGGGTGCTGCTGTTTAATGAAGTTTGTCAATTTTAATTGAAAAATGTGCACTGCTGTAGTGTTGTGTTCAAGGTAGTCACTTATGATACAAAAGCTGTGGCTCATTAGTTTATCTTCATCTTTATTATAGAATGCAAATGGGTGAATTGTGGCCTGTTTGTTTAGCCAGTGGTGCCCTTCTACTTCATCTTGAACAACAAAGGAATAATTTTCCAAAAAGTCAGAAAGAACTAAGCATTCATCAGCTGCCAAGGTTTGCTTTTTGTCTTTCAAAAACTTACTTTGAGCTTTTGCAATAAAATTATGCATTTTCAGATTTTCAAGGTTAGCCACCAACACTTCAAAAAACTCTTCTCATGACTTTATGACCATCTCCATTTCAGTTCTGTCTTGTGTCACCCACTGTTTGTATTTTATATTGTCTTCTTCAGATTCTTCAAACATGTCAAGTAAGGCTTGTTTTTCCTGGACAATCTTCACATTTTCCCTTGATCATACAATTTTAACTGTCAATATTGCATACCATAACGTAAAAAAGTCTTTATAGTTAACTCCAAGATTGGCCCCCTCTATCATCAACTTTATGTTCTGATGATACAAACAAACATACATTATGGGTGTCAGATGCCCCTGCAACAACACACCATCTTCATATCAACTGGCAAAACTTTGACCTTCCAATTTTAAAGTCAGGATTTTCTTTTTTAAGTTCAGTGAAGAGTTCATTTAAATTATGCAATACTAACATTTTTCATCTTTGAATCTTAGAACCATTTTCTTCCACAGAAAAACAGTCTTTTTTGCCAGACATCAAACGGCTGTTATCATCATCATCATCCATCATAATACTTAATAACTTTATTAATTGTGTTTTCATCTACCAAACTAGATGCACTTTTCTTTTGTAATGCTGGTAAAATTCCCTGTTCTTTTACTACGCCTAATTGCCTTAACTCAACAAGATGTTCTGACTCATTAAATTCATCACTAACTTTTGCTCGACTCCAAGAATTCGGCAGTAAGCTGATAATCTTAATTTTATCCTCTTTGTTTGAAGTACTGCACTTAGTATTTAGTTTTTCTATCAAATCATCATATTCGGTTGGTGAAGTTTTAGAACTTCCATCTGTTTTAGCACAAATTGTATTTTGAAATGAAACTTCCAAATCTTTTTGACTGTAGCTGCCACCTTCTCAATTTTTGTATTCAAAGCACCTGATCTTTTATCTAGATTTAGTTTTCTAATTTTACTAGCAGGCAATATACCCAGGATTTCACAAGCTGTATCTACTTTTTTATGGTTGCTGATAAGTCACAAAATTCTGTATCTGAGGTTTCAGTATCCTTTCTCTTGTTAATTACAAATATCTTAGAATAACATGGTGCACACACTGGTTTTCCTGGTATGCGACTGACAAGAGGGCTTTTATTTTTAGAATAATGATCAAATGTTATTTCTCGCAGACCTTTTGTTATAGGTTTCTTATGTTTCTCAAAAGGGACCATGCAAGACTGACCAAAAAGGTGATGACATTTTTTTAAGTATTTCATGGTACTTTAATGTTGATTTGACCTCTGGGCCAACTCTTAAGTAAAACAACACTTTCTTCTTCACTGTAATCTTCGATTAAAGTAATGTCTTTAGGATACACTCCAGACACACTTATGAAATGCTTCATTAATAACACCACCAACAAAACACTGAGACACCATTTTTCAACTGCACACTTCAAGAACTTCTAGCTAAATAAGAGTAGACAACTGTTGGTGTATGGGGGAAGACGACAATCAGACTTGTATAGGCTTGCAGAAGCAATTGTTAGACTGCTGAAACAATTACCACAGCACTGTTTCGACAAATAATCATTAGCTAGTGTAATGTGGTGTGTTACATTATGCAATTGGTATACTTTATTTGATTAGCCTACCAGATGTCGCAGATGTTAAAAAATGTATTTTTGACTCGTGTTTGTAATCTTTTTTTCATAACTTCCAATTGAATTTCAAAGTTGAAATTTATACTGAAGTTTGATATCATAAAAGTCTATTAACAGCGAAATTTTCATATTTTTGTCTGGTCCTCCTCCAAAGATATTGCAGGCCACAAAATGGAAAAATTAAAAAATCCATTCTTAAAATAGCGTGAGCTGCTCACCATTGATACTCTATAAAAAGTAACTATACTATACAGTGTAATAGCAGAAAAAAATCTTAAAGTTGAGACATTAATCTTTCTTTGGAAAACTACTGTTCAAAAATTGTGTTTTTTTATTTGTGGTTGATAGCTTTGAACTATTAAAAATACATTCAGATAAGTGATAATGATGTTAATTTGTAGCCCAGAGTGTGTTGAACTAAATGCATTTTATCTGAAAGGCTTAGAGCTATCCCCTACTGAATAATTGTAAAATTATATATATAATTATAAAAAATGTAGATGCTTGCAAATACGAAGAAATGCATGCGGCCTGGAACAAATATGGCCACCATTTCAAAATAATAAAAAATAAATTTAAAAAAAAAATATTTTTGTGACTACTAAACATTGGAGAATTCAGCCAGCAAATATAATTTTTTTCTAAGTCAAGCAACCAGTGCTTGACCACTTGGTATGGATTGAACCTCCCTTGTTGTTCTTAATGACTTGAGTCATGAATTGAGTTGGACGAAACACACTGATGATTTGCTGAAACATCTGGTTCCAGCTACTTATACTATTAGGTTTATTGCAAATTTTGGTGATAAGATGATGAAAAGCTACTTCTTTTTGCTGATGACCCAAGTACAGTAATCACACAACAAACAAGAATTAGCTGACGGACCGTAAATGTGTTCCAGAAAATTATTGAGTGGTTCTCTGCAAATGGAATCTTGCACTATGTTTTGAGAAAACACAAGATCTACAGTTCTGTACACTAAATGGCATAACTGATATAGACTTTGAACAGAAATCTGTTGCTAAGGTAAAGTATTCAGAATTTATAGATGTGTGCATTGATGAGAAACTGAGTTGGAAGAAACACACTGATGATTTGCTGAAACATCTGGTTCCAGTTACTTATGCTATTAGGTTTATTGCAAATTTTGGTGATAAACTTATCAGTAAATTATCCTATTATATTTTCAATCTGTGCATTCATATGGTATCATATTTTATGGTAATCCATAATTAAGTGAAAGTATTCATTGCACAAAAGCATGTAACCATAACAACACCTTGAGCCTACCGAAAATCACCTTATAGACATTCATTTAAGGAACTAGGGATATTCACAGTACCTCCAGAATATATATATTCACTTATGAAATTTGTTATTAATAGCCAACCCAAATTCAAAAATAAGAATAGATTAGTTTTTTGTTCCATAGATCCGTGTTGAGGAGATCCTCGTGGATGTGGAACATGTCAATTTCTTTTTTTTGTTTTAAAGCTGAAATAACAATACTAATAGTATGAATATATACAATACATCATTTGTTTCTATTAAAAAAATTCGTCAGTGGAGTAGAACGAGTTGGCCACTAGTAAGTCTTTCAGGCTCCTTTTAAACTGATCTTTATTTGTAACTAAATTTTTTATGTTTGCCGGTCCTGAGTAGTGGACTCCTTTTTGAACTAAAGTAAGTGTTTTTAAGTCCTTGTGCAGATCATTTTTGTTCCTGGTATTGTGTGTATGAACTGAGCTGTTTGTTGGAAAAAAGAGATATTATTTAGGACAAATTTCATTAAGAAGTAAATATACTGAGAGGCAGTAGTTAGTATACCCAGTTCTTTGAAGAGGTTTATACAGGACGTCCGTGAATTTACTCCACAAATAATACGTATTACACGCCTTTGGACTCTGAAAACTTTTGTTTGATTTAAAGAGTTACCCCAAAATATTATACCATATGACATTATGGAATGAAAGTAGGCAAAGTATGCAAGCTTCTTCATTTTTAACACACACACACACACACACACACACACACACACACACACACACACACACGGGAGGCCTCGAACCTCACCAATTATCATCTTCTTGATAAACTATGTCTTCGCCTCACTGAATAGGACTTCAGCTTGTTGAACAGCCTGAACTACATTCTCCACTTTTGACAAAGTTGGATCATCTGTAAACTTCAATGTAAGACCAATGGAGCCTGTGTCATTTACGAAAATTAAGAATAGCACAGCCCCTATCACGGGATAAATAAAGAATGTGATGAAGAAGCTGGGCTGTCATGGGCCTGATATCAGCTGAAAGAGCGCTTCTCTAGTAGCAGGACTGACAGACATAGGTCTATCAGTCCCCCAAGATCTGAATTCCTACGGGTTTATTCTGTATGAACAATTAAAATAGACGATACAAAACAGAAAAACTTGACAGCGTCTGCTAGGTGCGACTAACATGCAGTCAGGTTACAATCTTAACATCCTTTACGGAAGTATATATCAACACGTGGTTTGGGATTAACTCAAATGTTAAAATAAAAAAATTATCTCATGGTTCAAACCACACACTTTAGCTCCAATGAAATCACTTATGACATCAAAAACAAGCAATATAAATTAAGGGATGGCTAACAAAACAGCGAACACACTTTAATAGCTACCATGTATACACTAGGTAATGAATTCTATGCGTTACACATGTTCATACAACTAATACTAATCTCTGTTTTACAACCTAAAGCTTTCTGCTTCTGATTTGGAACAGCCATAAATGTGACGCTGTTAACAGCAACAAAATAGTTTAATGAAGTCAAACTATTAGAACTTTTTCATGCTTACTTTGTTCCACTTTCTCCCATTACGCAGACACCTCTGGGATTTCCGTGATGACAAATTCAGTATTCCATGTATTCAAATTCAGAAGTAAACAACTAATCCACTCCCGCTAAAAATGTACTTCTCAAAGATGTTATTGTACTAGTCAAAGTATCACCATAATATACCACAACAGACGCGACACTTGGCCTCGATTTTGTTGCCTACTGCGCCAGCGGCGCGCCAAGCGGCCAGTAAGTTAAACTGTTGAGATCGACGCAATCGTGAAAGCGAAAGCGAATAGTAGTTGTTTATTTTGGTTTGTACAATGGCTTTTACAAATGGGAGCGTAGCATGGCACGATAGATTGCAGCAACAACAAGAAGAAGATACCTCATCTGTCTTTTTTTATGTTTCCTAATAAACCTGTGAGGTTCATACAATAATGTCACTAAACTGTATCGTCAGGGTTCGCTTGCAAACTACATGTAGTAGTAGTAGTAGCTTTATTCATCAGTAGATTTCTTTTTACAAGGATATAGGACATGTCAAAGTATTTACAAATTTAGATCAATTTCAAATGAGCTAATTCGTATACTCATATATTTACAGACATCTAATTAGAGACAATAATTAGATTTACTCCTGGCATACAATACTTTTTTACAAATGATTTATTAAATAATGTAATGCCACATTGTTCAATCATATCTCACTATCAGTCACTGCACACACTATACACTCATATCACTTAACTCATTGCGCGCGCGCGCCCACACAGACACACACACAAACACACACACACACATACACACACACAGACACTCTGGTGATCTCTGGGCTATTTTCTGTACTGCAACTTTCCATTTGCTATCCTGAAAAACTGAGTCAGCATCCCTCCATAACGAGTGAGATGTTGAGCTCAGAAAGAGGAAGATCTGTTAGTATTGTGCTATGCATAGTTTAGGGGTAAGTATTTCTAGAAAGGAAAAAAAGAAAGAAAAGAAACCTAAAGTGAAGGTGTTTGGTGGAATGTTGGATGTTTTATAATCATTATTATTATTAGTTATTTCTATAATATTTTTTTATCAAACGCCTACTCTGTTTTAGCTAAGTAATCCCTCAATGTATAAAATATATTGCTTAACAGGTACTTTTTAGCTGCCTTTTTAAGTAAGTGTATTTTTGCAATTTCTTTAATCTCTTTTGGTAATTTATTGTACAGTTTTATTCCTTCATAGAAAATGCTGCTTTGAGTTTTATGTTTATTTTTTCTTGGTAAATGTAAGTTGAGTCTATCTCTTGTTGCATGTTCATGGACAGAGCTCTTTGTACAATAATTACCAATGTTGTTTTTGATGTGTACAACTGCTGGTAAATGTATTCACACGGAGCAGTCAAAATCCCCAGTGTTCTGAACAGATCTTTACAATGAGCTCGACTAGTATTTTTGGTTATTATCCTTATGGCTCTTTTCTGGAGTTTGAAAATTGTGTTCATATTTTGTTCATTTGTTCCCCAAAAAAGAATTCCATACCTAATAATTAAATGTTCATATGAATAATATGTAACTAAAGACACTGCATGTTACACACTGATGATAGGATTCTAAGGGCATAACATGCTGATGACATTCTGTTAACAAGTACCTTTGTGTGTTCACACCACTTCAACTGAGAATCAATATTTATTCCTAGAAATTTTGCATTCGTTACAGTCTATAGAGGTGCCATCTACATTTAATTTAACATCCTCATTTTTCCTCTTCAAACTGAAATTCGTGGTATTAGTTTTCTTTATGTTCTATGTCACTTTATTACTTATTAACCAATCATAAACTTCCTTGCGAGTTTCATTTGCATTTTCGGCAAGTTCTTTTGTTTTCTCAGTGACTATAACATTGCTGTCATCAGCGAAGAGGATTTTTTCACCATGAGTAACACTACTGGGAAAGGCATTGATGTATATCAGGAACAGTATTGGTCCTAATATGCTACCTTGCTTAACCCCTATATTAATGTATTTTTGTTCTGATAAGTGTTTTACTAAATGTTTAGATCTATTTGAAGTATGTGTTATCTCTACTCTTTGTACCCTATCTGTTGGGTATGATCGAAACCAGTCGTTAGCTACCCCTCTTATTCCTAATGCTTCTAATTTATTTAATAGAATCTTGTGGTCGACTTTATCAAACGCCTTAGAAAGATCCAAAAGTGTGCATGTGACACACTCATCTTTATCAAGAGCAACAAGTAGAACTTTTGTGAATTCTACTATGGCTCACTTCGGAAACCAAACTGTGATTCGCTTAAATGATTGTGTTTATACAGGTAATTCATTAATCTGTCTTTCATAGTTGCTTCTATTATTTTTCAGAATGCTGACAGCAGGGAAATGGGCCGGTAATTTTCTATGTCTTCTGCATTATTCTATATTGATGATTAATGTTTAGTTTTAGGAGCAGAAAATGGCTATTGAACAGCAGACTAGAAGATCTTTCGAAAAAAGACCCATTTTATCTTTATAATAATGTTAACTTTTTGCCACTACACATCGAACAAAACCACTTCATGAACGTAGGCAATAATAAACTTGTGTGGAATGCAGTTAACCACATTGTCTGACATTCTAAATATGCCACCTCAACTGACGATGAAGAGAAAACTGCCACAAAGGTTCGACAATCCGTCTAAAGCTGTAAAACACTCCTATGGCACAGAAGCAGCCACTTAAACCCGCCATACATCAGTGCCAGATTCAACTGAATAGTCAACACCGATCTGCTTTGACGATAAAGTTGTAAAATTAAGTGCAATTATTTGTTTCTTGAAAAAGCGTGAGGAGTATCAGAATATGCTGATATGGACTTCGTGCAAAACCGTTACGGAACAAGGAAAGTGCCTATCATTTTAAATACAGACAGTGACAGAAGTTGTATCATAGGATCAAGTGCAGAAGGACAAACAAATTTTGAAGACTATAGGATCTCGAAAGTCACATAAAAATGCCCTTGACTTGTTGTTGAGCCAGGTTAGCATGCCATCTGCAAGATGGAAAGACGAAAATAAGCTGTTTGCTCTAAATTTATTGTATTTTTTGTGAGAACTTTTTGTGTTTCCATCGGACCGTACATTAGAAGAATGTGGAAGGCATAGAAGTAAAATGTGGGATAAGTGACAATATGCTCCACCTTTTAAAGCAGAAGTTTCAGCATGTCTCCGATACTGATAGACTAGTGCATATGTCATTGGATGAAAGGTCTCTAATGGCAAATTTAACGTATGACACCATTTCTGACAGTGTTATTGGCTTTGAGGACTTGAGGTTTACACTCCCACTATTTGGCAGTTGCTTGTCTCACTTACAACAATTTAAAGATGAAGGTCTAACTTGTGGCAACAGGTGACAATGACTAAAACACAGTAGGCCTAAAGAACGAAAAATAGGGGCGTCGATCCCTTTTGCATGTGGAGGTACATGTCTGTGCTTCTTATGTGTGAATGTAGAATGAGGTACACGTTCGACGGGCGTTTCATAGAACGTGGAGGGCGCATAAATTGGCCAGCCCGTTCTCCTGATCTTACACCTCTGGACTTCTTTCTGTGGGGTACATTGAACATCTATTGGCCTGATATGTCGGGACACACTCTATTCCACTCCGTAATTGAAAACGGAAACCACGTGTGTACAAGTACCTCACCCCTCATGGTATTGTACATGTGCGTCAGTGAAAAAGACCAATAAAAAGGTGTTAGCATGTGGACGTAATTTGCTGTTCCAGTCTCTACTGCACCTAAGGTCCATCACCGTTCCCTTTGGATCCCTACGTAATTCGGTGCTCTCCGATACACACGATCGAAGAGCGGAGGAATGGTACTCAAGCGTCAACTTTAGGTTACAATATCTCCGGATGTAATTAACATTTTACAATGCAACAAACGGCACTGATTACTTATTTGTTTATATGTTCCGATGTGCTAACAAAACTAACGGGGTTCCATTTAAAAAAACGTAGGTTTGTGTTAAAAAACATACTTCCGTGCATTTTTTATGGTTTGTATTAACCAATTACACTAGCTCCTCTCCTCACGTTCGGTCTGTGGAATCGATTCGTCAGTATTTGATGTGGTTTACGAAAAATATCCAGCGGTAACGTTAGGTGACTCACCCTGTATATTTTCTTTTCCTGTCAGAAAAATAATATGCATCATTTGAAGAAATGATAACGCTTTGCTTTCTGTTGGATAAGTAGGATTTAAGCCATTGTAGGGCACTCCCACTAATGCCATATTTTTCAAGTTTGTAAACAAGCAATGCATGGTTAGAAGAATCAAACACTTTTGTGAGGTCACAGAAAATTCCTCCCACCTTATTTCTCTTGTCTAATGATGTGCTTATTTTCTCAGTGAGACTGTTAGCTGCATCTATGGTGTTTTTCCCTTGCTGAAAACCAAATTGATTGTTTAGAGTAACAGAATATTTGCAGTGAAGTTTTGGATTTGTGTAACAGAAAGTTTTTCAGATATTTTAGATAGGACTGGGAGAATCGAGTTAAGATGACAATTTCCCATGATCTCTTTTGATCACTTCTTGAAGGGTGGTTTGACTTCAGTATATTTCAGTACCTCTGGGAAACAGCCCTCTTAAAAACATTGATTTAGTTAGTGGGTTTGCAATTCCATTGTGTACCACTTTAGTAAAATTGGTGGGTATTCCATCCCAACCTGCAGATTTTTTGTTTCTTAATGTTATAATTGCATTTTCTACATCCTCCATAGACACTTTTAAGAATTTTGGAAAGTTTTCAGAGTTTTCACCTAGGCCAAAGGGATTCACTTTGTTGTGACAATTTGTTAATCTACATCAGACTTTTCTATATTTATAAATAAATCATTAAAGTACTCTGGTATTTGAGTTGTATTCACAATAGTATTTCCTTCAATGTCAGTTTTTGAAATTTCTTGGTTAAAGTCTTTAACACCTAACTCAGATTTAATGACTGACCACACATCCCTTGTCTTACTTCTATGATTTAAAATTAGCCTGTACATGAGTCATACATGTTTTTGACAAATTAAAAGCACGGAATTATGGCGATAGGGATAAGAATGCAGCTGCTTGCAATTCTATAACAGAAAAGGAGGAGGAAATTAGTGTTTAACATCCCGTTGACGTCGAGGTCATTACAGAAAGTGCACAACCTCGGATTAGGGATGTATGTGGAAGGAAATCGGCCATGCCCATTCAAGGGAACCGTCCTGACATTTGCCTGAAGCATATAACAGAGAAAGTACTAGCAGTTAACGCTACAGCAAACAGGGAAACAGTAGACAATAAAAAAATGCGTTTAGGTCTGCTGGCGACAAAAAGCTAAGCAAAGTAACGAAATCTATCCGATGTGATGCCAAGTGATTGCTACCAAACTTTCACTCGGTACTGTCCTTTGCCACGAATTTATGTGTGTTTATGACAGGGTAGCAACGAAAAGTAGACTTTATTTCTTTTAAAGAAGCTAATAATGGAAGATCTTGGAACAATGCCTTCAAGGACATAGTTATTATTACATTTCTTTTACTTCTTAATATAATATGTGGTTCACAACAAGAGTGATTTAGAGGGGAACTGTAGTATTTGCTGCCACAATACTGCAAGTAAAACTTTCCAGGTGCACTATGAATCCCTGTCTACAGTCCCGAAGGGAATTGTGCATATTAGTGTAAAAGTTCCTCGTAGACTTCATACATACATACATACATACATACATACGTGAATTAATACTTGTTCCATAAATCATGAATAAGACAGTTCATAATGATGTGGAACATGTAACTTCAACATAAGTATTCTTTACACAAAATAATTAATTTTTTTACCGTTACTATTTCATATCTAAAAATGTATTCATTGAGTGGGAGTTGCCATTCAGAAAATCTTTTAATTTATTTTTAAATATCTGTCAGCCTTTTAATGCTGTTTGGCAAAGAACCAAAGATTTTTGTGGCAGCATAATTCAACCCCTTCTGTGCCAAAGTCAGATTTAACCCAGAATAGTGAAGATCATCTGTTCTTCTAGTGTTGTAGCTTTGCACTTCACTCTCATTTTTGTATTTGGATGGGTTTTAATAACAAATTTCATAAGTGAATATATGTATTCGAAAGGTAATGTGAATATCCTGAGTTCCTTAAATAAATGTCTACAAGGTGATCTTGGGTGGGCTCCAGCTATTATTCTGACTACACGCTTTTATGCAATGAATACTTTTCCCCTTAGTGATGAATTACCCGAAAATATGATGGCATATGAAAGTAGTGAATGAAAACAGGCATAGTAGGCTAATTTACTTATGTGTTTATCACCAAAATTTGCAGTAACCCTAATAGCATAAGTAGCTGAACCTACCCAATTCACCAGGCAAGGAAATGAAAATCTCAGCTTAGAAACAAACCGAACTGTATCTCATTGGCCACATATATAACTTCTAAGAAAATGCTTTGTCTGAGACATGTCCAAAATTGTGAAAAACATGATCTGTAACTTCCAGAACTGAGGCACAGTACTTTACTTGCCTTCATGAAATCATCGTTTAGGACAGCACTAATAGGTCGTGTGAGTTGGATATGATATCAGACAATGCTTGTTTCGAACCTGTAGTAGCAAGTTCTAGATCCTTGATACTCCTATCGCCAGGAATCTTAATGTCAGCCACTCACATGGAGAAATTGCTCTATTCATATAAGTTTTTTCCGTGTCATACTAGGATTTTTGTCATCAGTCAAATGTCGTTTGTGTGGTGAAAAGTAAAAACCAGTGTTAGAACATGTGCTATAAAATATAAACAGTATCTTTCAAGTTGTTCTACGAAAGTAAATTCCAATAAAGTATTATCGTGTAAGCCAACAGCCATGCACAGTGGTAACACCAGTTCCTGTCGAATCACCAAAGTTAAGTGCTGTCGGGCTGGGCTAGAATTTGGATGAAAGACCATCCAGTCTGCCGAGTGCTGTTGGCAAGCGGGGTGCACTCTGTCCTTGTGTGAGAAACCGAGGAGCTACTTGATTGTGAAGTTGCAGCTCCGGTCTTGTAAACAGCTGGGAGAGCGGTATGCTGACCACATGCCCCTCCATATCCGCATCCAGTGACGCCTGTGGGCTGAGGATGATATGACGGCCGGTTCGATATCATTGGGCCTTCCAAAGCCTGGTCGGAAGGAGTTTAGTTTAGTTTAGAACTATCGTGTGACTGTAATCGTCCGTGTAACGCTCGAGAAGCCGCCATAGAGACGTGTAATGCTGAACTCGAACTAAATGTGAAAAATGAAGTACGTAAAGACTTAAAGCAGCTATAAAGTACATAAAAATGTTAGAGAACATGACTCAGGACACCTGAAATTCCGCAAGTGCTCAACAAGAAAGTGAACATCATTTTCTCTCAAATTACGGAAGAGGATGGATATGTGTCATGGCAGTTCGTACTCCAAGTTGCATGCATTGTGAGCTGCACCATGAACTTCCGCATGTGATTACAGTGGTCTCTACTTGGAGTTTCCACTTTTCCGTCCAAAGGCAGGTCATTTAAGTGCTTGCTTGTGGAAGACATCATTCTCCTGCAAGCTGGTTATTGGAGTGTTTTTATTATAAAGTCCATCAATATTCCACACAAGTTTTTCCAGTTCAGTATACAACAAAGGGACATTGTTCCTGGTGATGGGCATTATGAAACCCTAAGAACTTTTTATCTTCAGTGGGCATTTCCACACGTACCAGTTCCTGGCTCGAGCAATGGATCAGATATCTTTCTAAGAACTCACACTCTGTCAAAGGGTCGAGACATCTGTGGCAAAAATGCTCATTTCTACTTTTTTCGACCGAAAGTAGGCAGGACATGTTTTTCATCCAGATGTAGTGTTGCTTCTCGCCTTTGGAGAATAGCGATATATCTAAGTGTTTTGGACACTGACCGGCTACACTTCACATCTCCAGGCTTGCTTCTTTTCTCACATACACACAGACCATAATCGTGAACCAAATAAATGGGGTTCTGATTCCAGAATTTTGACTGGTCCAGGATAGTGATGGGGAATGAGATGCCTTCAATGTTATAATGCTCTCAAACATTAGCGCCTTGCACATATCTGTACAACACATATCTTTGTAGTGATTTCTAATGCAGGTCAGAAGTGATCACGCGAAGCAATATTTATCCTTTTCTTGTAGACTCTGAACATTAATACAGGCCTTTTTAGATGCAATTTCTGGAGGAAGAGAGATGAAACTGGACCTCCCATCAACTGGATCAAAAATGTGCAAGTACACATCAAGGTGGAGTACGCAGCTGAGCACCTTACCAGACCCTCTTCCCTTTATCGGGAAAACGCCTCAATATGACGCTCTGGGTAAAAGTTCCATACCACTCTGCAATTGACGTGTCCTGTGATATCACGCCATCCTTCCCCCAAAGCTTGACAATGTTTTCCTCTGCAGCATTATTACTGTCATATTAAGGGGGTGCGACAGCTCGCAGTAGAGAACTGCTTTGCACCTGATGGTGGGAAACCGCTGGGTGTTGATAATTTCAGCGAGTTCCCTTTCCAGCACTGCTTGGCATGCATGAAGAAAGGTAGCTGGAGCTCGAAATCCAGCACTGACATAATCAATGTGGGACTACAGGATTCTATCGCAGAAACTACCAGCAACCATAGAGTAGTCTAATATGGCTGCATGATTTACTTGGTGTTGTGAACAAGGCAGACAGTAGAGCTGCTACTGCTAGACTGGGGACAGGATTATATAAACGTTGACAGTACTGCCCTGCTTCTGCGAGACTGGGGACAGTAGCCAGACAGCCAATGACGAGCTGACACAGAGATTAACGGTACCACTGCGCTATGACTAGGCTGAAGCCAGTAGCCCAACAGACCAGGATGGTATCACACTGTTACCACTAGGCTGGGAATGGTAGCCTGACAGGCCTGGAGAACGTTAGCACAAGTCGATGGTTGTGGTATCGTACACCCAACTCCAGACACATTTTGCAAGGGGCGCAATACTAACTAGGTCACTGAGTAATTCTGAAACATGTACATCACAGTGTCTTAAAGTACCATGTCATTTCTCTCTCTCTCTCTCTCTCTCTCTCTCTCTCTCTCTCTCTCTCACACACACACACACACACACACACACACACACACACACACACACCAGATGGTTATAATGAAACTTTCCCTATTTAATAAGTTATAACACGGAAACTAATTACCGAACGAGTACCAAACTTGCTAGCATTAACGTCAAGCACATGGGGAAGAGAAATAATGCAAAATTAATTCAGCCGAAACACTTTTAATGTGCTGCTACGATACATCACATCATCACATAGCGGTGCTGTTACTGCTACAGAAGGAGCTCAATATGGCTTCCATCAGTGTCCAGAAGAGTCTGTAAGCACAGGATTGCATTCTGCTCTGCAGAACAAAGCATGTCCGTAGGTATGCTGGCTACCTCTCTTGATATACTGCTCTTTAGATCAGCACATGTGTGAATTTTCCCCTGGTAAATCCAGTCCTTGATGTAGCCCCACAACCAGAAATCGTAGGCAGTGAAATCAATTGATCGTGCCAGCCAAGCATTTGGAAACTATCGGCTGATAATTCGGTCGTTACTTAATGTGTTTCAGAGAAGTATGCGAACTTCACAAGCAATGTGCGGTTGGGCAGCTTCTTGCATAAAAACTTTTGAGTTCAATGCGTTTCTCTCTTGTATGACGGGGGTGACATGCTCGCGAAACGTATCGCAGTAACGCTGGATATTCACACTGCACATCTTTGGTTCTTGAGCGCCAACCTGTTCGAATAAGAATGGCCCAATAGTAAACGTAGCCATGAAGCCACACCATACGGTAACATTTTCTCGATACAGAGGAACATCATGCACACTCACTGGAGGTGAAGATCCCCTTACTCGGCCATTCTGTGTCTTCTCCTCACCCATCACAGAAAAACAGTCTTCGCCTGTCCATAGGATGGTCCAGGGAGAGTTGTCTATTTCAATCCTTGTGAGAAAGTCTAGAGTGAAGTCAACACGTTATTGTGCATTCTGTGGTGCAAGCTGCTGTACGATATGGGTCTTGTATGGATACGATTTGAGAATGGTTCGAAGCACCTTCCATACAGTGGACCTTGGGATGTTCAACTGTCGTGACGCAGCACGCGACTGCCTGACGATCGGAAATTGTGCGCAGCATTGTATGCCATAGCAACAGCGATTTCATCAACCACCTGTGGTGCACCCAGTCGTTGGCCTCTTCCCAGAGCGATTCTCAGTTCTCCAGTTGATTCGAACTTCTTCATCATGCTCCATACAGTAGGTCTAGAAAGACTGATCAGACAGAAATGAGAAGGTATCATTCAGAACAGAATATTTATATAGGAGACACACACATTTGGGTGCAGGATCAAGTGTACCGACACATAAGGAGATGGTTGGACGTTATCAGCAGTGTAACGTGAGAGACAAATTGTGTCAGCAAACCTCTTCTAGGTAGCAACCATTCTTGAGAACTGTGTGGCTCGGCACATCGCCTGTCGGATCCTGCTGGTGGCTGTCAGTGCCTGCTGGTGTAAGTTTTTCTGGTTTTCAGGCCCAGCTGCATCACATCTGTCACTGACTGCACTTCTTCAAGAGGAGCGCAGACAGCATACATTAAATACTTACCTGAAGCCTGTAGATAGGATGTGGAAAATAGGAAATGGATAAATAAATACAAAGTTCTTTAAAGATACTTTTTATTTATTGGTAGGCCAGTTCAATAATAACTGTACATATTCTGAAGAATTCATAAATGCATACTGTCTGTATCTCTTCTTCAGCTGTATGAGGGCAGGACATTTTTCTATTTCCAGATTCTGTATAGATGCACACTTACAAATTTTTTGAACCCATGACATCTTCTCACGATCTTTGACATAAACTATGTAGTCTCTATGATCATATGTTCGGAACAATGACACTATATTTTCATATGCCATTTCTTCATCATCCTAGTGGTTTGCGAGTTAAAATCGTGACAAACTCACCGCCTTTTTTCGAGTTTTAGCGTACTCCCCTGAGCTAAACGGCTTGGGTGAAACAATGATTGTGGAATACTTTGTTAGTACTTGTCCAGTCTTCGAGAATGCAATGAATGTAACATCTTCAAACAAAATTTTTAACACCCATTGTAAGACCCTTGTGTGTCTGCTACAGTCTTCACTCTTTGAGGCATCATTGTGTAACGCTCCACATGCTGTGTAATGCCCTTACATATACACTAATCGTTGTACATTCCCTGTTAGTGGCGAGTAGATCATGAGATAGTCATGTAATACTAACATATATGCTACAGTACCTGCAGGCAAGTTTTGGAATGATACGATTTCAGTACATACGTCGACAGGTCCAGCCTTCACCATCTTGTGTTGCATTGACCATCTATCACCACTATGGGTGATAACTCCTTAAACTACTGTGGGGTAAGTGTACATCCGGACCACCTCAATCTCGTAATATGATGTATAGAATTTTGTGTACATGTTGCAGAACAGTTCATATGCATTTCTGTTCCAGTCAAACTGTGTGCCGTATGGAAAAAACTGGGAGTTTAGTTAAACTCTAGCAGTGGTTAGGTTACAGTTGTCAAATACACTCGAATCCTTCTGAGGTTCCTCTTCCTGTCTGTTTGCAGCGCCAGAAAAATAATTGTCAAATACACTCGAATCCTTCTGAGGTTCCTCTTCCTGTCTGTCTGCAGCGCCAGAAAAATAAAGCGAGGTGTTTCTAACCGAACAGAAGTCTTAATCGTCTATGCTTGGCGAGATGATAGTGGAAGGATTGGATATTCAAACAACTTCCATGAATGGAAATGTAATGGCAGTTGAACTCCAGAATTCAATACACATAAAAGTTCCAGATTTTCTTCGTCTGATAGAGAAAAATGTGGTACTTTCCATGTCAATTTATGCAGCACAGTTTTATACTCCTCTTCTTCTTGTCCTGAAAGGTATGAGTTATTATCAGTAGCACCTTGAACTAGAATCAGCTCCTACGTAGTGCTCATAATAACATGATTACTACCATCAAAGAAGTTGCAGTGTTACTGATGTGGCCAAAGCGATTTTAGGTGCTAATACCTTTTCCAAACACAGGAAGTTCTTGTTTGGAAGTTGCAATTCATCTTGATGTTGAATAATAATGCATATCTCTTCATTATTATTAAACGTTCCTGAGGCAAATGGCTTGTGGGAAAAATATTCCTGACCAAGCATATGCTCATCATATTGAACTGGAGTTATTAAATCGAGTGATGTCATGGTGAGATTTAAATCCTATTGATTTAAGAAACTCATAATCCTTGTGTGGTATCACTTTCTGCTTCCATTGTACAGTGGTCTTCTGTTGGCTGGGTAGTTATACTTAATACCAACAATGCTGCTTCAGATGAAGATGTACTACAATTTCCACATCACAAAAATCGACTAGACTCACACTCTGATCTATGATCTTCAGTTCGAGATGGTCTAATGTTTTAACAGACACTGGAAGATATATTCGATTACTGGCAACATCTACAGTTTTATAACCGGGGTGTACTGTAAGAAAAAATGATATGGACCAATCTGTCGTTAAGATACGAATTCTACACGAATTGGAGAAAAGTAGTTTGCTATTAACGTAGACGAACGATCTTTCAGAATTAGAATGAACAAAACAGCATCTCTACCTCAAACGATAGAGTGACATGCAAACAGCTTATTTCGATGCAATTATCAGGAGAAACATCAGTCAGACATATCCACAGAGATACAAATTGAAGCCTTTGAGCGTCAAAAATTGTAGAAACCTGGTTCCTGTTGGTGAAGTAATGACACTACTCTTCTGGTGGGCTTCATGAGTCAAAGTAATAGATTGTGCTTAGATTTTTTAACACATACGCACAGTGTGCCCGACATACCCCATGACATCTAAATTGACAGTTTGCGTTTCAGCATCATCTCTGACAACTTATCTCTTGAAATCTTGGGATTTTGAGTTATCTGACAAGTTTAAGCAGATCTAGGACGGTTATCCGTAAAATAAGGTTCCCATGGCGCTACAGTCCTGAAAAGCGCTGTTACGGTGGATCCCGGGATTCTGTAGTGTATCTTGGTTCCCCCACTCGAAATCCCCTCCCTAGCGAGCTGCCTGCGGAGCTCAGTCTTGGCTTGGCAGCCGTACGTGATGAATCCTCTTCTCGCTTCGCCCGGCAGGTGTGAGCTGCGCTCGGTGATCCGTTTCCGGTCTGCAAAAAACATTGCGCCGGCAGAAATCCATTCCCAGCTATGCGAAATCTGTGGAGAGAAGTGTATGAGCGTACACCACGTGCGCAAATGGTGCAGAGAGTTCAAGAACTGTCGTACTGACGACCATGACGAGGAGCGTTCCGGACAGCCATCTGTTTCGGACGAAACAATCGCAAAAGTGGAGGCAGCGGTGCTCTCAGATCGAAGAGTGATGGTTCGCGAGCTCTCCGAAATGATCCCTGATGTCAGCAAAACCTCTATTGACCAGGTTTTGACGGAGCATCTAGGGTATGCTAAGGTTTGCGCGAGGTGGATGCCAAGAATGTTGACCAAAGACCACAAACGGTAACGCGTTGAAGCGGCCCAGGAACTTCTTCAAGATCACGGAACTCATGGCGAGGAATACCTCGACTCTATCGTCACTGGAGACGAGGCTTGGGTGCATTACCGCACACCCGAAACCAAAAAACAGTCCAAACAATGGAAGCATCCAGAGTCGCCGAGATCGCGAAAATTCAAACAAACGAAAAGTGTCGGCAAATTAATGGCAACAGTGTTTTGGTACAGGAAGGGGGTATTGTTGTGCGAGTTATTGCACACCAGTACAACAATCGATGCTGCCGGGTACTGCGAGACACTGCAAAAATTGCGCCGTGTAATTCAATACACGAGCCGGGCGGTATTAGCCGAGCGGTCTAGGGCGCTGCAATCATGGAATGAGCGGCTGATCCCGGCGGAAGTTCGAGTCCTCCCTCGGGCATGGGTGTGTGTGTGTGTTTGTCCTTAGGATAATACAGGTTAGGTAGTGTGCAAGCTTAGGGACTGATGACCTTGGCAGTTATGTCCCATAAGATTTCACACACATACATAAATTCAAAACACGAGAAAGGGTATGCTGTCCAAGGGGGTGGGTTTGCATCAGGATAATGCTTTACCGCACACCGCTAAAGGCACCAAAGAGCTCATCGCAAAATTTGCATGGGATATTGTCAAACACCCATCCTACAGCCCAGACTTAGCCCCAAGTGACTACCATCTCCTCCCTGACATGAAGAAACACCGAATGCAAAAATGTATTGACCTTAGTGGCGACTATGTAGAAAAATAGGTTAAAGCCTGAACTTTCCAAAAATGTATGCATTCATGAAATAAACAAGTTTTACAATGTGAAAAAAATTGGGAACCTTATTTTACGGACACTCCACGTATGTTGGAGAGCAGTCTGTCCGGTAGTATTACTGCGTGTCGTCCATTGATAGTGACTGGGCCAAATATCTCACGAAAAAACTACAAAGAAATAAACTTGTCTAGCTTGAAGAGGGAAACCAGATGGCGCTATGGTTGGCCCGCTAGATGGCTCTGCCATTGGTCATATGAATATCAACTGCCTCTTTTAAAATAGGAACCTCCATTTTTTTATTACATATTTGTGTAGTACGTAAAGAAATATGAATGTTTTAGTTGGACCACTTTTTTCGCTTTGCGATAGATGGCGCTGTCACAAACATATGGCTCACAATTTTAGAGGAACAGCTAGTAACAGGTAGGTTTTTTTAAATTAAAATACAGAACGTAGGTACGTTTGAGCATTTTATTTCGGTTGTTCCAATGTGATACATCTGCCTTTGTGAACTTATCGTTTCTGAGAACGCATGCTGTTACAGCGTGATAACCTGTAAATGCCACATTAATGCAATAAATGCTCAAAATGATGCCCGTCAACCTCAATGCATTTGGAAATACGTGTAACGACATTCCTCTCAACAGCGAGTAATTCGCCTTCCGTAATGTTCGCACATGCATTGACAATGCGCTGACGCATGTTGTCAGGCGTTGTCGGTGGATCACGATAGCAAATCTCCTTCAACTTTCCCCACAGCAAGAAATCCGAGGACGTCAGATCCGGTGAACGTGCGGGCCATGGTATGGTGCTTCGACGACCAATCCACCTCTCATGAAATATGATATTCAATACCGCTTCAACCGCACGCGAGCTATGTGCCGCATAGCCATCATGTTGGACGTACATCGCTATTCTGCCATGCAGTGAAACATCTTGTAGTAACATCGGTAGAACATAACGTAGGAAATCAGCATACGTTGCACCATTTATATTGCCATCGATAAAATGGGGCCAATTATCCTTCCTCCTACAATGCCGCACCACACATTAACCCGCCAAGGTCGCTGATGTTCCACTTGTCGCAGCCATCGTGGATTTTCCGCTGCACAGTAGTGCATATTATGCCGGTTTACGTTACCGCTGTTGGCCAATGACGCTTCGTCGCTAAATAGGACGCGTGCAAAAAATCTGTCATCTTCCCGTAATTTCTCTTGTGCCCTGTGGCATAACTGTACACGACGTTCAAAGTCGTCGCCATGCAATTCCTGGTGCATAGAAATATGGTAAGGGTGCAATCGATGTTGATGTAGCATTCTCAACACCGGCGTTTTTGAGATTCCCGATCCTCGCGCAATTTGTCTGATGTGCGGATTAGCCGCGACAGCAGCTAAAACACTTACTTGGGCATCATCATTTGTTCCAGGTCGTGGTTGACGTTTCACATATTGCTGAACACTTCCTGTTTCCTTAAATAACGTAACTATCCGGCGAACGGTCCGGACACTTGGATGATGTCGTCCAGGATACCGAGCAGCATACATAGCACACGCCCGTTGGGCATTTTGATCACTATAGCCATACATCAACACGATATCGACCTTTTCCGCAATTGGTAAACGGTCCATTTTAACATGGGTAATATATCACGAAGCAAATACCGTCCGCACTGGCGGAATATTACGTGATACCACGTACTTATACGTTTGTGACTATTATAGCGCCATCTATCACAAAGTGAAAAAAGTGGTCCAACTAAAACATTCATATTTCTTTACGTACCACAGGAATATGTAATAAAAAATGGGGGTCCCTATTTTAAAAATCGCGGTTGATATCCGTTTGACCTATAGCAGTGCCATCTAGCGGGCCAACCATAGCGCCACCTGGTTTCCCCCTTCAAGCTGGACGAGTTTCGTTCCTTGCAGTTTTTTCGTTTTATACTTATTTCGTGAGATATTTGGCCCGGTCACTTACAGTGGACCACCCTGTATATATACACTCCAAGCACTTTCCTGGGTGGTTTTAAATATAGTCCTTTACCGATACCGACGGCCTCCAAGGCAATATTATGTCTCCTACACTTATGCAGCTGCTTCTCTGCGTTTGATGCATTCTTTACTGTTTTAGTTGTGACAGCGACTCTCTCAGCTAATGAACTATGATTGACAGCACGACAAATGCAGGGGTTATTAACAAAATTATTCCTCAAAATGTCGTAAGTATTGGCAACAGCATTTTAATACGTCTTTTTCTTCATCCTTTCTGCGTGAAGGCACCTTTCGCCACTGCCACCAGTGATTTGATGCAATTTTTTTAAGCATCCCATAGGTTTTCTCTTCTTCTTTAATGTGAAACCAGCTGCATTCATAATTTGCTTGAAGATTATTCCAGCGCCCAGTTTAAGTTTGAGCACAAATGCAGCAATATGTTGTTCTACTCCAGTCTCCTTCCTTTGAAACATCTGTCTCACTTTATCAGCTAGTATTTGATCTGCAATCCAACGATCTTTATTTGTACAGTAAGCAATACCGCGTTCCTTGAGTGTATCGTTTAGCACATTAATCCCCTTATCACCATGAGCTAAGCGCCTTATTTCCAGGTCCACAAAAGTTATATTCAGGGATATGAAGTTCGACTGGTAGGGTCACGAGAACACTGTCCCACCCCTGCTGTTATGTTTCCTAGCACTCATGTCACACTACTGTGTGATCTGAGGTTTGTGTGCGTTGGCTCAGTTGTGCTTTGATGAGAAGCGAAGCCTCTTCACCAATGCCTTTCTCCCTGGACATCTTATTACCCATGGTACGAGGAATGCATGCAGTTCAGAGCTTTTCTGTAATTCCTCTGTGCAATTTCTTCACCATCACTGTCCTTTAACACGTCATTGCCATGGCTGTATACTGTATTTATACGATCATTGTCATTGAAATCAATAGATCTCTTCTTACTTGTATTATGAGTAGTGTGACCATACTCGTAAATGATGTGTGGTAGAATGTTCAGCCTTTTGTGAAACCGTTGAAGATTAAATTGAATGAATACTAGCTTTTAAATGGGAGAATGTCGAGTAGTGGTGTATCCCGTATCGTTCCACTGCCGCTTTGAAATGCCTATTGCAAAATTCACACCCATGGTCGGTTAGACGGTCGTCAGGGCAGCAGTTTGTTCCAGTCTGCAGTAATTGTTCAAAAAATTCTGAGACCGCCTTCCGCGTCTTTACCTTACCAGGCAGAGATGAAGCGAATCTGACTTCTGTATCTATGACTGTTACAATGTATTTGAGACCTTTATTCGATCACGAGTAGTCTCGTAAATCTGTGAGATTATCACCATAAATCATCCAATCCTCGTACTATCAAAAGCCCCCATGATAATGCTCTGCATGCTGGCCTGTGAAGCTTATGAACAACCATCTCAATAATTATTCAGTGATGTGTCTTTCTCAAAGCTCTAATACGACTGAAATGATTTCGTTCATATGATGTACATTTCCTGCAGCAGCTGATGCTGTAAGTAGTCGTAATTAGTCTTTGATTTCATTTGGATTGTGATAAGATATATATTCCAGGGATAGATTATTCAGTCTTTTGTGCTGAACTTCAAACCCTTTACCTGCACCGTATTCAGCTGCCAGTGCTCGTTTAATTATATTCTTTTATTTGTCACTCTTTGAAGCTCTCAATCGTCCTTTTGAGGTCCTATGTGTGTTAGTCATATGTTTTTATCTCTTTTGGTGCACACTTTTTGACGTTAGTAATTTTTAAGGATATTAGCCGTTATAAACTGGGTGTTCTTTTGTATTGATATTTTCGTCCTACTGAGCCCCTATATAGTGTCTAATTCAGCATTATCGTAACAGTTAATGAAGTCAGTAATAGCATATACTCTCTCAATTCTTCTTCTTCCTCTTTTCTGTCTCCATCCATAGTGTGTGAGAGCTCTGTTGGTTACTGGCTTAAACGTTTCTGAGAGATGATGATCTCGTTGCAACTGTCCTAAGTTTAAAAATCATAACTTTCATTGAATAGCCTTCTGCACATCAAAAAATTTATGCTTTGTCGAAGACATGCTGCTGTATACTAAGCCACTTTTCAGATAGTGTACAATATACTTACTTTGAGATTACTGGTGACAATGAGAAGAACTACCTTAGCTAATGCCTTGATATGACCCTGCATATCCTTTACTTTTGTGTTGAATTCTACAGTTTTCTCATTGACATACAGTTCACATGATAGCATTCAACACCCTCTCATTTACAGGCCTCACCTCGATAACCCTTTCTAGTTCCATTAATTTGCTGCTGATTGCCTCAATTTTTCGTCAACGTATAGACACATTTGCTTTGAACCTCCTGAATCAATGTGCAACACATGTGAAAATTTGTGCATAATCTGCAGTATAGTGATACAGTTACAATTTGATACACTGACTTTTATGTAGAATCTCCTCGAAGTTTCTTCTGTATAGGCCCTCATTCAGTTTCCTCGTTTTATGTATAACCACAAAGCCATATTTATGTGACAAATCATTTACAAATGCGGTGTCAGCCTGAACATTAGATAACATTCTATTTATAGGAAGTATGGCTGCAGTTTAACGCTCTGTCTGCTTCAACATCAAATTTCCATCACACAAAGGTTTGTCTACAGTGAAAACCAGTGTTAGTTAAAAAAAAAAATACGAGGTGCATTCAAGTTGTAAGGCCTCCGTTTTTTTTTCTCCGGACTGGAAAGAGATAGAAACATATACATTGTGTTAAAATGAGGCCGCGTTCATTGTCAATACATCCCAGAGATGGCAGCACCGCACGGCACATGGAATTTTACCCCCAGCGGCGAGAATGAGAAGTGTTTTAAATACTTAAAATGGCGACATTTTCCTTACTTCAACAGCATGCAATCATTCGTTTTCTGAATTTGCGTGGTGTGAAACCAATTGAAATTCATCGACAATTGAAGGAGACATGTGGTGATGGAGTTATGGATGTGTCGAAAGTGCATTCGTGGGTGCAACAGTTTAATGAAGGCAGAACATCATGTGACAACAAACCAAAACAACCTCGGGCTCGCACAAGCTGGTCTGACGACATGATCGAGAAAGTGGACAGAATTGTTTTGGGGGAACGCCGAATGACTGTTGAACAGATCGCCTCCAGAGTTGGCATTTCTGTGAGTTCTGTGCACAAAATCCTGCATGACGACCTGAAAATGCGAAAAGTGTCATCCAGGTGGGTGCCACAAATGCTGACGGATGACCACATGGCTGCCCGTGTGGCATGTTGCCAAGCAATGTTGACGCGCAACGGCAGCATGAATGGGACTTTCTTTTCGTCGGTTGTGACAATGGATGAGACGTGGATGCCATTTCTCAATCCAGAAACAAAGCGCTAGTCAGCTCAATGGAAACACACAGATTCACCGCCACCAAAAAAATTTCGGGTAACCGCCAGTGCTGAAAAAATGATGGTGTCCATGTTCTGGGACAACGAGGGCATAATCCTTTCCCATTGCGTTCCAAAGGGCACTACGGTAACAGGTGCATCCTACGAAAATGTTTTGAAGAACAAATTCCTTCCTGCACTGCAACAAAAACGTCCGGGAAGGGCTGCGCGTGTGCTGTTTCACCAAGACAACGCACCCGCACATCGAGCTAACGTTTCGTAACAGTTTCTTTGTGATAACAACTTTGAAGTGATTCCTCATGCTCCCTACCCACCTGACCTGGCTCCTAGTGACTTTTGGCTTTTTCCAACAATGAAAGACACTTTCCGTGGCCGCACATTCACCAGCCGTGCTGCTATTGCCTCAGCGATTTTCCAGTGGTCAAAACAGACTCCTAAAGAAGCCCTCGCCGCTGCCATGGAATCGTGGCGTCAGCGTTGTGAAAAATGTGTACGTCTGCAGGGCGATTACGTCGAGAAGTAACGCCAGTTTCATCGATTTCGGGTGAGTAGTTAATTAGAAAAAAAATCGGAGGCCTTAGAACTTGAATGCACCTCGTACTGCCACCCATCAAAAAAGTGTGTAGGTCGCTATGGTACAGCTAGCTGACAATCCACCTTAGCTCGGAAACTATCGCGCTCTAAATTCATCATGGGGCCTAACGTTTGAATCTATTGAATTTATTATTACTACACCAACTGAGGCAAAGCGACCCACAAGTCGGTATGAACTATCGTCACACAGTTTCCTCTAAAAGCACCCTTACAATTCCTCAGAAATAAGAAGTGTAATGTGTGGTTTCTACAGTGTGTGGGGGGGGGGGGGGTGAGTGGGTGGGTGTATTTGTGTGTGTGTGTGTGTGTGTGTGTGTGTGTGTGTGTGTGTGTGTGTGTGTGTGTGATTTGTGATAAAGACATTGATACTGTCTTACTCCAATATATTCTTAATTGGTATTAAGCCTGCATACAAGACATTGTGCATACAAGACATTGTGGAGAATTACTTATGTCTCCACTAGTGGGTCTCTTTTCCTATTCGGCTTGCATATGGAGCAAGGGGAGAAAGAAAATGTGCCTGTGACAGGTAACTTCGAGCATTCATTCTTGGTGAACCTGTGGGACGTGGACTTTTTATTATGGAAATTCTATGAAGAGACTGTTTATGGTGCACATATCGCAACTGCTCTTCAAGTATGTTGTCACATGAACTATTATAGCACATTTTCCTGTACAGTGCCAGTATTCCAGAATTTCGATCCTGAAGTCATACAGCCTGTCGAAGTGTCTCAAGTCTAGGCCACTATGGTAAAATTCTACACTGTATAAATATCCTGACAGGTCTGAGCTGGATTGTAATGTCATAGAGCCAGGGCCAGTGGCAGCATTCCAAGTCTTGGATTCTCACTGTTACTTGTCCCCTTTTGCTGATCCACCTGTTTAAGTAACAAACGGAGAACGCGTATGTGCCTCTGCAAAGTAATTTTAACCATTGTCGTGAACCTGTACGACTTGTACTCTGCTCTATGGATCGATATCGAGAGATCCAGTCGATAGTGGTCATACTTTAAATGCTCTTCGATTATGTTGTCAAGTACTTGTTGGAACATGAAATTAGTGTTCTTGACTTCTAGCTGACCTTAAATACAGGGCTATTACAAATGATTGAAGCGATTTCATAAATTCACTGTACCTCCATTCATTGACATATGGTCACGACACACCACAGATACGTAGAAAAACTCATAAAGTTTTGTTCGGCTGAAGCCGCACTTCAGGTTTCTGCCGCCAGAGCGCTCGAGAGCGCAGTGAGACAAAATGGCGACAGGAGCCGAGAAAGCGTATGTCGTGCTTGAAATGCACTCACATCAGTCAGTCATAACAGTGCAACGATACTTCAGGACGAAGTTCAACAAAGATCCACCAACTGTTAACTCCATTCGGCGATGGTATGCGCAGTTTCAAGCTTCTGGATGCCTCTGTAGGGGAAAGCAACGGGTCGGCCTGCAGTGAGCGAAGAAACGGTTGAACGCGTGCGGGCAAGTTTCACGCGTAGCCCGCGGAAGTCGACGAATAAAGCAAGCAGGGAGCTAAACGTACCACAGCAGACGGTTTGGAAAATCTTACAGAAAAGGCTAAAGCAGAAGCCTTACCGTTTACAATTGCTACAAGCCCTGACACCCGATGACAAAGTCAAACGCTTTGAATTATCGGCGCGGTTGCAACAGCTCATGGAAGAGGATGCGTTCAGTGCGAAACTTGTTTTCAGTGATGAAGCAACATTTTTTCTTAATGGTGAAGTGAACAGACACAATGTGTGAGTCTGGGCGGTAGAGAATCCTCGCGCATTCGTGCAGCAAATTCGCAATTCACCAAAAGTTAACGTCTTTTGTGCAATCTCACGGTTTAAAGTTTACGGCCCCTTTTTCTTCTGCGAAAAAAACGTTACAGGACACGTGTATCTGGACATGCTGGAAAATTGGCTCATGCCACAACTGGAGACCGACAGTGCCGACTTCATCTTTCAACAGGATGGTGCTCCACCACACTTCCATCATGATGTTCGGCATTTCTTAAACAGGAGATTGGAAAACCGATGGATCGGTCGTGGTGGAGATCATGATCAGCAATTCATGTCATGGCCTCCACGCTCTCCCGACTTAACCCCATGCGAATTCTTTCTGTGGGGTTATGTGAAAGATGCAGTGTTTAAACCTCCTCTACCAAGAAACGTGCCAGAACTGCGAGCTCGCATCAACGATGCTTTCGAACTCATTGATGGGGACATGCTACGCCGAGTGTGGGAGGAACTTGATTATCGGCTTGATGTCTACCGAATCACTAAAGGGGGACACATCGAACATTTGTGAATGCCTAAAAAAACTTTTTGAGTTTTCGTATGTGTGTGCAAAGCATTGTGAAAATATCTCAAATAATAAAGTTATTGTAGAGCTGTGAAATCGCTTCAATCATTTGTAATAACCCTGTATATGGTCTGCTGTAGTCTGGCGGTTGGTTTTATTGTTGAAATGCGCTTTAACCTAACACTGGTGACTGTGTTGCCTGTTGAAATATCATGAATAAGAAGGAAACAGAGTATTATTCTCGTAAGGTGTCACTGTTTCGTCACATACGTTTACCAGTTATGACGATCATTTTATGGGGTGTGGTGTGAACATACCACCATTTCCGGACTGTAATTGGATATGAATTTCGTTAACAGTTGCCGTTATACAGCATCGAGAACCTATAAATGGGAGGTGTTATACAGACTCCATATTGTATTTGATGTCCAAGGTAGTATTTCACACTTTTAAAGTTTACAACCTTAATGTGTGGAACTTCCTGGCGGATTAAAACTGTGTGCCGGACCGAGACTCGAACTCGGGACCTTTGGCTTTCGCGGGCAAGTGCTCTACCAAATGAGCTACCCAAGCACGACTCACGCCCCGATCACACAGCTTTACTTCTGCCAGTACCTTGTCTCCTACCTTCCAAACCTTACAGAAGCTCTTCTGCGAACCTTGCAGAACTAGAACTCCTGAAAGAAAGGATATTGCGGAGACATGGCTTAGCCACAGCCTGGGGGATGTTTCCAGAATGAGATTTTCACTCTGCAGCGGAGTGTGCACTGATATGAAGCTTCCTGGCAGATTAAAACTGTGTGCCACTCCGAGACTATCGGCATTTTGAAATCCTATGGAGGCAGCAGATGTTAAGTATGCACTGTAAAATTTCTATGGCCTGATGGCAAATTCCTGTGACTGTGTCTTCTAGAAGTAAGACACAGGCCGCATGTGCTGGCCCATAGGTCGCTTGTCGTTAGTACTACTGTTTACCGTCTGGATTGTGTGCGCACCACAGTGTATGATTCATAATGTATTTACACAGCACAGCTGTTTTCCCTGCTGAGAACATTCTCAAGTCATTGTGTTCATATTCCGACATTCAGTTCAAACTAACAACCTGCACTGTGATACTGGGTGATGCTATAGTCAGTAGGGGGACAAGGACAGCATCAGGACAATTTGTTAGTGTGGGTTGTCTTCATTCAGGCACAAACCTGTTGTTCTTTTTTCATTGACAGGTTCTTAACCTATTGTTCTGCCGAGTGGACTATGATCCCCTGGGGATAATACGTCATTTTGATTAACAGGTCCCTAACCTATTCTTCTGCTAAGCAGTTTTCCATGTCACCACCACACCCCTCCCTCTAGAAAACCCCCCAGCTGTCCCTCTCCCCCACCTTGGTTATTTGACAATGAATCGATTGCAGTAAATGGAATATTATTTAAACAATTTAGAGAATGTGTGTAATATCGTTTATTTAAACTATTCATTTGATAGAAGGCTTTGTATGGAATATAGTTTATTTATTTATTTAAAGATGTTGGCAAGATGTTTCAGAATATTGTTTAATTAAACAATTTATCACATATGAGGTAGAGTGTGGAATATAGTTTATTTATTTATTTAAAGAATTTCTCAGGAAATTGACTGTGGTGTATGGAATATTGTTTATTTAAACAATTTACAGGATACAAAGCAGCATGTGGAATGCAATTTATTTAAAGAATTTGTCAGGAAGTCGATTGCAGTGCGTGGAATATTAAAAAAAAAAGTGACGCTTTTTCATTTCGATCGCATAAGGAAGCGCATAATCACACAGTCACAGATCGCTGAAACATATCTGAAAAATTTTCTCATGTCTCAACATTCACGTGGGCTGCCCAGAGTTGGGATTCACCAGGACGACTTGGAACCGCTGGTGTCCGTGTCAAGACACTGTAAGTAGCAATGAGCTAATGCTCGGAAGAAAAGCACACATCCTGTCGGCATCTCCCGACACCTCAAGTGGTCACGCCCTGTTTCTCCACGTGGGAACCAATCTGTCGGATACCAGCGCATGCAAGAGACCCCTTCCTTCTAAAGCAAATGCCTGGCAGGGAATGGAGTCAGAAATACTGTTGAAATTAATAAATAATTAATTTCAATTCACATGATCGTGTTGTAGGGGATATAAGGCAGATACGGTAGCTACTTCACACACAAATTGACGATGTCCCAGAACTAGTAGCAGCCTGACTCGAAATACGCTTTTAGAAAAAAAAACGTTGCATACAAAACGAGAGAAAGAGAGAGAGAGCTGTGGTTTGCCTTGCAGATGACATGGGCACTAGCGTGGGATATTTAAACAATTACACTTTTTCATTCTGCGTGGGCTCTAAGCTGCCCCAGCCTTCCTGGCGCACTTTCTTGTGGTGCACTTCACGAACAGCTTCAGGCGTTATTAAATCTGACATGGAATACCATTTCTTGAAGATATCACAAATGGTGCTTCAGAAACTGTGCCTCAGGAAATATAAATGCCATCGTTAATACAAGTGTGTAAACAATTTGCTTCACACAGTTTAAAAGTACTAGAAATACAAAGATCGACACTGTACAATAGTTTCATTTAAATATCCCATGCTAGTTCCCATGTACTCTGCAAAGCAAACCACAGCTCTCTCTCAAGTCAGGCTGCTACTAGTTTTGTGACATCGTCAATTTGTGTGTGAAATAGCTACCGCATCCGCCTTATATCTCCTACAATCATGTGACCAGAAATTAATTATTTATTAATTTCAGCAGTATTTCTGTATCCATTCCCTGTCAGCCATTTGCTTTGGAAGGAAGGTGTCTCTTGCATGCACTGGTATCCAACAGATTGGGTCCCATGTGCAGAAACAGGACGTGACCACTTGAGATGTCGGGGAACGCCTACAGGGTGTGTGCTTCTTGCAGTGTCTTGACACAGACACCAGCGGTTCCAAGTCCTCCTGGTGAATCCCAACTCTGGGCAGCTGGCATGGATGCGATCGGAATGAAAAAGCGTCACAATTTTTTAATATTCCACACACTGCAATCGATTTCCTGACAAATTCTTTAAATAAATTGCATTCCACATACCACCTTGTATCCTTTAAATTGTTTAAATAAACAATATTTCATACACTGCAGTCAATTTCCTGAGAATTTTTTTTAACAAAAAAAAGAAACTATATTCCACGCACCACCTCGTATGGAATAAATTGTTTAAATAAGCAATATTCTGCACACTAAAACAATTTTCTTGCCAACTTCTTTAAATAAACAAATAAACTATGTTCTATACAAAGCCTTGCATCAAATAAATTGTTTAAAAAAACGATATTACACACATTGACTAAATTTTGTAAACAATATTCCATATACTTCAATCGATTCCCTGTCAAATAACCAATGAATGGAGTATATTTTCCATCAATTTCCAGGTGGGGGAGGGGAGGGGGCGGCTTGCGAGTTTCCTAGAGGGAGAGGCGTTAATTAATTGATTGAGTTAATTAATTACTCAATCAAATTTATATCAAAACGTGTGCTTGTATCAGGGAGGGGGGTTCCCAGAGGGCGCAGGAGGAGGATGTGATGGTGATGACATCGAAAACCGCTTAGCAGAAGGATAGGTTAAGGTCCTGTTAATAAAAAGGACATATTATCCCCTGCAGATCATAATTACTTTTCACAACAATAGGTAAGGACCTGTCAATGAACAGAGAACAATAGGTTTGCCCCTGAATATATACTTGACCCTGAATGTAGGCAACACACACTAACAAATTGTTCTCATGCTTTCTCTTACCCCTTACTATAGACATCTATCACCAGCAGGCACGACACTCTGTTGATGATGTTTGTCTTGACATGTGATGTACAAGTATGGTGCAGACCATTACTCCCATAAGATACCACTGTTTTTCATTGTCCATACGTACCACATTTTTTACTGTTATGGTTCGACTCGTCAGTAAATATAAACATGTATCATTCTCAAATGTCAATGCTATATGACTTCCATATCTAAGTTTGGGTGTTTGATGCTTCTTTGATATTGGTTAAATAGTCACAGTCCATTCCACACAAAGTTTATTTTGTGATGAATTTTATAAGCAAAGTACCTGAATCCTTATTTTTATTTTCAGCTTCACGGCCTGCACACAATTGTCCACTGTCAGAATGAAGAATATGCATATCTTGGTTTTCACATTCTACCCAGAATGTATGTATGTATGAGTTATAGGTTATTGGTCGCTCATGTAAGCTGTCCCAGCATTCCTCTTTCATTCGCTATTGAGTAGACTTGGCTAGAGCAACTGTCTAGTGCTTCTCCATATAACCATCCCAGCACATTCCCTACAGAGTAGACTTGGCTGGAGCAAGCCTCCAGTACTTCTTAGTCCCAGCATTCCTCTCTCATTCCTACTGCTGTTACCCTTTACCTGACACTTGGATTAAAGCAAGGACATAGTTATAATATTTTCAAAGGGGAGGTCCAAGTTCTTAAAGAGGACTTTAAAAAGGCTAATATTTTCATTTATTCTAAGATGATATTTATTTATTTTTTAATTTCATGTACATAATTTTCTTTCATTATGCCTTCATACAAATAGTATTTGGTGTATAATTTTCTTAGGCAAGGAAACCTTTTCTTAAAAAAGTGTAACAGATATACTCAACCGTATACGTATGTACACATATATATGAATGAGAAATGCTCAGTTTCACTATTAAAAATCTATTTATTTGGCAATATGATAACTTCACTTTACTGCCAAACGAGTTACAGTTTTAATGTACTGCCTCTTTGCTAACTACACACAGTTCACTCTTCTAATATAAGTTCATTATCACAGAGCAGCAGCAGCATCTTAACATTGTGCTGAATAACTTATAAAGTTAAATTGGGTCAAACCTCCTAAGAATATTATCTTTTCCTACTAAAATCTTGTATTTAAATTTATGACTTATCTGAAACCAAATCATAATTCCTTCAGCATTGCAGAGCATCCCAACTTCCTCAATTCAGTCTCACATTTCATTTCATTAAAATTCTTCAATTTCCTTAAGTGTTCAAGAACTTTTTTTTTGAATTATTAGCTCAACAGCCAGTTTGAAACTATAGCAACCAAACTTATTTATACGGGGTGTTCAAAAAGTGTGTCCGCAGTGCCATATGATTGTTAGCCATGTGTGCTGTATGATTGTTTGCCTGCCTGGGTTACTTCCTCTTCAAGTGGACTCTCCCAACATTCCACTGTTTCGTTTATCTAAGCCAGCAACAGTAGTATCGTTGGTGTGCGTCGTTACATGTTGACGTGAACATTTTAGTTTAGTTCCTTTGTTTCGTTTTTGTCACTGTTAAAATGCTAGCCATTGAAGAACATGTGTTTTTAGTCGAACAAGTGTTCAAAGATGGCGGTAAATACACAGTTGCAGTTCGTCAAACATTTAATTCAGTTTTCCCGGAGACAACACTCCCACATCGCAATACTGTCCGAGATTTGATTAACAAATTTCGAAGTACGGGTTCAGTGACTGATGCACCAAGAAGTGGTCGTCCTAGCGTTTTGTCTGAGGATAAACTACTCGATATTTCCGATAAAATGTCCATGAGTCCAAACATGTCAGTTAGAAAACTTGCCCAGGAAATTGATGTTAGTGTCGGAACGGCCCACACAGCTGTAAGGCAAAAATTAGAACTTTTCCCATACAAAGTGACAGTCGTGCAAGAACTGACAAATACTGATCACGGCAAGAGACTGCATTATTGTCAGTGGTTCAAAAATTTCGTTCAACAAAATGGAAGGGATATTCTTAATGAAAGGTTTTTCACTGATGAGGCATGGTATCATTTATCCAGGTATACGAACTCGCAAAATTCTCGTATGTGTAGTACTGCAAATCCATTGTGTATTCGTGAGGAATGACTTCATTCTGTGCAAATAGGAATTTGGATTGCAATTTCTCAACGAGGGTCCCATATTTTTCAACGAAACAGTAAACACACAACGATACTGCAGTGATATTCTGTACCCATTCACACGAGAACTTGTGTTAAGTGAAATACTGAACGGCTATTTTCAACAAGATGGTGCAACCGCTCATACAGCTCGCGTTTCAATGTCACCACTTGCTGATGTTTTTGGTGATCGCATAATTTCACAGGCACTTTGGCCTCCACAATCGCCTGACCTAAAACCACCTGACTTTTTCTTCTGGGGTGCAACGAAAGCAACTGCCTATAAAAACCATCCAAAACCCATCAATGAACTGAAAACTGTAACATCCACTTTCACTGCTTCTGTTACAGAAGAAATGTTATAGCTTGTGTTTGGAAACATGATTAGACATATCGAATTGTGTGTTCAACAACAGGGGTGACACTTTCAACATTTAATGTGAAAATTTGTAAGAAAAAATCAATATTCAATAAACTAATATCTTGTATTTCACTGAGTCTCATTTCGGTATATTCACTGAGGCATACGGCACGCACAGCTAACAATCATACGGCACTGCGGAGAGACTTTTTGAACACCCAATACTATAAAGCGAAATACACAAGTACTATGAGCTACCGTTTTGGGATATTAGCACTGGTCTACACATTGATTCCAACTAGACTTCTATGTATGCGATCTTGTAAATCAGTTTCTATTTATGTATGATAATATGGATTACATTCTTTTATGCTAATAAGCATCTTTACCCTGTGCAACATACATTGTCATCTCTATGACATTTATGTACAAATACGCTAGAGCTGCGATAGTAGGACTCAGTGTTCCAAGGATATTACATATAACACATTTCGCAATAGAACATCATTCTTGTAGAAAAACTTGAATATATGATTTATCGCCATTCCACAAATGAGTCATCTTTATCCACAGACACACAGTGCAAAATGTCTATCGCTAACCGCCTTCCAAAGTAAATAACACTGAACTCTGCATATTGTCGAAGTCTTACCAAAACCAACATTAAACTTAAATACTTTCTGACCAAGAAATATGCAGTTATTCCCTTAACCGAGATAAGTACCGTACTATTAGAAAAGTAACGACAAAAGTATTTTTATATCATTGTATCTTCAACTTAAAACATTACAGCTTGAAGATAATCAGAGAAAATCTGAAAAGCTTCAGTTATTATAGTATTACAATAGTGTAAACAGATTCTGGACCAGAAGAGGAGGGGTATGTGCTCAGCGATGACGAATTCATGCAACACCCTGAAAAAATCTCTTAGAATCGACGAAATATAGAATGTGCTGTCATCACATACCCCTTCCACTCTCCACAAACCCCTCCCCCTTCGTTCTGTATCAGAAAACGTTTTCATAACTGAGCACAACCCACACCAGCAGATTTGGCGACATTTTGCCATTTGGGTTACTAATCGCCATTTGGGCGATTGTTTTGTTGCTCAACCTCAATTTTTGGGCTACACAGGCAAATATAAGCATATTTTTATGGACTGATTGTAATTTAATGTTATTTATAATTATGGTTACCATTCCACTGCCTTATAAATACTGAAACATTGCAACCTCAGTATACTGCCTGTCTCCAAATAACGACTCCAGTGCTAACCTTTAACTGCTATAGATAGGTAATTACGCTATTATAGTAGTACATACATATTTTTAACTTACTGTAACTCTAGTGGGCAAATCAAAATCTGTTTTCCTGTTCTTTCTTGTTACAAACTTACTCATAATTAGAAGATATCATAACAGCACATAGCACAAAAGGAATAAAAGGCAGTGCTTACATTAAATCAAATGAAAGTAATAACTGAACTGATTCACAGAACAACAACTGAGCTCAAATAAGACCGACAATCTAGCTGGTCCTGGCTGAAGTATGATAGGGCGATAGCCTATGGAGTTATTGATGTGTCGATACCTTATATCTATCGATGGCCTTGTTTTCAGCCATATGTTTGAAAATCAAAACATCTTTCAATTTCACTACATGCCAAATAGGTCATGTGTAATTTCATTTAAGTGATTTTTTTTGGGGGGGGGGGGGTGTCTGCAACCTGAACATCCTTGATTAAAAGTACAAGTGTTTTCATTTTTACAACACAACATGTCTGTCGTGTCCACATACACTGGCCTTTTCCCCATGATTTTGCCCATGTATGTGTGCAACTCATATATTGAACATACCAGCTCCTCCCTCTCTCTGTGCCCACCTCTTCCTCACTCCCTCTGTCTGTCCACCTCATCATCCCACCTCTACCCGTCTATCTTCTCCTCCCCACTCAACCCTGTCTTTTCATCATCTCCTCATCCTCGCATTCTCCTTCCTCCATCCCTTCTCTCTGGCCATATCTTTCTATCTCCACCTACCACCTTTCCTTTTGCACCTGCCCACTAACTCTCTACACACTTTGCCTGCCTCATGTATCTCCCCGTCCTCCCCTATCTCTGCCCATTTTCTCCACCCTCTCACACTGTACATCCTCTCCACCATCCATCTGAATCTGTCCCCTCCAATGCTCATCAGCTCATGTAAAGCATGCAATACAGTTCAAGAAAGCAGGCTGGTACTACTCATACCACATGCCTGTCATTCAGGGCAAGTTACACATCAAGGGTTTGAAAATTATTTATTTGACACTGCCATACAGGCTGCTGTGCAAAGCAGGTAAATAAAGCAAGCCGATACTACTCCAGCACAACACAGCTATCATTCAGGTCACCCTGCACGTCACGGTCCAGAAATCATTTCTTGCCCTTCTCATTTAGACTGCCCTGCAAATCAGGTTTATTTGCCAGGCAAATACTGTTCCCACAAAACATGCTTGTACAGGGCAGCCTATATGCCATCTACTGGAGAAAACACTCCCATTGGAGGTAAAAACCAGACGAAGCTAAACTTCGCCCAAACAGCCCACGAAGGGCCAATGGTACCTATCGGCCAGCATGTCATCCTCATCCCACAGGCCTCGGTGGATGCGGATACAAAGGGGCAAGTGGTCAGCACACTGCTCTCCTGGCCATATGTCTGTTTACGAGACCGCCTATTGAAGCTAGGCCAATGTAAAACCCCGGTTGCTGATACCCATGAGGCCTGCTGTCTCTGTGCCAAATATGACTGCCGGTTTGGTTTACAGCTTCTTCAAGTTGCACACGTGCATTTGTGACAAGTCTCCGACACAAATCCTCTGGAATGGCACGGAATCGCTCCACAATGATGGCCCTAAGTTGCACTGCATTTTCGGATTTTCTGTGGTACACCGTCACATTAAGGAACCCCCAAAGGGACAAGCCACATGGGTTAATGTCTGTGCTGTGGGGCGGCCACATTCCTTCTCTTGCATAAAATTCTGGAAATCTGTTTGACAATACCATAAGGCCAAGTCTTTTGTGTAGGAAATCAAGCACAACGTTGGCAGTATGGAGGCGTGCTCCCTTCTGCATGAACCATTGTGTCTGCAATGGAAAACATAAGGCCATGAGTTGAGGAAAGAACTGCATTTGCATCATTTGTAAATAGCATTCACCAGTTACTGTAGCATCGAAGAAGAATGGACCAATGATTACATGGCTTGACATCGCACCCACATGCACACCTTCTCCCTGTACGTGTCTTTCGTGTGGATTATTCGCGGACGTTCACGTGTCAAGAATTGAACATTCTGTTTGTTCACAACATTGTTCACGTAAAAATAAGCTTCATCAGAAAACCATGTGTTGTGTAGGACTGCCTCTTGGCCTCGATAGATTTCCCGCCTAGCAAACTACAGTCTCTGCTCCTCTCGAAGGTCGGATAGAATAATTCTTTGTACAGATCGGCGTGAAATTCCCAACTAGGTACTGGCTCTTCTTGGTGATTTACTCGGACTACAAGTCAAAGCCACTCGATCTGCTTCAATGTTTTGCTGCGAAGGTACGGTATGTGCATGTGGCCGCTGACATTCCAAAACGAAATTTTTTATGTAATCCACGTATTGTCTGTGGGCTGGGAGCCCACCGTGTGCCGAAAGAAGCACGAAATCTTCTCTGTGTCAATGTAACGCTGTTCATCGCCACAAACAGTAACACAAACTTCGTCTTTTGTACGACAGTCAATTGTCCTTTGTCCGCCATCGCGGCAAAGTAAAATGGCGGAGTCACAACGGAAGTGATGAACTCGCAACGACATCTGACGTAATTTCGATGAACTACACGAAGCTGAGAGCACAATTTGAAAGTTATTGCCCCAGTAGTATACTTGTAGGATCAAAATTCAATCTCGTTACTTATTGTGCGCCAACCTGTACATATGTCCGTTGCTTTGTACTGGCGATGCTCTCATGATTTTTTTTTTTTTTATAAATGAGATGTTAACTTTTGTGATAAAAAACTATATAAGGTGTAACAGAACGATATTTTAAAACTGTGGGAGATTGAAGGCGGTGAAATTTTGAACATTTTGATATGATGGTCCTATAGCGATAAATGTGAAATAAAGTTTCTACAGCACTGTGCACTCTCTACATTTCAGCAGGCGGAATAAAACACCAGAATACTGTAGTTTGGAAAACATTCATTGACAACAGAGTACAATCAAATACTGTAATCAAATCAGTGGCTTCATTACTGTGGGATAAATGTTCAATGTGATGACCATCAACTTCATTAAATAATGTGGAACAATGAACTATGTTTTGTGTGATTCTCTTTTAGATTCTGCACAAACCTCTGACAGTATCAAAGGCTGTAAAGATGGATTCAGTAAGGTCAGGTACTGTTCTTCCTTTTGCTGAACACACAAGGAACTTTACATAACCTCAGCGGAAAATATCTAGAGGGCTGAGGTCTGCAGCATGCACAGCCAAGGGACTTTGCATTCTCTTCCAGTTGCTTCCTTGCATGAAGTTGTCTATGAGATATACCATGGCCCAACAATCACAGTGCGCTAAAAACCATCATTCTGAGACCATGAACTAGTGCACAATTGCAAGGGAATACCCTCCAGAAGTTTCGGCAAGGTATTATTCAAAACATTAAATGCCATCCACCATTCAAATCAGCTGGAAAGACTTGTGGTCCAGTAAGGTGATCTCCAAGAATTCCAGCTCAAATGTTCACTGCGAATCTAGTCTAGTAACTTCTTGTACAGGTAGTGTGTGAAATTTCAACAGTCCCGTGATGGCTGTCGACACTTTATTTCGCATTTCTGGCTGTAAGTTCCTTACATCAAAAAGTTCAAAATTACGTCCTATACAATCTTTGAAATTTTTGAAACGTCATTCAGTTACACTCAGTATGCTGCCAATTCACAGTTTACTGAAGAGTTACATTCTGTTTAAGTTGGTCACACTCAACAAGTTACAAGTAAAATTGTAACTAGTTGGTTGAATTTGTTGACTTGGGGGAAGGTGTAGGGGAATGAGTGGGTCAGTCCTGTGCCATGTTGAATTCAGCCTCTACTTGTAGTAGACTTGTAGCAATATTGCTGCATTTCAATCCTCTGGTGTGTGATACAGGTGCCCATGCTTCACTCCTCTGTGTATCGCTTCCATAGCGAAGTTAAAGAAAAGATTAGACTAACTGCAGGACACACAATGTCATTTAAGTAGTAAGTTTTGCTACACTCCATTTGCAGATTGTGACTGTATGTGTAGATGTAGACTTCAGAGTTCCACCAAACAAATGCAGATGAAAGTTCAATAATTTTCCATGGTTTTCTTAAATATTTAAAACCTACAAAATAGGTATGAGCACCATGTTAAACCAAAACAATTGAATGTAGTTCTTGCATTCTAGATGAGAAACTACCAACTTAATATAAATCGTAGAAAAAGACAAAACTCCAAAAATATTACAAAGTCTGTGTATTTAAGCATATTCCACATCACCTCCTAAACCACTGGACCGATTTCAACTGAACTTGGTATAAATATCATTTACTAGATTAGATTAGATTCAGGTTTCGTTCCATAGACCCAAAAATGAGATGATTCTCGTGGGTGTGGAACATGTCAGAAACTATAACATAAAAAACATAAAACATTTGAATATAAATGGTCACTACCCTGATCATCTGTCAGAATTAATATACTGTCAGAATGAAATATAGTTAGGCACTTTTAATAAATTTATCACACACAAAATACCTAATCTTGACTGTAGTGACCAAGTGCTGTCAAAACTAAAAACTAATAGACATTTTTACTGAAGCTGAACTAACAGTTCCTGTTAAAATATTCATCTAGAGAGTAGAAGGAATTGCAGATAAAAAAGTCTTTCAAACTCTGTTTAAACTGTACTTTATCTGAAACCAAATTTTTAATGGCTGCTGGCAATTCATTGAAAATTTGTGTTCCTGAATATCGGGTCCCATTTTGGACCAAAGTAAGTGATTTTAGGTCTTTATGTAGATTGTCCTTGTTCGTATTATTGATACCATGCATTGAGCTATTGGTTGGAAATAGAGAAATATTACTTGCAACGAATTTCGTTAAAGTGGGTAGGACATCAAACGGGCTGACTTGGAGCAGGAGAGGCATCTCAGGACATTTTAATTTCCAGTGTCTATAATTTTACAAATAAATTCATAAAACTTTGTCAGCATCACCAGGAAGGATTCAGGATTAACACTCATTGCAATGGAAGTTCGAAAACATAACAAAATAATTTTTTTTACGTGCGAAATTTCATCATTTTTTCACTTACTAATGGCTACATTTGTTGCTATAGCTACACTTTTCTTCATAAGTTAGAGAGATCCTTCGATGAATTTTGCACAGCATACATACCATTCTCACAGGTGTACGAAAGTCTAGAATTTATTTAATTTATGAAAAAACGAATGAACTGTTATATTTTAAACTTCATGTTTAGAAAAAACACAAATTTTATATTTAATTACCCCAATTTTTACCACAGTTTTTAATAGATTTGGAAAATTCTAGAGTTTCATACACCTTTAAGTATGGTTTGTATGCTGTGCAAAATTCATCGAGGAATCTCTCTTACTTATGAAAAAATGTGTATCTATAGCAACAAATGCTGCCAATAGTAAGTGAAAAAATGATGAAATTTCACACATAATAAAAAATTACTTCGTTATGTTTTAAAACTTCCACTGCTATGAGTCTAAATTCTGAATCCTTCCTGGTCATGCTGACAAAGTTTTATGAATTTATTTGTAAAAGTATAGACAGTGGAAATTTAAATGTCCTGTGATGCCTCGACCGCTCCAAGACGGCCCGCTTGACGTCCTACCTCCCTTAAGGAATAAATATAATGAGAAACGGTAGTTAGAATACAAAGTCCCTTGAACAAGTTTCTACATGATGTTCTTGAATTTACATTATAAATGATATCTTGTTACACACTTTATCATGCTAAAAACGTTTGCTTTGATGAATTACCCCAGAATATGATCCCATACGACATAATAGGATGAAAGTAAGCAAAGTATGCAAGATTTTTTATATTTATATCTCCTTTATCTGGCATTATTCTCACTGCAAATACAGGCTTGTTTAGGCGCTTCAGCAACTCTGTGGTATGCCCTTCCCAACAGAATTTATATTTGAGTTGTAGTCTCAGAAATTTAACACTGTCAACCTCTTCGATTTACATGCCCCAATATGTATACACATGCTAGAGTGAAATCTCTTACATGTTCTGAACTGGATTAGCGGGTCTTTTCAAATTTTAATGCTAATGAATTAGCTTTAAACCATTTATTAATATGACTGAACATTTGATTATCAGCCATTTGTAAATCTGTACTTGATTTGCTACTTACTACAATGCTTGTATCATCTACAAACAAAACAGACTTAGCATCTGGCAATGTAACGGATGGGAGGTTATTTAATATAGACAAGAAAAAGCAACTGACCCGAGCTGGAACCTTGAAGAACATCACATGTAATTAAATGCCAATCAAATGAAGACTGACTGCTTATTGCACAGGTACTTTGCAAAGACACCCTTTGTTTCCCGTTAGTTAGATAAGATTCAAACCATTTTGCAGCACTGCTAGTGACACCATACGATCGTAATTTACTTAAAAGGACGCTTTCATTCACACAGTCGAAGGCTTTTGACAGGTCACAGAAAATTACAGTAGCGTCTTATTTGTTACTATCTGGAAAGAATCACTGTGGGGGTAAGGACCAGCTTCCTATTGTAGCGATGGGGCTGAGGATGAAAAAGAACTGTAGTCCATGCCATACAAATACCCATACTTCATTCATCCACTGTGTGACAGTGAGAGCAGTTGGTGACTTGCAACAAACTTTATATAATTACACACCTATATGAAACTTTTTTCTCGTTGATACCCCCACAAAATGTTGCAAGGAAGAAAGTTTGCCATTTACCACATTTTCGCTGTTCATGCAGTAAAACTGTCACATCAGGCATGACGTTTCAATTCATTGTTTGTTTACTATTAACTATGTTCTCTACACATTTTTCAAACAGGATTCACATGTATTACAGGATGTTCATGCAAAATTATAACATTTTACGATACATAGTTCAGGAGATATCCCGTCATAAACACAGAGACGCGCGAAAAACTGTCGCATCATGCAAAACGTTTAGATTTATTACTTCTTTGCTACTAACTCAATTTGCAACACTTTATGCAGACAGTATCCACATAAGACACAGAAAGTACCTACAAAATTATACCATTATATGACTCATAGTTCAAGTGATATGACGTCGTAAACATTATGCTGCATGAAAACGAAACTGCAGGGCGAAATTCGCTAGAGATACAGGTACAGTGTGGGGACAAATATGTGTTAGATACGTTCAGTATATATGAAAATATATGTGACGTACGTACACAGGCAAAGCAGAGGTAAAAAGCTCCTTCCAACCCACTGATTAGATTTCAAGATCACTACGTACACCCATATCACTTAATATCTGAAAAGAAATACTATGGAGGTAAGAACCAGCAGCCGTCTATTGGGGTATGGGTGAGAAAATGGAGGACATAGAGATGGACACAGATAGGGTGGAGAGAAGATTGACAGAGAGAGGGGAAGGGGGATTGGCTAGAAAGGGAAAAGGAGGATATGGACTGAGTGAGGGGAGAGTAGAAGATGGACAGAAAAAGAGCGGAGGATGAGGTAGAGAGGAGGGGTAGGATGAAGAAATACACAGAAAAGGGAAGAGGATGAGATGAGCAGAAAGGGGGAGGGAGTAATGGACAGAGAGAGGTGGGTGGAGGAGGTGGTCAGAGAAACGAAAGAGGAGATGGAAGAAAGTGGGGAGAGAAGGAGAGGGACAGAGAAAGGAACGAGGAGATGGGCCAACAGACTATCTACCAGTGTTCTCACTGAAAATAATTTTATAAGCTCCTCAGCTAATATCGGCACTACTACGATGATTCCGATTAACTACATCAGCTTTTTACATGTACGAAACTATGCCATTAGAATTTCGGATCATACTGTGTCGAAAAATCAGCTGTCGTCTTTAGAGGGTGGTACTGGTGGCATAGGGAGTCTTGGTATACTTGCGCAATATTTTCATGCGTGTGGAATCTTAAGTTATGATACTGGCGCATGAAGTAAACATTTGCCTAGAAGTCGATTATTGCTGTATTTGTTTTTAATGTACAGCCTGTCGGAAGTGTCAAGATGACTGTAGTATCAGTATGTGATTGTGATGTATATTAACTATTTATTCTTGCCGTGCGGCTGACGTTTGAGAATAGGGACAATGGTTTCGAAAAAAGGGTCGTTGTTTCGTTCACTAGCTCCTTTATCTCAAACTATTGCTGAGAAACTGAACTCAGATGATTCTAGAAATGGCGTGAGGCTGTTAATACAACGTAAGTAAGAAATACGAATCGCAGACATCCTCATATGAAAGTATTGGAATTGTGTAAATGTATGCATTGCGAATACCGATTCTCACCATAATCGTTTTTTCCATGTTCAGGGCTATCATTGATCGTCGTGAGCTTAAGACAATGGATTTTGTTTTTGTATGAAAAACTGGTTGCTAATCCATTTCTCTAGGGGCATTGCCCGTTAATATATCGGTTTGTTTCTCCAAGTGACAAAACGCTATTTTTATGTTTTATTCTCGAATCACAAAGTAATTTGTTGGTCATAGTTGAGGCAAGGGTTACCATGTTCCCTCGTTTGTACCAAAAGAAAATGGAGTCGGGAAGCTATAATTAGCAACACATTACACTCGGCGTGGATTTACTGTTGTAAAAAATAGCCTAATAATTGGTAGTGAATAATTACTGTCCCTAGAAGAGAGACAGAGTGTGTGTTGTGTCAGAAAACGACTTTACTTATATATCTCATTGATCTCTCCCTCGTGGTATGAAAACCATTTGATCATTAGCAACTTGCAGAAAATCACCTGTTCAGTTCTTGAAGGACCTTTTAGTTGGCCAGAGGGATACAGTGCACAAAACTTGGGTGATAAATATAATTCATACAGACTTCTATTTACATTTTATGGGAGCAACTTTACACCAGGGTTCAGTGATCGGGTCAATTGAAATCAGCAATATCAGTTTTTCCAGGATTTTTGTGTTTGTATTTAGTTTGGTATGTCTTCATTGTTGTATAATTAGTTTGGCACCATCGGTAACACCTTAATTCCTGTGGCTTGTAAGTTAGTTTCATTGACTTTCTCCCATTAAGTAAGTTTCATATTTGGAAGAATGTAGTTGCTCTGTCCAGCCATACTGATTTGGGTTTTCCTGGATGGCTAAGGTAACTGCTGGGGTGGTTCTTTAATCAAAGCCACAGCTGACCACCCATCCTATATACATAAAGCATGTTATGTATGCTGTGTGTTGTATATTTTGGCCTAGTAATTTGCGTTGTTGACTAATTGTGTATCATTGTGAGATGATCTTTGGATGAATAATTACATTATGTCGCTATGATGTGAAATGTGTTTACAAATATAATACACTAGCAAATCTGGCAAAGCTTCATGATTGTCAAATATGTGAGGTAATTGGATGTGTCCATCTTCCTTTCCCCCTATCTGTTTGTCGTCTTCTCTTTCCATCACCACCTATCCCCCACCTCTCTCTCCATCTGCTCCCCCTCCTCTCTCATTCATCTTCTGCTTCCCCCTTTCTATATCCATTCCAGCCCTCCCCACTCCGCCCTTTTCCTCTTCTCCCTTCTTGAACTTTGTTAATTGTTATTGCCAATTGAGCTGAGATTGGAAATTGAGTTTGCTTAAAACAAATGAGTAAATTGTATATGGAATATGACAGACCTCCTTTGTTGCTGCATCCGTGAGGGTAGTAGCTTTAAGAAAATTTTTTCACGTAGTTTGTATGCAAACAGGTTGGGATAGAAAGTTTCAGGTGATTCAGATTCTGAGAAAAACAAAACAGATAGTTGTGTATACAATTTTTGTTTAAAATGATATCTTAGGAGAAGCAATCTGTCTAATGTTTAAATGCACTGCTATTGAGAGAGAGAGAGTGTTTGTTTCAATAAAGGAATATGTTGTCCATTTGTGTCCGAACATTTAGTATAATCTTCTAGAGAAGTTTGAATTAAATCGGGCAAGAACTTTTGGAGATTTTTGGTAACAACGTTAGACAATGGATTGTCTTTATAGTAGTACAGATTTTCTCAGTGACAAATATGGCTGCATACTGACCTTGTAAATGATCTACATAAAGAACACTTGACTCTGTGTTTAAATTTTTTGCAGTATTAGTTGTAGCCAAAGGGTTAATAGGGATTCTCTACAAGTCATCAGCTTTGACCGGTGATGTAGGAACAATGGGACAAACAACATGGCTACTGTAACATATCAGTGGCGACTGTTTTCAGAGTAAGCTCAACATCAGTCTGTCACACCAGCCAAGTTTTTAGTTTCACCTTAGTTGGCTTTGCTCACTCGAAACTTTCAAGTCTAACCTAGTCTTCAAGCAGACCTACAGAGCAGTCTGTCTCCACAAGGTTTTTGTTGCTTTCACATTCATTGGCTTTGCCAACTAACAAGAAGATTTGAATATACACAGTGAAATGTGACGTCACAGCAGCTGTTAATACTGCATCACAGGTCAAAGTTGATGTCTTGTATCGAATATTCCTCCTGACCCTGGTCAGGATTGTTACAACTGAATATACCATCCCAGTCCATATTGCATTAAGACCATATGACACATAGTATCATGTACTTACGATTCATAGTGGTACATGTATTAATGTTACTTTACTTTCCGCACTGTAGCCTTTATAATATAGCTTTACTATGAGCTTATCAGTGTGCCAAACTGTTTACGGAGCTGTTAACAATATCTTTTAATGTTAGCACCATTTGATTTAGCCCAATCTACATCAGAATGCGTACTCCACAAGCCACCATGTGCTGCTTGATGAGTGTACCTTTTACCACTAATATTGTAGAAATCAGCATGGGTTTCGAAAAAGACGATCATGTGAAACCCAGCTCGTGCTATTCGACCACGAGACTCAGAGGGCCATAGGCCATAGACACGGGTATCCAGGTAGATGCCGTGTTTCTTGACTTCCACAAGGCGTTTGGTACAGTTCCCCACAGTCGTTTAATGAACAAAGTGAGAGCATATGGACTATCAGACCAATTCTGTGATTGGATTGAAGAGTTCCTAGATAACAGAACACAGCATGTCATTCTCAATGGAGAGAAGTCTTCCAAAGTAAGAGGGATTTCAGATGTGCTGCAGGGGAGTGTTGTAGGACCGCTGCTATTCACAATATATATAAATGACCTTGTGGATAACATCAGAAGTTCACTGAGTGTTCATTATGGGTGACAAAAAGAATATACGGGAAGCATTAAGTTATGAAGCAATAGCTATAGTTTTCCAAGCATATAAATTGTTAGAAATTAAATTATCATATGGCATTATTTGCTGGAAAACCCCATATGGGGTTGTTCATATGCCTTGTGGAAGTCTTTACATTTGACATCACTTTGGCAACTTGTGTGTTGATGAAGATAAGATGATTAGGATTATGTTAAGATCCAGTCCCTGAGGGCGGGGGGGGGGGGGGAATCCACAACCTGGCCGGGAATTGAATCAGGGACCCCTTGATCTAAAGAGAGTGACACTAATTGCTAGAACACACATTGTGGACTCTGCTAGGTAGAGTCAGAAGCAGAAACAGTGGGTTGGTGCAGTGCTTACCCCAGCATTGCCAGTTACCAGGGTAGGAAACATCTGGAGTGTGTGACCTGGCATGGAAATGGTGCTCTGGCATGCTGCAAGGCATTCTCTCTCTCTCTCTCTCTCTCTCTCTCTCTCTCTCTCTCTCTCTCTCTCTCTCTCTCTGCGCACGATGCACCACCTTCTTCTGTGCACATCTCTATAGCCATTCCCATGTTTAACTCATGAATGGGGGGGGGGGGAGGAGACACTGTCTTTCTGTATACCTCGTTATGGGCCCTAACTTCTCTTAACATGTCTTCATGGTCCTTGCGTGAAAAATATATTAGCGACAGTAGAATTGTTTTGCAGTCAGTTGCAAATGCCCGTTCTCTAAACTTTTTCGATACTCCTTTGTGAAAATAACATTATCTTCCCTCCAGGGATTTCCATTTGTGTTTATTGAAGATTTTCATAGTAATTGCATGTTAATTGACCCTACCAGCAATAAATCTACCAGACTGTCTCTCAATTGCTTAACGTCTTCCTTTAGTTCCACCTGATGGGAGTCCCGAACACACTAACCGAATTCAACGATGACCTGCACAAGTGCTCTGTAAACTTCCTCTACATGTTCTTCCTTAACAAAGAGTTGTTCCACAATATTATGATGGCATCAGTGATTGAAATCAGGAGAGTAACCTTTGCTTCAGTGTGTGAACGGGAGAGTTAACTTAACATTTTGAAATTTTCATCTCTGAAGTGTGTTATCACTTTGTGTAGCTTGATGCAGGGCAAAATTTCATGTTTTTTTTTTTATCTAATTAATTTGTCCATTTGCTGAAAACTAATTTAACAGTTTTCAAGAAAAATGTTGAAGTGTCTCATTTAGGCTTGAGAATAATAATCACATTATAAACAGTGTGAAATAATACTTCTGGTACATGTATAGTGATTATACCCCTACTGCAAAGAGCCTTCCCGAGTTTCTTTTGATACATCGCATTATTTTAGTAGAAATACTGAAATGTCAGATACTAGCTGTCAGCTTTGACCTGTGATGTCATCGAGATGGCAGACATAGCCATGTCACCATTATGTTGTATGGCAACATCACACATTGAATAGTCGAGCAGACAAAAACAGTTCCAAAATAAAAAATTTAATCAAAATTATTTGAAGAAGAGAATGAAGCTAATGGAACACCAGTGGGAATTTAGGTGAGAAGACACACAAGAAAATGACATTCCTCCACTAATATACACATCCGTACAAAAAATTATGTAAAACTCCATTACTGGTAATTAATGACATGTTAAAAGTGTTGGTCACAATTTAATTTATTGACGCATTTCAATACATCATTAGCAGAATACAGCTGTGGTAAAAGAAAAAACAAGAATTACCACAGGAAATGCCACAGAACAATTACATGCGCACTGGTCATCCATTGCATCAGTACTTATAAAGAAATACATGACCAAGCAACCCGCTAGTGGGCACATACGGTACTGAAAAGAGCTCATACATATATGAAGTTTAGTGCCAAACTGACTTTGCATAGAAATCAGTAAAGGTGAGGAAAACAACTGCTATCACCAGATAGCATTTGGTAACTAATACGGTGTATCAGTCTTCCTCTTCTCTTCAGGTATTAGGCTTCCTCTGTCTCTTTGCACGTATAATTTCTTCCCTTTAAGGGAAGTCTCTCTCTCCATTCTTTGTAGATGTTCGTTCCATTTTCTTATGTAATCTCGAATTTTTTCATTGAGGCTAAAGATTTGCAGTTCTTCTCTAATATCTTGATTTCTTAGCCTGTCTTCTCTTGTGCAACCTCTAACACCTCTAAGGAATTTCATTTCTTGTGCCGGAATCCAGCTTTCTTGCTTCTTGGTAATTACCCAGGTCTCACTTCCATAGAGCTGTGTGAGAACTGCAACAGTTTTGTAAAATTTAATTAGTGTGTCTTTTCTGGTTCTGTTTTTTAGGTTTCTGTTAATTGTTCCTCATACCTGGCTGAATTTACTGAGCTTAATTTCAGTATCTCTGCTGTAGCCGTATGTCACTCCATGTCCGAGGTAGTTGAAATGGTTTACTTGCTCTAAAGTCTTCTGATCTATCACTATTTTGGTTCTGATTGGTTCTTTCCCCATGAAGGCCATTGCCTTAGTGCTTTCTTTTGAAATTTTCATGTTAAATTTTGCACTTACTTGTTTTAGCAAGTAGATTCCTTTCTGAAGGTCATCTTCCTTATCTGCTAGGATCACTGCATCATCAGCATATAGTAAATTACTTAAAAGAATGTTCCTGTATAGGTGGATGCCTTTCTGATATTCTGATTTCCATGTATGTCTTACTTCATTAATGTAGATGTTGAACAAAGTTGGAGAGATGTAGCAGCCATGTTGTACCCCATTGTTAGTTGGTATCTCATCAGTTGCTTTACCATTGAGATCTAGAGTGATATTTGTGTCTTCATATAAACTTTTTATCGTATTTACTAGATGCTTTGGATATCCGTGATTTGCCATTATTTCCCAAACTTTCTGTCTGTTGATATTGTCAAAAGCTTCTTTAAAGTAAATAAAAGCAATGTGTGTTTCTTTATTATACTCTCTCAGTTTTTCTATTATTTTCTGTAGAATAAAAACTGCATCTATTGTAAAATGTCCTTCCCTAAAACCCATTTATTACTCATGCAGTACTGCTTCTGCTATTTTTTTAAGACTTGTATTTAAAATCTTAGCATACACCTTGAATTTTCTGTCAGGGTTATGCATCAATGTATACTGAAATATGTAACCAGCAGGAGATCATACACTGAACATAAATTATGTACTATATAATTTGAAAACCATGGAGTAACCACGCAGGCTTAATATTTAAAAAATAAGAGTTACGTAGTACACAAAATGAAAAATAAATAATATAACAAAAATAGAGATCTCGTATGGCATATTGGCTGCTATAATTACTAAATATAGACCAGGTGTCTATTGAGAAATTATTTATAACAATGTGCGAGACATAAAATACAGAAATAATATGACTTACATTCATAAATGACAAGGTGAGCTAAGAATGTAACACAGCTTCATAAAAATTACAGTGTCCAGTCACATTAATGTGGCCATCTGTCAAAACCCAGAATTACTACCTTTTGCAGTACAGGTCTCTGCGAAACATGCAAGAAGAGTGTCAATGAGGTTCTGAAGGGTACCAGCTGGGATGGGTGGTGGTGGTGGTGGTGGTGGTGGTGGTGGTGGTGGTTAGTGTTTAACGTCCCGTCGACAACGAGGTCATTAGAGATGGAGCCCAAGCTCGGGTTAGGGAAGGATTGGGAAGGAAATCGGCCGTGCCCTTTCAAAGGAACCATCCCGGCATTTGCCTGAAACGATTTAGGGAAATCATGGAAAACCTAAATCAGGATGGCCAGAGACGGGATTGAACCGTCGTCCTCCCGAATGCGAGTCCAGTGTGCTAACCATTGCGCCACCTCGCTCGGTAGCTGGGATGGGGAACCATACTGACTACATCTACATTTATACTCCGCAAGCCACCCAACGGTGTGTGGCGGAGGACACTTTACGTGCCACTGTCATTACCTCTCTTTCCTGTTCCAGTCGCGTATAGTTTGCGGGAAGAGCAACTGCTGGAAAGCCTCTGTGCGCGCTCGAATCTCTCTAATTTTACATTCGTGATCTCCTTGGGAGGTGTAAGTTGGGGGAAGCAGTATATTCGATATCTCATCCAGAAACGCACCCTCTCGAAATCTGGACAGCAAGCTACACCGCGATGCAGAGCGCATCTCTTGCAGAGTCTGCTACTTGAGTTTGCTAAATATCTCCGTAACCATATCACACTTACCAAATAACCCTGTGATGAAACGCGCCGCCCTTCTTTGGATCTTCTCTATCTCCTCTGTCAACCCGACCTGGTACGGATCCCACACTGATGAACAATACTAAAGTATAGGTCGAACGAGTGCTTTGTAAGCCACCTCCTTTGTTGATGGACTACATTTTCTAAGGACTCTCCCAATGAATCTCAACCTGGCACCCGCCTTACCAACAATTAATTTTATATGATCATTCCACTTCAAATCGTTCCGCACACATACTTCCAGATATTTTACATAAGTAACTGCTACCAGTGTTTGCTCCGCTATCATATAATCATACAATAAAGGATCCTTCTTTCTATGTATTCGCAGTATATTACATTTGTCTATGTTAAGGGTCAGTTGCCACTCCCTGCAGATCTTCCTGCATTTCACTGCAATTTTCTAATGCTGCAACTTCTCTGTATACTATAGCATCATCCGCGAAAAGCTGCATGGAACTTCCGACACTATCTACTAGGTCATTTATATATATTGTGAAAAGCAATGGTCCAATAACACTCCCCTGTGTCACGCCAGAGGTTACTTTAACGTCTGTAGATGTCTCTCCATTGAGAACAACATGCTGTGTTCTGTTTACTAAAAACTCTTCAATCCAGCCACACAGCTGGTCTGATATTCCATGGGCTCTTACTTTGTTTATCAGGCGACACTGTGGAACTGTATCGAATGCCTTCTGGAAGTCAAGGAAAATGGCATCTACCTGGGAGCCTGTATCTAATATTTTCTGGGTCTCATGAACAAATAAAGCAAGTTGGGTCTCACACGATCGCTGTTTCCGGAATCCATGTTGATTCCTACAGAGTAGATTCTGGGTTTCCAGAAATGACATGGTACGCGAGCAAAAAACATGTTCTAAAATTCTACAACATATCGATGTCAGAGATATAGGTCTATAGTTTTGCGCGTCTGCTCGACGACCCTTCATGAAGACTGGGACTACCTGTGCTCTTTTCCAATCATTTGGAACCTTCCGTTGCTCTAGAGACTTGCAGTACACGACTGTTAGAAGGGGGGCAAGTTCTTTCGCGTACTCTGTGTAGAATTGAATTGGTATCCCATCAGGTCCAGTGGACTTTCCTCTGTTGAGTGATTTCAGTTGCTTTTCTATTCCTTGGACACTTATTCCAATGTCAGCCATTTTTTCGTTTGGGGGAGGATTTAGAGAAGGAACTGCAGTGCGGCCTTCCTCTGTGAAACAGCTGTGGAAAAAGGTATTTAGTATTTCATCTTTACACGTGTCATCCTCTGTTTCAATGCCATCATCATCCCAGTGTGTCTGGATATGCTGTTTCGAGCCACATACTGATTTAACGTGAGACCAGAACTTCCTAGGATTTTCTGTCAAGTCAGTACATAGAATTTTACTTTCGAATTAACTGAATGCTTCATGCCTGGCCCTCCTTACGCTAACTTTGACATCATTTAGCTTCTGTTTGTCTGAGTTTAAACTTGCAGTGAAGCTCTTTGCTTTCGCAGTAGTTTCCTAACTTTGTTGTTGAACTACAGTGGGTTTTTCCCATCCCTCACAGTTTTACTTGTCATGTACCTGTCGAAAACGCATTTTATGGATTGCCTTGAACTTTTTCCATAAACACTCAACATTGTCAGTGTCGGAACAGAAATTTTCGTTTTGACCTGTTAGGTAGTCTGAAATCTGCCTTCTATTACTCTTGCTGAACAGATAAACCTTCCTCCCTTTTTTTATATTCCTATTTACTTCCATATTGAGGGATGCTGCAATGGCCTTATGATCACTGATTCCCTGTTCTGCACTTACAGAGTCGAAAATTTCGGGTCTGTTTGTTATCAGTAGGTCCAAGATGTTATCTCCACGAGTCGTTTCTCTGTTTAATTGCTCGAGGTAATTTTCGGATAGTGCACTCAGTATAATGTCACTCGATGCCCTGTCCCTACCACCCGTCCTAAACATCTGAGTGTCCCAGTCTATATCTGGTAAATTGAAATCTCCACCTAAGACTATAACATGCTGAGAAAATTTATGTGAAATGTATTCCAGATTTTTTCTCAGTTATTCTGCCACTAATGCTGCTGAGTCGGGAGGTCGGTAAAAGGAGCCGATTATTAACCTAGCTCGGTTGTTGAGTGTAACCTCCACCCATAACAATTGACAGGAACTATCCACTTCTACTTCACTACAGGATAAACTACTAATAACAGCGACAAACACGCCACCACCGGTTGCGTGCAATCTATCCTTTCTAAACACCGTGTGTGCCTTTGTAAAAATTTCGGCAGAATTTATCTCTGGCTTCAGCCAGCTTTCCGCACCTATAACGATTGCAGCTTTGGAGCTTTTTATCAACACTTGAAGTTCCAGTACTTTACCAACACAGCTTCAACAGTTTACAATTACAATACCGATTGCTGCTTGGTCCCCGCATGTCCTGACTTTGCCCCGCACCCGTTGAGGCTGTTGCCCTTTCTGTACTTGCCCGAGGCCATCTAGCCTAAGAAACTGCAGTGGAATGGCCAGCTGCGCTAGCTTCCTCAGTTGTGGATCCGTGGTGTGAACGGCCCGAATGATGTGGTCCCACAGACTTTCGATTATGTTTTCATCCGGGGAGTTTAGTGGCCGGGGGAACACCGCAAACTCATTCTGATGGTCTTTGAACCACACATGTGCATTAGGAACTGTGTGATTTGTTACATTGTCCTGCTGGTAGATGCCATGGTGCTGAAAAAAACAAATTACATGTAGGGGTGGCCATGGTCCCCAACTATACACACATACTTGTGTTGATCCATTGTGCCTTCCAGAATGATGAAATCACCTAGGGAATGCCACAAAACATTACCCAGACATCAACACTCTCTCTTTCAACCTGAACACTTCTGACAATTGCTACAGAGTGTTTGCATTCAGTCCTGTGGAGCATAGAGCATGATACATCTGAAAAGGCTACCTGTCACCACTCAGTGGAGATCCAGTTGCGGTACTGATGTGCAAATTCCAGTTTTCATCGGTGATGAACAGGAGTCAGTATGGGCGCATGAGCCAGGCATTGCTCCCTCTGTGGGTCTGGGGGGTTAGAATAGGCCCGAGGTATTCCTGCCTGTTGTAAGAGGTGACTGAAGGGAGTCTCCCACTTTTCGGTCCTATGAGTTCAGGTCCCATTCTATGGTTTGACCTGCCACTTTCAAAATTCTACAGAAGTGCTGGCTATATGGGGAAGGACGCCTTACGTGGTGCACAAGTTATCCATAGCGCCCTTAGATTCAAAATCCTGAACCTCTTGTCATGGCTTTGCATCTCCATCTGCAATTCAACTATTTGGATGAGGACACTTTCCGGGGTATGTCATCTTCTTCCGTTGTGTCCTGTCCTCTTTCACCCCCATGACAGTATTGGGTTGCTCTGCACCCAATGTCCAGCACAGTAGCCAGTTCGTTGTGGTGAGGCCTACATGTACCCATTTGGTGGTAGCCAGAGGTATCGCACTACTGATGCCTGAGCTGTAAACTCCCCACGTATGCCAAGGAGTAGATGCCTGTCTTCATAGGACATGAGGACTCGTGGCAACACCCATCATGCCAGTTGGCCTTTGCTGTGACTGGGTGGGGAGAGCCCCTGATCGGAGTGGGTGGCATCAGGGCGGATGACCGGCAGTGAAGCGGACTAAGTCATCTCTTGCTGGTGACCGTACGGCATCAGCAGTCTCTAAGAAGGACAAGATAGAATTCAATGTCACCAGGTATGACCCTAAACCATTTCCCTTCCTTGCTACACTATGGGGACTCATTTCTACGTACGAAGCCTCAGTTTTTCATTGAAAACCTTGAGGATAAGTTTGGAGAAGTGACCACGCTTTCGAAGATGCGAAACGGCGCAGTCTTGATTCAGACAGCATCCCCAGCACAATCCTGGGCGTTACTCGCTTGTGATCGGCTAGGTGATATTCCTGTTTCCATCACTCCCCTTAAAAGCCTCAACATGGTCCAGGAGATTATTTTCTATCAGTCTGATGACGAGCTCCACACCAGTTTTGGTAGGCAAGGTGTTCATTTCATCTAGTGCCTATACAGGGGACCCAAAGGCAACAGATTTGCTACCGGTGCCTTCGTCTTGGCCTTTAAGGGTGATTCAGTGCCTGAGAAGGTCAAGGTGATGGTTTACCATGCATGGTTTAATGTCACGTTAAACCATACGTCCCTACCCCTATGCGGTGCTTTAAGTGCTGGAAGTTCAGGCACATATTTTCCCGATGCGCTAACAGCACCACGTGTCGAGACTGTGGACGTCCACTGCTCCCAGATATTCCATGTGTGTCACCTCCCACTGCATCAACTGTGGAGAGCACCACTCCCTCTGCTCACCAGACTGCCCAGTACTCCAAAAGGAGTGGAAAATTATGGAGTTCAAAACCCTGGACCAGTTGACTTACACAGAGGCTAAACGTAAATTTGAAAGATTACACCTCATTCGGTTGACGTCGACATATGCTGCAGCTACATCACCATCGCCGTCCCAAGTGCCAGTGGTTCCTCACTCTGTGACACAAACAGTTGGCCCTCTGGGCTACCAGAATAAGTCTGCCCCCTTGGCGGTAGGGGGCAAATCTTCCTTCGTTGTTCCCAAAGCACCTACTTCGGGAGCAAGGCCTTCCCAAATGCAGGGGACATCGGTCCCCGCCCCCCTGCCGGACAAGCAACAGTCTCCTCTGGCTCCTCTCATGCGGAAGAGGTCCCATGGGGCCCTCTCTCCCAAGGTCTCCACTAATGCCACCGCGGACACTCGCCAGTGGCTCAAAGAGCCAAAAGCTGCTGGACAAGGAGTTTCATGGTTTTCCTCCATGCCTGAAGCTGCTTCGGAGAAATCTTCCCAGCAAGCCCTTGAAGAGAAACGAGAGAGCAAGCAAACTAAGGAGTAGTCTGATACGAAACAGGACCCCCTGGTGGCCCCGTATCAATTCTGCATCTGGGGATACAGTGGAGATATTAGTGTCCCCAACTGACCTGGATCTCACCGATGCCTCGTCCACCATAGAAATGGCTACAAATACTAAATTGGTGGCAATAGGTGACCCAGAGGCATAACCTGTCTCCGTGCGCGCTTCATGCCTTCCCAGCCTTGTAATAACGTCATCCTCCAGTGGAATTGCGGCAGTTTTTTCCACCACCTGGCTGAGCTACGGCAGCTCTTAAGCTTTGCACCTGCTTTCTGCATTGCTCTTCAGGAAACGTGGTTCCCAGAAATGCAGACCTCTGCCCTCCACGGCTATAGGGGATATTACAAGAACTGTAGTGACTATAATAGAGTGTCAGATGGAGTTTGTGTCTATGTTTTAAACTCAGTATGCCATGAACCTGTATCCATTCAAACCCCTCTTGAAGCTGTGGCTGTCAGGATAAGGACGAAGCAGGAAATAACTGTCTGCAACGTATATCTTCCTCCAGATGGTGCAGTATCCCTGAACACATTGGCTGCACTGATTGATCAACTTCCTAAACGTTTCCTACTTTTGGGGGATTTTAACGCTCATAACCCCTTGTGGGGTGGCACTGTGCTTACTGTCCGAGGCAGAGATGTCGAAAATTTGCTGTCACAACATGACCTCTGCCTCTTAATTTCAGTGTGGCACATGACACGTATTCGGCCTTTGCTCTGGGTTTGCAGTCTTGGCCTTCTCCCATCTATCCACTGGAGAGCACATGACGAGCTGTGTGGTAGTGACCACTTCCCCCGTCTTCCTGTCACTGTCCTGGCGTCAGACCCACAGATGCCTGCCCAGGTGGACTTCAAACAAGGTGGACTGGGAAGCCTTCACCTCTGCTGTCACCGTTGAATCTCCCCCACATGGTAACATCGATGTGGTGGTTGAGCAGGTAACTGCAACGATTGTTTCTGCAGTGGAAAACGCAATCCCTCACTCTTTAAGGTGGCTCCGGAGAAAGACAGTCCCTACATGGTCACCAGAAGTAGCTGAGGCAATTCAGGACCATTGGCAAGCTCTAAGCGGCATAAGCGGCACCCTTCCCTGGGCATAGCCTTTAAATGGCACCGAGTTCACCAGCTTGGAAACAGGAGTGTTGGGAGAGAGACATCTAGACCACTAGGTGCCATACGTCACCTTCCCAAGTCTGGGCAAAGATCAAACCAGTTTTTGGGTACCAGACCCCAACAGGTGTTCCCGGAGTTAACATAATTGGCGTGTTACCTACTGACGCAAATGCGATCGCCGAGTACTTTGCTGAGGACTATGCTCACGCCTCTGTGTCTGATAATTACCCCCAGCCTTTTGCACTCTCAAATGGCGGATGGAAGGGAAAGTCTTCTTATTCACTACACGCCACAGTGAACCCTATAATGCACCATTTACAGAGTGGGAGCTTCTCGGTGCACTTGCACATTGCCCGGACACAGCTCCTGGGCCCGATTGTATCCACAGTCAGATGATTAAACATCTCTCATCTGACTACAAGCGACATCTCCTCGTAATCTTCAACCGGGTCTGGTGTGATGGCATCTTCCTATCGCATTGGCAGGAGAGCACCATCATACCAGTGCTCAAACCAGGCAAATACCCTCTTGATGTGGATAGCTATTGGCCTGTCAGCCTCACAAACGTTCTTTGTAAGCTGCTTGAACGTATGGTGTGTCAGCGGTTGGGTTGGGTCCTGGAGTCACGTGGCCTACTGGCCCCATGCCAGGTCGGTTTCCGCCTGGGTCGCTCAACAACTGATAACCTCGTGTCCCTCGTGTCTGCCATCCGAACAGCCTTTTCCAGACGCCAACACCTGGTTGCCACCTTTTTTGATTTACAAAATGTGATGACACCACCTGGTGACATCATATGCTTTGCATATTATACGAGTGGGTTATCTGAGGTCTGCTCCTGATTTTTATCCAGAATTTCCTGTTGATTCGTACTTCCCGTTTGCAAGTTGGTGCCTCCCGTAGTTGCCCCCCCCCCCCCCCCCCCCATATCCAGGAGAATGGGGTCCCGCAGGGCTCTGTATTGAATGTATCTATTTTTAGTGGTCATTAACAGTCTAGCAACAGCTGTAGGGTCGTCCGTCTCACCCTCTCTGTATACAGACGACTTCTGCATTTCGTACTGCTCCACCAGTACTGGTGATGCCGAGCAGTACCTACAGGGAGCCATCCACAAGGTGTAGTCATGGGCTCTAGCCCACAACTTACAGTTTTTGGCTGCAAAGTCATGTGTTATGCTCTTCTGTTGGCGCTGTACTGTTCATATGGAACCATAACTTTACCTTACTGATGATCCTCTCACTGTAGTGGAGACATATCGATTTTTAGGACTGGTTTTCAACACCCAATTGATGTGGCTTCCTCACCTTTCTCAGCTTAAGCGGATCTGCTGGCAACACCTCAATGCCCTCCGCTGCCTGAGCAACACTGACTGAGATGCAGATCGCTCTACACTGCTACCGCTATACGGAGCACTTGTTCAATCCTGCCTTGACTATGAGAGTCTGGTTTATGGTTCAGTGGCATCCTCAGCATTACGTTTACTCAACCCAGTGCACCATTGTGGCGTTCCACTAGCAACATGAGCTTTTAGGACAAGTCTTGTTACGAGCGTCCTGGCGGAGGCTGGAGTCCCTCCATTGCAGGTCTGGCGTGCACAACTGCTCGCCAGTTACGTTGCACATGTTTGTAGTTCTCCTGCCCATCCGAATTACCATCTTCTTTTCCCACCTACAGCATTTCATTTCCCGCATCGGCTGCCCAGGTCAGGGCTTACAATTAAACTTCCCATCCGATCCCTTCTATCTGAACTGGAGTCCTTGCCAATACCACCTATACTCGAGGTCCATTCACGTACACCTCCATGGTGTACACCTAGGCCATCTCTTTGCCTGGACCTTTCACATGGCCCAAAGGACTCAGTTAGCCCCCTGGCTCTCCGCTGTCACTTCCTCTCAATTCTTGACATGTACCGAGACCATGAAGTGGTATACACCGACGGCTCGATGGCTGATGGTCGTGTCAGCTTCGCATATCTCCAATGAGGACATATTGAACAGCATGGCTTGCCCAATGGCAGCAGTCTTTTCACTGCAGAGCTGGTGGCTATAGCTCGTGCTGTTGAACACATCCATTCATGCCCTGGGAAATCGTTTTTTCTGTGTACTTACTCCTTGAGCAGCCTACAAGTTATTGACCAGTGCTACCCTTGTCATCCTTTGGTAGCGACCATATAGGAGTCCATCTATGTTCTGGAATTGTCCCGTCGTTCAGTGGTGTTTGTGTGGACCCCAGACACACAGGAATCCCAGGCAGTGAACTTGCTGACAGGCTGACCAAACAGGCTACACAGAAACTGCTTGTGGAGATCGGCATTCCAATAACTGGCCTGCGTTCGTTTTTACATCGCCAGGTTTTTCGGCTTTGGGGGATGAAATGGTATAGTCTCAGTACGCACAACAAACTGAGTGCCATTAAGGAGACTACGAATGTGTGGCAGTCCTCCATGTGGGCCTCTTGCAGGGACTCTGTGGTTCTCTGGCGGCTCAGAGTTGACCATGCTTGGGAGACCCATGGCTACCACCTGCGCCGTGAAGACCCGCCTCCGTGTCGATGCCCTGCGACGAAATCTTCGGTTACTTGGCTTGTTGCCACTAATTTTATCTGACAACGCCTCATCGGCTGATTTAGTTTTATGTTTTATTCGTGAGGGTGGGTTTTATCATTTGATCTAAATTTTAGCACATGTCCTTTGTCCCTCTGTGTCCTCCACCCTCGTGCTTTTAGGGTGGAGGCTTTAATGTGTTGCAGAGTGGCTGGCTTCTCCTTTTTATTCTCATAGTCAGCCAGCCATGGTAATCTTTTTTGTCGTTTTAATCTCTTCTACCTGTTTCTTGTGTTTGTGTGGTTTTTTTTCTCCCCTTTAGTCCATTTAAGTGTTTGTTGCCCTTGCAGTTTTTCCTTTCTCTCTGTTTTGTATTGTCAATCTCACTTGTTTTATTTTCATCCTTGTGCCATTGTTTTATTCAAAACAAGGGACCGATGACCTAGCAGTTTTGAGTTTTGTCCACCGCCCCCCACCCCCCCCTTCTTATAAACCAACCAACCAGGTGCCTGCTGTAGCGGCCCATAAGCAGCAATGTTCACTGCAGCAATGTTCAAGTGTTATTGAGGACACTGTTAGTAGCCACTTGGTTCATTTGGGTGGTCAGTTGCTAAACAGTTGCATGTCTATTCACCACCATATGTATCTCCGGAGCTGTTGTTTATCCGTCATATATGGTCCGTGGTGCACCCTAGTTGGTTTGGTGCTGGTTTTGGATAGTGTCATTTTGCCATGCACGGTATACTTCAACTGCATCACACGGACATTTTACAAGCTGAAGTGTTGTTGAAATACTTCCACCCGTGGCCTGAAAGCCAGTGATCATGGCTTTTGGACGTCAGATAAGTGTCTCTGTTTCCGCATTATGACAATGACTACACTGTTTCCTATGTCCCTTTGACACACTTTATGTACCTTCCACTGCTAGTACTGCCACCTGCTGTCTGTGAGTGGGCATTGCACATTGACATCGAACATAAGCAGTGTTTACATTAATGTGAGTGGACCTTTTTGTTATCCACAGATCACAAAGACATACACATCATAAATGTGTATAGTGTATCGTACATTAAAACATAAAATGACAGAATACATTGAATGATAACTTGTTAAAACTGCCAGCCACACTGTAATAAAATAGTTAACATGATGCTAGGCTGAACCTAACTTTATAGCAGGAAAAGTTGAGTATTGGGGCCATGTATAATGAGTAAGGTCATCGTGTCATGAAATTACGTGCATGTCGTGTCATCCATAAAACCAGTAAATAAAATTTACACCAGCAGTAGTAATGAGTAATCATAAGGTTTCATCAGTGTAAAAACTAAAAGCCAAAGTATAATAGGAATTACAGTGTCTGTCAACACACACAGAGCACAACATGACCAAGGCAGTTTGTTATACACTGGCCTAATGTCAATCTGTAAAGGACTGCAACAGGGTACATGGTCAAAGCATTAGAGGGTGTTGTCAGATATCAAATGTAAAACCATATGTCACGACAGAATGGTTAATGTCAAATCAAATTGACTAGACAGATGTCGGTAAAGAAAGGGAGAATGCAGTCATTAAATGCCAATTGTGAATGGTCACATACTACATAGATGGAAGCATTTATCTATCAAGTGAAGAAAAATCCGTTATGCCAACCTTATTTAGAGGCCATAGAAATGCTGCAAAATTTATATCGCCACTTTTACTTAAACTATAGAAGTAAACTGATCTCTCAGACCAATGAATGAATAAATCTGCAGAAACTAATATTAAAAATATCTGTTCACCTAAATAGGCATAGTAAAGTCCACAATACCAAGGAATCAAAATTCACTGCAAAAACCGGTATAAAAAATATCACTTGACCTAAATAGCTAGAATCGAGTCCACAAAGCACTCATCGCTGTTTACCTTCAGATGCAAGTAGGCACTAATAACAACACAACAAACAAGTTTTGAAACATCAAAATTTGACACTAGAGTCCCACGAAATCCTACCATACATCCTCTTCAAATATACTGCCCATACATGGTGCCACGTAACACCTCGTCATTACATCACGAGTCAAAGCCGAGGCATGGTACTGTAAATATCAGTTGACTACATTTTATAATGGTGCAAAACTGGCTTTCTGATTGCGTGAATACAAAGTTCTTACCGTGGTTATGGAAGTATTTCATTTGGATTGAACAGCTTTGATACAACTTAATTCACAATTGATGTGTCGCTTCTTTATTTCTAAGTTTTTTTAGGAATTCACCACAGTACGTAATGTTGTTAATGCATCAGTGTTGCTTGTCAAACCAGAACAGCTGTATCGCAAACTTCGGTGCACTCGTTTTTGTTGGGGCAGGCCTGTGAGGGAGGGGGAATGTAACACTAGCCCTGCTCATGATATTTTTAGTAAGGCTACACGTGTGCCCTGGGCCATTGTAGATGGTGAGCACCTCATGGGGCTTAACCTTCATTGGCTGCATAAAGTTTGGCAAACCCAGGTTTCCTGAGCTAGAGACTCTTGAACTTTGCCAATTCTGGACATACCGTCATGTGCAATGATGGTGTAATGTTGTGTCCCATAAGGGATAGGGATTTTGGCTTAACTACCCAGATGACTAGGACTGTACAAACCTCTATAAAAAACTTCTTAATCTTAAGGTGTGTTTCTCACCAATTCATGGTTATCAAGGCAGGATAGTAGTTAGCTAGCAACCTTTGGGGAATCTGTTGCACCTCAGTTATACAAGGCTTAATGAGGCAAGTGGTGCTTTGACTGGCTGGACCCTTATTTCCCTAACTGTTTGTGGAAAGCTTTCATCGAATTCCAACACTCTCGGCAGTTTGGGTGGTCCATTGGACAGTATATAACACCCAAACTCCAAAGGAATGTGTGTGGCTTTTTCACCTGAGACACCTATCGGCAGCAGTAACAGACCAGATACCGTTCTGAATTTTTTCATAATACCAAACATGTAAATGGTACATTTAAGAAATTGTTACCTTTCTACATAAATAAAGCATTAGAGATAATTGCAGCACAACTGAAGTCTATCAAGAGGCTTTGTAATTCTGAGTCAGTGAAGGCTACCCAAGTGAAAGTTATTAACCCTAGAATACCAGGGTGCTAATTCAGAGACATAAATAACAAGGTGGGGGTAAAAATTTAACCCATGTCCTTTTTTAAATTATCTCTGTTAAAATAAAGGTTCTGTAGGAATATAAAGTAATAAACAAGTAATAATTAACACATACTATAATGTATTGTTAAATTTTTTACATTATGTCAGGACTGATAATTATTATGTCAGTGTATTGTATTATATCATCGTTGTGATCAATGGAAATAAGAGATTGTACTTTTCTTTTGTATTCAACTACCTTTTTACTACAGTATTCCAGAACACAGTAGAACATATCATTAAAAAAAAATTAGATGAGCCATTGAAACAACCAAATATTATTTAGCACAGTATGACAAATAATAATATGTATTAGTAAAAAATGTAAAGCTAACAGCTACAAATAAAAATAGTTCATCGTGTAAAAGGAAATAAAGATTTTATTAATAAATTTCAAAATGTGATGGAATCTGGAATATGTAAAACATTTTGAAACCAAACTTTTACAGCAACTTTGGCAAATACTTTTCTGATGGTCTGTACAAATTCGTTTTGAACATACACTGCATTCAAAGGAACTTTTATGGTCTTCTTTAAGACTTTAAAGAAAGCATTGCCCACCTTTTTCTTGTGATTGTTTGTGGTTGTGTTACTTATCCTGGAATATCTCGTGGAAAAATCTGTTCTATCATTATGTGAAGCTCTTTAGGTAAATGTTTTTTTACAGTTCTCTCTCATTTCTTCTTTGACCAGCCCATATGCCAACGACGACAAAATTCCTTTGGCTGTTTGTGTCTCTATTCCTCTGAGAAAATTGCTTTAGCTCATTGTATTGCCATTCCCCTTCTTAAATGTTTATCCCTGATGCATCTAAAAGTTTATACATATACACTTAAGTGCCAAAGAAACTGGTATAGGCATGTGTATTCAAATACAGAGTAATGTAAACAGACAGAATATGGCACTGAGGTTGGCAACGCCTAGATAAGACAACGAGTATCTAACACAATTGTTAGATCGGTTACTGCTGCTACAATGGCAGGTTATCAAGATCTGAGTGAGTTTGAACACGGTGTTACAGTCGGTGCAAAAGCGATGGGACACAGCATTTAGGTAGTGATGCAGTAGGGATTTTCCTGTATGACCATTTCACGAGTGTACCGTAAATATCAGGAATCCGGTAAAACATCAAATCTCCAACATCACTGCAGCCAGAAAAAGATCCTGCAAGAATGGGACTGACAATGACAGAAGAGAATCATTCAATGTGACAGAAGTGCAACCCTTCTGCAAATTGCTGCAGATTTCAATGCTGGGCTATCAGCAAGTGCCAGTGTGCGAACCATTCAATGAAATATCATCCATATGGGCTTTCGGAGCCGAAGGCCACTTGTGTACCTTTGCTCATGGCACACAATTTTACGCCTAGCCTGGGCCCATCAACACTGATATTGGACCATTGATGACTGGAAACATGTTGCCTGGTCGGAGAAGTCTCTCTTCAAATTGTATCAAGTGGATGGACATGTACGGTATGGAGACAACCCCATGAATCCATGGACCGTGCATATCAGCAGGTGGCTGTTCAAGCCTGTGGAATGTCTGTAATGGTGTAGAGCATATACAGTTGGAGTGACATGGGACCCCTGATATGTCTAGATGTGACTCAGACAGGTGACATGTACGTAAGCATCCTCTCTGATCATACGCATCCATTTGTGTCCATTGTGCATTCTGATGGACTTAGGAGGCAATTCCAGCAGGACAATGCAACACCCCACATGTCCAGAATTGTTACAGAGTGGTTCCAGGAACACTTTTCTGCTGGCCACCAAACTCCCCAGACATGAACATTATTGAGCATATCTGGGTTGCCTTGCAACATGCTGTTCAGTAGAGACCTCCACCCTCTCGCACTCTTACGGATTTATGAACAGCCGTGCAGGATTCATGGTGTCAATTCCCTCTAGCACTTCTTCAGACATTAGTCGAGTCTATGCTAGGTTGTGTTGTGGCACTTCTGCATGCTCGCGGGGACCCTACACAATATTATGCACCCCCTGCGGGTTCGGGGGTAAGAATAGGCCCGCGGTATTCCTGCCTGTCGTAAGAGGCGACTAAAAGGAGTCTCAAACGTTTCGGCCTTCTGTGATGGTCCCCTCTTGGGTTTGACCTCCTTTTTTCTTCCAAATTTCCGTCGTCAGTGCGTGCCATTTGGGGAAGGACACCTTACGTGGTGTTTTTGTATTGGTCCATCATGCTCCACCATCTTGCATGTTACCTATTGTCGTGTGGGGGGGACTACGCCCAACATCTTCTGGGTGGTCTCCTTCTCGCCTTGTGCGCACTCTTCTTCTTAGCGCCTACGACAACTGTGGACCCTTTAAACACCTAAAATCCAGCACGGTAGCCAGTCCGTTGTGGTGGGGTCGTCATGTACCCTCTTGGTGGTAGCCCCCTGACCACGCAGGGATCGCACTACAGATGCCAGAGCTGTTTCCTCCCCATGCATGCCAAGGAGTATGTGCCCATCTTGTCTGGGGCACGGGGACTCCGGGCAACGGGATATCGGCCAGGTACCCGTTGCTTTGGCTGGGTGGCGCCCTTGGGGAGAGCCCTCGTTCGGAGTAGGTGGCATCTGGGCGGATGTGGCGCAATGAAGCGCAATAAATCACACCAAGCTGGTGGTCGCACGGCCACCAGCGTCTCTAAGCGAGGTAGAGTCGACTTCGATGCTGCGCAGTATGACCCTCAGACGTTCCCCTCGTTGGCTGCGCCATGGGAGGGACGCCGATCTAGTGCCAAGCGGGAGCCTTACGTACCGCAATACCTTGTCTGCAGCAGGACTGATGGTGACTCCTTTCTTCCGACGAAGCCTATGTTTTTTGTGGATCACCTGGAGGATAAGTTTGGGGAAATGGCGGGGTTGTCAAAAATGAGGAATGGGTCCATCCTCCTCAAGACGTCCTCCCCAGCCCAGTCACGAGCGTTGCTCTTGTGTGATAAGCTGGGTGACGTCCCTGTTACCGTCACTCCCCACAGTAGCTTAAATATGGTCCAGGGGATTATTTACCATCGTGACCTCTTGTTGCAATCCGATGACGAGCTGAGAGCCGACTTGGAACGACGTGGTGTGCATTTTGTCCGTCGTGTCCATCGAGGACCCAAGACAAACAGGGTGGCCACCGGTGCCTTTATCTTGGCCTTCGAGGGTGATGTCTTGCCCGAGAAGGTCAAGGTGATGGTTTACCGTTGCGACGTCAAGCCATACGTGCCTCCCCCGATGCGGTGCTTCCAGTGCTGGAAGTTTGGGCATATGTCCTCCCGTTGCCCATCCAGCGCTACATGTCGAGATTGCGGACGCCCCTCTCATCCTGATTCTCCATGTGCACCTCCGCCTGTATGTGTTAACTGTGGGGAGCACCACTCTCCATGCTCGCCGGATTGCCCCGTTCTTCATAAGGAGCGGAAGATCATGGAATTTAAGACCCTGGACCGGCTTACTTATCGAGAGGCTAAACAGAAATATGAAAGGTTGTATCCTGCTTCCCTTCGAACATCTTATGCTGCAGCCACGTTATCGTCGCCCGCACGAGCGACGGTTGTCGCTTCATCTGTGCCGCCTTCAGTGGGCCCTCGGGGCCCTGTATCTCTGTCTGCCCCCCTCGTGCCTGGGGGCAAGCCTTCCTCTCTTGCCCCCTTAGCAGTTGGGGGCAAACCCTCTTCTGTCGCTCCCCCCAAGCTTACTTCGGGAGTGACATCTGCTCCACAACCGGGAGGCTCGATTCCTCCCCCTCCTTCTCCGGCGGCGTTGCCTCCGCCGGTTCCTCTCTCGCGGAAGGGGTCCCTCGGGGCTCTCCCTTCCTCCGTTTCTTCTCCTTCCCAGCCAGATGTCAGCCAGTGGCTGAAGGTTCCGCCACCTGCTGGTCGTAGGGCTTCTGCGTCGTCGTCAGCCTCCGACGCTCCTTCAGAGAAGCTCTCCCAGCCCTCTCACCCTAAGGGCAGACGCGAGAAGAAGGAACGGAATGTGTCCAAGAAGAAGGACGTTCCGGCGGTTTCAGCACCGCCTGCTGTACATAGTCCTGGCTCCGGGGATGAGGTGGAGATCCTCGCCTCTGCCGCGGATCTCGCCCTCACGGAACCCTTGGGGGCCTCTCCTATGGACTCAGCTGACTCTCCCCCAGTGGCGGCGGTTGGCTCTGAAGCGCTGTCTGCTTCTTAGTCGCATTCACGCCCTCCCAGTCCCTTCCTGCTTCCATTCTCCAATGGAACTGCGGCGGTTATTTCCGCCACCTGCCAGAGCTCCGGATGCTTCTGAGTGATTCCCCTGTTCTCTGCATTGCTCTGCAGGAAACTTGGTTTCCTGCACTGCGGACCCCCGCCCTTCGCGGTTATCGGGGATACTACAAGAACCGTGCTGCCTGTCAACGAGCGTCAGGTGGGGTTTGCCTCTTTGTTCACCACTCTGTCTGTAGCTCGCCAGTACCCCTTCAGACGCCTTTAGAGGCAGTTGCTGCCAGGGTTGAGCTCTCGCCGGCTATTACTGTTTGCTCTGTTTACATTCCTCCGGATGGGGAGCTCCCCCGCCATGTCTTGGCTGCGCTGCTGGCTCAACTCCCGCCACCATTGCTGCTTCTGGGCGATTTCAACGCCCACAATCCTCTATGGGGTGGGACTGTCTCCGATGATCGCGGTCGGGCCGTGGAGCATGTGTTGGCTCAGCTCGACCTTAGCCTCTTAAACACCGGTGCTCCCACGCATTTCAGTGTGGCCCATGGCTCGTTCTCGGCCATCGATCTCTCTATTTGCAGCCCTGGACTTGTCCCATCCCTCCACTGGAGGGTGCATCCTGACCTGTGTGGCAGTGACCATTTTCCCATCTATTTGTCACTGCCACAGTGTCATTCTTCTGGGCGCTTGCCCCGCTGGGCTCTCCACAGGGCTGACTGGCCAGCTTTTACTTCCGCTGTAACCATTGCGTCTCCCCCACAGGGTGACATTGACGAGGTGGTCCGTGTTTTCACCACGTCCATCATTTCGGCGGCCGAGGCTGCTATCCCCCGTTCCTCTGGCCTCCCTCGGCGGAAGGCTGTCCCCTGGTGGTCGCCGGAGATTGCTGAGGCTATTCGCGACCGTAGGCGGGCTCTCCAGCGTCATAGGCGGCACCCGTCTCTGGAGACCCTCATCGCCTTTAAGAGGCTCCGTGCCTTCGCCCGTCGTCTTATTGCACGGCGTAAGCAGGAGTGCTGGGAGAGGTACGTCTCCTCCCTGGGCTCCCGTGTCTCGTCCTCGCACGTGTGGTCCCGGATCCGGCGGATTTATGGCTCCCAGACCCCTATGGGTGTCCCTGGGCTCTCCTTGGACGGCGCTGTCTGCACGGACGCTGCCGCCATTGCTGAACGGCTAGCCGCGCACTTTGCTCAGAGCTCTGCGACTGCATCCTATCCCCCCGCCTTTCGCTCTCTAAAGGAGCGAGCCGAGCGGACGCAGTTCTCATTCCACACGCGTCGTTCTGAAACATACAATGCTCCTTTCAGCGAGAGGGAATTCCTCGCCGCCCTCGCCGATTGCCCTGATACAGCACCAGGCCCAGACTGCATCCACGCGCAGATGCTGAAGCATCTCTCCAGGGACTGCCAGAGACACATTCTCGCGATATTTAATCGCATTTGGAGCGAAGGCGTGTTCCCGTCGCAATGGCGGGAGGGCGTTATTGTCCCCATCTTGAAACCCGGTGCGGACCCACTGGCGGTGGACAGCTATCGTCCCATTACCCTCACCAACGTTTTGTGCAAATTGCTCGAACGTATGGTGGGGCGGCGTTTGTGTTGGGTCCTTCAGTCGCGCGGTCTCCTCGCTCCATCCCAGGGTGGCTTCCGTCGGGGCCGGTCTGCAGTGGACAATTTGGTGCGGCTGGAATCTGCTGTCCGTACGGCTTTTGCCCGACGTCAGCATCTTGTTGCTGTATTTTTCGATCTGCGGAAGGCGTATGACACCACATGGAGGCATCACATCCTCGCCACGTTGCATGGGTGGGGTCTTCGTGGTCGGCTCCCGGCTTTTCTTCAAAACTTTTTATTGCGCCGCTCTTTCCGGGTGCAAGTCGGTGCCACCTCTAGTTCCTCTTATATACAGGAAAATGGGGTCCCGCAGGGCTCGGTGTTGAGCGTCTCCTTATTTTTAGTGGCCATTAATGGTCTGGCAGCAGCAGTGGGGTCGTCGGTGTCTCCTTCTTTGTATGCCGACGACTTCTGCATCTCATTTAGCTCCACGACTACGGGAGTCGCCGAACGCAGGCTGCAAGTCGCCGTTCGCAAGGCAGCATCATGGGCACTGACTCATGGCTTTCAGTTCTCTGCTGCCAAGACTCGAGTAATGCACTTCTGCAGGCGTCGGACGGTCCACCCTCATCCTGCACTTTACCTCGACGGCCACCTGCTTGAAGTGGTGGACACTTGCCGCTTCTTGGGACTCGTGTTTGATGCCCGGCTCACATGGGTTCCTCATGTTACTCAGCTGAAGCAAAAATGCTGGCGGCACCTCAACGCCCTCCGCTGCCTTAGCCACACGTCTTGGGGTGCAGATCGCTGCACGCTGCTGCGGTTGTACAGAGCCCTTGTGCAGTCCCGGCTTGATTATGGGAGCCTGGCCTATGGGTCTGCGTCCCCCTCAGTGTTAAAGTTGTTAGACCCCATACACCACTGTGGGGTTAGGCTTGCCACTGGCGCTTTTCGCACCAGCCCCGTGGATAGTCTACTGGTGGAGGCCGGGGTTCCCCCACTGCGGATTCGCCGCCATCGTCTGCTTGTCGACTATGCTGTCCACGTTCATTGCTCGCCAGATCATCCCAATCGTCGCCTGCTTTTCCCTGCTATGGTCCTCCATCTGCCCGAACGGCGCCCTAGGTCTGGGCTTTCCATAGCTGTCCGTGTCCAGTCCCTGCTGTCAGAACTGGGGTCATTCCCTCTTCTGCCTCCCTTCCGGGTCCGTACACCTACGCCTCCCTGGTGTTTGTCCCGGCCGTCCGTCCGTCTGGACTTGGCACAGGGACCCAAGGACTCGGTTCCACCTGTGGCCCTCCGTCGCCGTTTTCTTGCTCTCCTCGCCTCATTTTCGGACTGTGAGACTGTCTACACTGATGGTTCCCTGGTTGATGGTCGCACTGCCTACTCTTTTGCTCATGCTGCTCATGTTGAGCAGCGCTCCTTGCCGGCTGGCTGCAGTATTTTTACTGCAGAGCTGGTGGCCATATTGCGCGCTCTTGACCATATGCGTTTCTGCTCAGGTAGGTCCGTCGTGATCTGCAGTGACTCCCTGAGCAGCCTTCAGGCCATCGACCGCTGCTATCCCTCCTCTCCTCTGGTGTCCTCCATTCAGGAGACTGTTTCCGCCATTGCCCGTTCTGGTCGTTCGGTGGTCCTGGTTTGGACGCCCGGTCATGTTGGCATCCCAGGGAACGAACGTGTAGACAGGCTGGCCAAAGGGGCGATCGACGCCCCGGCTTTGGCGATCGGCCTTACTGCTCGCGACCAGCAGATGGTGTTGCGCCGTAAGCTGATTGGGATGTGGGCTGCTGAGTGGCGTGGCATGACAGCCCCGAATAAACTGCGGGCTGTCAAGGAGACGACCGCCGTGTGGCGTTCCTCCCTGCGGGCTTCTCGCAGGGACTCGGTAGTCCTGTGTCGGCTGCGCATCGGCCATACGTACCTGACGCATGGCCATCTCTTGCGTCAGGAGGATCCCCCCCTGTGTCAGTGTGGGTCCCGGCTGACGGTCGGCCACATTTTGCTGGAGTGTCCTCGACTGCGCACACTCCGGCAATCTTTTAATCTCCCGGGCACTTTGGCTTTGGTTTTATCTGACGATGCCTCCAGGGCTGATGACGTTTTAAATTTTATCCGTGGTAGTCCGTTTTATGGTTCGATTTAGGGAGGTCCTGCGCCTTTCCCTTTCTGTGTCTATTGTCCTTGTGTCTGTTGCTGTTCTGGTGTGCCGTCAGATGGTTGACTCTTTCCCATTTTTGTTCTCGTGGTCAGTCAACCAGTCTCCGGCCATCTTCCTTTCTTCTGTTTCTTTCTGTCTGGTGTTCCTCTGTCCTGTTCTTGTCTGTAGTGTTTCTTGCTGCATTTGTGTTCTTTTAGCGCCTGGGGGGACGTCTCCTCCCCCTTTGGTTTTTATCTGATTCGTAGATTTTCGGCTCGCCTGATTTTGGAATGGGGGACTGATGACCTTCGCTGTTTAGTCCCCCTTAAACATCCCAACAACCACCACCACCAATATTATGCAGGAGTACCAGTTTCTTTGGCTCTTCAGTGTATATCACATTGGCCAGCACCTGGTTCTTTTGTGCCATGTGGTCTTATTGAGGCATAGTAAATCAAACACATTAACTATCTCCCTTTGTTATCATCATAGAAAAGTTATATGTTTGATTTCTTTGTCTCCTCATCTACTTAACTTATCTCATGAATTGTTGGCAACAGAATTAAGTTTTTATTTTATTTTTTTGTATTTCATTTTGAACATATGATTCTAACATTTTTTCTTTCCCACAAATGAATGCAAATGAAGAAACTGGTCTATTCTTGATTTGAAACAGTGATTCACGGATCAAAAATTCGAACCGACTTTTGGTCATAACATCTTGGAAATGTGAAGACCCATATACCACAGACCACACATCAGCACAATTGACATGAGCATTTTTTTTTTGAGACCTATTCATAAAAAGTATACCAAATAATGGTTATTATTTTTCTTTATGTTTGGTATCTCCAATATACCACTGGGGGATTATATTTTTACCCTTGCATTAGCATTTTTTTCTTTGTGTACATAACTATTGGTGAAACCAAGTCATTAGTAAGCAAGAATTCAAATAATTTCAGGGGCGACATTTCATTTCTTGCTTTGCCTAGCACATCAGGTATTCATACTACTACATTCTTTGCTAACACTCTCAATGTTTTTTTATGGAAATTGTGTGTGTTCCAACAATTCCCATTGTTGCCATACAAAATTGTGCCTACCTGCTGATCCCATTATCTGATGAATCAGCCTCAAAAGGTGTTTCATCTAATTCTTAAACCTCCGTGTCATTTGTGATAAGCCATCTTCATATTCGCTCACATCTTCGTCTGGGTCACAATACAATTTGCTTTGGCCTCTTGATGCTCTAATTCTCTTATTTCTTCTGGGGCTCTTAATAACGTTTTCTATGTCTGCAAAGAAATGTACCAACTACTTTGTAAAGAACAACTTGAATAACGAGATAGTGATTTTATACTCCAATGGAATAAATTTTCTAATTCACTTGTTAAAGGATGATGGAGTATGGAGCCTGAAAGATTATAACCACACCCTCTGTGCCATTGTTATAAACTGTATAACATCTACAGTAATTAGTCCTGTGCAGTGCTTCTACTTTTCGGATGATTTTGTAGTTTTTTTGTTCCTCCTCCAACATCAACTCTCAGTTAAGAGAGATTTTCTGCAGGTGTGTGTGTGTGTGTGTGTGTGTGTGTGTGTGTGTGTGTGTGTGTGTCGCTAGCATTGAATATCTTAAAGGTGCCTTAGACATGGGTCTTGGGAAGCAGAAAAAGCATGTCTGCTCCCAGTTTTATTAGGATTTTGAGAGATACCAGCTACATTATGGGTGCACAGAGCATGGATCAGTGAGAATTTCTTACTTAAAGATCATTGATACTATCCACTATAAGGCAGTCAGACTGGCCATGGGGGTTTAAATTTCACATTTAAGAAATGATTTATGCAGAAGAATCATACATTTGATTGTTGCACAGACTCCCATATGGAGAACATAGTAATAGGCATCCCAGGCATAGAGAAGCAACTGAAAGAGTTAAAAGCAAATAACTCACCAGGTCTGGATGGAATCCCAATTTGGTTTTACTGAGTGTAGTCTATGGCATTGACCCCGTACTTAGCTTGCAGTTACCATAACTCTGTCACCCAGAGCAAAGTCCCAGACAACTGGAAAAAAGTGCAGGTGACTAGTGTATATAAGAAGGGTAAAAGAATGGACCCCCAAAATTACAATCAATATCCTTAACCTCGGTTTGCTACAGAATTCTTGAACATATTCTCATTGCTAATGCTTGCCCATGCCTCGCATGATACACTGCAAATCATGGCTAAAGGTCAACAGGCAGATTCCATATGCCAACATTTCGCAACACATTCAACATGTTGCCCCACTGCAAACAGTTAACAAATGTCTGAGCATACAGATTAGCTTCCCAAGTATGTGAGTGGTTCAAAGACATCTTAAGTAATAGAATGCATTATGTTGTCCTTAACAGCAAGTGTTCATCAGAGACAAGGATACGTATAAGTGGTTTGACAGACAGAGTGAGCAGCAATCTGTGGCTGGTCGTTGATGATGATGATGATGTGGCGTACAGGAAGGTGTCATCATTGAGTAACTGTTGGAGGATACAAGATGAAGTGCACAATATTTCTAGTTGATGCGATGAATCGAAACTTGCTGTAATTGTAGAAAAATGTAAGTTAATGCAGATGAGTAGGGAAAAAATAATCCTGTAATGTTCAAATAAAGTATTAGTAGTGTGCTGCTTGACACAGTCATATCAATTAAATATCTAGGTGTAATGCTGCAAAATAACATGAAATAGAACCAGTATTTGTGTTTGTTGTAGGGGAGGTGAATTATTGACTTAGGTTTATTAGGAGAATTCTATGTAAGTGCAGCTCAAATACAGATGAGACCACATACAGAACACTTTTGCAACTCAAGAGGCATAATGCTAGATTTGTGACCAGCTAGAACAGTCAGTTTGCGAGTGATACGGAGATGCTTCGTGAACTCAAATGGGAATCCCTGACAGGGTATGAAAAGGTTATGGGTAAATTTGGAGAGGATATGGAGGCCAACAGGAACAACTCTCGGATTTCTGTACCAGTATGGGCTTAGTAATCACAAACTCCTTTTTTTAAACATAAGAACATTCACCAGTATACTTGGGAAGGCAGGGGAACCAGATCTGTCATTGACTATATAATAACAGATCAGGAATTCAGGAAGGCTGTGAGGGACACACGTGTGTTCGGGGGATTCTTTGATGTCACTGATCACTATTTAATCTGCAGTGAAATTGGTATTGTGAGGCCGAAAGTGCAGGAGGTCAAGTCCATATGTAGGAGGATAAGAGTGGAGAAACTTCAGCATAAGGAAATCGGGCACAGGTACATAACAGTGATCTCAGAAAGGTACCAGTTAGTTGAATGTAGTCAATTGCAGTCATTGGAAAAGGAATGGACAAGGTACAGGGACACAGTACTAGAGGTGGCTAAATAATGTCTTGGAACAGTAGTGTGTAAAGGTAGGATGAAGCAAACAGGTTGGTGGAATGACACAGTCAAGGCAGCCTGTAAAAGGAAAAAGAAGGCGTGTCAAAAATGGCTACATACTAGAATGCAGGTAGACAGAGAAAGTTACATTGAAGAAAGAAACAAAGCCAAACAGATAATTGCAGCATCCAAGAAGAAATCTTGGGAACACTTTGGAAACAGGTTGGAGACTTTGGGTCAAGCTGCTGGAAAACCATTCTGGAATGTAATTAGCAGTCTTCGAAATATTTTGAAGAGTTGCTCAATGTAGGTGAAAATACGATCAGTAATGTTTCAGATTTCGATGTACAATGGGATAGCAATGATGATGGAAATAGGATCACATTTGAGGAAGTGGAGAAAATGGTCAATAGATTGCAGTGCAATAAAGCGGCTGGGGTGGATTAAATTAAGTCGGAACTCATCAAATACAGTGGAATGTCAGGCCTTAAATGGCTACACAGGATAATTGAAATCGCGTGGGAGTCGGGACAGGTTCCATCAGCCTGGACGAAAGCAGTAATCATGGCAATCTTTAAACATGGAAACAGAAAATATTGTAACAACTACAGAGGTATCTCTTTAATCAGTGTTGTGGGTAAAATCATCTCAGGTATTGTTGAAAGGAAAGTACGAGTATTAGTTGAGGACAAATTGGATGAAAATCAGTGTGGGTTTAAGCCTCTTAGAGGTTGTCAGGACCAGATCTTTAGCTTACGGCAAATAATGGAGAAGTGTTACGAGTGGAACAGGGAATTGTATCTATGCTTTATAGATCTAGAAAAGGCATATGACCGGGTTCCTAGGAGGAAGTTATTGTCTGTTCTACGAGATTATGGAATAGGAGGCAAACTTTTGCAAGCAATTAAAGGTCTTTACGTAGATAGTCAGGCAGCAGTTAGAGTAGACAGTAAATTGAGTTCATGGTTCAGAGTAGTTTCAGGGGTAAGACAAGGCTGCAACCTGTCTCCACTGTTGTTCATGTTATTTATGGATCATATGTTGAAAACAATTGACTGGTTGGGTGAGATTAAGATATGTGAACACAAAATAAGCAGTCTCACATATGCGGATGACTTAGTTGTGATGGCAGATTCGATTGAAAGTTTGCAAAGTAATATTTCAGAGCTAGATCAGAAATGTAAGGACTATGGTATGAAGATTAGCATCTCCAAAACGAAAGTAATGTCAGTGGGAAAGAGATACAAATGGATTGAGTGCCAAATAGGAGGAACAAAGTTAGAACAGGTGGATGGTTTCAAGTACTTAGGATGCATATTCTCACAGGATGGCAACATAGTGAAAGAACTGGAAGCGAGGTGTAGCAAATCTAATGCAGTGAGTGCTCAGCTATGATCTACTCTTATCTGCAAGAAGGAAGTCAGTACCAGGACTAAGTTATCTGTGCATCATTCAATTTTTCGACCAATTTTGTTGTATGGGAGTGAAAGGTGGGTGGATTCAGGTTACCTAATCAATAAGGTTGAGGTTACGGATATGAAAGTAGCTAGGATGATTGCAGGTACTAGTAGATGTGAACAATGGCAGGAGGGTGTCCACAATGAGGAAATTGTAGAAAAACTGGGAATGAACTCTATAGATGTAGCAGTCAGGGCGAACAGGCTTAGATGGTGGGGTCATGTTACATGCATGGGAGAAGCAAGGTTACCCAAGAGACTCATGGGTTCAGCAGTAGAGGGTAGGAGGAGTCAGGGTAGACCAAGGAGAAGGTACCTGGATTCAATTAAGAATGATTTTGAAGTAATAGGCTTAACATCAGAAGAGGCACCAATGTTAGCACTGAATAGGGGATCATGGAGGAATTTTATAAGGGGGACTATGCTCCAGACTGAACACTGAAAGGCATAATCAATCTTAAATGATGATGATGATGATGATGATGATGATGATGATGATGATGATGACAGGAAGATGACATTCTTTTCATGAAACACAATTGAGAAAATTTAGAGAACAAGCATTTGAAGTAGACAGCAGAATGACTCTGCTGCCACCAACGTACCTTTAACATAAGGACCACAAATATAAGATACGAGAAACTAGCATTCTTGCAGAGGTATATAGGCAATAGTTTTTCCCTCGCTCACTTGGCAATAGAGCATCTTTCCTCAAAATCGTCCAAACTTGAGGCCATTCGGAATCCATGTGAAGCATGACTCGAGAGTCCCTTGTTATGGGGCAAGTACCAAACCCAAACTGATGGTGGGAACTAATTACCATTCTGGTTATTGAAGAAGCCCAGAGTAATTTTAGATTTAGTGAGGCACAGGAGAGACTGCACTCCTGCATTTATTTAGATACAATGTTTTACCACAACTACGCTGGTGTCCAACACTTAAGGATGAAATTAACTTTCTCATGATGTGTCACTGCCAAGTAACATAGCTCATTGAAACTTGGATCCTACATAGAAAGAAGTGCAACAGCATAGTGCGGAAGATAACTGAAAGGAATATGTAATGGCACTTGTATTCAAAGAAAATAGTTATGCTGGAGTCACCTTGATTCATGATGTTCCCCTGGACATTGCAGAAGGTGAGACGTAGTCCTTAATAGGGTGTGTGATCACCATGGGTGGCAGTGTGTGCTCTGCAATATGCTCCAGTGCTAACCACAATATTGGTAAGGACTTCTTGTGGTAGGGCATTCCATTCCTCCACCAGCATGGTTGACAACTGCTGGATGGTCATTGGTGTATGTGTGTGTGCTGCAATATGTCTTCCCAACACATTCCACACTTGATCAAGTCAGGGGAATGGACAGGCTAGTCCAATCCATGCACATCCTCTCGCTCCAAGGGTTGCTCCACCTGCACAGTCCAATGCTTTGTCACCTATGAAAGTGAAGTTAGGGCTGAATGCAACCTTGGAAAGACATACTGGGAAAGAAATACACTCCTGGAAATTGAAATAAGAACACCGTGAATTCATTGTCCCAGGAAGGGGAAACTTTATTGACACATTCCTGGGGTCAGATACATCACATGATCACACTGACAGAACCACAGGCACATAGACACCGGCAACAGTGTATATCCACCTTTCGCAGCAATGCAGGCTGCTATTCTCCCATGGAGACGATCGTAGAGATGCTGGATGTAGTCCTGTGGAACGGCTTGCCATGCCATTTCCACCTGGCGCCTCAGTTGGACCAGCGTTCGTGCTGGACGTGCAGACCGCGTGAGACGCCGCTTCATCCAGTCCCAAACATGCTCAATGGGGGACAGATCCGGAGATCTTGCTGGCCAGGGTAGTTGACTTACACCTTCTAGAGCACGTTGGGTGGCACGGGATACATGCGGATGTGCATTGTCCTGTTGGAAAAGCAAGTTCCCTTGCCGGTCTAGGAATGGTAGAACGATGGGTTCGATGACGGTTTGGATGTACCGTGCACTATTCAGTGTCCCCTCGACGATCACCAGTGGTGTACGGCCAGTGTAGGAGATGGCTCCCCACACCATGATGCCGGGTGTTGGCCCTGTGTGCCTCGGTCATATGCACTCCTGATTGTGGCGCTCACCTGCACGGCGCCAAACACGCATACGACCATCATTGGCACCAAGGCAGAAGCGATTCTCATCGCTGAAGACGACACGTCTCCATTCGTCCCTCCATTCACGCCTGTCGCGACACCACTGGAGGCGGGCTGCACGATGTTGGGGCGTGAGCGGAAGACGGCCTAACGGTGTGCGGGACCGTAGCCCAGCTTCATGGAGACGGTTGCGAATGGTCCTCGCCGATACCCCAGGAGCAACAGTGTCCCTAATTTGCTGGGAAGTGGCGGTGCGGTCCCCTACGGCACTGCGTAGGATCCTACGGTCTTGGCGTGCATCCGTGCGTCGCTGCGGTCCGGTCCCAGGTCGACGGGCATGTGCACCTTCCGCCGACCACTGGCGACAACATCGATGTACTGTGGAGACCTCACGCCCCACGTGTTGAGCAATTCGGCGGTACGTCCACCCGGCCTCCCGCATGCCCACTATACGCCCTCGCTCAAAGTCCGTCAACTGCACATACGGTTCACGTCCACGCTGTCGCGGCATGCTACCAGTGTTAAAGACTGCGATGGAGCTCCGTATGCCACGGCAAACTGGCTGACACTGACGGCGGCGGTGCACAAATGCTGCGCAGCTAGCGCCATTCGACGGCCAACACCGCGGTTCCTGGTGTGTCCGCTGTGCCGAGCGTGTGATCATTGCTTGTACAGCCCTCTCGCAGTGTCCGGAGCAAGTATGGTGGGTCTGACACACCGGTGTCAATGTGTTCTTTTTTCCATTTCCAGGAGTGTACAATGTCACAATAACATTGACCAGTGAGTGTACCATGTTCAAAGATTTGGAGGTCAGTACACCCACGCAACATTATGCTTACCCACACAATAACACTTGAACCACAAAACCATCGTGTTCGTCATGTCAGTGTTTCTAGGTGTATCATGCATTCCGTGATCTCACCGTATGAAGGAATATTGTGGTTGGAGTTCAGACAGCAGGTACACGTAACAGCACAGCTTGTGGCATGTAAGTACTACAGAGAGGTAGAGCATCAAAATTGCGTGCATAAAATGGGAACAGCAGCTCAGCAGAACACCTGGAAGCACTCTATTAATAATGGTTACCGATTCAGGTCAGGAACTGAATAGTGTGGCAGATGTAATTGTTGGTTCATAATCATTGTACTGATACTCAATTGCAGTAAAAAACAAAACAAAATCATCACATTCAGTTTTTCACTATTTCTGATTCTGGCGACATTCAGCTCCTCTACAATAGCGGCAAAATGTGCAGCACCTATTGGACTGAGGGCCGATGTTAAATTCCTGTGGGAGACACACATTAATTACTTGCTGTAGAACTTTGTAAAGGGTAAAGTTATAAATGGGACTTAGAATCAGTAGTGCAGCACCAGGATGAAATTCGGCCACCACTAAAGTCGGCCAGTAAATGCCAGTGGACTGTGTGGTCAGCAGCTTTGCGGTGCCTGTGTGGTGACAGGCCACACATGCCAATGACAGGCCAGCCTGCAGAGAGTATTGCAGCCGAATTATGACAACGGAGTCTTTGCCCCATCCCAGACTATTTGGCATGACTCACTAACATCATCGTTACTGTGAAATCATGAGGGGGCAGCAATATTGATGGCTACATGTACCAGTTCATCATCGAACAAGGGCCTGACGTTGAGCCTGAGCTGTCCAGTGTCATGTCAGTGATACAGTATCCTATATCTTTGCTGGGACACAAACCACTGCATGCTGCCTACACATCTGTGCACCAGGGCCAATGCCACCCTTTGCTGCAGTCCCGAGAGTATGATATGAGGGTCCTGCCACATCTGGGTTTGTCAGGGTATCACCAGAAGATGTACACTCTAGGCCCTGGAGCGTGACTTTAGCATGATATCCTCATAGACGCCACCACCGGCAACATTTGATACTGCTGGAAAATACAGGAACCTAGCAATGTTGCTGCAGCAGCAGTGGCGGCAGCAGCAGCAGAATGCGCAGCCAGCAACTGGAGGCTGTCGTACTGGGGAAATGCTGTGGTATTTGACTCAGTACTGCATCTGTGCTTATTGTCAAAAGTATGATTGTATGGGGTATCAAGTGAAATTTGTGACTTGATTGAGGATTTCTTGGTGGGGAGGATGTAGCAAGTCACCTTGGATGGAGAATAATCAACAAATGTAGAAGTAACTTTGGGTGCACATCAGGGAAGTGTGTGGGGATGCTTGCTGTTGATGTTGTATATTAATGGTCTTGCAGACAATATTAATAGTAACCTCAGACTTTTTGTGGATGATGCAGTTATCTATAACATACTGTCTGAAAGAAGCAGAAGAAATATTCAGTCAGATCTTCATAAGTCTTGAAAGTGGTTCAGGGATTGGAAACTTGCTTTAGATGTTCAGAAATGTAAAATTGTGCACTTCACAAAAAAAATGTAGGATCCTATGACTGTAGTATCAGTCAGTCACAATTGGAATCTGTCAACTAGTACAAATACCAGAGTTCAACATTTCGCTGAAATATGAAGTGGAATGATTACATAGACTCAGTCATGGGTAAAGCAGGTGGTAGACATCAGTTTATTGGTAGAATACTGGGAAAATGCAATCAGTTTACAAAGGAGATTGCATACAAACTGTGGTGTCACCGCCAGACACCACACAGCCTTTAAATCGGTCGCGGTCCGTTAGTATACGTCGGACCCGCGTGTCGCCACTATCAGTGATTGCAGACCGAGCGCCGCCACACGACAGGTCTTCCTAGGACTTCCTAGCACTCGCCCCAGTTGTACAACCGACTTTGCTAGCGATGGTTCACTGACAAAATACGCTCTCATTTGCCGAGACGATAGTTAGCATAGCCTTCAGCTACGTCATTTGCTACGACCTAGCAAGGCACCATGTTCAGTTACTATTGATATTGTGAATAATGTCCAGTTAAGAGTGACGCTCATCATTAATGGGTTAAAGTTAAGTATTCCACCAGCTATGTCCGTTTTTCTAAATTCTAATTTCCTTTTCCTGTTCCAGACCTCACGCCAGCCTGCGTGAACTAAAACGCGTGCCTTTTGGCTTCCTCTAATAATCACGGTGTTGGCTCTCCTGCCAACCCACAACACAAACCACTTGTGTAACCCATCCTAGAATATTGCTCTAGTGTGTGTGACCTGTACCAGACGGGACTAACACAGGGTATTGGACATATTCAGAGAAGGGCAGTACAAATGGACACATTTCTTTGATCCATGGAAGAGTGTCACAGAGATATTAAAGAAATTGAACTGACTGGCTCTTGAAGATAGATGTAAACAATCCTGAAAAGCCTCCTTACAAACTTCGAAGAACTGGTTTCAAATGATGACTGTAGAAATATAGGGTGATAATAATTAAAGTTCAACTTTCAAACCACTGTAGAAGTAACACCACTGATCAGAATGATGTCAAATTGCAACGAAATATTGTCGGAGAAGGGTGAAAACATATGGCAGAAGAAAAAAAATAGTGTGAAAATTGATCGGTAGATGGCACTGTCTGTGTCAGAATACGCAAATCCCCCCAGGGGGTCCACAACTCTTTTGTGGATACGTGCGTAGCGAGCATGGGACCCCGAGCTAATGTGGCCCTCCTTCCTTCCTTCCCGGGCTGCATACCTTCCTTTTCCGCATCCTTCCCTATCCCCCATCTTCGCCCCCCCCCCCCCCTCCCCTCCCTTCACCACCGCCTCTTTCCTTCCCTTTCTCCCCCTCTGGGAGTATGTTTTGTGCCTACGTCCGGAGACGGACGCTCAAAAATGTCACACATTCTTCGTTTTCTCTGCTTGCACGTCTCCATCCTTCCTCTGTCCTCCTCCTTTCCTTACCTCTTCTCTCTACCCTTTTCTCCGCTGCGGCGTTTGAGACCTCTCTTCTTTCCTTTCCCTTTCTTTGTTTTTCCCTTTCTCTTTTTTCCTCCCTGTGCGTGTCTGAAGGCCGACCCACGCATTTTCACGCGTTGCCGGTGACGGGGTAACGCGTAATTCCCCGCCCCGGGTAGACAGGTAGGACACCTACATACCCCCTGGCAACGGCCAGGCCCAGGGAGGGGTAATTACCCGAGCTGATACCTTCCGAAAGTGCTAATTGGTCCCTCCGTCCGTTTCTCGGGAGGTGTTACCTGAGGTGTGAACAATCACCTAAGGCGGGAGTGCCCTCAGAGAGGGCCCCCAAAAGGAAGGAGCGCGCCATTGGAGACGCCGGTAATCATGGGTTATACTTTCGCAATGGTTTCCTCATCTTCTACTATGTCTGCTCACAAGCGTAACTTCAATGAGTCTCAACCACAGACAGTCCTTCCATCGTTGCCACAGTTCCTTGTTGTTTCTTGGTCTGACGAAGGTCACGACTTCTCCACGGTCAACCCTTTCATAATTCAGAAAGGTGTCGACGCAGTTGCAGGTCCTGTAAAGTCTTGTTCCAGATTACGAAATGGCACCTTGTTGTTAGAAACAGTCAGTGCCCTCCAGGCACAAAAATTGCTGCGTACCTCACTGCTACACACATTCCCTGTCCAGGTGGAAGCGCACCGCACTTTAAATTCATCACGTGGGGTCGTTTATACACGCTCCCTCGACGGATTGTCCGACGAGGAAATTCAACACTACCTGTCTGACCAGGGTGTAACGGCTGTTCATAGAGTCATGAAAAGGGTTGACACAAATATCATTCCAACCCGCACTGTCTTCTTGACATTTGACAAAAGTTCAAGTCCCATCGAAAATCAAAGCGGGCTATGAGATAATTTCCGTTCGCCCTTACATCCCAAACCCTACATGTTGCTATCGGTGTCAGCGGTTCAATCACACCAGCCAGTCCTGTTCCAATCTGGCCAAATTTGTCACTTGTGGCAAGGATGCCCATGAGGGTGCTTGTCCACCTCCATCCCCTCGTTGCATCAACTGTATGGGTGACCACGCTGCTTCCTCTCGAGATTGCCCCATTTTTAAAGGCGAAAAGCTCATTCAGGAAATCAGAGTGAAGGAAAAGGTGTCGACCTTTGCTGCTTGAAAATTATTCGCCAGTCGAAAGCCCACTGTGCCTCAGACAGGAAAATACAGCATTGTCCTTGCCTCTCCTCGGCCAACAAAGGAGGCGGCCATGCAGACTTGTGATCTCACCTTTAGTGCCACGGTCATCAGATCGGCCAGCACAGAGATCGCCCGTTCAACCTCCCCACTTTCGCCTGCTCACTCTATGGCTCACCCTTCATCGGGTTCTGCTAAATCTCGAGCCCAAAAGTCAGACACCAAGACTTCGAAAAAAGAGCATACTCGTGAAGATTTTTTACCTACCCCAACTTCACAACAATCGGTTCCTCCTCCATCTAAACATCATGTTTCCAAGAAGGCTACTAAGAAACCCAGTTCCTCTCCTTCTCCGCCAAGGCGTGTCTCATCTACAGCACCACCTGGTGGTAACCAGCCTCGGCCTTGTTCTGTGTCACCGAGGTGCACTGCTGGCGGCCGATCAACCGGCCAATCGCTGGTGGCAGGAGCTGCTCCTGAACAACCTATGGATCAGGATCTTCTGCCTTCGGCTGAATGCCGTTTCATGCTGTCGGTTGCAAGCTCTGAGCAGTCGTTGAGTTGACGGCAACCTTGGTCACATTCCTCCATTTTCTGTTCACGCTATGTCCATTATCCACTGGAATATCCGCGGCATTCGAGCCAATCGGGATGAATTGTCGATCCTCTTACGATCCTACTCGCCGGTCATCTTCTGTCTTCAGGAAACAAAGCTGCGTCCCCACGACCGCTTTGTTCTCCCCCATTTTCAGTCCATCCGATTTGATCTCCCCTCTGTTGAAGGCACTCCAGCACATGGAGGACTTATGATTCTTCTCCATGATACTCTCCATTATCACCCAATCCCCTTAAACACTTCCTTCGAAGCTGTCGCTGTCCGTCTTTCCCTTTCTGGATACACCTTTTCTCTTTGTACTGTATACATTCCATCATCCACACCAATGGCACGAGCTGATCTCCTTCATCTTCTTGGTCAGCTTCTACCCCCCTATTTGCTGGTTGGGGACTTCAATGCCCACCACCCGCTTTGGGGATCTCCACATCCTTGTCCGCGTGGCTCACTATTGCTAGATGTCTTCCACCAAGCAGATCTACATATTTGTCTGCCTTCACGACAAATTTCTCTCATTTGGACCTTTCGGTCGGTACTGCTCCGCTAGCTCGGCGCTTCGAATGGTTCGCCCTTGATGATACACACTCTAGTGATCAATTTCCATGTGTCCTTAGACTGCAGCCTCAACTGCCATATATGCGCCTGCGACGCTGGAAGTTTGCCCAAGCCGATTGGACACTTTTTTTTGTCTCTAGGGACATTCAATGACCCTCACTTTCCTAGCGTCAACGATGAGGTCACACATATTACAGACGTTATTCTTACAGCTGCGGAACGTTCAATACCACGCACCTCCGAACTGCCCCGGCGCCCCCCCAGTTCCTTGGTGGAACGAGGCATGCCATGACGCAATACGTGAGCGGCGACGTGCTCTTCGTGTTTTCCGCCACCATCCTACTTTGGCCAACTGTATCCGCTATAAGCAGTTCCGTGCGCGATGCCGTTGCGTCATCTGCGATAGCAAGAAGGCAACCTGGAACTTCTTTACTAGCTCATTTAACACCTTCACTCCCTCCTCGGATGTTTGGAGTTGGATTCGACGGTTATCTGGCGCGCCTAGTTTCTCCCCGGTCTCTGGGCTCACTGTCGCGCATGATACGTTAGCAGACCCCGTCGCAATTTCTAAATCATTGGGTCAACACTTTACTGAGATTTTGATCTCTTCAAATTACCCGCCAGCGTTTCTCCCGAAGAAACGTGCAGCGGAAGTGCAACCTCTTGCTTTCTCCTCTCAAAATCGCGAAAGCTATAATACTGTTTTCTCCATGCGGGAACTCCAACATGCACTCTCTTCTTCTCGCTCCTCCGCCCCAGGACCGGATGGTATCCACATCCAAATGTTGCTGCATTTATCAAACCATAGTCTGCGTTACCTCCTTCGCCTTTATAATCGAATTTGGACCGACAGTACTTTTCCCAGACAATGGTGGGAAGCTATTGTCGTTCCTGTTCCGAAACCTGGAAAGGACAAACATCTCCCCTCTAGCTATCGCCCCATTTGTCTCATGAGTAGTGTATGTAAGGTTTTGGAGCGTATGGTGAATTGCCGTTTAGCTTGGTGGCTGGAGTCCCGCAATCTTTTAACACCTGCCCAATGCGGTTTCCGAAAGCATCGTTCTGCAGTTGACCATCTTGTTGCTCTCTCCACTTATGTCATGAACAATTTTCTCCGGAAACGCCAAACAGTAGCAATATTTTTTGATCTGGAGAGAGCATACGATACCTGTTGGAGGACAGGCATCCTCCGCACACTGTTCTCTTGGGGCTTTCGAGGTCGGCTGCCCCTTTTTCTTCGCGAATTTATGGCAGAGCGCACATTTCGAGTGCGGGTGAATACTACTCTCTCCCGTACTTTCTCCCAAGAAAACGGGGTACCCCAGGGCTCCGTGCTGAGTGTTATACTGTTTGCCATTGCCATAAATCCCATTATGGACTGTCTCCTTCCCGATGTCTCAGGCTCGCTCTTTGTGGACGATTTTGCGATTTACTACAGCTCTCAACGGACCAGCCTTCTTGAACGACGTCTTCAAGGATGTCTCGATCGCCTCCACTCTTGGAGCATCGAAACTGGCTTCCGCTTTTCTCCCAGTAAGACCGTTATGTTAATTTTTGGCATCGTAAGGAGTTTCTTCCGCCCTCCTTACATCTAGGACCTGTCAACCTTCCATTTTTGGACTTGCAAAATTCTTGGGTCTTATGTTTGACAGAAAACTGTGCTGGTCCTCCCACATTTCCTGTCTTTCAGCTCTCTGTCTGCGGTCCCTCAACACCCTCCGTGTCCTGCATGGTACCTCCTGGGGAGCGGACCGAGTGGTCGTTCTCCACCTCTATCGCTCTTAGTGCGCTCAAAATCGGACTATGGAAGCATAGTCTACTCCTCTGCTTGGCCGTCTATTCTTCGGCGTCTCGACTCTATTCACCACCGTGGATTACGTTCAGTGTCTGGAGCTTTCTACACCAGCCCTGTGGAAAGCCTTTATGCTGAGACTGCTGAACCTCCGCTGTCCAATCGGCAAGCAGTCCTTCTGAGTCGTTATGCTAGCCATCTGTCTTCCATGCCTGCTAATCCGGCCCATTACATTTTTTCGACGCCTCCTTGGATGTAGGCTATGCAGGCCGCCCTTTCTCCCTACTACCACCGGGAGTCCGCTTCCGTCAACTGCTCCATTATCTTTCTTTCCGCTTTCCTAAAACCTTCTTGACAACTTGGGGTACAGCACCGCCTTGGCTCTGTCCCCGGACCTGCCTGCTCCGTGACCTTTGTCAATTTCCCAAGAATGGTACTCCTTCACTTGTTTATCGTCAGGCATTTGCTGCTCTATGTGCACAAATGAAGGAAGCCACGTTTATTTATACTGATGGCTCGAAAACATCGTTAGGTGTAGGGAGTGCGTATATTATTGGCGACACCCCAAATCGATTTTGGCTTCCCGACCAGTGTTCGGTTTATACTGCGGAGCTTCACGCTATTCTCCAGGCTGTTCAATACATCCGTCACCATCAGCGGATACAGTATGTTATCTGTTCAGATTCTCTCAGCTCTCTCCTCAGTCTCCAAGCTCTGTACCCTGTCCACCCTCTGGTCTACCGGATTCAGGACTGCCTCCACTTGCGGGACGTCTCTGTGGCATTCCTCTGGATCCCAGGACATGTTGGTATCTGTGGAAATGAGGTGGCCAATATAGTGGCCAAGGCTGCAGTCTCTCTTCTTCAGCCAGCTATTCGCACGATTCCCTTTGGCGATCTATGGAGTGTTTTATGTCGTCGTGCTACTCTTTTATAGCATGCACATTGTTCGACACTTCCCAATAATAAATTACGGGACGTGAAAGCTCTTCCCTGTGCTTGGACCTCTTCCTCCCGAACGCGTCGTCGGGAGGAGGTAATTTTAACTAGACTCCAGATAGGGCACTGTCTTTTTAGCCATCGACATCTTTTAAGTGGTGATCCTCCCCCACTCTGTCCCCACTGCTCTCAGCTGTGGACGGTAAGACACCTTTTACTTGAGTGCCCCTATTTTACTCCGTTACACGTCCGTCTCTAGCTGTCGCCTGATATATCTTCCATTTTAGCAGATGACACGCGCTGAGCCGATCACGTTCTCGAGTTTATTAGTGCCGGTGTGATGATGTCAGTCATTTGACACTCTTTTTGGGGACAACAACCCCCTTCTTTAGTGGTTTTTTAAGCTTTCCTTCTATTTTTAGTTTCTCCAATTTTTTGAGTTTCGTTCCCATTTCTGTCTTTTCCTAAGTCACTGACTGGGCGCTAATGACCATAGCATTTTTGCACCCAAAAACCATAACAAAAAAAAAGAAAAAAAAAAGAAAAAGAAAAAAGAATACGCAAATGAAAACACCTGTCTTGCGCACAACCAATTGAAGTTGGTATATACACGCTGGGTGCACGGCTTTTCCTCCTGTCATGTCCGCGATGTTCGCCATGACTGTTTCAATGTAGCATCACTCTCTGCTTGTAAAACTGTATTACAAGGATGATGACTGTGCACACATTGCTTGGCAGAACTTCCCAACACTGAAGGGTTTGAAAAAGGGTGTTGGTCCGATGACTGCCGTGGGTCTGGAGAAAATGATTCGATAATTTGAAAAGGCAGTTTATTTTGGTGTGCAACCTGGTAGAGAGAGGAAATGAATTGATTTGACATCAGTGGAAGCAGTGGCCACAACAATACAGGAGGAGACGAGTGGTGGTGTGCAAACGTGTAGTGCACAGAGAATTGCCCAAACTTTGGACATACCCATGAGCACAGTGCGTAAAATGCTATGAAACATCCTTCTTTGCTATCCATTCAAAATTACTCGTGTGCATGAGTTGCTTCCTGTTGACCTGCCAGCAAGAGAGACCTTTGCTTTAGAATTTCTTGCTCGCATGGAAGTGGACAATGATTGGTCGTGGAAGATTTTGTGGCCAGACAAAGCCCACTTCCAACTGACAGGATATGTCAAAACACAGAATTGTCGAATATGCGCAATGGAAAATTCATACGCAAATCAACCAGTATCACTTCATCCTGAAAAGGTCACTGTGTGGTGTGGGTTTATGGCATCATTTATCATAGGGCCATATTTTTTCGAAGAGACAGGTACTTCTGGTCCTGTTGCCTGTACCATCACTAGTATGCGCTATGAGTGTCTTTTGCACAACCACGTCATTCCAGCTCTCCAACAGCATGGATGTGTGGATGGTATCACTTTTATGCAAGATGGCGCACCTTCACACATTGCAAATCCAATTAAGCAACTGCTGAAGCGCTATTTTGGAAATGCTAGAATTATCAGCTGCCATTTCCCTACAGCCTGGCCAGCCTGATCACCTGATCTTAATTTGTGTGACTTCCGGCTGTGGGGCTATCTGAAAGGCGTTGTGTTCAGTGTTCAGATTGCAAACTTAGCTGCATTGAAGGCACGCACTGCGCAACACATTCCGAACATGACTACGGAAACACTCCGATCAGTTGTGGGACGTGCTGTTTCTTGATTTCAACCTGTTGCAGAAAGCGGTGGACAGCATATTGAACATGATTTTGCACCAGTCACACAGAAATTGATAATCTGATTTGGTTTTGATTAATGTTTGTTTGTTTTTTTTTTCCCCCCTCAGGGCAATTAAAAACCAATGTGATGGATGCTTTTTGTGCGGTTTTTGGCCTCAGGACAATTAAAAACCGATTTTTTCCCATCTGATGTGATATGACCTTGCAGTGGTGGATGGGCTTACATAACTAACAGTATCACACCTGTACACCCGTGCACACTGAGTAGTACAGTTTGTTTAATGTCAAACGTACACCTTAGGCAGTGTTGTACGATTCATTTGTAGTCGACCACTATTAAATTATGATGCTTACAGCACCATCTATTCCTACATTTTGTAACTATTTATTTTTCCTGTCCGATAATATTCCGCTGCAATTTGACGTCATTCTGACCAGTGGTGTTATTTCTACAGCAGTTTGAAAGTTTAACTTTATTTATAATCACCCTGTATATTACAACCTGCTTTGCATTGCTCCCTTTGGTATTGGGAGTACAAGATTAGATTAATTACTGGTATACGCTTAGATGCAGATAATCTTAATCCCACGAGCCAGTGATTGTAAATGAGCCTGCGTAATTACCCTCTGGACCTTCTCCAACTGCACCAAAGTTACAACTGGTGTTAGATTGATTATTGAAGATGAACAGCCGGAACCATGGACCACCTGCAGCAGAGATGTCCTATGCAGCAATAACAGTAACATGCAGACTCAAAATTTCATTTGATCCGGTAGGGTTTTTACTTATCTTTCCTTCTTCCTTTTCATTTTTATTTTGGGTATACTGTACAATTCAATTGGTTGTAAGTAGGCAGTATGGAGAAGCAAATTTTGGCTCAGGAAGGTATTTAGCAGTTAATAAATAAAGTATCTCAATTACAGGGAGAGTTACGGCAAATAAGGGAGGAAAGAAGGGAACTGTTGTTTACTTGCACACCTATCCTGGCCACTAATGCTGCTGCATTGGCACCCCATGTTCAGGAAAATAAGAGAAGGATGTCTTTGTCTTCTTCGATAATTTAAACACACCTGTTGTGTTGAGACATTGGAGTAATGAGCAGTCGTTGAGTGTAGCAAGCTAAATCTGGCAGGGGACACTAAGACGTATATTATATGCTATGAAAAGTTGAGAGAAGCACAGCTGTTGCATGATGTAAGGAAAGGGTTGGTGGACAGATATACGAGGAGGAATACATGGCTATACTACTGTGAGCAACTTGACAGTATTTTTCAAATATGATTGATAGTTCTGTAGACAGTATCTGCAAAATTAATGTCAATACATATGAGAATGGTAATGTCAACAAAACATTTTTACAGGAAGCTGACGAGACAGCACTTGGCACATGTGTATTGGGATTACAGCCAGAAATGTCACAGAGTTCAGATAGAATTATTGAAGACTCTGAATGAAGCAGTAGAAACTGCAGTTGTGCTAGCTGAAATTGATGTGGTCGATAAACCACGGGAAAAGATGGCAATATGTAACACAGATGTTATCCCCCTGCGGATCCGGGGGGTTAGAATAGGACTGAGGTATTCCTGCCTGTCGTAAGAAGTGACTAAAAGGAGTCTCTCACTTTTTGGCCCTATGAGTTCAGGTCTCGTTCTATGGTTTGATCTGCTACTTCCAAAATTCTACAGAAGTGCAGCCCATATGGGGAAGGATGCCTTACATGGTGCATGACTGCCCTTCGATTCGATCTCCCAAATCTCTTGTCATGGCTTTGCATTCCACCTGCGATTCAACTATTTGGGCGAGGACACTTTTCGAGGTATGTCATCTTCTTCTGTTGTCTCCTGTCCTCATTTGCCTCCATGACAATATTGGATTTCTCTGCACCCAATATCCAGTACTGTAGCCAGTCCGTTGTTGTGGGGCCATCGTGTACCTATTTGGTGGTAGCCCCCTGACAACACAGGGATCGCACTGCTGATGCCTGAGCTGTAAACTCCCCATGTATGCCAAGGAGTAGATGCCTGTCTTCCTAGGGCATCAGGACTCCTGGCAACAGCCATCATGCCAGTTGGCCTCTGCTGTGGCTGGGTGGCACCCATGGGGAGAGTCCCTGATCAGAGTGGCTAGCATCAGGGCGGATAACCCACAATGAAGCAGACTAAGCCATCTCTTGCAAGATAGAATACAATTCCGACAGGTATGACCCTAAATCGGTTCCCTCCCTCGCTACACCGTGGGAGGAATGTAGAGGTACAGAACGGAGAGACTCATATTCGCCTCGATTCTTAGTCTGTAGCAGAACCGATGGGGACTCTTTCCTACTGACGAAGCCTCAATTTCTCATTGAACACCTTGATGATAAGTTTGGAGAAGTGACAGTGTTGTCCAATATGCGAAATGGTGCAGTCTTCATTCAGACAACATCCCCAGCCCAATCCCGAGGTTTACTCGCCTGTGACAAGCTGGGTGATATTCCTGTTTCCGTCACTCCCCATAAAATCCTCAACATGGTCCATGGGAGTATTTTCCATTGTGACCTCCTCTTGCAGTCTGACGACAGGCTCTTCGCCAATATAGAATGGTGGGTGTTCATTTCATCCAGCGACTCAAAGACAACAGGTTTTGCTACCGGTGCCTTCATCTTGTCCTTTGAGGTTCATTTATTGCCTAAAAAGACCAAGGTGATGGTTTACCGCTGGAATGTTAAACCAAACATCCCTCCCCCTATGCGGTGCTTTAAGTGCTGGAAGTTTGGGCACATGTCTTCCCGGTGCATTTCTAGCACCACATGTCGAGACTGTGGACGTCCACTGCACCCAGATAGTCTGTGTGTGTCACCTCCCACTGCATCAGCTGTGGAGAGCACCACTCCCTCTGCTCACCAGACAGCCAAGTACTCAAACAACAACACTCCGTCTTCAGGCCACAAGTGGCCCATCGGGACCATCCGACCGCCGTGTCATCCTCAGGTGAAGATGCGGATAGGAGGGGCGTGTGGTCAGCACACCGCTCTCCCGGTCATTATGATGGTTTTCTTTGCCCGGAGCCGCTACTATTCGGTCGAGTAGCTCCCCAATTGGCATCACGAGGTTGAGTGCACCCCGAAAAATGGCAACAGCACATGACGGCTGGATGGTCACCCATCCAAGTGCCGGCCACACCCAACAGTGCTTAACTTCGGTGATCGCATGGGAACCGGTGTATCCACTGCGGCAAGGCTGTTGCCCAAGTACTCCAAAAGGAGTGGAAAATTATGGAGTTCAAAACCCTGGACCAGTTGACTTACACAGAGGCTAAACGTAAATTTGAAAGATTACACCTCATTCAGTTGATGTCGACATATGCTGCAGCTACATCACCATCGCCGTCCCAAGTGCCAGTGGTTCCTCACTCTGTGACACAAACAGTTGGCCCTCTGGGCCACCAGAATAAATCTGCCCCCTTGGTGGTAGGGGGCAAATCTTCCTCCATTGCTCCCAGAGCACCTACTTCGAGGGGAAGCCCCCCCTCCCTAAACTCAAGAGACATCTGTCCCCTCCCCTCTGCTGGAGAAGCAACAGCCTCCTCCGCCTCCTCCGGCTCCTCTCGTGCGAAAGGGGTCCCTTGGGGCCCTCTCTCCCAACGCCTCCACTAATGCCACAGCAGACACTCGCCAGTGGCTCGAGGAGCCAAAAGCTGCTGGACGAAGAGTTTCACGGTCTTTCTCCCTGCCTGTAGCTGCTTCGGAGAAATCTTCCCAGCAAGCCCTTAAAGAGAAGCGAGAGAGCAAGCAAACCAAGAAGTAATCTACTACGAAACAGGACCCCTGGTGGCCCCGACACCACCACTCCCTATCAATCCTGCATCTGAAGATGCAGTGGAGATATTAGCGTCCCCTGCAGACCTGGATCTCATTGATGCCTCATCCATCATAGAAATCACTACAAATACTCAGTCGGTGGCAGCAGGTGACCCTGAGGCATAACCTGCCTCCATGCGCGCTTTGTGCCTTCCCAGCCTCATGATAACGTCATCCTGCTGTGGAATTGCGGCGGTTTTTTCCACCACCTGGCTGAGCTACGGCAACTCTTAAGCTTTACACCTGCTTTCTGCATTTCCCTTCAGGAAACCTGGTTCCCGGCAATGCAGACCCTGCCCTCCCTGGCTATAAGGGATGTTACAGGAACTGTAGCAACTATAATAGTGTCAGATGGAGTTTGCGTCTATGTCCTGAACTCATTATGCAATGAACCTGTGCCCCCTTCAAATCTCTCTTGAAGCTGTGGCTGTCAGGATAAGGACGACTCAGGAAATAACTGTCGGCAATGTATATCTTCCTCCAGATGGTGCAATATCCCTGAACACATTGGTTGCACTGATTGATCAACTCCCTAAACGTTTCCTACTTTTGGGAGATTTTAACGCTCATAACCCCTTGTGGCGTGGCACAGCTCTTACTAGGCGATGAAGAGATGCCTCTTAAATATGGGGGCACCACACATTTCAGTGTGGCACATGGCACGAATTCGGGCATTGATCTCTCTGTTTGCAGTGAGGTAGTGAACACTTCCTCATCTTCTGTCACTGCCCCGGTGTCAGGCCCACGCACACCTGCCCAGATGTGCTTTAAACAAGGCGGACTGGAAAACTTTGACCTCTGCTGCCACCGTTGAATATCCCCCACACGGTAACATCGATTTGGTGGTTGAGCAGGTAACTACAACGATTGTTTCTGCAGCAGAAAACGTGATCCCTCGTTCTTTAGGGTGCCGCCGGTGAAAGACAGTCCCGTGGTGGTTGTTGGAAGTCACTGAGGCAATTAAGGAGTGTCAGTGAGCTCTACAATGGCATAAGCGGCACTTTTACCCGGGGCACCTCATAGCCTTTAAGTTGCACCATGCCCGTGTTCGCCAGCTTATCAAAAGGCAGAAACAGGAGTGTTGGGAGAGGTACGTGTTGACCATTTGGTGCCATATGTCACCTTCCCAAGTCTGGGCAAAGATCAAATGAGTTTTTGGGTACCAGACCCCAACAGGTGTTCCCGGTGTTAACATAAATGGCATGTTATCTACTGACGCAAACACGATTGCCGAGCACTTTGCTGATCACTATACTCGTGCCTCTGTGTTGGAGAATTACCCTCCAGCCTTTCGCACTCTCAAATTGTGGATGTAAGGGGAAGTCCTCTTATTCACTACACGCCACAGTGAACCCTATAACTCCCCATTTACAGAGTGGGAGCTGCTCAGTTCGCTTGCACACTGCCCCGACACAGCTCCTGGGCCCAATTGGATCCACAGTCCGATGATTAAACATCTCTCATCTGACTACAAGCGACATCTCCTCATGATCTTTAACTGGACCTGGTGCGATGGCATCTTTCCATCACACTGGCAGGAGAGCACCATCATACCAGTGCTGTACCCTGGCAAAAACCCACTTGATGTCGATAGCTATTGGCCCGTCAGCCTCATAAACATTCTTTGTAAGGTGCTGGAATGAGTGGTGTGTCGGCGGTTGGTTTGGGTTCTGGAGTCACGTGGCCTACTGGCTAAATGCCAGGGCGGCTTCCGCCTGGGTCTCTCTACCACTGATAATCTTGTGTCCCTCGAGTCTGCCATCCAAACAGCCTTTTCCAGATGCCAACACCTGGTTTCCATCTATTTTGATTTCCAAAAAGCGAATTACACCTCCTGGCGACATCATATCCTTTGCACATTATACGAGTGGGGTGTCAGAGGCCCGCTCCTGATTTTTATCCTAAATTTCCCGTAGCTTCATACTTCCTGTGTCCAAGTTGGTGCCTCCCATAGTTCCCCCCCATATCCAGGAGAATGGGGTCCCGCAGGCCTCTGTATTGAATGTATCTATTTTTAGTGGCCATTAACGGTCTAGCAGCAGCTGTAGGGCCCTCCGTCTATCCCTTTCTGTATGCTGATGACTTCTGCATTTCATACTGCTCCACCAGTACTGGTGTTGCTGAGCGGCGCCTACAGGGAGCCATCCACTAGGCACAGTCATGGGCTCTAGCCCAAGGCTTTCAGTTTTCGGCCGCAAAGTCGTGTGTTATGCACTTCTCTCAGCATTGTACCGTTCATCGGAAGCAGAACTTTACCTTACTGATGATCCCCTCACTGTAATGGAGATGTATCAATTTTTAGGACTGGCTTTTGACACCCCGATTGACATGGCTTCCTCACCTCCATCAGCTTAAGCAGATCTGCTGGCAGCACTTCAATGCCCTCTGCTGCCTGAGCAACACCAACTGGGCTGCAGATCACCCTACGCTGCTGCAGCTATACAGAGCCCCTGTTCAATCCTGTCTTACTATGGGAGTCTGATTTATGGTTCAGTGGTGCCCTCAGCATTCCGTTTACTCAAGTCAGTGTACCATTCTGGCATTTGACTAGCGACGGGAGCTTTTAGGACAAATCCGGTGACCAGCATCCTGGCAGAGGCTGGAGTTCCTCCATTGCAGGTCAGACGTGCACAGCTGCTCACCAGTTATGTTGCACACGTTCATAGTTCTCCTGCCCATCCGAATTTCCATCTCCTTTTCCCACCCATGGAGGTTCATATCCTGCATCGGTGGCCCAGGTCAGGGCTTACAATTGCAGTTTGCGTCTGATCCCTTCTATCTGAACTGGAGTCCTTGGCCTTACCATGTATACTCAAAGTCCAGACGCGTACACCTCCATGGTATTGTACACCTAGGCCACGGCTTCACCTGGACCTTTCACATGGCCCAAAGGACTCAGTTCACCCCACCATTCTCCGCTGTCACTTCATCTCGATTCTTGACATGCACCGAGGCCATGAAGTGATTTACACAGACGGCTCGATGGCTGATGGTCACGTTGGCTTCGCGTATCTCCATGGAGGACATATTGAACAGTATTGCTTGCCCACTGGCTGCAGTGTTTTCACTGCAGAGCTGGTGGCTATATCTCGTGCTTCTGAGCACATCCGTTCATGCCCTGGGGAGTCGTTTTTTTCTGTGTACTGACTCTTTGACCAGCCTTCAAGCTATTGACCAGTGCTATCATCATCATCCTTTGGTAGTGACCATCCAAGTGTCCATCTGTGACCTGGAACAGTCCAGTCTTTCAGTGGTGATTGTGTGGACCCCAGGACACGTCGGAATCCCAGGCAACGAACTTGCTGACAGGCTGTCCAAACAGGCTACACGGAAACTGCTTATGGAGATCGGTATTCCAATAACTGACCTGCGTTCGTTTATATGTCGCCAGGTTTTTCGGCTTTGGGAGGCGGAATTGGATAGTCTCAGTACGCACAACAAACTGTGTGCCATTAAGGAGACTGCGAATGTGTGGCAGTCCTCGATACGGGCCTCTCGCAGGGACTCAATGGTTCTCTGTCAGCTCCGCATTGGCCATGCTTGGGCGACCCATTGCTATCTCCTGTGCCCTGAAGACCCGCCTCAGTGTCGATGCAGCGCCTGGTTGACAGTGACCCATATTTTGGTGCACTGTCCCACTTTGACTGCCCTGTGATGAAATCTTTGGTTATAGGACTCGTTGCTGCTAATTTTATCTGACAATGCCAAATCGGCTGATTTAGTTTTACATTTTATTTGTGAGGGTGTTTTTATCATTTGATCTAAATTTTAGTGCATGTCCTTTGTCCCTCTGTGTCCTCCACCCTTGTATTTTTAGGGTGGAGGTTTTAATGTGTTGCAGAGTGGCTGGCTTCTCCTTTTTATTCTCATGGTCGGCCAGCCGTGGTAATCTGTTTTGTCGTTTTAATCTCTTCTACCTGTTTCTTGCATTTGTGTGGTTTTCGTCTCACCTTTTTTTTTCCATTTAAGTGTTTGTTGCACTTCTGCCATTCTTGTGATTTTCCTTTCTCTCCATTTTGTGTCGTTAGTCTTTCTTGTTTTATTCTCACTCTTGTGACATTGTTTTATTTGGAACAAGGGAGCAATGACGTAACTGTTTGGTCCCTTCACCCCTCTTTTATACCAACCAACCAACACAGATGTTAAGTGTATTAGATGTAGTCATACAGGACTTATGATTCATCATCACAGAGAACCACAGTGCTGGACATTTTGCGTCTGATCCCTTCTATCTGAACTGGAGTCCTTGGCCTTACCATGTATACTCAAAGTCCAGACGCGTACACCTCCATGATATTGTACACCTAGGCCACGGCTTCATCTGGACCTTTCACATGGCCCAAAGGACTCAGTTCACCCCACCACTCTCCGCTGTCACTTCATCTCGATTCTGAGCAGAATTGTAATGATAGAAACTTGCAGAGACATAGAGGACAATCACAGGGCAAACTTCGCACCCAACAGTGAAACAAGGAGTGGGATGGATTGTCCACTGTACAATACTCCCAGGAAGAGAGAGCGCAAGTGTGAGATCACTGTCACACTTTTTCTGACTGGTTACGTAAAAGGAAAGTTATGTAAATTTTTATTAGTTACTGTATCTCAGGTATGTGGCAAGTAAGATTGTCCTTGCTAAAGTAAAATTAAATCCACTCTACTGGGAATTAAGTGGCATGGAAGGGGGTTGTGTAGTCACTCGGTTCAATGGTAGTAAGTTTCCGAGTGGTGGAAGATAACTTCTCGGTCGATGTAACAGTTCTTTCCATGGTCAGCAGTACCCGTGAAATCATTTTTGGGTTAGTTTTCCTGGTTTCACATCACACCGAAGTGGACTTGGAATGGTGTGTAGTAGAACTGGATGGAGTACTGTTTAGTCTTGGTTTTATGGCCAGAAATCCATTATTGTTGCGAGGTTCACCCTTAGGTCAGGGGTAGCCAATGAAACTGCATAAAAAGTCCCTTAAAGTCAAATTTTAAATAACATACCAAAATATACTGAAAAGATAATCTGGGTTGAAGTTGGAGCTGATCTGCAAGTAAATTCTTTGTGTATTGTTGAACCTTTTGTCTAAAAATGAAGACTTGAATAATGTGAAATGTTTTGCGTGGCTAGTTTATGCTTCGTACGGGACACTGATGGAAGCAGAGTAGTGCCTGTCAGTATTGATAACTTTGGTCCTGAGGAAGTACAGCTATCATGTTGTACCCTGGTAGCCAATTTATAAATACTAGATGAAGACACATTGGACAAGCATTTCACATGAAATTACACAACACCTGAACAGCCTGTCAGCATGACTGCACCAAGAAGTAAAGTACCACATATCGAGGGACAGGACTAGGATGACATGGAAATACTTTCAGAGGAATACATGGGGTCGTTTGATCCTCCTGATCCATTTCTTGACACACTACTAGCTCAACATTATTTTTCCACTGGGATGAAGCTCTGGTTTTTAAGAAACCATGTTGTGTTACTAAGTATGTTGTACGCAAATAGAATAGCTAATTCACAGGATAAAGTTAAAACCTTATGGTCAGTCTTAAAGGGAGTGTCTAGTCAGCAGCACAAGGTCAAAGATATAGTCAGTTCATAGTAAAAATGTTTCTGTTACTGATAAGTCAGATATGTGTACAGTATTTAACAATCATTTTCTGAGGATTGCTGGTGAGTTAAATAAAAACTTCGTTTCTACAGGGAACCATATAGTTCTCTTGGAAAATGCCTTTCCAAGACTGATCTCTGAAATACTCTTCTATCATACTGAAAAGGGGGAAATTGAGTCAGTAATTAAATCACTGAAGACTAAGGACTCTCAAGGATATGATGGAGTACCTAGCAGAATATTGAAGTACTATGCTGCACATGTTAGCCCTGTACTTAGCAGTATTTGTAATTTTTCCTTTAAGAATAGTCATTTTCCTGAACAATTGAAGTACTCAGTAATGTACTGCTTCCTAAAAAGGGAGAAAGTGATAATGTAGACAATTCTAGAGCTATTTCTATGCCATCGGTGTTTGCTAAAGATAATGAAGAGGCTGTGTATATAAGAGGAATTGATCATTTTATTTTGTGTAATTTGCTATCAAATTTACTTTACGGATTTGAAAGTGGTTCAACAATTGAAAATGCTATACCCTTTTTTCTATCAGAGGTACTGGATGGATTGCAGTATAAGTTTCAAATGCTAGGCATATTTTTTGATTTAACTAAGGCATTTGATTTTGTTGATCACAAAAAATTGCTCCAGAAGCTGGACCATTATAGAATGTGTGAAATAGCTCACTATTGGTTCACCTCTTACTTTAATAACAAACAGTAGAAGGTCATTCTCCACAGTGTTGAGAATGGCTATGATGTGGCATCTGAGTGGGACACTGTTAAATGGGTGGGGATTCCCCAGGGATAAGTGCTGGACTGACTCTTGTTCCTTATTTATATAAATGATATGCCCTCTTGTATTATAGGTGATTCTAAGATATTTCTGTTTGCTGATGATACTAGCGTGGTAGTAAAGGATGTTGTGTGCCATGTTGGCACTGTTTCAAATAGCGCAGTGCAAGACATAAGTTCATCGCGTGTAGAAAATAAACTAACACTAAATCACAGTAAGACTCAGTTTTTACAGTTTCTAACTCACAATTCAACAAAACCCGATGTTTTAATTTCAGTGAATGGGCATATGATTAGTGAAACTGAACAGTTAAAATGTCAGATAGATAGTAAACTGTCGTGGAAAGCCCACATTCGGGATCTTGTTGTTGAAAGACATAAGGCTGCCCTTTTTACTATTCCAATGGTGTCTGAAGTATGTTATAATTTGATGCAAAAAGTAGTCTTCTTTGATTATTTTCATTTGCTTGTGATGTATGGTATTACATTTTGGGGTAGCTCTTCCCATTCTCAAAGGATATTTTTGGCTTAGAGGTGGGTGGTTTGGGCAGCTTTCACTTGGTTGATACTGGACAGAAATCCAATCTGCATTTGGATTGCACTTCCTTGACTTTTGTACAGAAAGGCATGCAATGTGCTGGTGCATCCGTTTTCAATAAGCTACCATAAGAATTAAAAAATCTTGGCAGTAATCCATGTGCTTTCAAATTGAAACTGAAGAGTTTCCTCATGGATCACTCCTTCTGTTCTGTCAATGAGTTCCTTGAATAATTAAGCTGATTCCTATGTTATATTGTTGATTGTGTTTACGTAAACTTATGGCTTGTCTTTTTTGGGTTCATAAACATTTTATTTTGTCTGTTGTTGCTTTTATGTTGTAATTTCATGTATTTACATGTTCCAAGACCTTGGAGATTTGCTCCTCAGTTTGGTCATACTGAACTAGACATGTAAAATGAAATAAATAAAACTACCTACAGCCTGTTGTAGAGGCCTTTATAAGTCAGCAACTAACAACTTCAAGATGGGATTGAAGAAACAAGTAATAGCCCCAGGTCAGCACTGTTGTTGTTGTTGTTAAAAAGAGCCAGATGGCAGAAAGCGTACTGGTTCTGTTATGATTACCACTACTTAAATAAAACAAATAGTATCAGATGCCTATCTGATGCCAAATGTTACAGGAGCCTTTATATATAATCTGGGCCACTGTCAGTATTTCACTACTTTGAACCTACAAAGTGGATACCATCAACTGGAGATAGTGCGTCAAGATCGTCCGAAGACAGTGTGCTCAACCCCATCGGGTCATTGCCAGTATTGTTGCATACATTCTGGGCTGAAAAGTGCACCAGATACTTTCTAGCTGTTATTAGATGGTGTAGTAGAATGATTAAATCTGGAGCAATGTGTTGTGTCTAGACAAGACAGCCTAGACACAATGAGAGGAAGCTGAAAGGCACGCGCTTAAACTCACGCAGGCTGGCGTGAGGTCTGAAACAGGATATGTAATGAATGCTATAAAGAAAAGTACGTAGCTTCTGGAATACTTAACTTTAATCCATAATTGTATAACATCGCTCTTGTACAGATATAATCTCCATTTCAATATACTTGGTGATGGTGCCTTGCTAGGTCGTAGCAAATGACTTAGCTGAAGGCTATGCTAACTATCGTCTCGGCAAATGAGAGCGTGATTGTCAGTGAACCATGGCTAGCAACGTCGGCTGTACAACTGGGGCGAGTGCCAGTACGTCTCTCTAGACCTGCCGTGTGGTGGCGCTCGGTCTGCTATCACTGACAGTGGCGACACGCGGGTCCGACGTATACTACCGGACCGCGGCCGATTTAAAGGCTACCACCTAGCAAGTGTGGTGTCTGGCGGTGACACCACACAATGCATGAACTATTTAGATGATGTAATTGTTGTCCAAAAATATCCAGGGGTATATAGTATGTTTACGTGAGGTTTTTGGTTGCTTACGTAAATCATAGTTAACCATTAGCCTCAAAATGGAGCCAGAGCTGATACACGACTTATTGATGCTGTAAAAAATTTCCTGGCACCCACTACAACGAAGGAATTGCAATCATATTTAGGCCTTGCAAATTTTTATAAAAATTGGTTCTAAAATTCACTGAAATTAAAGACTCATCACACTGTTGTTAAGGAAAGGGATAAAGTTCCATTGCTCACCAGGCTGTAAAGCAGCATTTCTAAAATGGAAATTTTTTTCTAGTCCAGTTCTTGCCTTTCCATATTACCAGAAACAGTGTGTACTGCGTTGTGACACCAACAATTTCACTTTAGTTTGTGTTTTGAGTCATTAAACATATGGATACGAACACCTCATACTGTAAGCATCCAGGTGGCTTAATAGGGTGGGAAAGAGTTATTCAACAGTTGAGAAAGAAATGCTGGCATTAATATTTGAAATAACTATTTCTGATGGTATTTATACGGATGATGTTTTAAAGTAATAACTGATCATGTACCACTCAAATGGTTATTAGGACTTAAAGACCTAACTAGGGAATGGAAGGAGTGCACCATTGGAGACACTGATAATCATGGGAGATTTTCTTGCAATGAGCAAATCATCATCTTCGCAGTCAAAGTCTATCAAATGTAAACATAATGAAACTCACGATTCAAAGACCCTCCCAGCTGTACCACAATTGCTTGTGGTTTCATGTATTGAATACGGTCAGTCCTTTGCAACGGTAAATCCATTTCTAATTCAGAAAGGTGTTGATGCAATTGCTGGCTGGCCCTGTGAAATCCTGATCTCATTTATGCAATAGCACTTTGCTTTTGGAGACTACTTCTGATTCTCAAGCACAACAGCTGCTTGCCACTTCTCATTTCCACAGCTATCTTGTTCGTGTCGAGGCCCATAGAACTCTGAATTCTTCCCGTCGTGTTATTTACACTAGGCTGTTTGATGGTCTGACTGAGGCAGAAATCCAAATGTACCTCTGATCAGGGTGTGATTGCAGTCCATCTCTTCTAGAATTTTAGAACATGTTTTTTGCTCGCGTATCATTTCATTTCTGGAAACCCAGAATCTACTATGTAGGAATCAACATGGATTCCGGAAACAGCGATCGTGTGAGACCCAACTCGCCTTATTTGTTCATGAGACCCAGAAAATATTAGATACAGGCTCCCAGGTAGATGCTATTTTTCTTGACTTCCGGAAGGCGTTCGATACAGTTCCGCACTGTCGCCTGATAAACAAAGTAAGAGCCTACGGAATATCAGACCAGCTGTGTGGTTGGATTGAAGAGTTTTTAGCAAACAGAACACAGCATGTTGTTATCAATGGAGAGACGTCTACAGACGTTAAAGTAACCTCTGGCGTGCCACAGGGGAGTGTTATGGGACCATTGCTTTTCACAATATATATAAATGACTTAGTAGATAGTGTCGGAAGTTCCATGCGGCTTTTCGCGGATGATGCTGTAGTATACAGAGAAGTTGCAGCATTAGAAAATTGTAGCGAAATGCAGGAAGATCTGCAGCGGATAGGCACTTGGTGCAGGGAGTGGCAACTGACCCTTAACATAGACAAATGTAATGTGTTGCGAATACATAGAAAGAAGGATCCTTTATTGTATGATTATATGATAGCGGAACAAACACTGGTAGCAGTTACATCTGTAAAATATCTGGGAGTATGCGTGCGGAACGATTTGAGGTGGAATGATCATATAAAATTAATTGTTGGTAAGGCGGGTACCAGGTTGAGATTCATTGGGAGAGTGCTTAGAAAATGTAGTCCATCAACAAAGGAGGTGGCTTACAAAACACTCGTTCGACCTATACTTGAGTATTGCTCATCAGTGTGGGATCCGTACCAGGTCGGTCTTACGGAGGAGATAGAGAAGATCCAAAGAAGAGCGGCGCGTTTAGTCACCGGGTTATTTGGTAACCGTGATAGCGTTACGGAGATGTTTAATAAACTCAAGTGGCAGACTCTGCAAGAGAGGCGCTCTGCATCGCGGTGTAGCTTGCTCGCCAGGTTTCGAGAGGGTGCGTTTCTGGACGAGCTATCGAATATATTGCTTCCCCCTACTTATACCTCCCGAGGAGATCACAAATGTAAAATTAGAGAGATTAGAGCGCGCACGGAGGCTTTCAGACAGTCGTTCTTCCCGCGAACCATACGTGACTGGAACAGGAAAGGGAGGTAATGACAGTGGCACGTAAAGTGCCCTCCGCCACACACCGTTGGGTGGCTTGCGGAGTATCAATGTAGATGTAGATGTAGAATGAAGAAAGTAGATGCATCCTTAGTGCCCACACGCATTCTTCTTCTCACATTTGATAGTGGTGCTTCCATCAGAGATAAAAGCAGGTGATGAAATTATCACAGTACAATCATACATTTGGAACCCAATGTGCTGCTACCAGTGTTGTCATTACAACCACACTCAAGAGCCCTGTCAACACCCTGCCAAATGTGTAACCTATGGTATGGATGCTCACAAGGGCGATTGTCCGCCTCCTCCTCCCTGCTGTATCAACTGCAATGCCGACCGTGCTGCCTCCTCCTGAGATTGTCCCATGTAACGCAATGAGTGGGCTGTCCAGGAGATCCTGGTAAAGTAAAAAGTGCCGTACACAATCACTCACAAGTCATTGGCTAGTCACAAACCCTGCGTTCTACCATCTGCCACTTACTGTACTGTTCTTGCTACATCTCGCCCTGTAACCTCCCCCCTCTCTTATCGTCCTTAATGACAGTGAAAAATGAAACCGCGTGTACCTAATGGGAGTTTTGGAAAAGCAATCGTCACCGAAGTTAACCTGTCGGTAAAGAGGGAGGAAAGGGTTACATCTAAATGAAAGGAAAAATGCAAATGAAACTGGTGGAAATTAATTTTGAAAAGGGGTAAAGTTAATAAAGAAAGTAAATGTGCGGCCGTTACGTTAACAATCAACTAGCGGTAATTAGATATTTGAGATTTGGGGGAAATCACGGTCGCCAGTCCTAAGGACAATTACTATAGTAACTGAAAAAGAAAGGTTATTACACATATAATTAACACTAGAAGCGTGGCAACTGAAGGTTGACACGTGTAGTGTGAAAACTGAAAGTTTGTCAGAAGTAATAAATTTCGCTACACTCTGACTTAATTTAGCAAAAGAATTAATAAAACCGGAAAATCGAAAGTTAATTTAGTGACTGAAGTTAATAGTGAGCTTTCTTTCTGAAGCACATCGAAATCCAGTAAAATACGGTTAGTCTTGGGCTACCTCAACAATCATTTCAAAAGCAACTTGACTCTACGCAATTTAGAAATAAGAGATTTAACTTTTATCTTGAATTAAATGCTTCTGAACAATTAACAATAGTAAAATGTAGTACGTACCAAGCTGAGCTGCAGTCACAGGTAAGCTAAAATACGGTAACAAAGCTCGCACTCTTAATTCGTGCTTGTGTAATCTGAATATTGTAGCCAGCTCTGAGACTTTAACTGAACTTTGAAATTAAAGCAGTGAAATGGAATTATGCTGGCGTTTGAATTTCAACGACACTCGGGTTCATTTCGGAAAAGGAAGGGACCCTGCTTGGCAATGAAATTGGGACAATGAGCAACAAAGGTTCATGCTAAGTTGCTGTAATTTTGCGAGACAAATGGAACAATTTGAAAAGCTGAGGTCTGCGATACAGTTCTGAAACTTTACGTGCTTTTAGTCTTCCTTGTTGGTTGATTGAAGGTTTGAAGCCGTCGATCGAGGAGATGGCGACAGTCACTCATTGTCGGCCGTCGCTGTTGCAGAAGCTGGATGTTGGCGCGCCTTCTTCTCGACACGGTCACCAGGCGAAACGGGCTCTTGATGTGCGCTAGCTAATGCTTCCCGTCCGCGACACCATGTCAGAAACTATCATCGCGAGTCGAGCGCAATTACATGCTGCCAAACCCCGAAAGCGCGGCAACTCGCGGGAGCGTCACACAACACCTGCCCCACTCGCTACTCCCGCCAGACTCCTACTGCTCCGCCCGCGCTCCACGCGGCAGAGTTAACACTAACAAAGATCCTACACACTTTGAGTCTTCACACGACCTATCGATGTAATCGTTCGATAGCAGTTTTCCCTAGGCAAGACCCAGCGTAAAAATACAAATAATATTTACGAAACAAACCAATTATACATCGACATGAGTGCATAAATATATATATACAAACAGTAAAACAATTACAATATATAAAGAGACAGAAATGTCATATCTTGAGGTAACAAAACAAGGAAAAAAAATAATAGTACAATAGATGGAAATAGGAGGATATGCATTTCCGGCGTTACACGTGCCCCACATTGTCTGAGGATGTTCGTGTAACGTAAACAGACTCAGAAAATGTCCCAAAAAAAGAAACAGCGGAAATGCATATGCTCAAAACATCAACAAAATTTAGCATTCGTCTAATTAATCATAAATCAATTTTTAGACCATAATAATTGAGTGGAGACACTCCTAATCTTATTCCACTCTGTCATCTTGCACAAGATAAAACAGGTTGACAACATATTAAAATTCATAGAAAACATAGAAAATGGTTTAGCTATTCTAAAATTGTCAAAATTCCCAACAGTATCAAGAAATGGAATACTATTTACAAAATTAATCAGAGTACATGGTCATAAAAACAGGTAGATCAAAATACGCAAACTAATAATTAATTACATAGAATACACATTTTTACATAACCCTTTCATAATTAATATTCTCGTCATGGGAGTCCATTAAACGCTAAACAAGAAAATAACACACATCAGATCGAAAAAAACATAAATATTGACAGTAGAATTCTTTCAGCTGTCCAGGAAGAAAAACAATTCCGCCTTCCGTACTCGCAAGTACAAAGAATGCCGACAGCGGCCCAAGAGCCAACAGCGGCACAAGAGCCGACAGCGGCTCGCCTCGCCAGTATTGTTGCGCTCGCGTGTGCGGCACGCTTGATCTCACTCGCCCTTGTGACGGCGTTTCCAGAACGTCCGTTTCACTGAATTCTTTCGGAAAAACTCACTCCCGAGTAATCTCAAGGAGTCCATAAACACTATCACAGTGGATAACTCAACACTGTCCATCATCACACATGTACAAGCCTGAAACTTAAAACAGCGTCTAAGTACATCGGCAATGACTAGTAAAACACATATTCATGGAATCTTACAGCTATTTACAAAATCATATTTACATTCCTTAATCTACCGTGACTCAGCTGAAAACTTAACTAGCAGCTTGGATTTTTCAGTCACGGTCGCCACGTGTAACCTCCCCCCTCTCTTATCGTCCTTAATGACAGTGAAAAATGAAACCGCGTGTACCTAATGGGAGTTTTGGAAAAGCAATCGTCACCGAAGTTAACCTGTCGGTAAAGAGGGAGGAAAGGGTTACATCTAAATGAAAGGAAAAATGCAAATGAAACTGGTGGAAATTAATTTTGAAAAGGGGTAAAGTTAATAAAGAAAGTAAATGTGCGGCCGTTACGTTAACAATCAACTAGCGGTAATTAGATATTTGAGATTTGGGGGAAATCACGGTCGCCAGTCCTAAGGACAATTACTATAGTAACTGAAAAAGAAAGGTTATTACACATATAATTAACACTAGAAGCGTGGCAACTGAAGGTTGACACGTGTAGTGTGAAAACTGAAAGTTTGTCAGAAGTAATAAATTTCGCTACACTCTGACTTAATTTAGCAAAAGAATTAATAAAACCGGAAAATCGAAAGTTAATTTAGTGACTGAAGTTAATAGTGAGCTTTCTTTCTGAAGCACATCGAAATCCAGTAAAATACGGTTAGTCTTGGGCTACCTCAACAATCATTTCAAAAGCAACTTGACTCTACGCAATTTAGAAATAAGAGATTTAACTTTTATCTTGAATTAAATGCTTCTGAACAATTAACAATAGTAAAATGTAGTACGTACCAAGCTGAGCTGCAGTCACAGGTAAGCTAAAATACGGTAACAAAGCTCGCACTCTTAATTCGTGCTTGTGTAATCTGAATATTGTAGCCAGCTCTGAGACTTTAACTGAACTTTGAAATTAAAGCAGTGAAATGGAATTATGCTGGCGTTTGAATTTCAACGACACTCGGGTTCATTTCGGAAAAGGAAGGGACCCTGCTTGGCAATGAAATTGGGACAATGAGCAACAAAGGTTCATGCTAAGTTGCTGTAATTTTGCGAGACAAATGGAACAATTTGAAAAGCTGAGGTCTGCGATACAGTTCTGAAACTTTACGTGCTTTTAGTCTTCCTTGTTGGTTGATTGAAGGTTTGAAGCCGTCGATCGAGGAGATGGCGACAGTCACTCATTGTCGGCCGTCGCTGTTGCAGAAGCTGGATGTTGGCGCGCCTTCTTCTCGACACGGTCACCAGGCGAAACGGGCTCTTGATGTGCGCTAGCTAATGCTTCCCGTCCGCGACACCATGTCAGAAACTATCATCGCGAGTCGAGCGCAATTACATGCTGCCAAACCCCGAAAGCGCGGCAACTCGCGGGAGCGTCACACAACACCTGCCCCACTCGCTACTCCCGCCAGACTCCTACTGCTCCGCCCGCGCTCCACGCGGCAGAGTTAACACTAACAAAGATCCTACACACTTTGAGTCTTCACACGACCTATCGATGTAATCGTTCGATAGCAGTTTTCCCTAGGCAAGACCCAGCGTAAAAATACAAATAATATTTACGAAACAAACCAATTATACATCGACATGAGTGCATAAATATATATATACAAACAGTAAAACAATTACAATATATAAAGAGACAGAAATGTCATATCTTGAGGTAACAAAACAAGGAAAAAAAATAATAGTACAATAGATGGAAATAGGAGGATATGCATTTCCGGCGTTACAGCCCCATGAAGGACATGGCTACGCAAACATGCGACCACAAATTCAGCACTGAGGTTGTGAAATTGCCCAGTGTCATGGTAGCATCACGATCTCCTTGTCCAGCTATGCAACAAGCAACCAGACAATCACCATCCAGGTCGAAGTTAGCTGCTACACAACCGGCAGGCTGGAAAGGACAGAAAGAATACTCTTACGAAGACTTCCTATGTCCATCCAGCCAACAAACATCTGAGTCTTCCTCTGCCAGCCAGAAAGGCTCCAAGAAGTCAAACAAAGGCAAATGGTCTTCCCCTTCACTGACTCGAAGATCCTCATTGACCGTGTCGCCATGCAATACTCTTACCTGGCTGACCTCCGTGTCACCGAAGCGCGCAACCGACCATTTCTCTGCCCTGGACTCCGCAGATTGACAGAAGGAGAGTGCCAATGCCTCTGTAGATCTCGTGGAGCAGGATTCTGCAGCCTCTGTGCCCTGTAGCAACTGCTGAGGTGATACGCCTTCATTTTTTCACTCCTCCCCTTTCCTCATTATGGCTCTCCTTCAGTGAATGTTTGTGGTGCTGCTCATATGCGATGATGTTCATAGTCAACCCGTCTCCCTGACTACCCACCTTCAAGCTGTTGCAGTTCGCCTTTTCCTTCCTCCCTTGAACTTTTCCCTTTGTACTGTTCATATTTATCCGTCATTCGATGTCACCAGGGCAGACTTCCTCCAGCTTATTGTGTATCTATCTCACCTGTTTCTGCTGCTCGGTAACTTTAATTAACATCATCCCCTTTGGATTTCTCCCAGAACCTGTCCGAGAGGTGCCCTCTTGGCTGACCTTCTCAATCAAATTAACCACCTCTGCATTAACACAGGAGCACCTACATTCCTTTAAGACTCCTCCCACACCTATTCCCATTTGGACCTATCCTTCTGCACTGCCCTGCTTGCCTATTGTCTCGAGTGGTCTGTTCTCTCTGACAAATGCTTGAGCGACCTTTTCCTGTGTGCTATTTGTTTGCCGACGCTTACCCCATCTATGTGCGCACCCAAATGGCAGCTTACTATGACCGACTGGAGGCTTTACTCGTCCCCAGTGCTGTTCAATGAACATTATTTCCCCAGTTGCGATGACCAGGTGGAACATCGTATAAACATTATCCTTACCGTCGCAGAACATTTCATTCCTCGCACTTCCTCTTTACCACACTCTGTTCCCGTCCCTTGGTGGACTGAGGCATGCCGCAATGCAATTTGCACGTGGAGATGTGCTCTCCATATTTTTTTTTTTTTTTTTTTTACCATCATCCTGGGATGTCAAACTGCACTCATTGTAAACAGTTGCAGGCACAGTGTCATCGTAGCAAAAAGGCTAGATGGATTTCATTCACTTGTTCTTCTAACAGTTCCACTCCCTCTTACATTATGTGGGCCAACCTCTGGCGGCCCTCTGGGACCAAGATCCATTCCCCAATTTCTGACCTGACAATAGCAAACAGTGTCATAGTGGACCCTATTGCTATCGCCAACACCTTGGGCTGCCACTTTGCGGACATTTCGAACTCATCCCGCTATCACCCTGTCTTCCTCCATCGAAAACAAGTGGAGGCAGCTTGGGCAATACCATTCTCTTCCCAGAATCGTGAGTGTTACAATGCTATGAGGAAGCTACATCATGCTGTCACTTCATACCGCTCCTCCACCCCAGGGCCAGACAATATTCACATTCAGATATTGCAACGGCTTTCTCTTGGAGGCAATCACTTTCTGCTTCATATGTACAACCACATCTGAGCAGAGGCCATGTTTCCCAGACGCTGGTGTGAAGCCACTGTCATACCCATACCTAAGCCTGGTAAGGACAAACACCTTCCTTCGAGCTACTGCCCCATTTCTCTCACTAGCTGTGTTTGCAAGGTGATGGAATATATGATACTTGCCCAGATGATATGGTGGCTCAAGTCTCGCAATTTACTAACCACTGCACAGTGTGGATTTCAAGAGCGCCGTTCTGCAGTTGACCATCTCGTCACTTTGTCCACCCATGTCATGAATGGTTTTCCAGACTGTGGTCATGTTTTTCAAGTTGTAGAAAGCCTACAGCACCTGCTGGAGGACTGGTATCCTCCGTACTCTTTACATGTTAGGCTTCCATGGCTGCCTGCCCCATTTTTAAAAGATCAAGTTTTCAAAGTACGTGCGGGTTCTGCCTTGTCAGACACCTTTATCCAGAAATACGGTGCGAGTTCCATCCTGAGCATCATCCTCTTTGCTATCGCCGTTAACCCTATCATGGCCTCTCTCCCGCCAGTCATCTCCAGCTCTCTTTTTATCGACGATTTTTCCATCTATTACAGTTCCACTTGGACATGTCTCATTGAGCGGCGTCTTCAGTGATGTATGGATTGCATTCACTCATGGGGCCTCGACAATGTCTTTCATTTTTCCACTGAAGAAACTGTTTGTATGAATTTCTGACGGCGCAATTGGTTTCTTCCTCCGTCTTCACACCTTGGGCCTGTTGCTCTTCCATTCAATGAAACTATGAAATTCCTAGGGCTCATGCTCGATAGGAACCTTTCTTGGTTCTCCCATTTGTTTTACGTGGCACACGCTGTATGCGGTCCCTCAATATCCTACATGTCCTCAGTGGTACTTCGTGGGGAGCAGATCGTACCACCTCTGTTTGTATGGGTTCCTTGTCTGTCCGAAACTAGACTATGAGTGTTTCATTTAAACATCTGCACATCCATCCCTCTTATGCGGTCTCAATACTCTATCCTCCATCGTGGCGTCCATTTAGCCACTGGCACCTTTTACACTAACCTGGTTGAGAGTCTGTATGCACAAGCTGTTGAACTACTGCTGTCCTACGGCCATTACTTCCTCGTCAGCAAATATGCATGCCGTTTGACTGCCCTGCGTGGCCACCCACCCTATGCCTCCTCCTTTTATGAAGCGTATCTCTTCTCTGTTACCTCCTGGAGTTCACTTTCGGCTCTTGCTCTGCCAGCTTAACTTCATGCTACCTGCCACTTCCCCAGTGGGTGTGAACCCTGAAGGGCTTCGTGCGTCAGTCCGTCTTCGCCTTGGCCTTCATTCGCTTCCTAAGGACACTACTCCAGCCTTCCTCTATCGCCTTCAATTTCACGACCTTCACACGGAGCTTCAAGACAGTACTTTTGTGTACACTGATGGCTCTCGGACTGACCGTGGTGTCGAGTGTACCTTTGTCATTGGCACTGATGTTTTTCAGTATCAGCTTCCGGAACACTGCTCAGTATTTACAGCAGAGCTTTTCGTCCTCTATCAGGCCGTGCAGTAAAATCGGCAACACAGGCTTTTCAATTGCTTTATCTGCTCAGACACTCTCAGGGCCCTTCAAAGCTTCTGTGTGCCATACACCGCCCATCCCTTAGTGCAATGGATCGAGGAAAGCTATCACTTGTTCACTCTTGATGGAGCCACTGTGATGTTTATGTGGGTTCCTGGTCATGTTGGTCTGACAGAAAACGAGGCTGTTGACTTTGCTGCCAAGGCTACAGTACTCGTACCTCAGCCCGCTAGTTCTTACATTCCCACTGATGGTCTCTGTGTTGCCGTCTGTTAGCAGGTGGTGTCGCTCTGGCATCACCACTGGTCATCTCTTCACAGGAACAAGCTCCAGGTTATTAAGCCTCTCCCAGTGGCTTTGACCACCTCCTCTCTGCCCTCTCGCTGTGAGGAGATCATTTTAGCTAGGTTGCTATTGGCCTCTATCTTTTTAGCCCCACCACTTTGTACTCGCTGCACTCAACCTTTGAGGGCCCACCATTTCCTGACGGAAAGCCCTTTTTTAACCCATTACATTATTGTTTGTGTTTGCTGCCTGAGTTATCAGCCATTTTAGCGATCGACCTGTGGGCTGTCGACTGCACATTACTTTTTATCCATCATAGCAGTATGGCGAAGGCCATTTAATTTTCAGTTCAGGACCTCTGTTTCTCTATGGTGTATTTCATAGACCTTTCTCCATGTCCCTATTTTTAGCTGTCTTCTCTTCTATTGTTTGCGATTAAAGTGTAGCCATTGTTAACTCCTCCCTTTGTCTTCGTGTTCTACAGTTCTGACATGGGCGTGTATGATCGTAGTTGTTTTTGTGCCCTAAAACAAAACAAAACACCACAAAGATGCTGCTTGTCATCAGAACATCACTGACAACACCAATGAGACGGAAATAGCAAGACATGCCCACAGAAGTTCTCTGCACAACTGTCGGTAGGCTGTCTTGAAAAAGACCAACACACAGACATAACGTCTGTTCTATGCCAGGCTACATTCCAGACAATGCCTAGTCCAAAGCAAGCAGCAAAAAGAATATTGTGTCTGTCTACAACAGAGTTAAACAACAAGTTAGACTATCCAAGTTAATCTGAGAGTCCAAGTTTGAGTTTGTGAACTTTTGTCTGTGAACAGTGCTATGAGAAAGAGTTTATATTGAAAAATGCTTAGAGTTGTATTACCAATGACAGCCTATTTCAGCACATGTGTTAGACTGGTTCTGTCTATGTATATAAATGTGCTGATGATCAGACACTCAGTCACACCAAAGAAGTTGTATCAGAAATGGTGAGTATTCACTTTTACTGTAAATATATTTCAAGTCTGATATTTTACATGTGCGGTAACCATACGATCACCTGTTCAGAACCCAGTTCATTTGTGACAACTTTTCACAACACTTAGAAATTCTTCCCTTACTGATCTTACTAGTTCTATCATTATACTACCATATGTCCACTGTTAAGAATAAAGAAGTGGGCACCCATTTTGAAATTCGTGTTCAGATAACATTAATGTGTAAGAACTGTAGGTTTGAGTGTTACATTTGCCATGCATAACCAGTCTCACCTAAAACCCAACAAAATTTTGTACATTTGAAAGTGCATGAAACACTACTAGTGGCATTGAACAAACAATTACATGCCCTGCTCTCCACACAGGAATTACTACACTGCTGAACCAGGCCAATCACCATCTGCCCTGCAAAACAGGTACATACTGTTCCGAGTTCATGTGAATTTTTGTTGTTCCATTCTTACAGTTCTTCTGCAGACGAAACAGTTTTTCCAAAGAGTCAGATTACAGTGGGTGTACTCATTAGGAAACCAAATAGTCATTATCTATACTTGCCACAAGCAAGGTCAACAGAGTGGCACACAGTGAATAGAACTAAAAGGTCAGGGTTGGTGATCAGTGATATCCAGTGGGACATGGCGGGACCGACCTTACTGCTACCCAACAACCACCCTAGATATAACCCACAAATTAATTTACGTACCCAAACTGCCTCTTGAAATTTTACCCATAGAAAACCTAAGCTGCCTGAATAACACATTAGACCCTACCTTGCTCGCCTCCCTAGATCGAATGTTAGCCACTCAGCATGGCGACATGTCAGTGGAACACATTGTAAAGCATGTGAAAAAGTACCACAGTGAATACCAGAAAGAGGATCCTCAACCTCAGCTGCCTCTGATTTTCATGGTAATAGGAATTGTAAATAACCAATTCAAGCAAGAATTAGCCCAAATCCTATCCATGGCAACCTTCAACTTACTGGTTCAGACTAGTCAGTGGCGCCTACTTCGATGAGAGACAAAGTGAACCATAACAAAGACCTCTGTTAGAGCCAAATTCTAGTGCAGCCAGACAGATAATGTAAATAGTGCTAAGGACAAAGTGACACCATGAATGGAAATGTGAAATTTAAATAATTGTAAATAATCCAATGTCTCTGTTTCAGCAAAATTTGAGGGTGAATTTTCTTTGTAGAAGGGAGGAAATGTAAAGAATAAAGTTATAAATGAGACTTAGAACCAGCAGTCCGGTGGCATGACAAAATTGGGCCACTGCCAAAATTAGTCAGTGATCAGCAGCTTTGCAATGTGTCTGTGATGACAGGCCACCCTGCAGGGAGTATTGCAGCACGATTACGACAACTGGGTCATAACCCCATTCCAGACTATTTGCCATGACACACTAACACTGCCATTACTGTGAAATCAGGATGGGCACCAGTATTTAAGGATGCACAAACCAGCTCATCATTATTGAACAGCTGGGCAGTTATGTGCCATAGACCCTGAGCTGTTCAGCATTGTTCCAATGGTACAGATGCTGCTACCTCCGTCTTTGGGTGGGAAATATGGAAGCCTGGCAACATTACTAACTCACAACCCAGCTGACCTTTCAGCCTAACCTAAACCTCAGGTTATGTAACAGATCAACCTGTCACGACAACCTATACTCAGAGAGAGAAAGAAAGAAAGAAAGAAAAATAGTATAGATGAAAAACAAATATAGTCAGTGGTCTTTCTCTTTCTGTTCATGCTCAAAGTTGACCCAAACTATTCTAGTACATGGAGGACTACTTCATGTATGCCATTTGCAGTATGTTAATAGCAACTCAGATAAATGAAAAGAAGGGTAGGAAAATACTGTTTATATTGTACATGAATACTTCAGGTCTGCTCGGTTTTGTTGTGCTGATTATATACTCAGTGTAACAAGTACATAATAGGAGAAAAGTGTGTGTGTGTGTGTGTGTGTGTGTGTGTGTGTGTGTGTGTGTGTGTGTGTGTGTAAACCTAATTGAATTTTTTGCTACTTTTTGATTCATTTCATCAATTTACCATATCCAGACATCCTGATTTGTATTTATCATTCTAGGCAGTTGCTGTTACAGTTTTACTGAACAGAGCTAGGAGCACAGTGTATTAAGGCATTGGACTTCTGTTTAGGAGGGTTCAAGTCCTCATCCTGGGATGTAAATAGGGACTTCAGAAAGTGACATACACATAGTGTCTCATACTATGACCATTGTGCTACAAGAGTGGAGCATTGAAAGAGAGTACATGTTGAGTTTCCTGCATATACAGATCTGCTGGGATACAGACAACAGCTGCAGCACAGTGCAGGAGTGAAAGGGCATGGCAGCTGAAAACACACTCCGAAGTTTAAGTACATGTGACAGTATGATTCTTGTGGACAAAACATCTAAATTGCACCGAAATTCACTGCAAAATTCTGGTAGTAGCCTACGTGGACCAAATGCAATGTAGCACCCAGACGTAGTGAAATGGTGTCAAGAATTCTTGACAAAGGCCACAGAGGTGGGGGTGATGCTGACTGGGAAATGCAGATCTTGCAACGTGCGATTTCCAACATTTGGAAGGGGGGGAGGGGAGGGAGAGAGACCAGGGAATAGATTTCTGTCATAGGGGAATTGAATCATTAATAAAATATTCTGAATGGTGTTTACAGAGCTTTGGTGACTGCGTCAAGAAGTAGTGCCATTCTTTGAAGTATTCACTAAAAGTTACTTAGCATGTTGTAATAATGTGGAACTTGAGTTTTGAAATCCCCTCACAGACTTAAATTTCCATAACTTTCCTAAATGACGTAAGGTAAATACTGGGATGTTTTCTTCGGAAATGACATGGGAGGTGTCATTCCCATCCTTACACAATAAAAGCCAGTGATTAGTCTCCTACTAATGGGGCAATGAAACCTGTATTTGATTCCTACCTAGACACTGTGGCAGACATCTTACCCACATAAATCTTTGTTTGTAAAAATGAGTCAATTATTTTGTTCATTGTTTATTACTATTGCTGTTACAATTATAATTGTAATATAATATTAGAATAATAAAATCCTAATCATTACCACCACCACAAATAATAATAACCCCGTGGAGACCCGGGAAAAGAATAGGCCTCCGGTATGTTCTGCCAGTCGTAAAAGGCGACGAAAAGAACAAACCACTAATAGGGCTAACCCCCCTTTTAGTGTGATTAGTTGGTTCAGGACATAACTAAAGAAGCCTCGGACAAGCGCCGTCATGGTCGGGGACGACGCTTGAACCCTATGCCCGCCCACAATGGTAACGACACTGCTAGCCAACTGGAAAATGATTTTAATCCAAATAGAGGTGTTTTGCAGGATATGCTTCCTGCAACCACCCTAGAAGGAAAACAAAGACAGAGGATGAGATGGTCAGATGAAGTTAATCGACACCTCATGTTCTGTTATTACCAAGCAACAAACCTAGGAACCAACACAACTGGATACAGATCACAAGTATACACAACATTTATTACCACATACCCAGAATTAAAATTTTTAACAGAACAATGACTAGCTGACAAGATCCGTGTAATAATCAAAAACAACAGGATACCCCAGTCAGAATTAGAAAACATCAAACAACAAGTACAACAAATACTGGAACAAAATAATGTGCAATCAGAAGAAGAAGAAAATACAGTAATGGACTCAAACATCCCAGAGCAAACAAACAAAGAACAACACGCATCAATTAAACAATCAGAGGAAAACGAAATCTTAAGACAGCCACCAGAACAAGCACAAATAGAACACGAAGTGACACACATGTTAGATATAGAAGAAAAATTTCAGCTGACATGTATAGAATACAAAGACACAAATACAGACATTAGACCATTCTTGCATAGACCGCCAAATAACCCACAAGTCGAAACAACAATAAAAACTATCAACACAATCATACACAACAAAATAAATGAAAACACAACTATGGAAGAGTTACAACTACTGGTTTATATAGGAGCACTCACTACACTAAATATACACACTAGGCAGAGATCAGAACCAACCAACACACAGAAGAAACCCACAAAACCAGCATGGCAACACAGGCTACAGATCAGAATAGAAAAACTGAGAAAAGACATCGGACAGCTAACACAATTTATAAGACATGAAATGTCAGAAAAAAAAACGAAAAAGGTTAAGTAAAATCTCACAACAAGAAGCGACAGAGCAATTAGATGAAAAGAAACAGAAATTACAAGCATTGGCCAAATGACTTAGAAGATACAAAAAAAGTGAAAATAGAAGGAAACAGAACCAAACATTCAACACAAACCAAAAGAAATTTTACCAGACAATAGATAACAAACACATTAAAATAGACAATCCACCAAACATAACAGACAAGGAACACTTCTGGAGCAACATATGGTCAAACCCGGTACAACATAACAGGCATGCACGGTGGATACAAGCAGAAACAGACACATACAAGATGATACCACAAATGCCTGAAGTGATAATTTTGCAACATGAAGTCACCCGAGCAATTAATTCTACTCACAACTGGAAAGCCCCTGGAAAAGATAAAATAGCAAATTTCTGGCTAAAGAAGTTCACCTCAACACATTCACATCTAACTAAATTATTTAACAGTTACATTGCAGACCCATACACATTCCCTGATACACTTACACATGGAATAAATTATCTGAAACCTAAAGACCAAGCAGACACAGCAAACCCAGCTAAATATAGCCCCATAACATGCCTACCAACAATATACAAAATATTAACTTCAGTCATTACACAGAAATTAATGACACATACAACACAGAACAAAATTATAAATGAAGAACAAAAAGGCTGTTGCAAAGGAGCACGAGGATATAAAGAGCAACTGATAATAGATACAGAGGTGACATATCAAGCTAAAACTAAGCAAAGGTCACTACACTATGCATACATTGATTACCAAAAAGCTTTTGATAGTGTACCCCACTCATGGTTACTACAAATATTGGAAATATACAAAGTAGATCCTAAATTGATACAGTTCCTAAACATAGTAATGAAAAATTGGAAAACCACACTTAATATCCAAACAAATTCAAATAATATCACATCACAGCCAATACAGATTAAGTGTGGAATATACCAAGGAGACTCATTAAGTCCTATCTGGTTCTGCCTTGCCCTGAACCCACTATCCAACATGCTAAATAATACAAATTATGGATACAATATTACTGGAACATACCCACACAAAATCACACATTTGCTATACATGGATGATCTAAAACTACTGGCAGCAACAAATCAACAACTCAACCAATTACTAAACATAACAGAAGTATTCAGCAAGGATATAAATATGGCTTTTGGAACAGACAAACATAAGAAAAATAGCATAGTCAAGAGAAAACACACTAAACAAGAAGATTACATACTGGATAACCACAGCGACTGCATAGAAGTGATGGAAAAAACAGATGCCTATAAATATCTAGGATACAGACAAAAAATAGGAATAGATAATACAAATATTAAAGAAGAACTAAAAGAAAAATATAGACAAAGACTAACAAAAATACTGAAAACAGAATTGACAGCAAGAAGCAAGACAAAAGCTATAAATACTTATGCTATACCAATATTGACCTACTCATTTGGAGTAGTGAAATGGAGTAACACAGACCTAGAAGCACTCAATACACTTACACGATCACAATGCCACAAATATAGAATACATCACATACATTCAGCAACAGAAAGATTCACATTAAGCAGAAAGGAAGGACGAAGGGGACTTATCGACATAAAAAAACCTGCATTATGGACAGGTAGACAATTTAAGAAAATTCTTTGTAGAATGGGCAGAAACTAGCAAAATACACAAAGCAATCACTCATATAAATACATCGGCTACACCACTGCAATTTCATAACCACTTCTACAACCCCTTAGATCACATAACATCAACAGACACGAAGAAAATAAATCGGAAAAAGAAAACACTACATGGCAAGCACCCGTATCATTTAACACAGCCACACATCGATCAAGACGCATCCAACACATGGCTAAGAAAAGGCAATATATACAGTGAGAAGGAAGGATTCATGATTGCAATACAGGATCAAACAATAAACACCATATATTACAGCAAGCATATTATTAAAGATCCCAATACCACAACAAATAAATGCAGATTTTGCAAACAACAAATAGAAACAGTAGATCACATCACAAGCGGATGTACAATACTAGCAAATACAGAATACCCCAGAAGACATGACAATGTAGCAAAAATAATACATCAACAGCTTGCCTTACAACATAAACTTATAAAACAACACGTTCCCACATACAAGTATGCACCACAAAATGTACTGGAGAATGATGAATACAAATTATACTGGAACAGAACCATTATAACAGATAAAACAACACCACATAACAAACCTGACATCATACTCACCAATAAAAAGAAGAAATTAACACAACTAATCGAAATATCCATACCCAATACAACAAATATACAGAAGAAAACAGGAGAAAAAATTGAAAAATACATCCAACTGGCTGAGGAAGTCAAGGACATGTGGCATCAGGATAAAGGTGACATTATACCAATTATACTATCAACTACAGGAGTCATACCACACAATATCCACCAGTACATCAATGCAATACAGCTACATCCAAACTTATATATACAACTACAGAAATCCGTAATTATTGACACTTTTTCAATTACCCGAAAGTTCCTAAATGCAATATAACACATACCACACAGTTAAAAGGAAGTGACGCTTGATCAAGGTCCACGTCACTTTCCATTTTTAACCAGACTTAACGTCTGAGAAAGTAAAGAATAATAATAATAATAATAATAATAATAATAATAATAATAATAATAATAATAATAACAACAACAACAACAATATTTTGTCAGAGTATAGTTCAGGGATTTGATATTTTTTTCCTTTAAGGTTATAGACATGTAATGATTTTTTTCATGATTTTGTTTCATGGACACTGGTCGTGTGGATAAAGTTAAATAAATAGCATAGTGCACATTGCTGGTGTTCTGACTGATTTGTCTCCACTGTTGAGTAGGCCCAATGTGAAATGTAGTCTTAAAGTGTCCACAATTGTGTGCTGTGTGCAGATTCTACTATGTTATAAAAATTAATCCCAATGTATCTTTGATTTCACTATCAGACACTTCCTATGAAAGGGTGTGTTCTTTTAATAGAGTTCCCAATTTGATTCATCTTGTCCTTACATGTTTGTTCTCATCTCCATCTGCAATTTTGTTGTTTATTCAGTGTTAGCTAATTATCTTCCCATTTCAGTAGCAGTACGTTCACTTGAAGGGAAGCCAATTCAGGAAGGAGCACTCACTAAAGTCCAAATAAAAACAGTAACATGTGATGAACTCTGTGAGCTGTATGCATTAGTTCTTTCTGTGATGAAGATGTTTTTTTATCATCAATCATCTGCAGTAAAACCAGAAACATTGAAAGATGAATTGAAAGACTTAAGGTAAGGAATAAAACATTGTTTGATAACTAAAGCTTAAGTTTCTTATTCACAGATAATGCTTTTTCCATAATTGGTATTGGTACCTCTTCTGATAGCTCAGAAAAGTCCATATAGTGTTAGTGAAAACTTCAGATATTATGTAGTTTTTGTTCGGCTGTGTGCCAGTATGATAATATGTAGTTACTCTCCTACCTTCTGAAAGTTTGCTTGCGGATTAGTGCCCACTTACTGTAAAGGGAGCAGTTTCATTTTGCCCTCACTCCTTGGTTTCTTCATTTGTTTTCACAGAGAAACATAAGGAAAAAATTCAGATTTTTTTTTTTTCCTGGGTAAAATTGATACACACACATTCTGTCACAAATTACTCTGCTGAACATTGGTTTTGACCTGTCAGAATGAAACATATTAAACATATTTTGATTTAACTTCAAACAGTGAGCCTTGTAAAATGATCCTTGGTTGAATAAATTGCTGATACTAATGCTTGGATAAGGTGTGATAGCCACTAACTCCAAATCATATGGGAAAACTCCTAAAGAACTTATGGTTTGCCACCAAGTCAATTCCAAAATCGCATTAAATGTGCTGATTGCTACAGCAGGTGTCTTCTTCAATCATTCTATAACTGAAATGTTTTTACAGCCAAAAGAATTTTCATGATTTTTTTATTTGTTGAATAGTTGAAAGATGGTCCAAGTGGAAGAAGAATAATCCTTACATAAGAAATGCATTTCTGGGGAGAGAATGGACCTATGTGATGCTATTGTCACCTCAGGGAGTTAAGATGGCAGTGGTTGGGGTTGTATTTAGTGACACAGTGTTCATGCGAGGTCTGGTTCCAGTGGTGGTTATGGTGGCAGTGATGATAGAAACCTCTAGAGAGAGGAAGTAAACTTGGCCATTAGAGAAACTGCAAAGTGGTGAAGAGGTGAATGTTAAGATGGAACACTAGTTAGTGTACAACCTCTGGAACTATGTGCACAAATTGTATGAGGCCTACTGAGGAATGCAAGCATGTTGCCATGGTTGAGGTGTATGTCCCTAGCAGTTTTTAGGGAAACTATGGAGCCAAATTATTACATTCAAGCACTTCCTCCTGTGGACAACAAATGTGGTCTATCAATAGAGTTTGAGATACTAGTCAGTCCTCATGAACATACCATTGGTAAGAAAACTTATGGGGTACGATAATTGTACCACAATATCTTATTTATGGTTGCCATTAGGAAATGCCGTGAAAAAAAGTCCTCTTACAAGGAGTCATGGGAATTTTGAAATTAGAAATGTGTTTCTGCAAAGGAACCCGTCTTATTCATTTAGTTTCCTTTATTATTTTTATTATTATTATTATTGTAGTAGTAGTTATTATTATGTTCATTCCTTTCTCAGACCTTAGGTCTGGTTAAAAATGGAAAGTGACGCGGACCTTCATCAAGCGTGACTTCCTTTCAACTGTACGGTATATGTTACATTGCGTTTAGGAACTTTCGGGTAATTGAACAAGTGTCAATAATTACAGATTTCTGTAGTTCTATATATAAGTTTGGATGTAGCTGTATTGCATTGATGTACTGGTGGATATTGTGTGGTATGACTCCTGTAGTTGATAGTATAATTGGTATAATGTCACCTTTATCCTGATGCCACATGTCCTTGACTTCCTCAGCCAGTTGGATGTATTTTTCAATTTTTTCTCCTGTTTTCTTTTGTATATTTGTTGTATTGGGTATGGATATTTCGATTAGTTGTGTTAATTTCTTCTTTTTATTGGTGAGTATGATGTCAGGTTTGTTATGTGGTGTTGTTTTATCTGTTATAATGGTTCTGTTCCAGTATAATTTGTATTCATCGTTCTCCAGTACATTTTGTGGTGCATACTTGTATGTGGGAACATGTTGTTTTATAAGTTTATGTTGTAAGGCAAGCTGTTGATTTATTATTTTTGCTACATTGTCATGTCTTCTGGGGTATTCTGTATTTGCTAGTATTGTACATCCACTTGTGATGTGATCTACTGTTTATGTTAGTTATTTGCAAAGTCTGCATTTATCTGTTGTGGTATTGGGATCTTTAATAATATGCTTGCTGTAATATCTGGTGTTTATTGTTTGATCCTGTATTGCAATCATGAATCCTTCCGTCTCACTGTATATATTGCCTTTTCTGAGCCATGTGTTGGATGTGTCTTGATCGATGTGTGGCTGTGTTAAATGATATGGGTGCTTGCCATGTAGTGTTTTCTTTTTCCAATTTATTTTCTTCGTGTCTGTTGATGTTATGTGATCTAAGGGGTTGTAGAAGTGGTTATGAAATTGCAGTGGTGTAGCCGATGTATTTATATGAGTGATTGCTTTGTGTATTTTGCTAGTTTCTGCTCATTCTATAAAGAATTTTCTTAAATTGTCTACCTGTACATAATGTAGGTTTTTTATGTCGATAAATCCCCTTCCTCCTTCCTTTCTGCTTAATGTGAATCTTTCTGTTGCTGAATGTATGTGATGTATTCTATATTTGTGGCATTGTGATCGTGTAAGTGTATTGAGTGCTTCTAGGTCTGTGTTACTCCATTTCACTACTCCAAATGAGTAGGTCAATATTGGTATAGCATAAGTATTTATAGCTTTTGTCTTGTTTCTTGCTGTCAATTCTGTTTTCAATATTTTTGTTAGTCTTTGTCTATATTTTTCTTTTAGTTCTTCTTTAATATTTGTATTATCTATTCCTATTTTTTGTCTGTATCCTAGATATTTATAGGCATCTGTTTTTTCCATCTCTTCTATGCAGTCGCTGTGGTTATCCAATATGTAATCTTCTTGTTTAGTGTGTTTTCCCTTGACTATGCTATTTTTCTTACATTTGTCTGTTCCAAAAGCCATATTTATATCATTGCTGAATACTTCTGTTATCTTTAGTAATTGGTTGAGTTGTTGATTTGTTGCTGCCAGTAGTTCTAGATCATCCATGTATAGCAGGTGTGTGATTTTGTGTGGGTATGTTCCAGTAATATTGTATCCATAATTTGTATTATTTAGCATGTTGGATAGTGGGTTCAGAGCAAAGCAGAGCCAGAAAGGACTTACTGAGTCTCCTTGGTATATTCCACACTTAATCTGTATTGGCTGTGATGTGATATTATTTGAATTTGTTTGGATATCAAGTGTGGTTTTCCAATTTTTCATTACTATGTTTAGGAACTGTATCAATTTAGGATCTACTTTGTATATTTCCAATATTTGTAGTAACCATGAGTGGGGTACACTATCAAAAGCTTTTTGGTAATCAATGTATGCATAGTGTAGCGACCTTTGTTTAGTTTTAGCTTGATATGTCACCTCTGCCCCCCCATGAGCCATGGACCTTGCCGTTGGTGGGGAGGCTTGCGTGCCTCAGCGATACAGATGGCCGTACCGTAGGTGCAACCACAACGGAGGGGTATCTGTTGAGAGGCCAGACAAACATGTGTTTCCTGAAGAGGGGCAGCAGCCTTTTCAGTAGTTGCAGGGGCAACAGTCTGGATGATTGACCGATCTGGCCTTGTAACAATAACCAAAACGGCCTTGCTGTTCTGGTACTGCGAACGGCTGAAAGCAAGGGGAAACTACAGTCGTAATTTTTCCCGAGGGCATGCAGCTTTACTGTATGGTTAAATGATGATGGCGTCCTCTTGGGTAAAATATTCCGGAGGTAAAATAGTCCCCCATTCGGATCTCCGGGCGGGGACTACTCAAGAGGACGTCGTTATCAGGAGAAAGAAAACTGGCATTCTACGGATCGGAGCGTGGAATGTCAGATCCCTTAATCGGGCAGGTAGGTTAGAAAATTTAAAAAGGGAAATGGATAGGTTAAAGTTAGATATAGTGGGAATTAGTGAAGTTCGGTGGCAGGAGGAACAAGACTTTTGGTCAGTTGATTACAGGGTTATAAATACAAAATCAAATAGGGGTAATGCAGGAGTAGGTTTAATAATGAATAAAAAAATAGGAGTGCGGGTAAGCTACTACAAACAGCGTAGTGAATGCATTATTGTGGCCAAGATAGACACAAAGCCCATGCCTACTACAGTAGTACAAGTTTATATGCCAACTAGCTCTGCAGATGATGAAGAAATTGATGAAATGTATGATGAGATAAAAGAAATTATTCAGGTAGTGAAGGGAGATGAAAATTTAATAGTCATGGTTGACTGGAATTCGTCAGTAGGAAAAGGGAGAGAAGGAAACATAGTAGGTGAATATGGATTGGGGGGAAGAAATGAAAGAGGAAGCCGCCTTGTAGAATTTTGCACAGAGCATAACTTAATCATAGCTAACACTTGGTTCAAGAATCATAAAAGAAGGTTGTATACCTGGAAGAATCCTGGAGATACTAAAAGGTATCAGATTATATAATGGTAAGACAGAGATTTAGGAACCAGGTTTTAAATTGTAAGACATTTCCAGGGGCAGATGTGGATTCTGACCACAATCTATTGGTTATGAACTGCAGATTGAAACTGAAGAAACTGCAAAAAAGGTGGGAATTTAAGGAGATGGGACCTGGATAAGCTGAAAGAACCAGAGGTTGTAGAGAGTTTCAGGGAGAACATAAGGGAACAATTGACAGGAATGGGGGAAAGAAATACAGTAGAAGAAGAATGGGCAGCTCTGAGGGATGAAGTAGTGAAGGCAGCAGACGATCAAGTAGGTAAAAAGACGAGGGCTAATAGAAATCCTTGAGTAACAGAAGAAATATTGAATTTAATTGATGAAAGGAGAAAATATAAAAATGCGGTAAATGAGGCAGGCAAAAAGGGATACAAACGTCTCAAAAGTGATATCGACAGGAAGTGCAAAATGGCTAAGCAGGGATGGCTAGAGGACAAATGTAAGGATGTAGAGGCTTGTCTCACTAGGGGTAAGATAGATACTGCCTACAGGAAAATTAAAGAGACCTTTGGAGAGAAGAGAACCACTTGTATGAATATCAAGAGCTCAGATGGCAACCCAGTTCTAAGCAAAGAAGGGAAGGCAGAAAGGTGGAAGGAGTATATAGAGGGTTTATACAAGGGCGATGTACTTGAGGACAATATTATGGAAATGGAAGAGGATGTAGATGAAGACGAAATGGGAGATAAGATACTGCGTGAAGAGTTTGACAGAGCACTGAAAGACCTGAGTCGAAACAAGGCCCCGGGAGTAGACAACATTCCATTAGAACTACTGATGGCTTTGGGAGAGCCATTCATGACAAAACTCTACCATCTGGTGAGCAAGATGTATGAGACAGGTGAAATACCCTCAGAATTCAAGAAGAATATAATAATTCCAATCCCAAAGAAAGCAGGTGTTGACAGATGTGAAAATTACCGAACAATCAGTTTAATAAGTCACAGCTGCAAAATTCTTTACAGACGAATGGAAAAACTGGTAGAAGCGGACCTCGGGGAAGATCAGTTTGGATTCCGTAGAAATGTTGGAACACGTGAGGCAATACTAACCTTACGACTTATCTTAGAAGAGAGATTAAGAAAAGGCAAACCTACGTTTCTAGCATTTGTAGACTTAGAGAAAGCTTTTGACAATGTTAACTGGAATACTCTCTTTCAAATTCTAAAGGTGGCAGGGGTAAAATACAGGTAGCGAAAGGCTATTTACAATTTGTACAGAAACCAGGTGGCAGTTATAAGAGTCAAGGGACACGAAAGGGAAGCAGTGGTTGGGAGGGGAGTGAGACAGGGTTGTAGCCTCTCCCCAATGTTATTCAATCTGTATATTGAGCAAGCAGTAAAGGAAACAAAAGAAAAATTCGGAGTAGGTATTAAAATTCATGGAGAAGAAGTAAAAACGTTGAGGTTCGCTGATGACATTGTAATTCTGTCAGAGACAGCAAAGGACTTGGAAGAGCAGTTGAACGGAATGGACAGTGTCTTGAAAGGAGGATATAAGATGAACATCAACAAAAGCAAAACGAGGATAATGGAATGTAGTCAAATTAAATCAGGTGATGCTGAGGGAATTAGATTAGGAAATGAGACACTAAAAGTAGTAAAGGAGTTTTGCTATTTGGGGAGCAAAATAACTGATGATGGTCAAAGTAGAGAGTATATAAAATGTAGACTGGCAACGGGAAGGAAAGCGTTTCTGAAGAAGAGAAATTTGTTAACATCGAGTATAGATTTAAGCGTCAGGAAGTCGTTTCTGAAAGTATTTGTATGGGGTGTAACCATGTATGGAAGTGAAACATGGACGATAACTAGTTTGGACAAGAAGAGAATAGAAGCTTTCGAAATGTGGTGCTACAGAAGAATGCTGAAGATAAGGTGGGTAGATCACGTAACTAATGAGGAGGTATTGAATAGAATTGGGGAGAAGAGAAGTTTGTGGCACAACTTGACTAGAAGAAGGGATCGGTAGGTAGGACATGTTTTGAGGCATCAAGGGATCACAAATTTAGCATTGGAGGGCAGCGTGGAGGGTAAAAATCGTAGAGGGAGACCAAGAGATGAATACACTAAGCAGATTCAGAAGGATGTAGGTTGCAGTAGGTACTGGGAGATGAAGAAGCTTGCACAGGATAGAGTAGCAGGGAGAGCTGCATGAAACCAGTCTCAGGACTGAAGACCACAACAACAACATGTCACCTCTGCATCTATTATCAGCAGCCTTTTTGTTCTTCATTTATAATTTTGTTCTGTGTTGTATGTGTCATTAATTTCTGTGTAATGACTGAAGTTAATATTTTGTATATTGTTGGTAGGCATGTTATGGGGCGATATGTAGCTGGGTTTGCTGTGTCTGCTTGATCTTTAGGTTTCAGATAAGTTATTCCATGTGTAAGTGTATCAGGGAATGTGTATGGGTCTGCAATGTAACTGTTAAATAATTTAGTTAGATGTGAATGTGTTGAGGTGAATTTCTTTAGCCAGAAATTTGCTATTTTATCTTTTCCAGGGGCTTTCCAATTGTGAGTAGAATTAATTGCTCGGGTGACTTCATGTTGCAAAATTATCACTTCAGGCATTTGTGGTATCATCTTGTATGTGTCTGTTTCTGCTTGTATCCACCGTCATGCCTGTTATGTTGTACCGGGTTTGACCATATGTTGCTCCAGAAGTGTTCCATGTCTGTTATGTTTGGTGGAGTGTCTATTTTAATGTGTGTGTTATCTATTGTCTGGTAAAATTTCTTTTGGTTTGTGTTGAATGTTTGGTTTTGTTTCCTTCTATTTTCACTTTTTTTGTATCTTCTAAGTCATTTGGCCAATGCTTGTAATTTCTGTTTCTTTTCATCTAATTGCTCTATCACTTCTTGTTGTGAGATTTTACCGAACCTTTTTCGTTTTTTTTTTTTTCTGACATTTCATGTCTTATAAATTGTGTTAGCTGTCCGATGTCTTTTCTCAGTTTTTCTATTCTGATCTGTAGCCTGTGTTGCCATGCTGGTTTTGTGGGTTTCTTCTGTGTGTTGGTTGGTTCTGATCTCTGCCTAGTGTGTATATTTAGTGTAGTGAGTGCTCCTATATAAACCAGTAGTTGTAACTCTTCCATAGTTGTGTTTTCATTTATTTTGTTGTGTATGATTGTGTTGATAGTTTTTATTGTTGTTTCGACTTGTGGGTTATTTGGCGGTCTATGCAAGAATGGTCTAATGTCTGTATTTGTGTCTTTGTATTCTACATATGTCAGCTGAAATTTTTCTTCTATATCTAACATGTGTGTCACTTCGTGTTCTATTTGTGCTTTTTCTGGTGGCTGTTTTAAGATTTCGTTTTCCTCTGACTGTTTAATTGATGCATGTTGTTCTTTGTTTGTTTTCTCTGGGATGTTTGAGTCCATTACTGTATTTTCTTCTTCTTCTGATTGCACATTATTTTGTTCCAGTATTTGTTGTACTTGTTGTTTGATGTTTTCTAATTCTGACTGGGGTATCCTGTTATTTTTGATTATTACACGGATCTGATCAGCTAGTCATTGTTCCGTTAAAAATTTTAATTCTGGGTATATGGTAATAAATGTTGTGTATACCTGTGATCTGTATCCAGTTGTGTTGGTTTCTAGGTTTGTTGCTTGGTAATAACAGAACATGAGGTGTCGATTAACTTCATCTGACCATCTCATCCTCTGTCTTTGTTTTCCTTCTAGGGTGGTTGCAGGAAGCATATCTTGCAAAACACCTCTATTTGGATTTGAATCATTTTCCAGTTGGCTAGCAGTGTTGTTACCATTGTGGGCGGGCATAGGGTTCAAGCGTCGTCCCCGACCATGACGGCGCTTGTCCGAGGCTTCTTTAGTTCTGTCCTGAACCAACTAATCACACTAAAAGGGGGGTTAGCCCTATTAGTGGTTTGTTCTTTTCGTCGCCTTTTACGACTGGCAGAACATACCGGAGGCCTATTCTTTTCCCGGGCCTCCACGGGAATTATTATTATTATTATTATTATTACTATTATCATATAATCAATTTCCCTTTAAGGAGAGCACTAAAAGACAATCAGTTTTCATTTCACTTTTTCTGTCCCTTCCCCCCCCCCCCCCCCCCCCCCCCCAAAAACCTCTCATATATTCACTGTTTTTGTCCTCCCTCTCTTCTGTCCACTTTTTTCCTGTTTTCTTCTCATGGGGTGTTTGCTGAAATTTTTGTTTTCTGATTTTTTTTCTCTCCGTCTGTCAGGTTTTCTGTGGAGATGTTCAGTTTCTTGAGGTCTTACATGGTTTCGTTTACCCAGTTGGTGTCCACTTTGTGAGTTGTCACTATGTTAAAAATTCTTGTGGTCACTCTATTTTTCATTCATCCTATGTATGTGTCTGTAGAACTTTGCCCTACTTTTCCTGATGTTTGTAATCGTCTGTCTATTTATACAGTTCTTTTGTCAGTCTCGTTATTCAGATCCCCTCTTTCTGAATCAAACTGTAGATCTTTGTCAGTATTTTCCTCTCTTGTTTTTACATCTCCTTGATTTTAGTTATGCCCTTGATTACTTGAGGCATGCAAGGCTTGTGGTAAGACTACTGTACTATAGTGTCATTGATGGTAATACTTCTTTTGTTGTAATGGTTCCGTGTAAGTCCGTATGCTTTTTTTAATTTTGTGATACGTTCTTCATTGGGTGTTGAGTTCAGTCCTGTTTTCTGAATAATCTCTCCCAGATATTTGAAACTTTCTATTTGCTTTACCAGTGGGTGTTGATTTTGTGTCCATGTACTGCTTTTTTTCGTATGAGATTTGTAGTCCTGTTTTGGCTGAGATTTTATGTCATGTCTCTAGAGCTTCTTTGGCTTCTTTTCTGTTATTTATTATGAGCTACATCATTGGCAAAGGCTAGACATTTTATGTTGACAGTTCTGTCCTTGTGTCTTCTCATGCTTACCCCATTGACTACTGTGTTCCATGTCTTGATTATTTTCTCCAAAACAGAGCATACTGCCTCACCACTGTCTTGATTTCAAGTGGTTCAGAGATCTCTCCCATAAACCCACTTTGGATGTTGTGTTTGTTAATGTTTCAGGGATTAGTTTTCTGGTCTTGTTGTCCACCTTCATTTCTTCTAGATTGTTGAAATTTGCTTCTCTGTCTATGGCATTGTAGGCCTTTTTGAAGTCAACAAATGTCATTGTGGTGTTCCTGGACTTTCTTGTTGTTAATACTGTTCTCGAGCACCAGATATGTTCACTGCTTGATCTTCCCTTTATGAACCATCCTTGGTGTTCTCCTACCTGTCAATCTATTTGAGGTTGGTTGGTTAATTTGAGGGAGGGGACCAAACAGTGAGGTCATCGGTTCCATTGGATTACAGAAGGATGGGGAAGGAAGTCGGCCATGCCTTTTCAAAGGAACCATCCCATCATTTGCCTGAAGTTATTTAGGGAAATCATGGAAAACCTAACTCAGGATGGCTGGACAGTGGTTTGAACCGTCATCCTAGCGAATGCAAGTCCAGTGTGCTAACCATTGCACCATATCGCTCAGTATCTATTTGAGGCTCTAGTTGATTTAACTGGGCTTTGGATAATGTTGTATGTCACAGGCAGTAGTGAAATTCCTCTGTAATTAAAAGGGTCTGTTTTATTTCCTTTCTTGTGGAGGCCATGTATTAGCACTGACTTCCTTTCTTCTGGTACCTTTTCTGTTTCCAAGATGTTTTTTATGAGTCTGTATATTTTGGGTGTGATGTTTTTGTGGTCGAATTTCCAAATTTCCACAGTCAGTCCGTCTTCTCCAGGTGCTCTGTTATTTTTTAAATGATTCTATTATTTTCACGATCTCCTTGTGTGTTGGCAGCTTGAAATCAAGGTTAGGTTCTGGCTTCTCAAACTGTAGAATGTGCATCAGTTTATCATATTTTAGATGTGTTGAAGTATAGTGCTAGTATTTCAAGTTCTTTTTCAGATTTGTCTCCAGTGTCCCTCTTGTCTTTTGAAGCATAAGCTTGGTGGCTGATATCCTGTCATATTTTCTCTAAATGTTCTATAGCAATTGTGTGTGTTGTTTTTGTTGAAGTCCTCTTTCATCTCTTTCAGTCTGTTCTTTCCATAACCTCTTTTTCCTTTACGGATTATTTTAGAAGTGGTCTTCCATATCCTGTTGAATTCTTCCCATTTTTCAGATGCTCTACGAATGTTAAATTTTTTCCAGGCTTGTATTCTGTCTTGTGTAGCTGTGCCACATGTCCTGTTCTGCCACTGATATTTCCATTTTCTCCGTGGTTGCCCCAATTTTATCAGTTTCTTCATTTTTCTGACAGTTCTGTTGAGTCATTACTGTCAATTTTCTTAATGTTTCCTGTTATTTATTCCTTGTTTAATGGTAGGTACTCTGGTTCTGTTGTGAAAGTTCTGTCGGTTCTCATGAGTTGTTTGTTGGCTATAAATTTGGCTTTAATTTGCGCAGGTGATGATCGGATTTAAAAAATCCTTTCCTTGTTCTTACATTCATAATTTTTCTGGTATTTTTCATGGATACCACTATGTGGTCTGTCTGAAATTCTCATAGGGCATTGTTGGTGATTTCCAAGTTCGTAGTTTCTTGTGTGGTTTCTAGAATTGGGTAGACAAGATCTTGAGGTCAAAATCTGCAGAAATTTATCAGGTTCTCTTCATTCTTGTCCGTCTGCTTGTGGACAGTGTGTTTTCCTATTGTGTCTTTTGAATTTTCTTTCCCTGTCTAATTGATCATTAAAATCTCCTAGTAATACTTTCATGTACTTTGTGGGGATTTTGTTGGTGGTTTCTTTTAGATCTCCCCAGAAATCTTTATCATCTGTGTGTTTTTCTTGTTATAGTTATTTGTAGGGCATATGCATTCATTAGTGTATACACTCTGTTTCCATATCGGATTATGAGTGTTGATATTTTTTTTCTGATTTTGAAGCAAAATCTATTATAGAGGCCAGTGTCAATTTGTGTCCTGCAAATACTGTTCTGAAGAGTTTGAGATTTCTTTCTGAAATGGTTATGACTGATTTTCCCTTGTATATTCTTATCTGAGAATCATGTTTCCTGTATTGCCAGAATTTTGATATTGAGTTTATCCGTGGTGTTTGCCAGTTGTTTCAATTTATCTGTTTTCAGTAGTGTGCTCATGTTGAGTGTTCTCATGGAAAATAGTCTTCAGGATTGTTGAGAAGCTCTGATTCTTCTTGTCATGAAATGCCTAATGTTCTGGAATCTGATGATAAAGTCTATTACCCGGTCTTATTGACTGGGTCCCAGGGTAGTGGATACTTTCCACTGTTCTGTTCTGTCATGATTATTGGTTTGTATTGAGCTTTTGGTGGTGAAATCCCAGAGGATCTCACACAAGTTTGACAGGAGTTTTTGTTTCTCTTCCCTCTCCTCCTTCCTGATCATTTACAAGATGAGGCCCCCACCTTGGGACTGGCTGTGGCAGAGTTGTTTTCTTCTTCTTCATATCATCATCAGCATCATCATAATCATATCTCTATCTCTCTCTCTCCTCTCTCTCTCTCTCTCTCTCTCTCTCACACACACACACACACACACACACACACACACACGTGCTTGCTCACAACCATGACAACGATCACATGACCACTGTCTCCAGTGGCTTGGACTAGAGTGCTGCATTACACAGTTAAACTATTTGTACAAAGCTTAATACGTCAGGAAAACTAAAAGCATGCACACTCTTTGTTATGACCATAAATATAAAATTAAGATTCCACTAAATAAATAAAAAAAGATAAAGGTGATTATATCTGATTAAGATAAATTTTGTTGCTTTCATTCATATTGTTTATATATAATGGGACTGGATGTAAAGTAACAGAAAGCTGTGTCTGACTTAAAACAATGTTTATACCTACATTTCCTTGGGTCTGAGCCCTAGAACCTAGTTTAATTCAAAGTAACAATGCTTGTAGCAGATAAAGTGTTCCTTCATACTAGAGAAGATCTGTAAAGATTTTCTTTGATGAACTGCTTTACTTGCTGTTGCCTTCATCCAGGAGGAATTTTCCTTCAAATACAGGTACTTTGATGTTCCACAGATTGTGTTTGTGGTGTCTCGCTATGGTGTAGACAGTGACAACTCGTTAGTTAAAATAATAGCATTTTGTAAAGTAACTCTCCGTCCATTTATATGACTGTTTTGTGTTTACATATTACACTTAACCTGAGCCCCTCCCCCCCCTTCCCCCCCCCCCCCCCCCAACACACACACACACACACACACACACACACACACACACACACACACACACACACACACACACCTTTATCAGCATTATTAGCTCATGAGAGAAGTGGTCAAATATGTTTAAGGCTGCAAAATTTACCCCCTGTTTCAAACCAGATTCTCATCTCTCTATCTGTTTCTTGTAAATTGTGTAGAAAGAAGTGATTTGTTCATAAACCTTGGCCATGAGTAGTCCTTTCCGTTTATGTTGTTATGATAATTATTGTAAATTCTGAGAAAAGTATTTCACTACTGTCTGATTCAGCAGGTCTCCGAGAAACAATTGAAAATCATATATTTGTCAGCATGTTTAGTATGATAAGTAATTGTGAAAATGACCCACTCAGATTAGTTAGGATGTGGGGAAGTAATAATGAATGTTTTTGTTTAATGCAAAACAAACATACATTCATACTTCAATTTTACCAGTATGAAAAGTTTGGTAGCTTAAATCAGGTATTTTAATATCAACACAGTATCATTGGTTTTATCTGATGTGTTCTAAAAAATCAAATCCCCTTTTTTGCAGATTTCCTAATGCATCTGCACAAGACTTGGCCAGTGTTTTAACAGGACCCAGAGCAGCCATTCTCAGTGGCATTGCATCAAAATGTAACATACTGCCAAAGCTGATCTCTGTTGATTGGAGAATTAACATAACTATTGCATCATGGTATGTTTAACAGTATGAGAAATGAGGTTAATTAATTGTTACTTGGAGCACATTAATGTTAATTCAGTATATCTCGTTGTTTCAGTTATTCATCACGTGTGCTTGAGCCATCAGTAACCCTTGATATTTCAATGTCTAACAATGAGAAAAGGCAGTTTGAAATTTCAGTATCAAAATTCCATCATCTGAGATATGTGGTAGCAACAGTTTTAAAAGAAATGGCATTACTGGAAAAGAAAAGAATTTTCAAAATGTCAGTTCCATGACAATGAATATGTGCAAATATTTTCTCAAATATTTAAAGAACCATTTCATGTCATTTTGAAAGTTACCTGTGAACATTGAGATTTTCTTAAAGAGGTAGTTATTGCGAGCAACTCTTAGGGAGTGGTGTGATTCTTGGACAGTCTGGTATGTCATTTAGATTCAACTTTATGCGAGGACTCGTGCAGAATGCAAGTCTCACTGTTTGTTGTGGATTAATTTGTCAACAGAAGTACAAAGATGAAAATTTGGGGAGATTTTTTCAGAACATTGTGTTAACCTTTTAATTGCTTATATTATCATAAATAAATGTTCTGACAAGAGTGTTGATGCAGAAATTGAAAATTTATGTGAACAAATAACATTATTAAAAAGTTTTTTGTGTCATAGCAATGTGCACTGTTTTTCTGCAAGTAATAAATATGTTTCATAAAATATTTAACAATGTTTATTAGGTTGCTAGAAAAAAATTTTCACTTGGTGTTCAGTAATTCACATTTAGACATGTTTTGAGACGAACTCATCATGAGAACAGTGTCAAAAGATTACAAGAGTCATAAGCGAATAAGTAATAAAGATTTTCTGAATCATAATTAACAAAAAAATTTTAAAACATACAAAGCAAACCTATGAACATAGAAGAAAGGTGGAATTCTTCATACACAATTCTATGTCGTGTGACCTAACCATTCCAGAGTAAAATTGAGTGGGAAGTGCATTACAAGCTAGGAAGTTAACAGAAATGATCTCCAGATGGGTAAGTACATGAGTGAAGTGTCACTACCAGTGACTAATGAAAGTATGAAGAAACAGTAAGATACAAAAGAATAAATACTCAACAATTTTTAAAATAGAACCCAGCAAAACGTACTAGAATTATCGTATGTTTGAGTAAGTCATCTTCAAAAGGCAAATTTAAGGTAAAAAGAGGCAGTAAAAACAAAACACTGTATAAATAAAAAATGGTAAAAATACAAAAAGATTACAGCCAAAATGAATGGGCATCATACATATGTGTGGTAAACAAAAAATGGAAATGGGACTGCGGGACAAAAGGGAATACTATTTTTATAGATTATACAAAATTACACACAACATGGACCATTGTAATGCTTGACACATTAAAAAACAATTTGCTCCATATCACCTTAGAGCAGTGTACCAAACATCACAATTTATTTTTCAAATTTTGTTACAATAAATGTGAGAGAAGGGGAAATGGACAAAAGGAAGATTCAAATGATAAGACAGATTAACAACATGCCATGTATATGGAAAGCACAATGTGTGAAACAAAAGGGTAAGCAAGTGCATAAAAATATACCAGGTGCATAAATGAAATGAACAGTGAAAGTATGTATGCAGTTATTGCACCTTCCATGCAGGTCACAAGTCTTTTGAGAGTACGTGCTTGGCTACCATGGGTCCCCAGCCTTTGCATCTCTACTTCCCTTTCTGTGCTGCAAGCCTATACTTCCACTATGCTTCCCCCCCCACCCCCCCCCCCACCCCCACCCCACCCCCTGCTTTTACCTCAGACGATCTTTCTGGCCTAGACCCCACTTGGACCTAGTACATGATTTAGAACCCTGGTTTTGCATTTGACTTCCAGCACTCCCAACACCTTTACAGTAACAAATACATGGTCCCCGTTGTTAGCAATCGCACTGTTGGTGCCTGAGTTGAAACTTCCCCATGTATGGCAAGGAGTATGTGCCCATACTGGGCCACGGGGACTCTGATAAACTGAGTAGTGGCTGGATAGCCAATGCTGAGTCTGGGTGGTGCCCATGGGGAGAACCCGTGTTCGGAGTGGGTGGCACAATGACAGATGACTTGAATATGAGGCGGATGAAGCTTTCTCCCACCTTTGGTTACATGGCCCCACCAGTCTCTTCAGAAGGAAAGAACTCATTCAACACAGAGATGTATGACCCCAAAACATTTCTTACCATGGCTATGCCAAGGGACAAGCAGAGAGATACTGCCCCAATATCTGGTTTGTACAAGGACAAATGGGGATTATTTTGGCCATAAAGACTTTATTCTTTGTAGAGACTATAGGGAACAAGTTTAGTGAAGTTTCAGTGATCTCTGAAATGAAGAGTGGGTCAGTTTTGATTAAAACAGCATCCCCTGCCCAGTCACTGGCATTGCTTGCTTGTGACAAGCTGGGGAGTATTCTGGTGACCGCCACTCCTCATAGTAGTCTAAACCATGGTTCAAGGCATCGTTTTCCATTGTGAACTTTTGCATTCTGATGATGAGTTAAGTGCCAACTTTGAGCAACAGGGTGTGCTCCTTGTCTGTTCTAGGCAGCCAAAGGGCTATTGGTTGCTACAGCGTCCTCCATTTTGGCCTTTGAGGGTGATTCGTTGCATGAAAAGGTCAAGGTGATGTGATGGTATACTGAAGTAAGGTGAAACTGTATGTCTCTCCCCTCCCACCCCCTCATGCAATGCTTCAAATGTATGAAATTTGGGCACATATCTTCACATTGTGACGCTAGCCCAGTCTGTAGGCATCGCTGACGTCTGTGCACGCAAATATTTCTTGTGCTCCTCTCCCATCTGCATCAAAATTTGGGAGCAACATTCTCCCTGCTCACCAGACTGCACTGTCTTTCAGGGAGAGAAAAATATAAGACTCAGGACAGACTAACATACCAAGAAGCCAAGAACAAGACAGCATCATATGCTACAGGTATGACGACATCTCTCTCTGCCAACAATACTCCCTTCCATTATGCATCCTACAGCAAGCCCTCAGGGCTGCTAGACCATGCCTGCCCCCTGATGGTTGGGGGCTCTCCTCCTGCTGCTTCCACCACACCCACTTTTGTAACAATAGCCCCCCACCAACCAGGGCTGCTGGTTGTAGGGCTTAAGTCTTCTTCAGTCCCCGAAACTAATTCAGGGAAGCCCTCCCAGTCACCCAGCCTCCCTAAAGAAGAGAAAGACAACAAGAAGTCTTGCAAGATAAAGGAAATTCCAGTGGCCCCCACGCCACTGAATCCCTCATGTTCTGGTTCTGTGTCCATGGCAGTGATCCTGGTGGTCCTGAGACTCCAGATCTCACCACACATCTTTTCTCAGGTCCTGTTTGTGTTCATAACATCACCTTTGAACCAGTGGTGACATGTGACACTGGTACATAACCTGCCCTTTACACCCTCATAGTATACTGATAGCATGATTCTCCAGTGGAATTGTCGTGGTTTTTTCCACCACTTGGCTGAGCTATGGCATTTCGTAAGCTCCTCCCCCGCATTCTACATTACCCTTCTGGAAACTTGGTTTCCATCAACATGAACCACTGCCCTCCATGGCTACCGGGGACATTTTAAGAATTGTGCCAATTACGATATGGCATCAGGTAGCGTTTGCACATTTTTGAACTGTGTATATAGCAAACTTGTGCCTCTTGATACAACTTTGAAGGCTGTGGCTGTTTGGGTAAGGGCATTTCAGGATTTTACCACCTGTAATGTTTGTCTCCATCCTGATGGTGGAGTACCTCAGAATGTACTGTCTGCATTGGTTTCTCTTTCCCCCACATTTCCTAATCTTGGTCAACTTCAATGCCCATAACCTTTGTGTGGTGGAACCATGATCACTGGCCTGGTAAAGATATTGAGAACTTATTGGCAAATCTCGACCTCTGTCTCTTGAATACTGGAGCCTCCACACACTTTACAGTGGCACATGGAACTTATTAGGCCATTGATCTTTCCATTTGTAGCCTTCGTCTTCTTCCATCCATCCACTTGAGGGTGCATGATGACCTGTGTAGTAGCAACCACTTCCCAATCTTCCTGTCCCTCCCTCATTGTCACTCCCCCACGCACATGTCTAGATGGGCTCTCCACAATGCTGACTGGGAGGCTTTCACCTCCACTGTTGTTCTGAGCTCCCCACTAAATGGAGACTTTGATGAGGCTGTCCAGAATGCGACAGCAGCCATTCTATTGACAGCTGACGTAGTGATCCCATATTCTTAGAGATCCCCCCTCAGAAGGTAGTACCTTGCTGGAACTTGGAAATTGCTGAGGCCATTACAGATCATAGTGGGCTCTCCAGTGTGATAAGTGGCATCCATAAATTGAGACCCTCATTGCCTTTAAACGGCCCCGTGGCTGGGTCCACCACTTAATAAAATGACGGAAGCAAGAATGGTGAGGACAGGACATTTCAACCATTGGACATCATATGCCTTCTTCGCAGGTTTGGACGAAGTTCAGATGCCTCTATGGATACCAGTTCTCTGTAGGTGTACTTGGTATTTCCTTGAACGGTGCTATTTTCACTAACTGCGGTGTCATAATCGAACATTTTTCTGTGCATTATGCTGAACCTGTGCGTCTGAGAACTATCAAACAATATGAGAGAAGGAAAGTTGCTACTTACCATATAGTGGAGATGCCATTAAGGCCTTTGTCAGCAGTAGACACACACACACACACACACACACACACACACACACACACACACACACAAACTTTATATGCTACTGGAGATTTCTAAAATACTGTTAGAGATTTTTCTCAACCAGTAACCACTGACATTTTTTGCTCCTGGATTAGATTTGTCAGTGCCCCGGAGTAATGAGAAAGGAAACAGAAGCTGCTGAACATGTGGGCAATATTATTTGAGCTTCTACAATGCAGTAATCTATCCTTAATTTTTAACATACAGGAAGATTTGTTTTTTAAATATCTGTTCATTGTATAAATTTTCTGTTGCCGTTTTTGCTTCCTTGGAGTGTCATCATCATCAAACACCATACAGAGTTTTCTTTTAATTTTTCTCGCAGGCATTTCTATGACTTCTTTCAGGTTTGGAAATGCTTTACACTTTTGTGATGTTATGATGGTTTCTGCCATAAGATGACTAGCTGCAGTGTATGTTCTTCTTGGTGTACTCACATTCAGTTCAGGTGATGGCAGTTTAGCCTTCTCACTAGATCCCTCTCATACTGCTGAAGAAACAGTGTCAGAGGAACTGCTGTGTGCATAAGCTGTTGTTCCCTACTGTACACAAATGATTTCTCTTCAACATGAGAACCGCACAGGAGTTTCTTGTGCAACTTTTCTGGATCCATATCTAGGAATTTGACATTTCCTGTAACAATAAGTCTCTCAGAAAAATGTAAAATATATATTTGTATTTCATTAATCTCTTTGGTAGCTCAGTAATGTTGGCTTTATGAAAAAAATTCTGTCATTGAGTATTTGCTAACAGAACTCATTATTTTCAAGCTTTCTTGGACTAATTTAAGTACTTTGATTACTGGGTCATCATATAATTTAGCATGCATTCCAGAGACTGTTCTACATTACATTTCAGTCCTTACATTCTGGAAATGTTGTCTCCACTACAAGGATATTTTAAGTTTGGTTAACTCTAAGCAAACAGAAATGAGTGCAGGCTATGTTCTCTCATGTGCAAATGGGAGGTGGATGCGAGCAAACAACATTGTTATGTTTGATTCATAATTCACTTCTAATCTCTTCTTCTACACTTCTGCATTTTGTAAGTGAAACAAACCCTGTCTTTAACGTTGTTTTCCCTTTAGTGCTTAGCTGCTTTCACAGCAAGAAACAATTTACTAGCGAATGCATAATCTCAATGTTTGCAGAAGCTCATGAAACGGACACCAAATAATACAAAAGAATGGCAGAGAGCACTAATGTCTTCCTCACCTGAGCCTGGTTTCCACCGTAGTGAGGTAAAAACAGTGGCCGAGCACGAGAAAACATTTCATTGTGTTTGATAAGCATTCACTGGTGTTTGCTCATATTCAGCTAGTTGTTGGTCTTTTTGCAAAGTATCAAAGGGAGCTTGCGTCCTCTCAGATTTGGCACTAGTATCCTCTGCTGTTGTGTGTGTGTGTGTGAACAGCTTTATGGTGATTGTCAGTAATTAATGCTCTGATTTTAAATTTCCTCCTCAAGTATTAGGAGCCAGCAAAAGGCATCAGGCCATCAGCCAACATATGTGCAAAGTTTTGCAATAATACTAAAGAATCTACAATGCAGTTTAAAGTGCACTGCCTCGATGCATTTCACGATCACATAAAAATTCAGGCACCTACATGCTTATTTTGCTCTTCTGTTTTGCTTTCATTGTCAAAAACAGCAGCAAAAACTATCTCAGTGTCAAAGATTTACATCATAGTTATAGCTAGTGCTGTTATTCCAGAAAGGAATCTTCCTGGCAGATTAAAACTGTGTGCCAGGCCGAGACTCAAACTCAGTACCTTTGCCTTTCACAGACAAGTGCTCTACTGACTGAGCTACCCAAGCATGACCCATGACCCATCCTCACAGCTTTACTTCTGTCAGTACCTCGTCTTCTACATGGCACAAAGTTTTAGTATACCAGGAAGTTTTGTATAAGTGCACACTCTGCTGCAGAGTTTAAAATTTCATTATGGAAATGTCCCCTAGGCTGTGGCTAAGCCATGCCTCTGCAATACCCTTTCTTCCAGAAGTAGTAATCCCCCAAGTTTTGGAGGACAACTTCTGTGAAGTTTGTCAGGTAGGAGACAACATACTGGTAAAAGTAAAGCTGTGGGGACGTGTCGTGAGTTGTCCTTAGTCGGTAGAGCACTTGCCTGTGAAAGGCAAAGGTACCGAGTTCGAGTCTCGGTTCAGCACACAGTTTTAATCTGCCAAGAAGTTTCGGTGCTGTTATTGTGTGAAACCTGTGTGAGGATTATTAAAAAAAAAGGGGGGGGAGGGGTGGAGGGGTGCAGTGTTAGTAGAGTTGGCACGCTATGCCCATTCTCTCCTGTGTAACCACTTGTTCACAGGTACACACAGATGGTAGTGAACGCCAGTGAACCATCTGAATGCTCATTCACTTTTGTTCGCTTCCTTTCACTGTGGTATAAAAGAGACTTTACACTAGTTCACTCACATCCACTTCCGTTCGCTGTAGTGTGCACCAGGCTTTAAGATGTGCAAATGATATCATATGATGGTTTTTCCTTGGCTGGGGACCACAGTCATAATATACTTTTCAAATGAAATCATTGCTGCCATTAGACTATAAGTTTTTACTATTCATTATTTCACTTTCACCATTTCAGCTATGGAGCTATTTTCATGTGCAAGATCACAACTAAGTACTGCTCCTTAAATTACATTGTTTATCAAACATTGCCTCATTATGCCTTGCACTTTGTTCTCTGTGTGTTTTATAGGTTTCAGTTTTCACCTTGCACTTAAAAATGGCTCTACAGCAGAAATGGGAGTAGTGAAATAAATAAATGTCAAACAGCAGCAATGATTTCATTTAAAAGTATCATATGGTTTTTGTGCAGAAAGTGCAGTTTCCATGTTATACTAACGTGAAATATTGGCAAAATTTGGACAGTATCGAGTGCTTATGGCTCTTTATTCTTTATTCATACGCGTAACTAAAATATGCATTCATCTGAATTCAAAACCCACATATGTTACCTTTCATCATCTTTGATGAGAAATATGAACAATTTAAGTTCAAGACTTGTCAACCTGGTCCTTCCACAGCACAGTGACTCAGTCGACTAGTGATGCTATCTTGGAAACAGCTGGACTTCACAGCCACCAGCCATTGGGAAGTAACTTGGGGCTGCTTTTGGTCAGGCAAAGGTATCACAAATTTCACCAAATGGAGTGCCACCTAGTTGTTGATGCCATTAGTAATTGTGTAAGGCTGTTGCCACCTGGTTGTTGTTTCTGATGAGGGTTGCCTGCCAGAGCAAGTGCTTGGTCATTGGGTGTCTTATGTGATCTGGGCTTTGTCACTGCCTTGACGACAAGCCAGATAAATTTAAAAAACCGGGGATATAAAAAAGTCATTGTTGCTTGTGCAATGGTTTCTATGTAGGCAAACAGGAAAGGGCTTTATGGCTAGATACAAACGAGAGCACGAAAGTACTATATGTTGAACCTAAAGGATGAGAGCTCAGTATTCTGAGCAAGCTGGAAATTTATATTCATCATGCTGCTAACCCTTCTGCAGTTAGACAGGTCCTGCTCACCAATAGCTTTCTTAGTATTTTTGGCAGATTGTTGATGGCACAGCCTTTGTCTGTTCAGAATGGTGCACTGACTGCCTACATATTTCTACTGTTCGTTTCATTTGTGCACCTGGTATATTTTTATGCTCCCATTGCCCTTTCACTTCACACATTGCAATTTCCTTATGCATGGTATCTGGTCACCCTTTTGTCTATTTCCCTTTTCTTACTTTTATTGCAACAAAATAAAATTTTAATATTTGGGTATATTGCTCTAGGGTGATATGGTGCATATTGCTTTTAATATATCTAACATTATGTTGATTCAAATTGTGTGTAATTTTGTATAATCTGTGAATATTTCCCCCTTTTGTCCCATTGTTCCGCTACCTATTTTTTTCATTGAGTGTGTGTGTGTGTGTGTGTGTGTGTGTGTGTGTGTGTACGCACGTGCGCGCATATGATGCCCCCTTCATTTTTGCTATAATTTTCTTGGATTTTTTACAATTTCTTATATCTATAAAGTGTGTTGTTTTTACTACCTCTTATGCCCCTAAATTTGACTATTATGGCTTTTGAAGATGACTGTTACTCATGCATATGAATTTCTAATATTTTGTGCTATGTCACATTTTATATATATTCATTTACACTTATTGTAATTATCAACATAATTGTTTCTTCGTGCTTCCATTAGTCACTTGTAGTGCCACTTTACTCATGTTCTTATATTCTCTGGAGGTCATTTCAGTTAGCTTGTAACGTGCTTCACACTCAGTTGTATTCTGGAGGGTTTAGATCGCGCACACACACACACACACACACACACGCACGCATGCACACGCAAGAGTAGCCTCCAGATGAGCTTCCCATCTCTTCTTAAGATGCCCAACATTTCTGTCCTCATGCTTTATTTGTATATGAATTTAGTTTTTGTTCATCTGACATTTTTTTAAGGAGCTTATGCTATTTCTTTCTGTACTCCTATTATCTGAAGTACATTAATAATGTCCAGTTAATTTCCAAATTCACTATTCTCTTTCAGGTCTATGAGCTTGTAAGCATCTAGTGCTTTTAGGAGTCTCATCTTCTGCTTTAACCATCCTCCATTGACAAGCAGTTAGTCCAGTTCTGTGACCCATAGATCAGAACTGGAATGGCCATAACATTATAAAATTTTAGCCCTGTCTCTTTCCTAACTTTTCTGAGGGGAGTGTGATTTAAAGTACTTCCCAACTATTGGAATTTTTGGAATTTGAATTCTTGATCATTGGGTGTGATATGATATCTAACATCCCAGGGATTTGAAAGTTCCATCGGTTTATCATCAATTATTATTTTTGCCTTTAAATGCTCCTTAACATGGAATGCTATTATCTTAGTTCTATCTTTTACTCTTCCTCCCATCTTATGACAGCAATGAGACAACTACAGCTGACCATCAGGAGGCTGGATGCTTGGCCCAATAAAACTGGTTTTAGGTTTTCATCAGGAAAGACTGTGTGTGTGTATTTTAACAATGCTTGTCGAAATTTTAACCAACCAGAGTTCACAGTGGGGGACAATATTTTACATTTTGAGGACACTCAGTGCCTTTTGGACCTACTGTTTGACTCGAAATTACTTGGCTCCCACACCTGAAAGAGTTGCGAACAAAGGGTTTCAAATGATTGAATATTTTGCAGTGCCTCAGCACAAAGTCGCGGGGAACTGATAGGTCCCACCCCATACAGTTTTATAGGGCATTTGTCAGATCATGGTTATATTATGGCAGCATGGTTCATGGATCAGCTCATATTTCCTACCTCAATTAGTTGGACTCTGTCCACCATGAGGGCATTCGGATATCAACTGGAACCTTTCAGAGGGCCCAGTTCAGAGTCTGGGTGCAGAGGCTGACGTACCACCACTCTGGATTTGGTGGCGCCGCCTCCTGGCTCAGCAGACACTGAAAATCTCAGGGTTGTTAAGTCATTGGTATTTAGTGCGGTCCAGTCCAACTTTGAGCAGCTCATCAGGAACCGGCCCCATACGACCAAGCCATTTGGGATATGTGCGATGGACTGTCTCAAGTATCTGGATATATTAGACATTCAAATGCACAGCCAGGAATGGAATAAATTGCCACCTTGGCATCTTCAGAGGCCCAAAGTGATTTTAAGTTTGACCCAGTATGAGAAAACTTATACTCTACATTACATTTTTACAAATCTGTTTTCTTCAATTTGGAGTACGTATTGTAGTTTTATCATTATTTATATGAATGAATCCCAGCAAGAGAATACTTTGTTTTTCTGCTGTTTTCACTGATATGGTTTTCAAGGTGCACCTTCTGAAATAATTTACAAATTATGATGCGGAGTTGTATGGTATTATGATGGCACTAGAGTGGATTCACTGGCATCACCGTACAAGGTTTCTCATCAGTTCCATCCATTACTCTGTACAGCGGCTCCAGCACTGGGGCAAGGATTTTATATTCTGCTGTGTACCTGTACACATCAGGACAGAACAGCTGAGGAAGCATGTTGAAATGGTGTTGTATGTCAATGTGCCGTCACCTTGCACACTGTCATCACATTATCTGACAGACCAATCGTGCTTCAGTGGGAAACTGAATGGTTGGAGGTGGCAGAAAACACTGTGATCACTCAAATCACCCACAAAGGCATGGCAGACCTCATGCCAACCTCACTGATGGCAGAAAGTGCTGTTCACCAGACTGCACATAGAACACAATCCTTTAACACACAGTTTCCACCTCCAGCAGAAAGATGTGCCAGTTTGTGAAGTTTGTGGTGTGTCACTTCCAGTTCAGCATATTCCCTTTGTCAGAAAAGTTCCAGGACAGGTTTTTTAATTTCTGAGTTTACAGTACTAAAAAGGAGCAAATAACATTTTTTCATGTTACTTGATGTGTGTGCATCCTCGAAATGACCTTAGCCATATTTCCACGCAAGTTCACTAGGTGGCAGGGCTGTGCTTAGCAACACACTGTCTGAGTTCTTGGTGCATTAATTACTGTGACACAATGAATGCAGATTGTGAGCAAGGAATGAACATTAAGTTCTGCACGAGACTCAGAAAAATCCCTAGTAAAACGTGGACAATGATTAAGCAAGCATATGCAGATGTGACACTTTCAAGAGGGTATGTTTGTGAGTGGCACAAAAGGTTTCTTGAAGACAGAGATTCAGTGCACGACAATCCCAGAGCTGGTTGACCATCTACAGCACATACTGATGTAAACATGAAGAGTGTAGCTCAGTTATTGCAAGAAAACTGTCATGTAACTGTGCATGCAATATCAGGTCAACTTAGAGGGAAGACAAAGAATTTTTACTGAACTACTGGACAGTCAGACGTGATGACACATTTCTGTCAAAGATTATTGCTGGGAATGAAAGTTGATGCTCCCATGTGACCTTCACATGAAGCGTCAAAGCGCAGAATGGCGGAGCGGGCCACCATCCTAAAAAAAAAACCTTTGAGAACAAAGACAATGTTGACCACATTCTTTGGTAATAAGTGACTAGCTCACCGTGAGTAAGTTCTTCCAGGTCAAACAGTGAGCCGAACTCTTTGCATCAAAGTCTTGAAACATTTGAGACAAGCAATTCAATGACAATGGCCTGATTTGTGACATTCTCAGGACTTGGTCTTACTGCATGACAATGCCAGACCTCATACTGCTTTACCTGTATTACTGAGTATCTGGTCAGACATTCTTCATTGTCATCCCACATTAGCCACATTCACCCAACCCCTCACCTTGTGATTTTTTTGTTTCCACAAGTGAAAAGGTGACTGAAAGGAAAGCGTCATCAAGATATCGCAGACATCAAACAGGCTGTGAGAAATGAGCTTATAAGCCTCACAGCTGAAAATTTCCGTGCTTGCTTCAAAGACCTCCAGAAATCAGAAATGTTTGCAACTGTGTATAGATAGCCAAGGGAGATACTTCAATAGGAAGTAGGATCATTACTTGGTAAGTGCAATTTTCTATTCTTTTTTTTCCTTAAAAACAAAGCCTGTCCTGGACTGTTTCTGACAAAGGGAGTATTTTGGCTACTTGTGCCTTATATACTGACATTAGTACAACCTCCAGTTTTGCTGGAGATAGGCTCACTATCTTCACTGGCACTGATACCAGTGTTGTTTGCATTCTGAAAATTTGTAAACTGTTGGGCCTCCATGACCAGCAATTATGGTGGCTGAGGCAACACAAAAGTTTTGTTTTTTACCAAAAAAATCATGATTAAGCATTGAGGTGTGAGTTGGAGCATTATCACAATGCAGTTTGCACAAGTGGTTTTGCCACAAAGTTTGTTGTTTTCTTCGAATTACTTCATGCACATAACTTCCAGGTGATATTCCTTACTGACTGTGTAACCATAAGGAGGGAACTCATGATGCACTATCCCACTGTAATGGAAGGAAACAGTGAAACAAACTTTCCCATGTGATTGAATGTGTCAAATTTTTTTCAGTATTAGCTATTCAGCCAGTTTTGATTGAGTCGTTGGGCCTTGGTTTGACATCATACCCATATACCCGCATTATGTCACCTGTTATAACCTTCTTTAAAAATTCTAGATCATTTTCGACTTCGTTCAACACTTCCTGAGCGATGTCTACACGACATTGTTTTTGGTTAAAAGTCAACAATTTCAGAACAAATGTTGCTGCTACATATTTCATGTGCAAAACATCTGAAAAAATTGCTTGGTATGAGCTAAAGGATATCCCAACATCACCACCCTCTCTGATGGTGATATGGTGATTTTCCAGAACCATTTTCTTTACTGCTACTACTATTACATTGTCGTCAGTAATTGATGTGCTGGGGCATCCAAGACAGTCATTGTCTTCAAAATCTCCTCGACCCTCTTTGAAACATTTACACCACGCGTAAAGTCTTGTCTTACTCGTAGTAGATGTGCCAAAAGCTACAGTCTACATTTTGAATGTGGTGCTGCACTGTACCCCATTTTTCAAGCAAAATTTAATTCATATTCCTTGATCCGTCTTTTTTGAAAGTAAAATTTCGCTGAGCCCTCAAAAACACACACAGCCTTTTTGACTGCCAACAATAAACTAAATATTCAAAACAGCTGAAAATGTAAACATACACCAGAAACATTTAGCAACAAGGGAATTTTTTTGAAAATCAGATGTATAAAGCCTGCGGAATTAAAAAAAATTCCCATTACTTTTTTATCACACCTCGTACAGGTGTGTCATAATGGGAAAAGGGCTACACAAGTCTATGTCACAGGCTATTATTGGTGGCCACAATGAAAGAAAGATGTCAAAGAAAATGTTCAAAATTGTCTTCTGTGTGCAAGGAGAGCACAAGACAAAGACCAAATATATCTCTTCAAATTTTGCCTGAGGTAGTAGAACTTTCTCAAATCTTAGCACTCGATACAGTCGAACTGTTCCTCATAGCTGCCCAAAAGAACCAATGTATTTTATCTATCACTGGCCATTTCTCTTGCTATCTTGTTATGATACCTATTGAAGACATGACCACTGAGACAATTTTGAAAGCATTCGTCACTCATTTAGTATTACCATTTGGAAGTCCAGAGGATATAGTAATGGGACAAGGGACAAACTTTGTCCAATCTTAAGGTTAAGATATTTTGACTACTTAAAATAATGGAGTGGAGAACTACGCCATTTCACTCTAAGAGTAATGGCAGGGTTGAACTTGCACATAAAACAGGCATTAAAATGTTGTCTCATTATGTGAACATGTCACACTCTGACTGGGATAGACTACTTACATTTGTAATTTCATCATACAATGATAGGATACATGAAGCAACAGGGATTAATCCTTTTGAGGTCATTTACGGCTGCAAAATGAAGAGATAGAGAAGTTGCCTCCTCAAATAAATTACAGCAATCTGAAGCACCTGGCTAAAAGATTAAAGTTAATTTGGAAGAGATTGCAGCAGTACAACACAACTGTGACATGGAAACAACAGCTCTGTAGTCGCAACAATTTTAGGGTGCCGCTACACCAAGCAGGAAATTATGTAATGTTAACAATCCACCAAAAAGCCGGGCAGATCTAAGAAATTTATGTGCCCCTGGGATGGACCTTTTCAGATACTGCATTTCACATCTCCTGTCAGTGCTGAATTACAGCTCCCAGATCACAAGACTGTAGTTCGGGTCCAGAAAAACTCTTAAAGAACCATTCAGTAAAATAGCCAATGCACACTACAACTCTTACAGAGCACCCAGTGAGTTCATGTCACTATAATTTACATTCCACCCCTCCGTACAATTTACAGTCCAATGATTGAGATTGAATTTTATTGTCAATATATTGTTGTTGTTATTTATAGGCACCCTAACTCTGACTTAGAGAATTTCTGCTCAAGCTAGAGAGGGTTTTTGGTTCACTTTACAGGAAGTACCAAAAATTATTTATGTATGGTGACTTCAATATTGATTTGATATGTGACTGTGGAAGAAAAAGGGTGTTGGAAGTTCTCCTAAATTGATATGATGTGATGCAGATTGTGTTTATCAGCAAGATCGGTCCCATCTGACACCATGGAGGCTACGATGTAAACAGCCCAAGCCATGTGAGGTTACAACGTAAACCGCCCAAGCAGCTCAGTAAGTTGTGTCAATTTCAGCTGTTGACATGTGATCTCCTGGAGAGGTGGTAGCCCACAGTACACATCTGCTGTATGTAGCAGTATAGTCCAGACATACAATATCCCTTCTTTTTAAAAGATGTTGTGCAGCTTGCTCAAGGGCAAAGCAGCAGCTCCCGGGAGGTGGCATCATGTGAACAGACAGCTGTGGGGGCAAAGTTGGCTGCCAAGGAGAGCAGTACTCGATTGATGGTGGCCAGCTGGAAAGCAACAATGCCAGTGGGCCAGCAATTGATCTGATGTGGCCGACAAAAGGTCACGAAGGCTGATGATCTGAAAAACCACAGATGGACAGGGTCAGCAGGCAGCAGTGACAGGCAGGGCCCGGCATCCCCAAGGGTTTGCAGCAAAATTCCCAGGAATGAAAAACCCAAAATGTGGGTACAGATGAGCAACCTACAGCCTGCACTGCCGGTGGAAGGAGCCGCACTTTCCCCTTCGAACATAAGGGAGGAGTCCCTGAAGTGTGCATGCAGAGTGGTCACATGAAATACAGAAAACATGGTGAGAGGAGCAGCCGAGGAATGGGTGACTCTATAGGGACAGCTGGGCCAGCCATGGCCACAGGGCCGGCAGTGGTGGGGTCAGTCACAACAGAGCTGTTGGAAATCAAGCAGATGATGTGAGGGGCAGCATTGGCCTCATCAGGACTGAGTAGAACAGGGCCAGTGTCGACCAGTCTGATGACAAAAGAGCTAGCAATGAGAGTATGGGTGTCCCTGACAGGGCCAGCATCAATCAGGCCAATGTCAAGAGGGCCGGCAGTGAGTGGACTGGCACATCACCACCAGGGCTGATTGTGACAAAGCTAAAGGTGACCAGGTTGGCATCGCAAGGGGCAGATGCCGCACCAGCAGCAGGTGGTGAGACGCGACTCATGAGCAGTGTTTGGGGCAACGGAGGGGAAAACATCTCCACAAGAGCCCAACCAAACACCAGAATGTTGTCCAGGAAGCAGAGGAATGGCCACGAGGCTGGCATTGATGAGCAAGAGAGCTTTGCTGTTCTGTGGGGCCAACCATATTGATGGTGGGAGCAAGCAGTGACTTGTCAATGTCTGTGGCCATTGTCTGTGTTCGTGGTGGAGAAGGTGTCTCTGCAGTCACCCTTCTGATACCTATGCATTGACAGGGACGGCTGTGAAAGAGCTGGCAGAGGAGGTGGACGTGTGTCTGCAAGTACCTGTGCCAACTCGGGTGGCTACAGAGTAGCCATTGGCAATTGGTGCAGGATGGTGGAAGAGAAAACCGCCTCTGGAGGCAGCCGGCCCGATACCACTGCAGCCATGTTGGGGGCAGCGGAGGTGAAGGCTTCTCTACAGATGCCTGGACCAATGCCAATGCAGTGGCTGCACCTGTCGGTGCACAGAAGGGGCAGTACTGAGTGGAGTCAGGGGTGGGGGTGGTGAAGGTGTCTCCACAATCATCCAGGCTGACACCAGTGTGTTGACAGGAATCGGAGCCTACGTCGTTGAACCCTGAGGTGGCAGAGGATATGGATGATCATGGAGAGGAGATCTACAAATGGCAGCATAGTAGACTGTGAGCTGGTCCCACAGGTGCTTGTAGAAAATGGCGGGAAGGTCAATTCCAGGGTTAAGAGGCTGAAGGATACTATATGCTTAAGTGCTGAACAAGAGGAGGAGAAATGTTCTACAACGAGAGTCCTGACAAATCACGGAGGCCACGAAATACTATTCCAGCTGGATTAAGAAAGCCACGCTCCACGACATCAATGAAGGCCCGTAATGGTGCAGGCACATTCTGGACAAGGCAGCAGCTGGATGGGCGAGTCACTGCAGGAGAAAATGGATGTTGCACTTTACTGACTGGAACGTGACCAACTGCAAAACCAACATGCAGCAAAATTGATAACGTGAAGCTTCACTAGGAAGACATGTATACCAACATTAGAATGAATGCCCACAAAAATCTAGACAACCAAATCAACACACACAGTTATAGAAACAAACTAACCACAACACATTGACACATGTGTAGTGTGTGGCAGATGAGAAGAGAGTCCTGACAAGGACAGAATCTTCATCATCAGTTTTGTCTGAAAATTCATATGAACAATGATGAGAAAACAAAATCTGCTCCAGTGAAACAAACTACTATACACTGAGGTGACAAAAGTCATGGAATAGCGATATGCACATATACAGATGATGGTAGTACCATGTACACAACATATAAAAGTGCAGTGCATTGGCAGAGCTGTCATGTGCACTCAGGTGATTCATGTGAAAAGATTTCCAATGTGATTATGACTGCACGATGGGAATTAAAAGACGTGGGCCACAAAATGGTAGTTGGAGCTAGATGCATGGGACATTCCACTTCAGAAATAGTTAGGGAATTTAATATTCCAAGATCCATAGTTCCAAGAATGTCCAAAGAATACCAAATTTCAGGCATTACCTGTCAACACGGACAACATAGTGGCTGATGTCTGTCACTTAATGACCGAGAGCAGCAGTGTTAGCATAGAGTTGTCAGTGCTGACAGACAAGCAACACTGTGTGAAAAAACAGAAGTCAATGTGGGAGGTACAACAAACATATTCATTAGGACGGTGTGTCAAAATTTAGGATTAATGGGTTATGGCAGCAGCACCTCTCCAGGGCTCATAACCATATCGGTTGGACCCTGGGCGTCTGGAAAACCTTGACTTGGTCAGATGAGTCCCGATTCCAGTTGGTAAGAGCTGATGGTAGGGTGCGAGAGTGGCACAGACCCCACGAGGCCAAGTTGACAACAAGTTGTCAACAAGGCACTGTGCAAGTTAGAGGTGTCCCCATTATGGTGTGGCTGTATTTACGTAGAATGAACTGGGTCCTCTGGTTCAATTGAACTGATCATTGACTGGAAATAGTTAAAATCAGATACTTGGAGACAATTTGCAGCATTTCATGGCCTTCATGTTCCCGAACAACAGTGGTATTTTAATAGATGGTAATATGCTGTGTCACAATTATTGCCGATAGGTTTGAAGAACATTCTGGGCAATTCTACATTGATGTCATACCCCCACCCCGCAAGCCACCTGATGGTGTGTAGTGGAGGGTACATTTTGTACCATTAACTGAACTCTCCAACCCTGTTCCAATCACAAATAGTTCATGGGAAAAATGATTGTCGGCAAGCTTCTGTATTGGCTCTAATTTCTCTAACTTTCTCCTCATAGTCTTCACACAAGGTGTATGTCAGGGGAAGTAACATGGTGTCCAACTCTTCCTGGAAAGTGTTCTCTCGAAATTTCAATAATAAATCTCTCCACAATGAATGCCTCTCTTGTAATGTCTGCTAATGGAGTTCGTTGAGCATCTCCGTAAAGCTCTCGTGCCAGCTAAATGACCCTGTGATAAAACATACCATTCTTCATTCGATCTTCTCTCTCTCTTCTATCAGTCCTACGTGGTAGGGATCCCAGATAGATGAACAGTATTCAAGAACTGGTCGAACTAGTGCCTTATAAGCCAGTTGATTCATGGGTGAGCTACATTTCCGTAAGATTCTTCCTGTGAATCTGTCTCTGACATTTGCTTTTCCCTTTATTTGTTTTGTGTGATTCATGGGTGAGCTACATTTCCGTAAGGTTCTTCCTGTGAATCTGTGTCTGACATTTGCTTTTCCCTTTATTTGTTTTGTGTGATCATTCCACTTAAGTTGCTCTGGATAGTTACTCCTAGATATTTTATGGTAAGTCTAGATGCTATTTCCAGCAGTTTGTTATCAATAGTGTAGCTGTACAGTAGCTGTGCAGTATGTTACATTCCGTGTCAACTGCCAGAGCTTGCACCATTCATCAATTCTCTGCATGCACACGGACACGCCCCCCCCCCCCCCCCCCCCCCCACACACACACACACATTTTTGTAAACAGTGGCGGTTCTACCACACTTCCTTGGGGTACTCCAGAAATTACCTTTACATCTGTTGATTTTGTTCCATTAAGAGTGACGTCTTGAGTTCTTTCAGCAAGGAAGTCTTGAATCTAGTCACAAATCTGCTCCGATACTTGATAAGCTCATATATTTTTCACTAAACAGCAGTGCGGGATGGTGTCAGATGCTTTCCTGAACTCAAGGAACATGGCATCAACCTGAGTTCTGTTGCCCATGGCACTTGTTGAGGAACAGAGGGAGCGGAATTTTGCAGGAACTCTGTTTGTGGAATCCACAGTGATTTTTATTGAGGAGATTTTTGTTTTTCAAAAATGTCATAATTCTTGAGCATAAAACATGTTCCATAATTCTACAACAGATTGACATCAACAATATAGGTCTATAATTGTGTGTATCTGTTCTATGGCCACTCTTAAAAATGGGAATGGCCTGCACTTTCTTCCAGTCACTAGGTACCCTTGCATGAGTGATCAATGGTAAAGTACTGCTAGAAGGGGAAGAAGTTCTTTTGCATAATCTTTGTAGAATCTTATACGTATCTCATCTGGGCCAAATGCCTTTCCACAAGTAAGCAATTGTAATTGTTTTTCTGTTCCGTGATCGGTTATCTCAATATCTTCCATTTTGACATTTTTACAACAATTGAAAAGAGGGCCATGTTATAATCTTCTGCGGCGAAACAATTTCGGAAGACTGAGTTCAGTATTTTGGCCTTCACTCTGTTATGTTCTGTTTCAGTGCCAATATGGTCAATGAATGAATAGATGATTTTGACCCACTCACTGATTTTGTATACAACCAAAACCTCTTATGGTTCTTGCTCAGATGGACTGACAAGGTTTTACTTTCAAAATCATTGAATACTTCTCTCATTTTCACTTCATTCAGCTTTTGTTTGTCAGCTGGGCTTTTACTTTTGAACCTGAGATGTTCTCTTCGTTTAGATAGTAGTTTTCTAACACAGCTATTAAACCATGTTGGGTCCTTCCCATCCCTTAAGGCCTTACTCGGAACTTAATTGCGTAGGGCATATTGCACGAGGCCTTTGAATTTTTTCCGTTTTTTCTCCACATCTTTGTCCTCATCACCGAATATTTGATGCTGATTGCTCAGATACTCTGAAATTTTTATCCTGTCACTCATGCTATGCAAAAATATCTTCCTAACTTTCCTAACATCCTTTGAAAGACCCTTTGTCGTAGATGTTGTCACAGTCTTATGATCACGGACACCTTCCTCTACATTAACTGATTTGATAAGTTTAAGTTTGTTTGTTGCCAGGAGGTCTAAGGCATTACCATCATGAGTTGGTTCTCTGTCTGCTCAAAGTAATTTTCAGACGAGATGTCTAGAGCATTGTCACATGAATCCCTGTTTCTGGCACCAGTTTTGATAGCATGGGCACTCCCAATCCACACTTGGCAAGTTAAAGTAACATCCTATTACAATGGCATGAGCGGCAAAATTATTAACAATATTCTGCAAGTTCTGTCTGAAGCTCCTGGCCCAGGCAGTCTATAAAAGCATCTGATTGCCATTTTTGACCTATCTTTGATATTTACCCAGATTAATTAACATTCAGAATTTGTGATAACCTCACTAGATTTTATCAAATTCTGTAGTGCGATAAACATGCCACCACCATTGGTGACTACCCTATTCTTATGATAAATATTCCAATCTGAACTTGGGATTTTGTCGTCATTAATGTCCAGTTTCAACCAACTTTCTGTTCTTAATACTACCTGTGTATTATAACCTGCAGTAAGCAATACTAATTCAGGGACCTTTCCTTGGCTGCTCCTCCAGTTTACTAAAATCATATTAACATTTGTGTGTCCCTGATCTGTGATGAGGAACATTCTCTGAGGAAGTTGTGGCTAATTTATCAGGTAAATCGGCTTAGATTTCAAGGGAGGATTCCTCTAATCTTAAAAACCTTCTGCATGCCACATGTACTCTGCTACCCTAGTAGCCACTTTCTGCACATAGTGCACGCCTGACCTATAGAGGTGAACCTATAATTCTGCACCCAATAGTGGAGGTCGAGAAATTTGCATCCAATACTGTCACAAAGTCATCTGAGCTTATGGTTTAGACCTCCCACTGTGCTATAAACCAGAGGACTGCGATCAACCCTGGATATGATGCTACAAATACACAGCTTAGCCTGCATCCTGTGTGCGATGCTAGTTGTTTCATCAAATCGCCCGTCTGTCAAAAGGAGCTGAGGATGCCCTCAGAACCCAAGTGGCAGGCATCATTCGTGCCAACATGTGCCACTATATGCAGCTGGTTGCACCCAGTGTGCTCGATAGCTGCTGGCAGCACCTCCTCAACATCACAGATGAGACATCTGGCAAACATACTGAGTGCACACGGGCATTCTTTCCTGCCTTGCCAAATCAAGCAACTGAATTGGCCTCCCAGATCACCCAATATGAATCCCATCAAACCGTTATGAGACATAATCAAGAGGTCAGTTTGTGCATAAAATACTGCAACGGGAACACTTTTGCTATTGTGGATGGCTATTGGTGCAGCATGTACTTATAATCAATAATAGAATTCACATTTACTAAGAGTGTCACACACTTGAGAGTCAGCGACATTGCCAGTTCAGTGACCGTGGCCAAGGGGTGCGAAGAAACTAAGAAATAAAACACAAAATACAGTTTCTTAGGACAAATTTCCGCACTACTTAATTAGAAACAGAAAAGTCAATCCTAGATGTTGCCTGAAATGTGTGTACAACAGTGAAGACCATAAAACCATGGTAGGTGGTGAAGCAGATGGGTGCTGCAGATGATAGGTGATAGGATGCCGCAAGACGAGGTGTCCACCTTCTGACACTATGCTGATTCTGGTGCATTGGCAGCAGTCAAAGTAAGTGCCAGTTGGACAGTGATTTCACTGAGATGTCTTTCATTACTTTTAAATCAAATATTTGCAAAAATTAAATTATGCTCTGTGTGAAATTCTGCCAGGCAGCTTCCCCTTTCATTCCATTACCCCATCCCATGTTCTAGTGTTTCTTTTTTCCTGCTATTGAATTCCAGTCTCTATTTTTACCTGTATACTTGATTAAATGACCTAGCATTCCACACACAGATCCGTTCGTGATGACATTCTCCTGAGTACTCCATACCTGGACATCCAAATGGGGGACTATGTTATCTCCAGAGTATTTTACACAAGAATATTTCATCATTAAGCCATGAAGTAGTGCTGCTAGCCCTCAGAAAAAATAACAGTTTCAGTTTCCCCTTGCTTTTAGCTGTTCACAATAACATAGAAAGGCTGCATTAGTTCAATGTTACAATGGCAGATCAGTCAATCATCCAGAGTGGTACCCCAGCAACTTCTGAAAAAGACTGCTTTCCCTCTTTAGGTCTGTCAGTCCTTTCCATAGATAGCCTCCCATTGTGTTTGCATCTATGATATGGCTATGTATTACTGAAGCATACAAGCCATCACACATTGGAAAGGTCCATGAAGCTATAATTTTCCCAACCAATTAGGAAATCATTATAATCTTCAGTTATTTAGCATGATTTCAATACACACATACATACTATGAATCTGATTTTTGTTTGAAGTCATCAGTTACTTCCACAGCCAAATCTCGTGGCCAACAGAAAAAATCTAGAAATTTTACTCCAGAAGTAACTTCAGTTTCATGAAATGAGTTACTGTCCGTCACTAGGCTGTGACATTATTGACAGCAGATTACACTGGTGAGATGAAACTGCATACACACACAATTTTATTAGATACTGCTTGATGGAACAAGCCACACTGAAATCTAGTAATGTGGTATCACCTTCAGATCACCTGTTAGATGCATATCTTGAGCTGTCCCTCTCTCCACGAGATCGCATGTCAACAGCTTGAAACGGCAACTCCCGGACCTGGTTACATTGTAGCCTTACACAGCACAGTGCACACTCTGGGCTTCATGCCCCCTGCATCTGCAGCCCACCAATCAGCGTTGTCTTCATATAGACCATATAATGGTAACATTATATGGTCTATATGGAACCTTTTGATGGCTTCAGGTATGCAACATTTAGTGTTCTTAACGACAATGTTTGCAATAATTAAATTGTACTCTGTGTAAAATTCACCAGACAGCTTCCCCTTTCATTCCTTTACCCCAGACATTGTTCTCCTACTGTTTAATTTTTTCTACTCTTGAATTACAGTCTCTATTTGACTGTAAAACTGCAAAACCTCTCCAGGGGCAGATGTAGACTCTGACCATAATTTATGTTTTGAACTGTAGATTAACTCTTTTGTGGGCCATGGGAAATATACTCACCAGTAACTGTGTTTCTTTACTGCTTTTGTGGGAAGGCGTCCTACTACCTCTGTACACTGCGGGCAGCTAGTTGTAGTCTGCTGCACCAGCTGTAGTTTCTGATTGTTGTGAAATATAGCTTCTGAGGCTGTAGGGAGTATGCATACCACCAAGTAATGTTGTTTTAGGGGTCCTTCGGAAGTATGCTTATATCCAAAGTAGTTTTCCCACAACACAGTCACAATCACATTTCATAGTAATTGACAGAAAATCAATAAGTAAAACAGAAGTGATTTCTGGTGTTGTGCTAGGTAGTGTTATACGCCCTCCGCTGTCCCTTATCCATATAAATGATTTAGGAGAGAATCTGAGCAGGCATCGTAGTTTGTTTGCAGATGGTGCTGTCGTTTATCGTCTAGTGAAGTCATCAGAAGATCAAAACAAATTGCAAAATAATTTAGAAAAGATAGCTGTGTAGTGCAGAAATTGGCATATTGGCTGTAAATAATGAAAACTATGAGGTCATCCACATGAGTGCTAAAAGGAATCCTTTAAACTTTGGTTACACTATAAATCAATCAAATCTAAAGGCTGTAAATTCAACTAAATGCCGAGGAATTCAATTATGAACAACTTAAATTGGAAGGAACACACAGAAAATATCGTGGAGAAGGTGAACCAAAGAGTGCTGTTTATTGGCAGAACACTTAGCGGGTATTACACGACAATCCGCCGCGAACGGTACTGGTCTAGCGCAACAGCCGTATAGCGGTAGAACAGGTGAAACTACCAAAATTAGCAGACACATTATCCACGCACCAGAATAGAGAGCAGTTCTAAACTGCCATCAATCCACGCCTGCGCAGTAGGCAACGATAACTCACGCATGCTCAGAAGGGTGTACCACAGAGCTTTCTGCTTGTTCTTTCGTTATTGTTAGGCTAATTTCCGATTTTTGTGTTGGAAATTTTTTGCATAGGGGATCTTCCGCATTTATTTTTTCAGTAAGCAGGTTTCATAAATGCAGAAAAGAAACTTTTTTTGTAGTAGACTCTTTTATACTAGCTGTTTGTGAAAGGATTTTTTTCTGTTGATAGCTTTGTAACCCAGACCATGTAAGAAACGCACTGTTCATGAGAAATGTGTGGGGCATCGGAGATACACACGCTTATTACAGCCAGACAAGTCAGCTGTGGCCAAACACTGTATTGATACAGGGCATTCCATGAATTATAGTGATGTGAAGATTTTAACATCCACCTCTTCCTTTTGGGAATCTGTCTTCAAGGGAGCTATAGAGATTAGATTAGCTAATAATTTAATAAATAGAGATAGTGGTTTTAATTTGGACAAAGCATGGAATCCGGCTCTTGGGGTAATTAAACTGCAGAGAAGTCATCACGGTGTCACTGCTGCCGATCATGCATCGATAAGCAAATTGAATATCTGTACACCTTCGCCACAGGCGGCACATGTGTAAGTGTATTTCTTTGCCGCCGACCAGAACCTGTGACCTACATTAGCAGTACCGCCACGGTGGAGCATATAAGGCTGCGCTTGGCATCTCGTCGTCAGTCTTGTGACTCACTCTGAGGATGGTCAGACAATACATGGCCGAAATATCAGTGGAGGAAATTTTATTTGCGCAGCTCCATGCCCAAAATTTAATGGACTATTCATTACGCTGTGAGAAGTTGAAAATGCATACAAGTGTTTGTTTCTTCTGCACGCTGTTCAAGAGTGGAGTAAAAGAGAATTACTGTGAAGGTGGTTCGATGAACCCTCTTCCAGGCAGTTGAGTGTGATTTGGATAGTTTACATGTAGATGTAGACATGGAAGTATAGTTACCACAGAATTAATGTCTCTTGTGGAATTTGGGTAGCATAATTACCATCATCTTAGCAGTTTAAAAAGTTTATGGAAATATGTCTTACCACCTATGTACGTGCCTGACACTGTACTAGGTGTATAAAAATTGCTACAATGATCAGTTTGTCATGAGTTCACTGCTGTTGTCACATGTGAAGTCAGAACACATTGCTTTATGTCTGCAATATATGTTGTTTGAACTTGTATCAGCTGCTTTTTATTTGTGATAAATGAAGTTTCTAGAAATTTTTCATGTTGTGACAAGTAAAATAAAAATACAAAATGATATTTTTTATTTTTTCATGTGTAATGAAAACTCATACAATGCAACACCCTTGCAAGCTTCTCAGGTTGTTTCTGAACACCCTGTGCATACTAACATAGTTTTGTTCCTGAATCACAAAAAATAAAATCTCAAAAAATATGATCTGTTGAGCACAGTTGTAATACAATACCAAAAAAAATTAACTTTGCTGAGCTGCTAAAAAAAAAAGAAGAAGAAGAATGCAATGTGGTTAAGTAGGAATGGCTAGAGTGCAAGTGAAAAGCTGTAGAGGCATGCATGACTAGGGAAACGATAGCTGATGCTTGCAGGAAAATTAAAGAAACATCTGGTGAAAAGAGAAGTAGCTGTATGAATATCAAGGCCTCAAATGGGAAGTCAGCTTTAAGCAGTAAAGGGAAAGCTGAAGAGCATATTGCATATATACAAAGAAATGACCTTGAACACAATATTATAGAAAGGGAAGAGGACGTAAATGAAGACGAGATGGGAGATATGAAATTACAAGAAGCATTTGACAGATCACTGAAAGATGGAAGTGGAAAAAGGCACCTGGAGTAGATGACGTCATTATTATTATTATTATTATTATTATTATTATTATTCCTGCCATATCCCTAAGTAGTGACTATTCCTTCTGGGACACCCTGTATGAGACAGGTGAAACATCCTCAGACTTCAGGATGAATTTAATAATTACAATTCCAAAGACAGGTACTGAAACGTGTGAATGCTACCAAACAACTAGTTTAATAAATTATGGTTGCAAACTACTGTCCTAATTACTTACAGAAAAATGGAAAAACTGGTAGAAGCCAACCTCGGGGAGAATTAGTTTGGGTTCCATATCTTCCTATCTTAGAAGATGGGTAAGGGATAATCTACATTCATAGCTTTTGTGGATTTAGAGAAATTATTTGACAATTTTGACTGAAATACACTCTGAAATTCTGAAGGTAGCAAGTATAAAATTCATGGAGTGAAATGTTATTCATAACTTTTACAGAAGTCAGGCTCCAAGTTGCAGAGTTGAAAGGGAAGCAGCAGTTGAGAAGGGAGGGAGACAGGGTTGTGACCTGTCCCTTTTGTTATTCAATCTGTGTGTTTAAAAATCTGTGTAGGAGACCAAGAAGAAATTTGGGAAGCACAGTAAAGTTCAGGGATAATAAATGAAAACATTGAGGTCTCCTGAGGACAGTGTAGTTCTGTCAAATGAGGAACTAAAAGCATTAATGAGTTTTCCTATTTGGGCAGCAAGATAACTGAAATGGCCCAAAAAGAGAGGATACAAATGCAAACTGGCAGTAGAATGGAAACCATTTCAGAAGAAAAAAAATATAAATTTAAATGTTAGGAAGTCTTTTCTGAATGTATTTGGCTGGAATGTAACCTTGTACAGAACTAAAAAGGTGGACAAGAAAAAGTTTAGACAAGAAGAGAATAAAAGCTTTCGAAATGTTGGGGTGCAGAAGAATTCTGTAGTTTATATAACTAATAACAAGATACTGAACCAATGTGAAGGAAAAAATAGTTTATGGTGTCACATATAGCAACTAACCCCAATAAATTTGCAGCATGGTTATTTCTATCTGATAATTAAAAGGCTTTAATATGGAGGTATAGAGGCACACAGTAGCAAGTTAGGTTTCCGCAGTCAGCATGTGGACATGAGAGATGCCAGCTCGTAACACTGACCATGGCCAAGCGCAAGGGCACAAACACCTTACTTCCTGCACAAAATCTTCCACAAGGTAGGGTAACAATTTGAGGGCAATACAGAATGCATGGTTGCACCCATCAGACATTTGGTAGTGTTTGAAAAAGAACACTGAGTCCCTCACTCCAGTATATTAGTTGTCCCAAGAACAGTAAGAGCAGTGCACTCCAGCATCCACATTGACTTCATCATACAGCAGGTCCCATGCCTGCATCCCCGGCTAAGATAATGCTCCTCTCTTATTAAAGCCTAATGTAAAACTTGTACCATTTTGTGTCTGGTGATACTTGTAGCAAATTTGTGTATGGAGACTTGGTGGTCTCTCTGAAGAGTTCTAACACAGTTACATGTTGACACTTGATAATCTCAGAGTTGGTAACAGATTTATATGTTAAGACTTTGTGGTCTCTTTGTTAAGAGTGAGAAGTTAGACTTCACTGTTTTATGGTCATAGAATGACTGATAGATTTCTGTGTGAACACTCGGCTGTTATCAGATTCATGTTATTAAGTAAACCTTTTAAGATTTGTTTTGACTAAGGTGAAAATGGACTTCAGTGTAGCCTTGTCTCAGATGTATTAATCTATAAAATAAACCTTGATTTATCAGTTGGGGCCCGCATCTCGTGGTCGTGTGGTAGCGTTCTCGCTTCCCACGCCCGGGTTCCCGGGTTCGATTCCCGGCGGGGTCAGGGATTTTCTCTGCCTCGTGATGGCTGGGTGTTGTGTGATGTCCTTAGGTTAGTTAGGTTTAAGTAGTTCTAAGTTCTAGGGGACTGATGACCATAGATGTTAAGTCCCATAGTGCTCAGAGCCATTTGAACCATATCAGTTGGGTTCTACCCCTGGAATCTTCTCCTATCCCAGCAAAGTTCCAATTCAGCTCAAAACATTCCAGCTTTTCATTTAAAGATTCTCTTTAGCTGACAGCTGGACAAACCGATCTCTGCCAAGAAAATTCTGAAGCTGCTCACAGAATTGCAGAGGTAAGTCATTTAGTTCTGGTTAATCTTTACTACAGCCACATGATGATAGTACAACTTGATTAAAGGAAGGAGTGAGTTGATAGGAAATATCTTGAGGCATCAGGGAATCATCGGTTTGGTAATCAGAGGGGAAAGGGGGGAGGGAAGATAGAGAGGGGGGAGGCTAAAAGTTCTACAGGGAGACCATGTTCGAGTACAGCAAGCAGGTTCAAATGAATGTAGGTTGCCATAATTACGCAGAGATGAAAAAGCCTTTGCATGATAGACTAGTGCAGGGAGCCACTTCAAACAAGGTATTTGGACTGAGTGAGGTGGTGCAGTGGTTAGCACATTGGGACCCACATTTGGGAGGACAACGGTTCAAACCTGTGTCTGACCATCCTGATTTAGGTTTTCTGTGATTTCCCTAAATTGTTTCAGGCAAATGCCAGGATGGTTTCTTTGAAAGGGCACGGCAGACTCCCTTCCGTAATCTGATGGGACTGATGACCTCACTGTTTTGTCCCCTCTCCTGAATCAATCAAACAACCAACCAACCAATCAGTATTTGGACTGAAGACAAAAAAAGTACAGTAGCGGCAGATGAGAGAAAATATTGTTGAAACAGTTGTAAAAGCTTTCTTAGGAAATTACCAGGAATAGATTGTTTGGCATCTTCCCACAATGGAACTATATTAAACCTATTGACTGCCAAGAGGCCTGATTTCGTACAAATAGACAGGAATCAATTATTACAATACAGCTACAGCAGTCATGAGCACTAAACTACAAATGACTAAGACAGTATGCAGATTTTTCTGCATACATAGTAAAATGGACACCTCATTTAACTGAAATTAGTTACAACCATTTGATTCTGGCAGTAAACACATATGGAGGTTCAAATAAATAGTCAACCAAGCTCTAGAAAAAGGTACAGGGTAAAAATTAATAAAACTGACAAGCTGCAGCTGTGGATTACTGACTGGAAATGCAGGAAAAATGATCCTATGAACATGTGTCCAGAAATGCATTGTCGCCACAGTAGATAGTGTTGATGAATGATAGTTCATCTGACAAAGCTGTGTGTTCCTTGTGTGTTACAAGCTGTGTGATTGATATAGTGTATTCTAAGCAGCAGAATAGTCCAGTATTCATGTCAGGAACAAGCCGAGATGGTGTTTGTGTATGGCCATGGAAACAGTCGAGAGGCAGCATGGCTATACCAAAACAAGTACCCTCACTGACACCAACCCCACCACACAACATTTCAAGCCCATTTTTGGCGTTTGTGTGGTCAGGGGTCTTTTCAGACAGATGAACATGGAGGGAGATGGCAGACTGTGCATACACCAAATTTGGTGCTTGTACTAGGGTTTGTCTCAATATCCTGGAGTACCCAATCCTCCAAATCAAGTGTGTGCACAATCTGCCACCTCCCTGCATGTTCATCTGTCTGAAAGGGTCAATGATCACACGGATGACCAGACAGGGCCTGAAATGTTGTGTGATGTGGTTTGTGTCTGTGAGGGTACTTGTTTTGGTATAGCCATGCTGCCTCTCAACCAATTCCATCTGCTTGGCCATACACAACACCAGCTCAGCAGGACCATTCTGCTGCTTACAGTACGCTGCAGCAGTCACACAGCCTGCAACACACAAGGAACATTCAGTACGTGGTCAGAGGAAGTGTCATTCATCAGTGCCATCTCAGAGGTAACAGGCACACAACAAGAAAAAAATCTGCAAATAGGCAGATTTTAATTGAAATGCACTCAGCTTCTAGAGGGCATTGTGTAAAGCCTTCAGTAACTTTTGTACCAAAATATTATTGTAGTTCTGTCTCAAAACTCTTAAGTCATTTTGATCATATGTTCGCGCTATCAGGGACACGTAGATCGATCTACAGAAATTAAAATAGCAAATCAAAATTGCAATGTTGAATTCCTCTTCAAACATTCCTTCAAAACGGAAAATCCAGGAATGTTCATATCATTCAGTACCATACTACAGCTATGATGAGTAACATAGTAAGTAGTACTGGTCACAGCAGATGAAGTCTGTATCAAATTCAATGCAGAATTTGAGTGAATTAGCTCCATTATTGACCATAAATTACTACAGATCTCTGTGCCCCATAGGCTACCTGTCCTGTCCTCATAAAACAGGTTATGTATGCTGTTTGTTGTATACTTTGGCCTATTGACTGTCATTGTATTACCATGGCAGATCCTATTTAATTGTGAGATGATCCTTGGATGAATAACAATAAATAAAATAGACATGTTTTCCATGTTTGGAAAAGACCGCTGGTAACAAACAAAAAAAAGGAAGTAGGATTGACCCAAAGAACTACTGTCCTGTATCACTCGCATACATCTGTAGCAGAATCCCAGAACATATTCTGATTTCAAACATGATGACCAACCTGGAACCAAATAACCACCCCTGTTGAAATTATCATGGGTTCTGAAAACAGAAGTCATGCAAAACTCATCTTGCACTTTTCAAACACACACTCTTCAGTGTCATGAATTGAGGAAACCAGATTGATCTGACATATTTAGACTTTCAAAAAGATATTGATTCAGTAGCACACTGATGACTTCTGTAGAAAATGTATTTCTATGAGAGATCTAAGCAGATTTGAGACTGGGTCATGTTTCCTGACAGGAAAGACATAGCATACCATCCTGGATGGAAAGTCATGTACAGAAATTTGAATAATATCAGAAGTCCTCAAGGGAAGTGAAATAGGACTGTTGCTGTTCACATTATGCATTAATGATTCAGTGGATGCAATTAGTTGCAATCTCAGATTTTTTTCTTGCCATTAATATAGGTTATAGATACATGCAAAGTTGCGCACTTCATGAAATTTAAAAAGTGGAGTGTCTGACAACATAATTAATCATGCACGACTAGATTCAATCAATGTCAGACAAATATTTGTAACAGTGTGTATGATTATGAAGATGAACAATGGCATATGCTGAGTTGTAAGTAAAGCAAATGGCAGGCTGCAATTCATTGGTATGGGATCCTGGGAAAGTGCAGTTAGTCTACAACCATGATTATGTACAAACAACTTGTATGGACCATATTTGAATACTGCTCAAATATCTAGAACTCAGTATCAAGTTGGACTAATGGGGGACATCTAGCATATACAAAGAAGGGCAGTGCAAAGGTCTTAGGCTTCTTTGATGTATGAGAGAGAGTTGAAAATGTTAACTACCAGACATTCAAATAATAATATTGAAAATCTCGTGAAAAAATCTGATTTAAAACATTCTAAGAACTATCTTTGAGGACATAAACTATGAACACTCTTCAACCCCCTACTTATGTCATGCAGAGATCATGCAAATAAAATTAGGCAAATATCAGTTAGCACAGAGGCGTCCAGTCAATCTTCATGTGCTCCAACCATGGATGGAATGAGACCTGACATCTGAAAAAGTGGTGTCTTTGGATAACAGGATTAATCATGCACAGCTAGATTCACTCAGTGTCAGGCAAATATCTGTCAGTAACAGCATGACATATTTTGTAAACACCCTTTATCACACGTTTCAATGATGTACAGAGTGTAAATGTAGACACGTGATCTGATTCTAATAATTTTGGTGGGTGCAGCCAGATCCCATTGACATTCTGCCATGATATTTTGGCTGAGAGGCATCTGGCCATCTTCAGGTGAGTAGACAACTACTGAAGAGCCCAGGTGCATTCACAGTATTTACGCTCAATCTCGTGCATGCGAAATGTGCTAGAGACTTTCAGCAGATGCATCAGGTGATGGTATGTGCGGGACTGCAGAGTTGTGTGTGCTACCCTTGGTGGTGGAAGTGAGAGATGATCTAATCATTGAGTATTGAATGACCCCATTGATTTTGCTGTGACTCGATAATTCTAACTGTAGGATTCCAACTTTTATCCAATTGAAAGCCGTTACCACGATTTATCAGATTATCAGCTTGACGTATTTCCACCTATTCTTTGATTACTGAATGCCAAAAACTGGAGGTAAAATTTTTGTTATATTTGTATTGCATTAAGTGTTGCATGGAAATAGTGTTCTGCTACTGCCGATTTTACTGATTGCTGACAACAAGTATATCTTTCATGTTCTGTACAATGCTCCTGGACAGTTCATGTTGTCTGGGCAATATATGCGGCAACTCTCTCTCTCTCTCTCTCTCTCTCTCTCTCTCTCTCTCTCTCTCTCTTAGCTGCCTTTTGCAGTAGGAAGTCATCTTTAATGGATCCAACCAAGGCCAAGCTCTTTACTGGTGGGCAGAAGATAACCTTGATTTTATTTTTCCTAAGCAATCTGTCTATTTTAGAAGACACATTCCCAGCATTTGGAAGGAACACATTAGTGCCCTCAGTGCATTGCTTCTTGTTATTACAGCTGTGCATGACCTTCCTTATTTGGTGTGAAGTGTAGCCATTCTCTTTAAAAACCTTCTCCAAGTGTTCTAATTCTGCGTGAAAGTTTTTGTCGTCAGATATTACATGTGCTCGATGTATTAAGGTACTAAGAACACCAGCAATTTTTGCGTGGTGATGACAGTGAGATGCCTGGAAATCTAGATCTGTGTGCTTGGGTTTTCTGTACACAGAATGTCCCAATGACCAATCATTCTTATGGTGTACTAGCATTGCTAGAAAGGTTGAAGTCCCATCTCTCTCAAGCTCCATCATAAACTTGTTGTTCTCATGTAATGAGTTTAAGTGACAAAGGAATTTCTCCAGTTCTTGTCTGCCATGAGGCAATGCAACAAAAGTGTCATCTGCATAATGCCACAAAACTGTACACTTTAAAACATCAGATGCAAGTGTTTTCTAGAAAAGTCTTCCATAAAAAGATTAGCCACCGCAGGAAACAAAGGGCTCCCCATGGTGATGCTGTCTATTTGTTCAAGGAATTTAAGAATAAAGACGATGACTCACTAGAAGGCAGAAGTGCTGTGTTGTCAACATGTACATAAACAAAAGGTACAGGGCTTTGCTAGCTTTTGACTGGGCGCCATGTAGGGAGAGTGTGTGTGTGTGTGTGTGTGTGTGTGTGTGTGTTTCACCTACAGCTGGAAAAAGGAATGGAAAAAGGAATTTCATTCTGAAAGCTAACAAAGCCTTGCACCTTTTGTTTGTGTACCTGTCGATCACGCAGTGCTTCTTCCTTTCCATGAGTCGTCTCCTTTATTCCTAAATAATTCATAATTCTCAACCAGAACTTTCCATACATTATTGTCCAAATAAATTGCTATTGAATAAGAAGTAGGTTGAGGGGAGAGTATATTCAAAAGAGGCTGTCAGGTCAGCACTGATTAAGTTACCAATGAGATATAATGAATCCATTAAAGGTACTTTGGTGAAAAGTGATAACACATCAAAGCTAATTAGTAAATCCAAGCTGCTTCAAGCTGTCTTCAAGTGATTGGCAAAATCCAAAGAATTACGTATATGGTGACAACACTTACACACATACAGCTTGAGCAGACAGGCCAAATGTTTTGCAGTAGAATAGGTTGAGGCACCAATATTACTTACTATTAATCATAGTGGGACACCATCCTTCTGAATCTTGGGAAGAGCACATGGTCTTGGTGATACTGCATTCTGTGGTCTAAGCCTCTTGATAACTAGTTTAGGAAGAGAACTATCATTCAGAAGAGTAGCAGTTTTTCTTAATACTTGGCTCGTTGGGACATTTTTGATTTTGCGATCTGTTGAATCACTTAGCTGACTATACATCTTCTCATTGTAGACTTCCCTTGTCAAAAGAACTGTGGCATTACCATTATCTGCAGGAGTACAACTGTGTCAGTATCTTCTCGGAGGCTGCAGAAAGCAGGGCTTTCAGCTGGCGAGATGTTACTCCATTTTGGCACACATTTCAACAGTGTTCGGCAAGATTTTCATTGAACTTCATCTACAGAATCCGCAGAGAGAGGCCTAACAGCTTCCTCAACAGAACTGATGAAATCCATTAAAGGAAGTGAAGTAGGTGTAGTAGCAAAGTTTACACCTTTCACAAGCACTGATAACATTTCATCGTCAACAGATTTCCCCCTGGGGTTCACCACAGATTGTCTAGAAATAGCTCTCTGTGGCTTTCGTGTCTTGATTTGGCTAAACTTTGCACTTTGCCTATTCGTACTGTCCCTGTGGGCCCAGGCTGCCTTGGCCCAGGATGCATTATCAATCCAGACCCAGCTGAGGTAAGAGCATCATGCTGCAATCTTCAGATGCAAATAAAGTGAGTCCCTGGAAACAACTTCTAACTCGTGAAGTGTAAAACGGATTCGTTCTATGACTAAGGCCAGACTCACCTTGTGTTTTATATTGTTGGCAGCCATACAATTAATAAAATGAACAACATGGGCAAAAATTTGAATCAAATTATTGTCTCTACATTTCAATAAAAAATTAAATGAACACAGTAACCTGGTTCTTTTCTCTCATTATTCATCCAGTCTGTGGATATTCAGAACCATATCCTCTCCATAGAGGTATCTTATGTAACTTCTGAAATTCTTCTGACATATTTCTTCTTCTAACAATTTGAGGATGTGCACGTGGAACCCATTGCCATTCTGCCATGATATTTTGGCCCACAAACGTCCGGTATCTTCAGGTGAGTAGACAACTACTGAAGAGCCAAGTGCATTCATGGTATTTATGCTGAATCTCACACATGCGAAATGCGCTAGCGATTTTCGGCGCATCTATCAGGTGATGACATGCATGAGACAGCGAAGTGGTGTGTGCTGCCCTTGGTGGTGGAAGTGAGAGATGATCTAATCATTGAATACTGAATGACCCCGTCAGTTCTGCTGTGACTGGAGAAATTACTTTGTCACTTAAATTAATTACATGAGAACATCAAGTTTACGATGGGGACTGAGAAAGATGGGACTTCAGAATTTCTAGACATACTTGTATGCTTTAAGAATCATGGCTCAATGGGACATTCTGTGGACAGAAAACCCATGCACCCAGATCTATATCTCCAGGCATGAAACAGGGGCATCTGCCTCGGGTGGCAATTTCAGGGGGTGTCAAATTCATATTACTGATGAAAAAAAACCTTGTTTCACAAATTGGCTAGCATTCAGTGCAGATTGGCTTATCAATTATTCATATGCTCTTAAAGCCCAGTTTGTTTTTGAACATTTTTGAACACATTCTGAGCTGATTTCTGAATGAAGAACCCATTCTAAGCAGATTTCTGAATGAATCGTAAGTTGATTTTTGAAAGCATCTAGAAATTTGAAAAATTTTCCACAGGCAAAAGGGGTAGGGGCTATATGAGCTGAGCCAAATAAATCCAAACAGGTGAATACAATTGCTGTTTGTTCATGTGGTTGATAAGGTGTGCAAATGATCGGTGTTGTTATGATTATTAACGAAATCCATAGAGCCCGACAACCAGAGTGTAAATAAGCAACTAACAGGAATAACATGTAAGAAAGACTACATATTATATTCTCAGTGTATCCAAGAAATGAAATTTTGACAGAAAATTTTTGCCAGAACACTACATTACTAGGGGTCAGTTTTACAGTACCCGGTTAACAGCCACTTAAGTTCTTTTCTTGGATTAGTGCAGAAAACACGTTGTATGAACACATAACAACACCTAACTGGAGAATAAATGAGGGATAACTGAACCTGTTATTCTGGCAGGGTTACTGAATGTAACTGGAGAATAAGATTTGACAATGGCAGGAATACTGACAGAATTAGTGATTTAAGCAAATGATATGTATAAAAATGACCATTAGTGCCAAAACTGTCTCACTGATTTGGTGTGTGTTACAATTGCTGAAATATTAGAAAGACCTATTTCATTTTATCTAGCAGTTGGTGACAAAATAGATGTAATCAGATCAAGGAACCACACAAGTCTTGGGCACTAGTTGTATTAACAGTTTTTTCAGTATTAGACAGCGATGTTTTGATTTTTCATATAGCAAAACATTTGATGAATTTTGATGAGGTAATAGATTCTTTTGCAGAAGGGAAATCATGCCATGTAAAGCTGTAGCAAGATTACAGAGAAAAAATGCTGGGACATAAGGATTGAAGAAATGTGTACTGTCTTGCTTGTCTCTTGTCTCTATTGGTTTTCTGTTTCCTATATTTAGTTTTATGTCACACAAAAGAGTGCAAATTTTCAGAAGAGTTCATATTTCCCCAACCACAAATAATCCCACCCAGTATTAACTGTGAGCTCTTTTTAAGGGGGGTTAGGATGATGTCGAACCAGCTGACTGGCAGCAGGAGGGGCACCACACAACATTTTAGCTTCCACTGTTCTGAATATAGCTTTGATGGCTTCCATTACAAAATATACACATTTGAATTCCACAAAAGCAAAGTACAGCGACGTGCGACAGAAGAATCCCAGAGAGCGAAGTACAGCGATCTGCGACAGAAGAATGCTGTGTGAAGAAATGTGGCACTGCACTTTGGCACACTTAAGACCAAATAACATATGTTACATTTCCTTGAACATATATATTTTATATATCAAACTCTTCAGATGTGTATTTCACTCAGCCCCTAAGATCTTCATGCTACTAGGTTCAGTAAAGGATGACCTAGGCTTTCACAAACCATGGGTCTACCATATCCCCAACCAATGTGGCAAGGCTTACACTGTCGAAACTGTGCACGTGGTAGAAGAGAGGTGCCATGAACTTTGACCTCACATTGAATTAGGCCATACCACAAAACCAGTTGTGGCTGACCATTGTATACCGACTGGCCATACCACAGAGTACAACAAAACCAAGATATTTAGTTAGTCTTTCTCTTCCTAGGATTGCATGATTATAGAGGTGATTGAAACTGTTGCCCAAGATAGTCCAATTAACAAAGAATGCAGTCTACAACTGAGTCAGGCATGGAACCATCTACTAATCTGAGCTGAGAAAAAGCAAGGAATTCCCATACAGTGAAGTCTTCTCCTGAGGACAATAACACAGACTGTGGACTGAAGTTTGGAACCAGATGTCAGCACCAATCCACTGCTGTGGCTGTACAGATAGCAACAGGAGCAGAATGACGGAAGGAGTAATGGCCATTGTATATATGATGCAATCCAAAATTCTATTTGCTGAAATATTTAGTAGATGGTTACCCTGGACGACATCCAAGAATTTTAAAAGTGTAGTTGTAGACATTCCCCACAGTACTGTGATAGGGCTTGTGTTGTTCTCAATCTCTGTAAATTCTTTAGGAAACAATCTGGCCAGCTCTCTTAGATTGTTTAAGAATCATGTCCTCATTTACTACCTAATGAAATCAACAGAAGATGAAAACAAATTATAAAGTTATTTCGATGAGATATGAAGGGGAAAGTGGGAAATGATGCTAAAAAATAAAACGTGTGGCGTCCTCCATATGAGCACTAAGAGAATTCTATTGAATTTGTTTTCCATCACAGATGACACAGATGACACAGATTTAGAGGTTGTCAATTCAACTAAATACATTTGAATTTCAGTTTCAGATAATGTAGATTGAAAACATTCCAAAAGTTCAAAGAAGTTGGCTCATATCTAGTCATCATGAAATAGGGGAGAGTGTGTCATAGGTATGATAATTGAGTTGGAATGGCAATCATTAAAACAAAGGCATTTTCCATTCATAAAATTTCAGTTAATAGCTTTCTTGTGAGAGTGCCAAAATATGTTGTTGCTGCCTTCCCCCTCACTTACATTCAGATTAAATTTGTTTACCCTAATAAATGTCAAAATTGCACTGATGGGCTTCATAAATGAATAATTTTAAGTCCAAAGAAATAATTATCTCATTGTAACAAGTTTAACGTGTGACTCTTCAATGTGACTGTGATCTCCGACCAAGGAAAGATAAACAGAACACACAGAGTCTTGAGAGCTCGGGGCACCACCAACCTTCTAAAATAGACCATCCTATGGAGCAAAGTAGTTAGACCATTCAGAAAACCCTTCTTAACCTTTACAGGCTTTGGAAATTTCAGGTTAGAACATCAGCAATTATGAAAAGGATAGATTGTTACTCGCCATAAAGATGACACACTCTGTTGCAGACAGATGCACTGAAAAGAATGTTTACCCACTAAGCTTTTGGCCAAAAAAAAAACACACACACACACACACACACACACACACACACACACACACACACACACACACACACAGAGAGAGAGAGAGAGAGAGAGAGAGAGAGAGAGAGAGAGAGAGAGAGAGAGTGTGTCTGGTGAGTAGTAATCTATCCGTTTCATAATTGTTATTTATTACAGACATTTAATATTTAAAGTTTAAAATACGTGTGTTTATATTTTAAAAAAAAATTGTAGACAGTGTAGTGAGAGACTAGCCAATGCAAGCCTGGGATATAACTTTTTTCAAAACAATTTTAATAGAATCCTTTTACTAGAAAATATACATTTTGTCATCTTATTTTACAAGAAATGTGCAGACAGAGTAGGCTGTACAGATTACCAATAGCTTAGAAACTGCTTATTTATTTCATGCACATAAGCCCGGCGTGGTGCAATGAAACAAAATCTCATTGTAAAGAAGTGTACTGTTTGAATTCTATAGCTTACTCTACACCCATGGGTAGGACTGAGTAAACAGCTGATACGCTGGAAGTCAAGTTGTAGTATATGTGTGCATACTCCTATGGCCTTGCCCCCATGGTCAGAGTTGGTCAAGTGGTTTGCGCATGCCCAGAATGCATGCAGTAGAGCTACTAGGTGAGTAGCCTATATTAATTGCACCTGGTCACAAATGAGCTGCTAGATACTTCTAGGTGTCTATCCCCAGATTTATAACAGCCTAGTTATGCCATTATTAGTTAGATATAATCTTCCACTAATAATTGTATAACTGTCTCCGGTTTTATAGCATGGGGGTAAATGTCAGAAGATGGCTCTATAGTCACCATTCAACTACGAAAACAAATGAGGCACCACAGCGGCAAATGCAATATACATATGTAGCCTTTGTAGCAGGTTGTGGGTGCAGTTATCACTATGGAGGGGTGGAAGAGCTGTTCTTTTAGTGGTCACGATGGCAATGGCTCTCTCACGTGAACATTATGGGTTTTACATGTTGGAAAGGCCTATGGGAGTTGCTCAGAGGTGAAGGTGATGCAGTAAGACAGACAGCAGGTACATAAATGCTTTATTACTCCAACAAGCTACAGCAGTTACAGGTGTGTGCCTTCATCTGGTGGCATGGCCCAGTGACAACCCATGATGTCCATGTTCCTGGCGAGAAGCAGTGTCGTACATACAGCACTAGTTGCTGCTCCAATAGTGCCAAGGCCTTGCATGTTCAGCTGTCCCTGGTAGTGGTGCATGCCCTAACACTTTCTATTACGTGCACTGCATATGTTAGCAACATGTTGGAGGACAGTACAAATAAAATTGTCTGTGTGGGTGATCTTTTACATTGTGAGAACAAAAGAAAATTGTAAATTTTCATTGAGATAACACAGAAGCTTTATTTTTTTATAGCTGTACATGTGTGAAGCTTAAAAATACTACACAGGTAGTGGTCACTGATTTCTTGTTGTGGTGGTGTAAGCAAACTGTCTTGGTGTACTAACGGAGCATTGCCAATTTTGACATGTGACCCTGATATCGAACAGTTTTAACATGTCATATATAATCATTAAGAACTGTTGCCCCCACCATAATAAGAACCACTTCTGTTCATCATATACAGACTGGCATTTGTTCGTTTCTCTCCCCATTCTCAGCATTCAAATGTGGTTTATCATGAATGTCAAATTCTACTATGGTGTGTGAAAAGTGGAGCATTTCTGCTTGGAGAATGGTGGCCTCTATTTGAATCTTCACACATACTTGCTAAAATAATAGACAGCCTCATTTTAGAATTCAAACAGGCAAAATGTCATGTTGCAGTGATTATTTTTACCATTTTCTTAATGTCATCTCACATAAAATTTTACTCTAGTCCAGTCATTCCTTTACAATAACTTTCTGAAACATAAACCATATTTAGAGACATGTTCACTTTAGACATTGCTGAAGGTAAATGTTTGAGTTCATCTTGCTATGTAGATCCTCAATTAAGGAATATTAAAGAACAAGGGTACCCACTACTATAAGGGGCATTCAATGAAACCCGATCACTAGTGTAAAGTAACGGTAATGATTTTATTAACTCAAAAATGTAGTTATACACAGTACACATACTCAAAAATAGTCACCAAAATTGTCAGCACATTTATCCCATTGTCACACTAGCCAGTCGATTCCATCCTTGAAGAAGCTCGTAGGCTGCTGTCGGATCCAGGCCTGGACCTAGTTACACACTACATTGTCCATTGTGAATCGATGCCCACAAATAGCTTGTTTTAGAGGTCCAAACACATGAAAGTCACATGGTGAGAGGTCGGGACTGTACGGTGGATGTTCCAGCATTTCCCACCAAAACTGCTGCAATGTCGTTTTCGCCGCATTGGCCGTGTGTGTGAGTGGGCATTATCGTACAGGAGGATAATGCCAATGGACAACATGCTTCGGTGTTTTGACTTTATGGCTCATGTAAGGTTCTGTAAAGTGGCTTGATAATACTGGGCATTGATGGCTGTTCCCTGTTCCAGCAACTCTACAAGCAATGGGCCCTTGTGGTAAAAAAAGAAGGACATCATAACCTTACGAGAACTGGTGTGCACAGCCTTTGATTTCTTTGGAGTTGGTGAAGTCACATGTTTCCACTGCTTGTTCTGACACTTTCTTTGCACTTCAGAATGGTGACACCTGTGACAATACACAACAGAAAACCGTATTCCTCCTCATAACATTGCAGATGACTCAAAGACAGCATCATTCGAGTATTGTGCTGTTCAGCGGTCAGTTGGTGGGGAACTCACTGTGCAAAGATTTTTCAAAAGTTCAAGTGTTGTTGTATTATGGTGTGGGTGGTGCCCACGTTAATACCCAGTAACCAATGGATCTCACCCACGGAGATTCTGCCGTTGTCCAAGACTAAAGCACTCACTTCTGCAACATTTCCAGTATGATGACACAATGAGCCTGTGCAGGACAAGCATCAACTTCCAGTGACTCACACCCCTCAAGGAATCGTTTGCGCCATTCCACAACACTTGAACGACTCAGGCTGTACTCACTGTACACGGCCTTCATCCATCGATACATTTCACGGCCTCATACTCTCTCTGCTTCCAAAAATTGAATCACTCCTCATTGTTCCTGCTTACTTGCCTGCATGTTTACTAGTGGACGATAACTTGTGTGACCACTTTCTCTTCGGCGGGAAACCACACTGGCGCTATGCAACATCAGACAATGTGCCACCATACCCGCAGTTACATGGTGCCACCTTAGGTGTAAGGCATAGGTAGATGCACTGACCAGGTTTCATTTGAATGAACCTCATAGTTTGTTAGGTGTTAACATGCCTACAAAAAAATCATGACAAAGTGGGAAGAATGAAACACTATGGAAGTGACAACATTTTGATGACCACAGGTGCTAGACTTCTGGCATAAATTACTGAGTGAGATATGATTTTTGACTGTTAAATGAAGAATGTAATTTTGAAGGCAGATGTGTAGAGCTAATGGACTTAAATGTTATTGTTATTTTAACAAATAAAATCCCTGAAAAAGGTGACACCTGGAAAACTCCTATTTAAATTCCAGAGTCTGCTGGAATACTTCAGTAGATGAAACAGAAGGGAAGAAAAGTTTTAATTGCTGCTGATATCAACGTTAAAGTTATAAGTGAAAGTTGTGATCCCTCAAAATTTCTTCAATTTAATCCAACTCATGGTTGAAGTTAAAATTTTTTCATCCAGTGAGTGAGGTAGCACAGTGGTAAGACACTGGACTCCTATTTAGGAGGATGCTACTTTAAACTGGTGTTTGACCATCAAGATTTAGATTTTTCACAGTTTCCTCAAATCACTTAAGGTGAATGCTGGAATGGTTCCTTTGAAAGTGCTCAGACAATTTCCTTCCCTAATCTGAGAATGTGCTTTGTCTGTAATGACCATGTCATCAGTGGGATGTTTAACACTAACGTTTCTTCCTATCTTTCCGTATTCACCACAGAAAACGGCTAGTGGGTGACCTGTATTTATTATAGTTTTAAGTACTTGTGTGTTTAAAGATATGTATAAATTCTTCTTGGAGTAGCAAATAATTTATCATTCAGCAATATTTATTTAAAATTAAAACTACATTTAAAAAAAAAATCTTACCTGGAAATGAACTTCAATGCAGAAAATTTGATTTTCTTAAATGACAAAGTATGTGAGGCAAAATGGCAGTGTGACCACAATATTTCAAGTAATGCAAAGTTCACGGAGCTCACTGTATGTAAAATCCATCATAAAGTTTGAAGTAAATGAAAATTAATTACTAAAAGTCTTACACATCTCTTGAGCTAGAGAAAGGCAGCTACACAAAGAAGTATTAACTTTATTACCTTTATTGAAAATTTTAAACATTATAAAATCATTTTTAGGAATGTTGTAAAGGCAGCAGAATTAATGTTTAACAGATGTTAATTAAATACAGTGATACTGCATTTATATGTTTCTCAGCGCTACATTCTTTGCACTTGTATGTTGCATACTGTGCACTTTTTCGATTTTGCATGCAAAGTTACCCCACTTTCATGTTTTCATTTGTACATTTTTTCACTTTTACGCTATCATTTTCGCCGCACTTATACAGTATAAAGACTAAGAAATCATTTCAAAATGTTTTGTATGTGGTTTGGCCAGTGATTATTGGTTTGCTGCCTGCATGTAAAGTTGCAATTATTATTGCAGGCTTTAGCTACAGTACACATGGTGACACAGTTGTTGGTGACCTTGTGGCAGACATTTTCACATCATGTAACTTGGCACAACATTGCTCCCAATAGTGGCTGTACACGATGCCACTCGGGGGTGTTGTTGACTGGCCAAACAGAGGGTAGCCACTTATGAACAGTCAGCATGAGACGCCAGTGAAAACAGCAGCAGTAGCGGCAGCATCAAAGTTGCACATAGTAACAACTGTTCTCGGTGGTGGCATGATGAGCCGCATTAATTCTTGGGCACGGAAGAGTAGCGCTACTTGATGAGGTTGTGTAATTGGGCCCTAAGGAGGAGGATTTGGTCTGCTGTCCAACAATCATCCAATATATATCAGTGGCACGTGATGGTTGCGTAAGCAGGTGGAGAGCACACTGAGTGAAACTAGGAGTGTTTTTGCCATGTATGACCTCAACTTTTTTAGTGTTGTTTCCAATTTTTCTGCATGCAAAAATGATGAGTTAATCACAAAATAAAAGAAGATCTCTTTCTATGCAGTTGAAAGTAAACATAATTGAAAAAGTGCAAAGAAGTCCTAGTAAACCTAAAGTGAGCACTGAAAAGCATCTCAAAATCCCATATTCTACCTTAACTATCTGCCCAATAAAATGCAGATAAGTTCTAGTGCTTCATAAGCCAGGCCAAGCAGTGAAAAATGCATGCATATCCAGCATGGAAAGTTTGCAGACATGCAGAAATGCCTATAGACTTGGTTTCAGCAACAGCAAGCAGCTAATGTACCTATTTCAGGTGCACTACTGAAAGAAAAGCCTTTAGAATGTGCAAAAAAGTTAAATGTTGAAATCCTTCACGCATCCTATGCTTTGTTATACTGCTTCAAAGTAAGATGTGGCTTTCCTGCCGCCAGAGTTTGTGGGGAGGATAACAGTGTGGATAATAGCTAAGTAGAATTTGGATAGAGCATGATCTCCCAAGTATAATTGCAACATACAGTCTGAAAGATATTAACAAAACAGACAAAATGGGACTTTTTTAAAGTTGTTGCAGGACAAATCTTTGGCACTTAAGGACCATCCCTGTTTTGGGATAAAGAGAAGCAAACAAGTGTGACAGTACTCCTTACCATAAATGCAGATGGCTTTGATAAAATTGGCCCACTAGTGATTGGGAAGTCAGTGAAGCCTTGATGTCTCAAGAGGGGTAAATTCATTTCCCACTGAGTAAAAGTCTAATGAGAAACATGACTGCAAACCTCTTCAAGAGTCACCCCAATAAGCTTAACGCCTGCATGCATCATGAGAAGAGGAAAATACTTTTGCTTCTAGACAATTGTTCAGCTCATTCTCCGGCACTACAGTTCAGCAACGGAGAACGGGTATTTTTTCCCAGGAAATTGCATGAGCTATGTTCAACCTCTGGACTTGTGCATCATTGCTGCCACAGAAGCAAAGTACAGGAAAATGCTGGTTCAATGTGTCATCGCACACCTCGACAGTGGGAAGGAAGATCCTACACTGGACGTGTTACAGGTAAATCAAAGAACTGCATTGTAGGCTATGACACTCTTTACACATGCACTATGTATGTATAGCATTCCCTGTCAGTTCCCTATGTACATCACTAATTTTGTTAGAATAGATCTATAAATTAAATTAAATTCAGCACAGGTACTTAGGTGTAGCTTTTTTATTTATTTTTCTTATGTAGGCAATGCAGTACATAAGGACTGTTTGGGATCAACTGAAGACAAACACAATATGTAAGTGCTTTCGAAAAGCTGGCATCAGAAAGATGAAACTCAAGTTGACCCTGAAAATGTTGAACATTTTGATGTCGATTTCGATGTACCAGAAGACAATGACTGGGCTCATACTTCAAATGTAATTGATTTTGATGATTTTGTTGATTGTGATGCTGATAATGCTATACTAGCATCAGCTGAAATAAATGGTTCTCAGGAAACCGAAGAATCGGATGGTGAATCTGTGGACCCTCACGGTATGTCAGAAGCATTTACTGCATGAAGAAGCATTAGTGATGACAAGATGTGCACAATGATTGCATATGAAAACTTGATTTATGAATGCAGTATTGCCTCTACGAAACAAACCACAATTGATTCATCCTTTAGGCCTAAATAACTTTAATTGTCCATAACCTAGCATATGCCTATTTGAACTACTGTACCTATTACCTATTACTGTACACTGTATGTATCTCATGTTTGCATGCAGTTCAGTTTTTCAACAAACTGTTGCCTCATCAGGAAAGACACAAGCAGACATTTGTTGACTTTGTTGGCCTTTACAAATGTCTGCTTGTGTCTGTGTATGTGCGGATGGATATGTGTGTGTGTGTGTGTGTGTGTGTGTGTGTGTGTGTGTGTGTGTGTGTGTGTGTGCGCGCGCGCGCGAGTGTATACCCCTTCTTTCCCCCTAAGGTAAGTCTTTCCGCTCCCGGGATTGGAATGACTCCTTACCCTCTCTCTTAAAACCCACATCCTTTCGTCTTTCCCTCTCCTTCCCTCTTTCCTGATGAGGCAACAGTTTGTTGCGAAAGCTTGAATTTCATGTGTATGTTTGTGTTTGTTTGTTTGTGTGTCTATCGACCTGCCAGCACTTTCGTTTGGTAAGTCACATCATCTGTGTTTTTAGATATATTTTTCCCACGTGGAATGTTTCCCTCTATTATATTCAAATCTCATATATATATATATATATATATATATATATATATATATATAAGTTTTATTTTTACAGTAATCTCACTTTTATATTTATTTTGTCTCCCCCCTTCAAAAACATATAAATGAGATTTTACTGTATTGACCTTCATGAAATCTGATTAAAAGCCTCTGGCAATGAAATTCAAAAAGTCCTGTTGAAATATTGCTATTACTTAAAGACTTCTTTTCCTACAAACGTTTTGAAATCAGATGTCAAAGCAGTAAATTAACAAAACAAAGTTAGTCCCTTTAGTCTTGATCAACAGCTTGAGTTTCTCACAAAATTTTGAACTGATTTGACAATGAACATAGTAAATATATTATCAACCAGAAAAAAAATCTGCAGGTTTAAGTTATTAAATTAATTAAAAAATGGCTCTGAGCACTATGGGACTTAACTTCTGAGGTCATCAGTACCTTAGAACTTAGAACTACTTAAACCTAACTAACCTAAGGACATCACACATATCCATGCCTGAGGAAGGATTCGAACCTGCGACTGTAGCAGTCGCGTGGTTCCAGACCGTAGCGCCTAGAACCGCTCGGCCACTCCAGCCGGCTGTTAAATTAGTATGTAAAACAATAGATCACTGACTGGTTGTAACAATTAACCAGTATTTTGAGCAAGGATATTTCTCAGATCTATTAACATATGCTAAAGTAAAACTTTTGTTCCTGAAATGATCAAGGGATTGTACAGACATTATCACCTTACTTCTATGTCTCCAAACCTGTCAAACTATTTGACAAAATATCTGCTCTCCAGATACAAAGTTTTATTTAAAATGTGATTATCCTAAATGTCCAATTTTGTTTCCATTATATTTATGGTAATTACTAACTACCAAGGTCAACTCACAAATGGATAAACTTGTGATAAACAGTTTACTTATATTATTAGCACATTACTACATAAGAATAGTAATGTGTACAAATGTTTTCCAACACCTCAAAGACCTGTGAATCAGTGAACCGAAACTTGTCAGTACACAATATATAAATATGGTATTGGGGACACTGCTCTACAGTGGGTTACTTCATCCTTTCCTAACAATAGCTATATGCCCATGCTTCACAGCAGAATTTAAAGAAGTCCAAAGAAGGGCAGCTCAATTTGTCTTATTGTGAAATAGGGCAGAGAGTGTCACAGATATGATAACTAAGTTGGGGTGGCAATCGTTAAAACAATGGCATTTTTTGTTACAGTGAAATCTTTTCATGGAATTTCTATCACCAACTTTCTCCTCTACATGTAAAAATACTTTATCTTCACCAGCCTACAGAGGGAGGAATGACCATCACAATAAAATAAGAGAAATTGGAACTCATATAGAAAGATTTAAGTGTTCGTTTTTATCACACACTGTTAGAGAGTGGGGCAGTATAGAAATAGTCTTAGGGTAGTTCGAAGAACCCTCTGCCAGGCACTTAAGAATGAGTTGCAGAATAGTCATATAGATGTAGATGGGGCTTTGCATACCACCACTTTTTGGGGTTCTGTACCTCAGTTGGTAAAAATGGAACCCTTATAAGGATCACCATCATCAATAAACTCATTTTTCCTAACCGAGAAGTCAACTATAAATGAAACATACCAAAAAAGGTACAGCAGTTTCAATAAGTTTTTGACACACAATGTGAAAACAGTAAATCCATAAATCCCAGCCAAGTAAATTCAATGTTAGTTTGTATTTGCGAAGATAAAATTATGGCACTTAATTCTGGCACTAACATAAAGTCCCAATAACTCTTCTGGCACTGAGGTAAAAAATTTAACACTGCCATCTATTGGTTCTTTAGAGTACTCACTGTCACTAAGATAAACAACAGCACTACTAACCTGAGTCAACTTCCAAAACTTTAACTTATGATAGCTTTTTTTTAAAATCTGATTTTGGTGAAATAAAAACTGCACATTGCCCCAGGCTATGCTCAAGTTGCCTGTGAAAATCCTGTGAAAATTCATCTAGTAGTCTGGCATTAGCATGTTCAGGCAGCATAGATACAAGTACAGACAAGAAAGAGTAGGGCCTAATGTTCTCTTAAGAGACAGCAATATATCCTTTCTAATGAAAAATTACGTATGGCATTTATTAAGGATTATTTTTACCATTTGGTGTCAGTAACTTGCAGACAAATGTACACTGACAATTCGTGTCTGCAGGTCATATGTCTGTATTAATTGAAAATCACAGAGAAGAAAAAAATCCTCAGTGCATCATTAATGCACTTGATAGCCTATAAACAATGTACAACTTGGATGGGTTGATTCTGAACATCTCAAAAACCTGTGTTACACAGTTCAGAAATAAACACTTGAAATGCTAGAAAATTGAAATGGGCCAGAAAAATAAAATGGTTTCTGTTAAATATCTGGGGCTAAATGTAGATAAGAATTTTACACTAGAATATGGTCTTGAGCAGTAAGTTATGTTAGCTTTGTGTCTGCAATACAAATAATTGGATCAGTAATAAGGTACGACTTTTTTATATTTATTTTATTTATTTATTTGTTTTTGTGAGCTGCTGGGAAGGGGTGGCTGTATTCACATAATGTACTGCAATAGTGAAACTTCTGAAAACAGCATTAAAAATGTGTACCACACATCCATGAACCTTATGTTGTCTGTGTAAAAGCCTAGAATTTCTAACAGCCCCCACATCATACATCCATGAAACCTCTCTCTCTCTCTCTCTCTCTTTTTCTTTTTTCACACAGCAAATCAAAATTATCCACAGAAACTCATATGATACAAGAAGTAAAAAAACATTATGCTTCCTATTCACTGATTAAAATTATAATTCAGTTTCTGATATATGGGAATGAAAATCAACAACAAACTAATAGACAGGAATATTCTGAAGATGAAATTAAGTCTACTGGCAAAAAGAAAGATATATTATAATGCTTTGCTGTAGAAATGTTACTATCCAGTGGAATAACTCATGGTGAATGATTCCATAAAGGTAGCAGTTTGTTGTTTTTTATCACTGCATTTATTAGGTAAACATAGTTCTTCATCCTCAGATTAAAAAATTTTGACCTCCATATTAGCTGTCATTTTATAACACTGATATATATTTAACACTGACATATCTTCTGTACCCTAACCAAATTACAGTAATACCTCCTTTATATGTTTTTAAAGGGGGATGCTAAAATAAATGCTCAAGTGAAATTAATATTAAAATGACACTTTTTAATATATTTCTAATAAACTCAAGTGCATGCAAACAGAAGACATATATATTGTGTAGTAATAAGGACAGTAGTTCAAATAGGCTTATGTGTAAGTTATGGACAATTAAAGTTATTTAGGTCGAAAGAATGAATCAATTATTGTTTGTTTCTTGGAAGCAATACTGCGTTCATAAATCAAGTATTCATATGCAATCATTGTGCACATCTTGTCATCACTAATGCTTCTTCATGCAGTAAGTGCTTCTGACAGACTGGGAGGGTCCACAGATTCACCATCCGATTCTTCGGTTTCCTGGGAACCATTTATTTCAGCTGATGCTAGTATAGCATTATCAGCATCACAATCAACAAAATCATCAAAATCAATTACATTTGAAGTATGAGCCCAGTCATTGTCTTCTGGTACATCGAAATCGACATCAAAATGTTCAACATTTTCAGGGTCAAATTGAGTTTCATCTTTCTGATGCCAGCTTTTCGAAAGCACTTACATATTGTGTTTGTCTTCAGTTGATCCCAAACAGTCCTTATGTACTGCATTGCCTGCATAAGAAAAATAAATGAAAAAGCTACACCTAAGTACCTGTGCTGAATTTAATTTAATTTATAGATCTATTCTAACAAAATTAGTGATGTTCATAGGGAACTGACAGGGAATGCTATACATACATAGTGGATGTGTAAAGAGTGTCCTAGCCTACAATGCAGTTCTTTGATTTACCTGTAACACATCTAGTGTAGGATCTTCCTTCCCACTGTCGAGGTGTGCGATGATACATTGAACCAGCATTTTCCTGTACTTTGCTTCTGTGGCAGCAATGATGCACAAGTCCAGAGGTTGAACATGGCTCATGAAATTTCCTGGGAAAAAATACCAGTTCTCTATTGCTGAACTGTAGTGCCGGAGAATGAGCTGAACAATTGTCTAGAAGCAAAAGTATTTTCCTCTTCTCATGATGCATGCAGGCATTAAGCTTATTGGGGTGACTCTTGAAGAGGTTTGCAGTCATGTTTCTCATTTGACTTTTACTCAGTGGGAAATGAATTTACCCCTCTTGAGACATCAAGGCTTCGCTGACTTCCCAATCACTAGTGGGTCAACTGTATCAAAGCCATCTGCATTTATGGTAAGGAGTACTGTCACACTTGCTTGCTTCTCTTTATTCCAAAACAGGGATTGTCCTTAAGTGCCAAGGATTTGTCCAGCAACAACGTAAAAAAGTTCCATTTTGTCTGTTTTGTTAATATCTTTCAGACTGTATGTTGCAATTATACTTGGGAGATCATACTCTACCCAATATTCTACTTAGACATTATCCACACTGTTGTCCTCCCCACAAACTCTGGCGGCAGGAAAGCCACATCTTACTTTGAAGCAGTATAACAAAGCATAGGAAGCATGAAGGATTTCAACATTTAACTTTTTTGCACATTCTAAAGGCTTTTCTTTCAGTAGTGCACCTGAAATAGGTACATTAGCTGCTCGCTGTTGCTGAAACCAAGTCTGTAGGCATTTCTGCATGTCTGCAAACTTTCCATGCTGGATATGCATGCATTTTTCACTGCTTGGCCTGGCTTATGAAGCACTAGAACTTATCTGCATTTTATTGGGCAGATAGTTAAGGTAGAATACGGGATTTTGAGATACTTTTCAGTGCTCACTCTTGGTTCACTCAGACTTCTTTGCGCTTCTTCAGTTATGTTTACTTTCAACTGCATGGAAAGAGATCTTTTATTTTGTGATGAACTCATCAATTTCGCACGCGCAGAAATTGGAAAACACTAAAAAATCCCCTCCCCCCCGCGGGTCGCTCTCTTCGCCGTCCGCGCACGCGCGCCGGCGGTCGCGAAGACGTGGGCGTCGGAATCTCTCTTAGCGTCGATGCGTTAGCTACGTCCGCCCTGGTCGCTAGTTCGTACTTCTTGCTGAGAATCTTCGTAATTACATTCAATGCTGGGTACCAAGCCTTGCTGAGATTGTAGCCACAATCTCGGTTGTTAAGATCTTCCCTGGTGCGAATTTCGATAGCCTCCCTTATAACGCTGTCCCAATATTTAGAAGTCTGAGCCAGGATCTCGGTACGCTCATAATCCATCTTGTGTTTCTCGGACAAACAGCGCTCTGCCTCCGCCGACTTATTTGTCTATTTCAGTCGAGTGTGCCTTTGATGTTCTCGGCAATAATCTTCGATGGTGCGTACTGTTTGTCCGATATAAGTCTTCCCACACTCACAGGGAATTTGGTATATGGCGGCCTTCCTCAAACCAAGGTCATCTTTCACACTTCCTAGTAATGCCCGTGTTTTATTGGGTGGGCAAAAGACGGTTTTAACTCGGTGTTTCTTTAATATACGGCCGATTTTCGCCGATAGTGCGCCATTGTACGGAATGAAGGCAGTGGCTACCTCTTTTTCCGTGACTTCATCCGTATCCACAGGTTGTGCTGTGGTGGTGGGACAGAAGACAGATCTAATCTGCCATTCCGAGTACCCGTTTTTTCGGAACACGGTTTTGAGGTGTTCCAATTCCTGGGGCAGAATCTCTTCGTCTGAGATGCTGCGCGCCCTGTGTACTAGTGTTTTTAGTACTCCATTCCTCTGAGAAGGGTGGTGGCAGCTGTCTGCATGCAGGTACAGGTCAGTGTGTGTTTTCTTCCTGTACACACCGTGGCTCAGGGTTCCATCAGCTCTTCTCTTGACCATGACATCCAGGAATGGTAATCTTCCTTCTGCTTCAGTCTCCACAGTGAATTTGATGTTTGGATGTATGGAGTTTAGGTGTGTAAGGAAATCCAGGAGCTTGTCCCTACCATGGGGCCAGATGATGAACATGTCATCGACATAACGGAAGAAACAAGTAGGTTTCCAATTGGATGACGCCAAGGCTTCCTCCTCGAAGTACTCCATGTACAAATTCGCGACCACCGGCGAGAGTGGGCTGCCCATTGCGACTCCATCCGTTTGCTCATAGTACTCCCCATTAAACAGAAAATACGTTGAGGTCAAGACATGCCTAAAGAGTTCGGTGGCCTTCTCGTCAAATTTCTGCCCAATAAGCTCGACTGATTCTCGTAGAGGCACCCTGCTGAATAGTGAAACCAAGCTCACTAGGATATCAGTGTCATAGAGTCTGAATTTGTCGCGACGCTTCACGAAATCCACGGAATTACGGATATGGTGAGGGCATTTACTTACATAGGGGCTAAGTAATTCAGCCAGATATTTTGCCAGCAAGTAAGTAGGTGCCCTAATGTTGCTGACAATCGGCGCATAGGTACCCCCTCTTTGTGGACCTTAGGGAGTCCATAAAGTCTTGGTGATACAGGTCCTTGAGATGACAATTTCTTGGCGTCCCCCTCTGTTAGATCCACGTCCTTGAGTAGAGCCCTGGTCTTGTTCTCCACCTTCTTCGTGGGGTCAGCGTTGATCTTCCTATAGGAGTCGTCATCTAGCAGGCGCTGCATCTTCTCAATGTAGTCCTTACGGGAAAGAACAACAGTGGCATTGCCTTTGTCAGCAGGTAAGATAACAATCTCAGAGCACTCTCTTAGGTCCCGAATGACCGCCCTCTCTCTACTGGTCAGAACCCGGCAGGTTTCCCGACGCACTTCTTCTGCTACTTCAGGCTACAATCTCAGCAAGGCTTGGAACCCGGCATTGAATGTAATTAAGAAGACTCTCAGCAAGAAGTACGAACTGGCGACCAGGGTGGACGTAGCAAGCGCATCGACGCTACAACAGATTGCAACGCCCACGTCTTCGCGACCGCCAGCGCGCGTGCGCGGATGGCGAAGAGAGCGGTCCGCGGGGGCAGGGGATTTAAATCTGCTGCCCACCCTCAGGAGCTCAGTTCGTCAGCGCACCTGACGATGGCGACACGTCTGATCGCCGAAATATTGTGCCCGTTGGACACTATGAACCGGCAGTATACCCGTGGACTGTTCGAGCAACAAATACGCTGGGTGAAACTGAAGAATCACAACACTAAAAAAGTTGAGTTCATCCGTGGCAAAAACACTCTTACTTTCACTCAGTGTACTCCACACTACTGTCAAGTGCCAATGGTATCTATTGCGCAACTGTTGTACCGTGGGCCACATTCCCCCTCCTTAGGGCCCAATTACACGATACCATCAAGAAGCATTACTGTGCAGCACTCAAAGCATGCATGCGGTGCGGCGCATCATGCTGCCATTGAGAACGAGTGAAGCTGTTGCTATGTGCAACTTTGATGCTGCCACTACTGCTGCTGTTTTTGCTGACACCTTGTGCTGACTATTCTTAAGTGGCTACCCTTTGCTTGGCTGGTCAACTGCACTCCCGAGTGGCGTTGTGTGAAGGCCACTATTGGGAGCAATGTTCCGCCATGTTATATGATTTGAAACTGACTGCCACAAGGTAAACGACAAGTGTCACCATGTCTACTGTAGCTAAGGCCCGCAATAAGAACTGTAACTCTGCATGCAGACAGCAAACCAATAATAACTGGCCACACCATGTACAAAACATTTCACAATGATTTCTTGGTCTTTATACTGTATAAGTGTGACAAAAATGACTGTCGAGGAGTAAAATTAATAGCATAAAAATTTGAAAACGAATAATTGGAAAACATGAGCATTGGGTAACTTTTTCAAGGAAAATTGGAAAAGTGCGTGGTTTGTAATGTACAAGTACAAAAAAGTAGAGCTGCGAAATGTATAAATGCGGTGTCACTGTATTAGGAAATGTACACGATTGGATGAATAAATCACAATATTTTTCTGTTGTGGAATCATTGTATGTACGATAAACATTGTGAATAGAGCTCTGGTATTGCGCGCTGCGGAATTTGAATCCTCGCCAGACGTCATGGACGTCGAAGACCCATAGAGATCTCTGCACCATCGCGCCGTAATCTGTGGCGGCGCACGCCTCCTGTCCCGCATTCAGAGTGAGGGCGCCACAGTGGAACGCGTGGTTGCCGCAGTCAATAGCAGCGTCCCCGATAGCATACTTAAGCGCCTGTCTCTTGTTCAGCCTGCCGCCTAACCTTGCATACATTTCAGGACATATCGCCTTGCCTTAGACAGCGTATTTACTTTCGTGTTTTGTTTAGGAGTGGACGTGATTGTCTGGTTAGGTTTTCTTGACTGTTGTTTCATTCTTGTCGTTGTCGTAAGGTCCTTCGTTGGTCGTGTCCATCCTCTCCCGTTGTGTTGTTGTTCGCGGGCCGCTCCGCCGTTCCCGCCGCATTTTCCGTCACTTCAACCCCGCGACTGTTCCGGCCGCCGTTACAACAAGAGCTACCACACTCTTGCGGAGTAATTGTAGGCAGTCGCAACTGCTTCCCTCCTTAGTCATCTAAAACCTGGCCCATGGCATGTTGATTCTTTCTTGCAGTGAATTTAGAATTAATTACGTTGCAATGCCATAATGCTTTTAGATGATATGTCAATTTGCTTGTAAGAGTAAGCATACTAAATTTTTATAATTATAAATGGTTATTCTACTGCCATTCAATCAAAATTTTTCCTTTCAGTAAAGGCCTCTGTACTTTGCAATGAAGGTTAGTGCTTTAATAGTCATTAGCATTAAGATCATTAAAGATGAAGCTGTTGCTCTGTTGAATAACAATGGGGAAAGAAATCAGCTGTGGTGCTGCTGGAAGAATCGGCTTGGAATTGGCCTCAAATATTTAACACGATGACTACTGCACGCATAGTGACAGATGGTTCACTGCCACACTAGGCCAAGACATTAGGTCATGCTGTCAGACATGAGGCATTGCTGTGGCCAGTGGCGACCTCATGGCAATTAAAAACAGGATGGCTGGACCGAGGTTTTGAACACTGCTCCTCATGAATCCTGTTCCAGCATCTTAACCACTGTGCCATCTCACTGTACGTGGCACAGAGAGACTGCGCCTAGATAGTGATTAAACGTGACTGTTATATACAGGGTGATTATAATTGAGATTCCAGTTTCAAAATGCTATTAAAAGAGTACCACACTCAAAATGATGTCAAATTTGAATGAAATATTGTCAAAGAAGGGGGAAACATTATGGAAACAAAAATATTTAACAACAATTTTCCCATGAGATGCTGCTGTAGTGTCACAATATAAATGGGTTCGGCAACAAATGGCAGATGAGTCACAGTACAACGGCTATGGTGCAAGTTGCACATCACAACACCCATACTGTGCAATGTGAATGACCACAGAAGTGTTGCATTTAAGAGTTACAGTGCTGTTAGTTAGGTAAGCTCATTTGACCACAGGAAGGTCATACAGCATCAGATGAGAAAAACCCATTTTTAATTGTCCTGAGGCCTAAAACTGAATAAAAAGCAACAGAAGCATCACTTTCTAATTGTTGTGAGAGTGGCACAAGACAATTTCAGTATGCTGTCCACAGTTTTCTTCCACAAGTTGAAATTGAGAAACAGCATGTTCCCTTGACAGATCAGAGTGTCTCAGGAGTCACCTTCAGAATGTGTTGCAAAATGTGTGCATTCAGTTCAGATATGTTTGCAATTGGAGCGCTGAGCACAGCATCTTTCAGATAACCACGTAACCAGAAGTCAAATGGATTAACATCAGGTGATCTGGACAGCCAGGCTATAGGGAAATGATAACTGATAATTCTAGCATTTCCAAAATGCCTCTGCAGCATCTGCTTCACTGGCTGCGCAGTGTACAGACGAGCACCATCCAGCATAAAAATGATCCTACCGACACATCCACGCTGTTGAAGCGTTGGAATAATGTTGGTCTCCAAAAGACTCTCATAGCTTTTACCAGAGACTGTACAGGTAACAGGACCCATATCTCCTCAAAAAAATATGGGCATAGTATAAACAATGCTGTCCACCCACACCAGAAAGTTACCTTTGCAAAATGAAGCAGTACTGGTAGATTTGTGAGCAGGTTTTCCATTGCCCATATTCTGCAATTCCCTGTACTGACATGTACTTGGAGATGGAAATGTGCTTTGTCTGTCCACAGAATGTTCCATGGCCATTCATTGTCCACCTTCATTCAAGCAAGAAATTCTATAGCAAAGGTTTGTTATGCTGGGATTCCTGTGTGAAGCAACTCCTGAACATGCATAATTTTGTATGGCTTGAGATGCAGGACGTTTAGTAGAATTTTATTCACTGTGCTCACAGGCATGTCAAAAATTTGGGCAATTCCCCATGCACTGAATGTTTGCACACAACAGCTCGTCCCCTCCTGCAATGCTGTCACTACTTCTCCTACCGATGTTGGATCAATTGTTTTCCTCCCTCTGCCATACTGCACTTCAAAAACACCTGTTTTTTTTTAATTTCATAGCCATTTTCTCCTGAGACTTGGCAGTCATCAGGCCAATGACTCTTTTTCATACCTTAGATCATCCAGAACTCCTGCAAAGCTATTGGCACTGGACAAGGGATCTCAGATCGAGTCCATATTCTCAGATTTCCAGAAAGCTTTTGATACTGTTCCTCACAAGCGACTATTAATCAAATTGCGTGCATATGGTGTTCGTAGTGATAGATGGTAAATCATTGAGTAGAATAGAAGTGATATTTGGCATTCCGAAAGGTAGTGTCAAAGACCCTCTGCTGTTCTTGATTTACATAAATGATCTAGGTGATAATCTGAGCAACCCCCTTAGATTGGTTGCTGTCATTTACCGTCTGGTAAAATCATCAGACGATCAATTCTAATTACATAATTAATACAGAGAGAATTTCTCTGTGGTGCGATAAGTGACAATTGGCACTAAACAAAGAAAAGCGCGAGACATTCCACATGGGCACTAAAAGAAACCCAATAAATTTTGGGTATACCATAAATCGCACAAATCTAAGGGCTGTCAATTCGACTACATACCTAGGAATTACAATTACGAGCAACTTAAATTGGAAAGACCACATGGATAATATTGTGGGGATGGCGAAACGAAGACTGCGCTTTGTTGGCAGAACACTTAGAAGATGCGACAAATCCACTAAGGAGACGGCCTACATTCACATCCTACTTCTACACGAATACTCTGCAAATCACATTTAAGTGCCTGGCAGAGGGATCATCGAACCACAATGTTCTACTATTCCAATCTCGTATAGCACGCGGACCCTTATTTTATCGTGGTGATCGTTCTTCCCTATGTAGGTCGGTGTCAAAATATTTTCGCATTCGGAGGAGAAAGTTCGTGATTGGAATTTCGTGAGAAGGTTCCGTCGCAACGAAAAACGTCTTTCTTTTAATGATGTCCAGCCCAAATCCTGTATCATTTCTGTGACACTCTCTCCCATATTTCGCTATAATACAAAACGTACTGCCTTTCTTTGATCTTTTTCCATGTACTCCGTCAGTCCTATCTGGTAAGGATCCCACACCGCGCAGCAGTATTCTAAAAGAGGACGGACAAGCGTAGAGTAGGCAGTCTCCTTAGTAGGTCTGTTACATTTCCTAAGTGTCCTACCAATAAAACGTAGTCTTTGGTTAGCATTCCTCACAAGATTTTCTATGTGTGTTCCTTCCAATTTAAGTTGCTCGTAATTGTAATACCTAGGTATTTAGTTGAATTTACGGCTTTTAGATTAGACTGATTTATCGTGTATCCAAAGTTGAACGAGTTACTTTTAGCACTCATGTGGATGACCTCACACGTTTTGTTATTTAGGGTCAATTGCCACTTTTCGCAGCATTCAGATATCTTTTCTAAATCGTTTTGCAGTTTGTTTTGATTTTCTTATGACTTTATTAGTCGATAAGCGACAGCGTCATCTGCAAACAACCGAAGACAGCTGCTCAGATTGTCTCCCAAATCGTTTATATGGATAAGGAACGGCGAAGGGCTTATTACACTACTTCAGGGGACGCCAGAAAACACTTCTGTTTAACTCAATGACTTCCCGTCAGTTACTACGAACTGTGACACCTCTGACGGGAAATCACAAATCCAGTCACACAACTGAGACAATATTCCATAAGCACCCAATTTCACTACAAGCCACTTGCATGGTACCGTGTCAAAAGCCTACCAGAAATCCAGAAAGACGGAATCGATCTAAAAACCCTTGTCAATAGCACTCAACACTTCATGTGAATAAAGAGCTAGCTGTGTTTCACAGGAACGATGTTTTTGGTTAAAATGGCTCTGAACACTATGGGACTTAACTGCTGTGGTCGTCAGTCCCCTAGAGCTTAGAACTACTTAAACCTAACTAACCTAAGGACATCACACACACCCATGCCCGAGGCAGGATTCGAACCTGCGACCGTAGCGGTCAAGCGGCTCCAGACTGTAGCGCCTAGAACGATGTTTTCTAATCTCATGTTGACTGTGTGTCAATAGACCGTTTTCTTCGAGGTAATTCATAATGTTCGGACACAATATATGTTCCAAAATCCTGCTGCATATCGACGTTAATGATATGGGCCTGTAATTTCTTTAATATTGGTGTGACATGTGCAACTTTCCAGTTTTTGCGTACGGATCTTTCGTCGAGCGAACGGTTGTATATAATTGTTAAGTATGGAGCTAATGGATCAGCATACTCCGAAAGGAACCTAATTGGTATGCGGTCTGGATCAAAAGACTTGCTTTTATGGAGTGACTTAAGTTGCTTCACTACTCCGAGGACATTTACTTCTAAGTTACTCATGTTGGCAGCTGTTCTCGATTCGAATTCTGGAATATTTACTTCGTCTTCTTTGGTGAAGGCATTTCGGAAGACTGTGTTTAGTAACTCTGCTTTGGCAGCACTGTCTTCGATTTATCTCCATTGCTATCGCACAGGGAAAGAGAAGGCATTGATTATTTCTTGCCGCTGACATACTTGACATACAACCAGAATCTCTTTGGATTTTCTACCTGGTTTCAAGACAAAGTTTCTTTGTGGAAACTATTATAAGCATCTCGCATTGAAGTCCGCGCTAAATTTCGTGCTTCTGTAAAAGATCGTCAATCTTGGGGATTTTGCGTCTGTTTAAGTTTGGCATGTTTGTTTCGTTGTTTCCGCAATAGAGTTTTATCCCGTTTTGTGTGCCAAGGAGGAATTGATGGCATTTCCAGCAGGATAATAAAAGCTTGTTCCCAAGAGATAAGTGGGATTCTTAGCCACATATGTAATAGCTCTCTGAAGCAGGGTATGTTCCCAGATAGACTGAAGTATGCCATTGTTAAACCACTGCATATAAAAGGGGATACGTCTGATGTCAACAACTACCGCCCAATCTCTCTTCTGATTGCGTTATCCAAAATTTTTGAAAAAGTAATGTATTGTAGAGTAGCTTCACACCTTTGTAAAAATAAAGTTTTAACAAAATGTCAGTTTGGTTTCCAAAAGCGTTTTTCAACGGGAAATGCTATATGCACTTTCACTAATGAAATATTAAATGCTCTGAGTGACCGGAAGTCACCAGTTGGGATTTTTTGTGATCTATCAAAGGCTTTTGATTGTGTAAATCATGGAATACTTCTAGATAAGCTCAAGTACTGTGGTATGAGTGGGATAGTGCTCAAATGGTTTAAATCATACCTAACTGGAAGAGTGCAGAAAGTTGAAATAAACAGTTCACATAATATGCAAAAAACTCGTGATTTCCCAAACTGGGGAACAATCAAGAATGGGGTGCCGAAAGGTTCAGTCTTGGGCCCTCTGTTGTTCTTAATATATATTAATGACTTGCCACTCTACATTCACGAAGATGCAAACCTGGTACTTTTTGCCGATGATACAAGTACAGCTATCACACTCAATAGTCAAGAATTAACTGGTGAAATTGTAAATGATGTTTTACAGAGAATCATAAAGTGGTTCTCTGCAAATGGGCTCTCATTAAACTTTGACAAAACACAGTATATACAGTTCCACACAGTAAATGGAATGACACCATTAATAAATATAGACTTCGATCGGAAATCGGTAGCTAAGGTAGAATATTCAAAATTTCTAGGTGTATGCATTGATGAGGGGTTGAACTGGAAAAAACACACTGAGGATCTGCTGAAACGTTTGAGTTCAGCTACTTATGCTCTTAGGGTCATTGCAAATTTTGGCGATATACATCTGAGTAAATTGGCTTACCACGCCTATTTTCATTCTCTGCTTTCGTATGGCATCATATTCTGGGGTAACTCATCACTGAGTAAAAGAGTGTTCACTGCACAAAAGCGTGTAGCCAGAATAACTGCTGGAGCTCATCCAAGATCATCCTGCAGACACTTATTTAAAGAGCTAGAAATCTTCACTGCAGCCTCACAATATATATATTCACTTACGAAATTTGTTATTAACAATCCGAACAAATTCAAAAGTAATAGCAGTGTACATGGCTACAACACTAGGAGAAAGGATGATCTTCACTACTCAAGGTTAAATCTAACTTTGGCTCAGAAGGGGGTAAATTATGCTGCCACGAAAGTCTTTGGTCACTTACCTAATAGCATCAAAAGTCTGACAGATAGCCATATAGCATTTAAAAGGAAATTAAAAGAATTTCTTAATGGCAACTCCTTCTACTCATTAGATAAATTTTTGGATATAATAAGTGGGTAATTTCCCCAACCCCCACAAAAAAATTAAAAATATTACGTAATATTTTGTTTAATGTAACATCTTGTATAGAAACCTTTTATTAACCTCACACGTTCCACATCATTACGAAGTGTCGTATTCATGATCTATGGAACAAGTACTAATCTAATCTAATCTGCTCCATCGTTTGTTTATTTATTTGGTATAAATCTCTCAATTGCTACCGATACCATTTCTTTGAATTTAAGCCACATCTGGTCTTCACTTATATTATTAATTTGGAATGAGTGGAGATTGTCTCTCAGGAAGGCGTCAAGTGAATTTTTATCTGCTTTTTTGAATAGGTATATTTTTCGTTAATTTTTCGAGGATTTGCGGGTTACGATATTCAGTCTCGCTACGACAACCCTGTGTTCACTAATCCCTGAATCGGTTTTGATGCTCGTTATTGACTCAGGATTATTTGTTGCTAAGAGGTCAAGTGTGTTTTCACAACCGTTTACCATTCGCGTGGACTCATGAACTATAATTTTTAGAGACTGCGCTTAGCACAATTTCGGATGATATTTTATACCTCCGGAACTGAACATGTATTTTCGCCAATATATCGAGGGTAAATTAAAGTCACCGCCAACTATTATCGTATGAGTCGGGTACGTGTTTGAAATCAAACTCAAGTTTTCTTTGAACCTTTCAGCAACTGTATCATCTGAGTTGGGAGGTCACTTGTCCGTCCTCTGCTGGAATATTGCTGCGCGGTGTGGGATCCTTGCCAGGTAGGATTGACGGAGGACGTCGAAAAAGTGGAAACACGGGCAGCTCGTTTCGTATTATCGCGCAATAAGGGTGAGAGTGTCACTGATATGATACGCGAGTTGGGGTGGCAGTCACTGAAACAAAGGCGGTTTTCTTTGAAGTGAGATTTATTTACGAAATTTCAATCACCAAAATATTTTGTTGACGCCCACATACGCAGAGAGAAATGATCATCATAATAAAATAAGAGAAATCAGAGCTCGAACGGAAACTCATTTATGCTCGCGAATTTGAACACACACCACCATCTGATATTCTGCTTTGGCAGCCGATATCTGCGTACAAAAAGTTGTTGCTGGCATCGACGACAGCAAGCAGCACAATGTTGAATGAACCTTTATAATTATAATATTCACTTCCACCAAAAGGGCACTGTAGCAGGATATGTTTCCCGTCAATTGCTCCGACACAATGGAGAAACTGAAGAACCTATGAGAATAAACATGCTATTTCACTCCAGTCGTTTTCAGTCGCAGGTATGTGAAAGAAAGAAATTTGATTTCAGGTTTTCGTACATTCGACAGAGGGGCACAAATGAAAATGAAGAGGTTGCGGCTGAACCTTCCAGCCCTCCACCACGAAAAATTAGGATGGGCGAGAAAAAAGATATGCAGCAACCCTACAAGATTCCGTCTCAATTGTTAACTAAAGTGCTGCAAAAACAAGAAGAGAACAAGAACGATGAATGTAGTACATATGGGCAGTATGTGGCATTAGTTTTACGGAAATTGCCAGAGTTAGAAAGAGCAAAAACAATGGCTTTGCTGAATGATGTGTTAATGAAACCGCATGTAGCGTATTTGGAAAGTGAGTAATCGACACGGGGTATGAATGTGGCAGGGCCATCATCATCATCAAGTAATAATTCCCCTGTTACATTTACGAGTTATGAAGAGCGTGACAACGCAATTGAAGAAGTTGTGTTTGATGAGATATGTAATGTAATTGAGAAATAATAACACTTCGAAAATGTGCCTATTTAACGAAGTTTTTCATTTACTTACCTTTACATAGTCCTTCAGTACTTCCACCAGAGCTCCACATACTTCAGGTACTATTTGAGATATTGCTTGCTTCGAAATGCGAAATAAATACGCAGGGCTCTGAAATGAATCTCCTGTTGCCAGGAAACGAAGAGTAACTGCAAGCCTTTGGTTGACTGAAATAGCTTTCCTGAAATTCGTGTCTTTTTTTTAAACAAATGGTGATATCATATTTGTCAGATATTCAAAATCGGTAGGTGAGATCCGAGTGAAGTTACGGAAGCCAGAGCCGTCTTCCATACTCAGCTCACCTAGCAGGTTATTTCCGCCAGTTCTTCTATAGAATGTTTTTCTCCACCAACGACGAGGACGTCTTTCATTTTGTTTGTGTAAACCTTCTAGTATTAATAATGCAGCACCACATATCATTATTGTTTCTTCGACACCAGACATACGCAGCAGCAGATACGCACACAATAACACAAGGTGAATTTCAGAGTAACCATGTAGGTGTAGATGTAGAATCACTTTTCTTGTAGAAGAGCTTTATTATCCGCAAATGTTCCTGCATTGAGAAAGTCATGCCAAACATCTCAGACACAAACTGTCAAACAGCCGCATACACTGCATCTTTTATTCTGCATATTCTGCCACTTAAAGTGCCATCCAGTGGCAAAATTTTCATTAATTGTTATTGTTTCCATAATGTTTGCCCCTTCTTCGATAATATTTCATTCAAACGTGTCATCATTCTGAGCAATGGTTCATTTTTTACAGTGATTTGGAACTGAAACTTAAATTATAATCACCCTGTAGTTCTAAATAAAACAACTCAAATCAGTATTTGCTGTGAGATAACAGAAATATTATACATAGTTGTAGTTGCTTTCGTGTATCAACTGAAGTGTGTGCCAGCATCTGAAGATGAATGTAAGTTCAAAAAGATTATCTGAATGTACTATATGTGTAAGTGTAAATTACAGTTTGTGTGTTAATCATTTTCACCATATACAACTACGAGTTCCACTAAGATACTGCAATGCTGCTGTATTGGCAGGTCTTTCATTGGAGAACCACTTTTTTAAAAATCATGTTTTTTCCTTAGATGTCATATTTCTCATGCACTAAGAATACTAATTACACTCATGGCTTTGTGTTAAGCAGTTTTCCATTTCGATAAATTTAGTTAGGTACCTGTGCATTGGGTGCTACTTAAAAAGGCACCAATAGTGAAACTCATTTCTTATATTTTATTCAACCAAATACACTTGATCACCTGTACAATGACAGACAGCTGTCATGTTTGAAAGAGAGTATTATTGTGATTACCATAGGGTAGTGTCGTGCTTAACCAAGGTGTTATCATAAGAGATGTGTTCATAAAGTAAGTGACTCTATATTTTTATAAAAAAATATTTATTTGTTCATTAATATTCATGTTGTCCCCTTCAAAGTAATCCCCCTCAGATTCAATACACTTGTGCCAATGCTTCTTCCAATACTTGAAGCACTTCTCATAAGCACTTTTTGGTACAGTCTTGAGTACTTCCAGCGTTGCAGTTTTTATTTACTCAATCATTGAAAATATTTATCCTTTCATAGGTCTCTTTAGTTTTGGGAATAGGAAAAAGTCGTAAGGGGCCACATCCAGTGAATATAGTGGCTAAGGCACGACTGTCATGCTGTTTTCGGCCAAAAATCTCTCACAAGCAACGATGAATGAGCAGGCGCATTGTCGTAACGCAAAAGCCATGAACTGTGTTTTCACAATTTTGGGCGTTATTTGCGTATTGCTGCTTGCAAAGAGTGCATAATGGCAAAGTAATACTCCTTATTGAGCATTCAAACTTACACTACAACGCGGTAATTGAAGAAAAAAAAATTGGGGAAAACTTTGACATTTGATCGAACTTGGCGTGCTTTTTTCGGTCGAGGGTCTCTGGGATGCTTCTATTGGGACGATTGGGCTTTGGTTTCAACGTCATAACCGTAAACCCATGTTTCGTCACAAGTTATGATCCTTTTGAGCAAATCAGGATTATCATTGACGTGATTCAAGAGCTCGTGACGAATGCTCATGCGATGGTTCTTCTGGTCAACATCGAGAAGTTTTGGAATAAACATCGCTGACGCATACCCAAAACATCCGAAAAAATTGCATGACGTGACCAACCGATATGCCAGCATCCTCAGCAACTTCTCCTACGGTAATTCGACGATTTTCCAAAACAATTGTCATCTGTTGTTGATGTGCTAGGTCGTCCAAAGCGAGGTTCATCATTTCATCATTGGCGTCTTCTTGGCCATCTTGGAAAGTTTGTACCACCAGTAAGCATTTTTTTTCCTTATAGCAGACTCACCGTATGCCCCGAGTGTTTTAGACCACTTGATTCCATTTTTCATACAAAATTTGATGCAAATTGTTTGCTCCGTTTTTTTTATAATCGAAAATCGCCGAGCACACTAAAATGCATCTAACCTTTCTATCGCAAAAAAGTCCGGAACTGTGAAAAAAAAAAAAAAAAAATCATGGGTTTGGGTCACGACAATGCACCTGCTTATTCATCATTGCTTGTGAGAGATTTTCTGGCCAAAAACAGCAAGACAATCATGCCTCACCCTCCATATTCACTGGATTTGGCCCCCTGTGACTTTTTCCTGTTCCCAAAACTGAGGAGACCTATGACAAGAGGAAGATTTTCAACGATTGAGGAAATAAAATCTGCATCGCTGGAAGTACTCAAGACTGTACCAAAAAGCGCTTATGGGAAGTGCTTCGAGGATTGGAAGAAGCATTGCCACAAGTGTGTTGAATCTGAGGGGAACTACGTTGAAGGGGACAACATGAATATTGATGAATAAATAAATATTTTTTCATAAAAATATAAAGTCACCTTACTTTTTGAACACACCTTGAATGTTCGCATCACACACTGAGCACAAAGCATCATAAAGAAACTAATGCTTCAAAGATCTTAAAATAAAAGTTTTAATTAAATTCACATTATTCCTTTAGAACGTGGTCTAGGTGTTGCCTTTTGCTATTGAAGATCTCCATTTCCTATAGCACATTAAGACAACCTAATTTTGGTGCAGTGTGCCAAATTTCCATGTTGCAAGTCGAATCCATTATGAGTGTTTTGTGGTGTCATATGTTCTGCAAAAGCTGTTCTGTTCTGTTCTCTTCTCTTCTGTGAATTGGTGTGCTCTTTGCATCTAGCTTCAAATTCGTGTCCACTTTGGTATATGCAGTAAATGAGACAACCATTATAGTTAAGTTTGTACACACATGAATTTAAGTATTTATCACATTTCTGACCATTTATGCAACATAGCCACATTCCTAAAGTATTATTGGTTTGAAGAACGATTTTGGTGTTAAAATTTCTAAAACATATCTTATGGCAAAAAAATAATCAATTATTAATAATACAATGTAAATGGATAGATAAAAAATCTACTCACCAAGTGGTGGCAGGGAAACACACACACCGAAGGATTTAACTTTCACAAGCTTTTGGAGTCAGTGGCTTCTTCTTTTGGCAGAAGAGTTGAAGGGGAAGGATGAGGGGTGAAGGAAAAGGACTGGAGAGATTTAGGGGAGGGGATACTGTTGAGAAAAGTCATCCAGAACCCCAGGTCAGGGGAGACTTACCGGACGGGATGAGGAGGGAAGACTGATTGTTGGGGACTGCACCAGATGAGATTTGAAAACCTGAGACCTCAAAGGTGGAAGACAGGGTAATATGCAAGACACAGATTATGCAAGTAACAATGGGCCCGTCTACACAAAAACTGGCACTAGAAAAGATGTAGGGGCAAAGTGTTGATTAATCTGGATGGTACAGATAAATAAATGAGCAGAATAATAGCACAAAAGGTAGAAAACATCTTTTCTAGTATCAGTTTTCGTGCAAATAGACCGGCCCATTGTTATTTGCATAATCTGTGTCTTGCATATTACCCCATCTTCCACCCTTAAGCTCTCAAGTTTTCGAATCTCATCTGGTGCAGCCCCAACAACCAGTCTTTCCTCCTCATCCTGTCCGGTAAGTCTTCCGTGACCAGGGGTTCTGGATGACTTTTCTGAATTGTATCCCTTTCCCTAAACCCCTCTAGTTCTTTTCTTCACCTCTCTTCCTTCCCCTTCAACTCTTCTGCCAGAAGAAGGAGCCACTGGTTCTGAAAGCTCGTAAAAGTCAAATCCTTTTGTATGTGTGTTCCACTGCCACCACTTACTGAGTAGATTTTTTATCTATCCATTTACACTAAAATATATTTTGATATTTGTGAAATTTTAGCACCTCATTCTCCCACCTCTATCTGTCCATCTCCTCCTCCCCCCTCTCTTTGTCCATCTTCTCTCTCCCCTTTCTCTGACAATATCTCCCCCCTCCCCCTTTCCCTCTGACGATCTCCTCCTCCATCTCTCTACACCTTCCACCTGCTACCTGCTTCTCCCCCTCCACCCTTCTCTCTGTCAGTCCCCTCCTTGCCTATTTCTCTGTCCAGCTTCTCTGTTCCTCTCTCTCTGCCCTGTCCATCTCACCTCCTCAACACTTTCTCTGTCCATTTGCTGTCTCCTCCTGCACCCTTCTTCTATCCGCTTTATCCTGCCCCCTCTTTGCTCAGCCATGCCCATCTGCTTGTGTAGTCCCTGCAAGGCATGCTGATACTATCAACACAAAATGCCTTGTTTCTCTCTGTCGACATCCTCTTTCCTACTTTCATTGTCCATCTCATCTTCCCCTGTCTCTCTGTGTCCATTACCTCCTTCCCATTTCTCTGTTCACCTCATTAACCCCTATCTCACTATCCATAGTTCCTCCTCTCTCTGCTCAGTTGTGCCCATCCATATGTGTAGCCCCTGCATAACAGGTAAATAAAGTATAGATACTGCTACTACTCCAATAACACTCCTTTTGTGCAGGGCAACCTACATGTCAGACGTTCAAAAAACTGTTTTTGCTCATATCTTCACTCCTATTGGGGCTAGGAGCTTCTAACCCTCACAGCACTGATAGTTGTGAAGTGTCCTATGTGTGTGCCCAATTAGGTTGAAACTGATCCAGGGGTTCAGGAGGAGATTCTGCACATACCTACATACATGCTGCCTTATATGCTAGCATTTTCCCCCACGGCTTCACTGATGTTCACATTTGACACATATATACCATACATATTCCTCCTCCCCATATCTTGACCATCTCCTTCACCCCTCTCTCTGATCACGTTTCTCTCCCTCTCCCTCTGTCAATGTCCTCCATCCCACTCTTTCTATGCTTCTCCTCATCACTCCTCTCTTGTCCATTTCCTCCAGCGCCTCTCTTTGTCTGATCTTTCTGCACCTCTCTCTCTGTCCATTCTCTCCTTCCCACTTTATATGCATAACCATGCCCATCCACTCATTTAGCCCCTGCAAAACAAGTCGACAATGCATGCCGATACTACTCTCACAACAATCCTGTCATGCAGGGCAGCCTACACATCAGGGGCTTGGAACCAGTTTCTTGCCCCTGATGTATAGGCTGCCATCCAAAGCAGGTTGATACGGCAGTCCGATATTACTCCCACAAAACATTCCTGCTGTCCAGGGCAGCCTTTATGGCAGGAGCTGAAAAAAAAGCACTGGGAGTGTTGTAACTGCGATCAGGATGGTCACGGGGTAGCAATGATGGAAAGCGCGGCGGGGACCTGCGGAAAGGCCCGTGACCTACAACACAGCGGGAGAGGACGGACACAACCAATGAAGGACAGAATGAGTACAACAAGATCGAACAGTGGAGTCACAAGGAAACAAACACGTCCACTCGTACACAGACAAGGAAGTAGCTGTCTAGCGCGCAGCGAGGTGTAAACCGACGTATGCAAGATTAGACTGGCTGGCTGAGCGCGAGGCATGTGCTTAAGTACGCTAACTGGGGCGCCGCTATTGGCTGCTGGGACCACGTGTTCCACTGTGGTGCCCTCACACTAAAAGCAGGCCAGTAGGCGCGCGCCGCCACAGTTTATGGCGTGATGGTGCAGAGACCGCTATGGGTCTTTGACATCCATGATGCCTGGTGCGGATTGGTATTCCGCGGCGCATGTACCAGAGGGAGTGGATGGGTATGAGTGACTTGCAGTGTTAATGTGTCAGGATTGGCCAGGAGGGGAAAGCTGTAGGCACCCATAAAGGAAACATATTTTTATATGCATAGGAGTTTAATGCCGTAAACAGGAAGGCCTGGAGAAGCCACCAGGACTGAATGGGCTACCACTCAAGAGAGCAGGAGAGGAGGGCGTCTGGTCGGTTTGGAAGCTGCCAGCAGAAGAGAGCGAACGGCGTGTCCACTCCCAGCAGTTTTCCACGGTTCCACCCCCACTTGACCACCTCCAAGCCTTCCTATTGGTCAGTCAGATTGTAAGACGCGTAAGTTGGTAACGTTACCTCGTCAGCAACACATGAGTTTAGCTGCTGATGGTTCAGCACGTGAGTTTAAGGGTGGTTCTATCCTGTTTTGAGCAACATGACTGAGACGCAGCAACTTACTGCCAGGCAGAAGGCACTGACGAACATAAAGTGAAAAATAAAAATCAAATTTTTATACTAGTAAATCCATTCAGAGTCGGCCCCCAGTGTACACTCTTCTCCCCTCCACAGGAGTGAAAAATGGGGGGATGGTAAATTGACAGTTACTAACGGGCTCTTGCGAAGGATGGCCCTAGATAATTTTAACAATACATTTTGATTATTTGTATTTTCTTGTTAGTTTTGTATTAAAAAATGACAATAATTATGTGATGAATGCTTGCTTGACAAAATTTGGACGATGGCGGATGGTGCGGCGGTGGCGTGGGACACTGCGAGTATTGCACTGGTTGCGGCAAACAGCTGTTGACAGTGGCAGCGGCAGAGGTCACTGACCGTGACAGGCAGCAGTGCGCTGTGATGCACTGCAACTTCTGCCAGAGTGTATAAGCGGGAGGTTCTGGAAGGATCGATGCACAGACCAAGAGGGGGGAGGGCAGAACGGGTTAACACTGGTGGAGTACTTCACATGCATATTTTGTTGCTTACATCTAAAGGAGGGCCATGCCATTTGTTTTGGGTAGATGTTACTTATTTACTATTTCATTCTACTCACTACGATCTTTTACTGACTACAACAGTATGGGGGCAGCAAGGAACACTCTTGCTCCCATTTCACAAATTAACATGGTATTCCCCAGGAGATTTCTGTTCAGGGACAGCAAAAGGGGGCAGCCGAAGTCGCACAAAAAGTCCTTTTCTAAACGCTACTCATAGTGATAAACCAATAAAGATAATTTGTAAAGGAGTATATACAGAACCAGGACAAGTGTGCAAACACCTCCCCAGCCAGAGTAGTGATATTACAGGGAGAACTATTAAATAGTAAACCGCTACTCTTAAGTAGCACACAGGTATGGCTGTGTTTCTCAAAAGCATTCATAACATAGTTATACTCTCCATAAATCATATGAAAATTAGAATTAATTACAGCAGACAAGGTGAAGAATAGTGGGGAAGGGGTAGTGTTCGGAGACGTGACTGGCTTATCGCAAGGTGACAGCTGTGCTAGTCCGCATGTTTGCACTATGCTCTGCTTATAGTAAGCATTCACTGGTAGCATAACATGCAATTTAAACGACTCCAAAACTTTGAGTCCACTGGAAACTCGCTGCATGGTGAGGTGAATCATGGCTTACGGTTTTGCTCTGACCTCGGGGTGACAGCATAAAACAGGCCTTTTAACATCCCCTACAACAACACACACAGGAACTCTTGCCTGTACACTAATCAACTTACAGGGGTGAAACAAGTCAATTCTTTTTCATCATCAACAAATCTTCACTGCCCTCTGGGGGTTAACAGCCAGAAGTCATCTCGTAGTGTCGTGCATTGAGTTAACCAATCAAGGAACTACCACTTACGAAAAACAGAAGGCATGGGCAGAAAAAGAATAAATTGTCGGAAAAGATTTCAAAGAACTACAGGGATATACATTAGTAGCAATGGGGTAGTGAGGGGCTGAGGTGGGGGGTTATGGTACGTGCTTACTCGTCATCTAGCTCAGAAAGGGTGCAACAATAAGGGGTTGCATTAATCAATGACTGCAATCAATGCGTAGGTGGAATTCACTGTATGTAGTGGTTTCATAAGTGATTCGCTGAATCAGAAGCTTTAGTACTGGATGTTGGGGCTTAGGAAGAAGAGAGATTTGATCAATGGGAAAAATGTGTATTGCATTTAATGCGGAGTTTGTTCTGGGTATATTTGTGTACAGCCATCCATGATCGCAAAGCCAGGGTCACCCGACATACTGGCCAGTTGTGCCGAGAGGCCCACCCACGGCGAACCGGGGAGGTGTTCACGTTAGAGTAAGGAATGGAGTATAATCGGGAACAGGCTCAGGTAACGGGTTTCAGAATAAAACAGATTCAGCGGTGATACCTACTAGTTGCAGGGTACGGAGATATGAGATCGGATACACAAGTCCACTGGATGATCAGACACTTGCACAGGTAACTAGCCAAAACGCAGATTTTTCCCAACGGTAATACCTAAGAAAGTAGTTAATGGGCCACTGCAATCAAGGGAGGAGCGATGCCTCTATAAAATGGCTGGGTGAGTTATGAAAAAGAGGGCGTGGCTACTGCAATAGTGGTCAAAAATACACAGTAGTGTACAATATATTTTCAACAAGATAGCACATTACCACTCTTGGGCAATGACGTCAGGTCATGGGTGCTAATCATTAACAAACAAGTGCTTATTTCAGTGGGAGCTTCCATCTTGGAACATCAGGGGCACGTTTGTTGGAATAAGCAAATGGGTGTCTCTCACTTCCTAAGCGCTTGGCGGGGCACTGTACCCAAATGGTACCAGTGTTGATTTTCGTGCTCGCTCGTAACAACTTCACTTCCTCAATCAATTACTTCATAAGACGTAGGGGGAATAATAATGGAACCCAAATATATCTGGGTGAACTCTTAAATGTGCAACACACATGTGGGGTGGTAACTCCCATTCTTCATTTACTTGGGTGAAACTTAATCACATCTCTCCTACCACAAAATCTATCTCGCTTACCACTCTGCAGCAAGAGGGTAGCGTACTTCTTCTCAACTTCAGGGGCGCATTCAACTCATCTCTATTGGGTATTTTATATAACTTGGGTGCTTCACTCACTTATAAACATACCAGTCCAGCTCTGGGCATGAACATGGCACATAATAGGATCCCAGAATCCGTAACTCATAAGGTCGTGTATCATGACTGTAGGGGGAGTCTTACATAACGGGAGTATTGGTGTAGTGCCATATATCTAAAATTCAGGGCTGTGGTGAGCCTTTACATTCTGGGGTTGGAAATATAAGCTACAAGTACATATTATACAACACAAATAGCATGAACTATAAAAATACAAGCAAGCAAAAACATATGGGATATATCAAGGGCGTTGCTGTGCACCAAAATGATGATCAATTGTTTAAACCTAACATAAAACTATAAGGGAAGAAGAAAAAAAGAAAAATACAAGTTATTGGTACCAATTATTAACTATCAACTGACAATGCATAGTGGGTTGGATATCGCCCAACACTGTTAAGCATATGAAAGGCATATAATACAGAGTGGTGAAACAATTTATCAGACTCTGTACTGGGGAAAACAGGTAGCGTTATGAAGGTGGCTGGAGGCAGAAACAGACAGAGGTGATAGAAGCAGGTTTCAAGTTAGTGCTAAGATTGCAGCAGTGTGCGTGTGTGGCGCTTAGATAGTGGAACAGCTGCGAGGCACGTGTAATGCTGAGCTAGCCAGGAGCGGCACATTCTGAGTGAGTGACGCCTTGAGGCATTGTAACTAGTAAAATTAGTAAGATTATAGCATATTTAGTGATTGTTGCGAATAGTATTGACCAATGTAACAACAAAGAAGCGTTGAATATGCTATGATGAGCACTTAAGGGTGAAGCCATCTATGAATATGGAAAAAGAGGAGGTAGTCGGTTTTGAAGGTACATGAGACTAGATGGAGGGTGGGAGGGCGGTACTATTCTTCGGTGGAGGTTCGGAACTGCAATGCGCCACCAAACTAAATGTTGATGTACTGGAAGACACCCCTTTAATGGCGTGCTTCGTTATTGTGGTGTGTTTCCACTTCATGATCCATCAGCTGGAGGTCACTTGCTTCTAAACTTCCCTCAGAGGTATAGCCTGATTAGCGGACATGTTAGGGTCTTAGGAATGCAAATAAATTTACAGGCTGGAGTTACTCAGCCAGTGAGGCGGAAGGACGGAAGAAATTACATTTAAAATAGGTAGTTCATAAAAAAGGTGGTGCCTTTCTCTGTTAAGGTGCTATGCATTGATATCAAAGATGGTTCTAGTGTGCATATAGTAATTTAATGGTGAAAGACAGGCGTGCAGATGGCGCACAGAGAGAGGGGCAGGAGGGGGAAAGGGGGGACTTTGGCGGCGACAGCTGGGCACAGCTAGAGGGACGGTGCGGGTTGGTGGAGAGGCAAGGATGTACCGCAGGGTCAGATGAGTGTCTCCATGCTTCTACATGATGGCTGCCGTGCGTGTGGCTCCCTGGTTGACAACACCAGCTGATTTTGACAGGCGGAGCACACGTGTTCACAATTTTGCAGTAGCAACGTTCAAACGGGAGAGTTACTCAATAAAGTAATACTCTTATTTGGAATTAACTGTACTAGTACTGAGAATAGAGCTTCTGTCTGACCACTAGGTGTGTCATAACACATAAATAACATACTCAAAATAACATCAATAAAACACTGGTTAGAACTAAGAATTAATTAAGCAAGGCCAGCATTGCAGTACAGGCTGGGCAGATAAAACTTTGACAATCTCTTTCAGAGGGGGATGCTAGGGGACATTTTAGTTATTATAGTAGGGGTAAAATGTTCACGTGCAAAGAGAAAGAAAAAAAATAATAAGGTGGTTGCCTGCATCTTGTTACTTTTTCTTTTGATTGATTCAACTGGGAATCTCTTACGCACAAAATAGCACCTTAGTTTCTAGTCTCTGGACCTAAGAGCATATGGATGTTTGGAGCTGAGGGCGCATCTAGTATGAGCTGAGGGCAGTGGAACTTTCCATTTTCTCTGCTTCACAGGGGGAACAGGAGCTGCTGAAGGTCCGGTGTTTGTCTCAGAAGGTGGTGGGAGGGGCATAGTTTCTGAATAGGGTTTTATCCTGTCAAAATGGGCAATCACCTTGGGGTCAGGTAGTTGTGGTTCTGCATTAACAGAGGAAGTAGCCCAAACAATTGAATATGGTCCATCATACAGGGGTAAGTTTCTTTACTCTTCCTTTCTTTACGCTAGGTTTTTTCAGTAGGTTTATGCGGGGGGGGGGGGGGGGGGCGGGGGGGTGGACGACATTTTTATTGCTTCTTTCTATCTGCTTCCTGACTGCCTTGCGGTTCTTCCCTTCTATCTTCTTCCAAATGGCCTTAAGGCAGCAGGCTAGCCCTTGTTGACTGTGTGACCGATTCCTGGAGGTAATTTATCGACCTCAAAGGGAGATTCCATAGGGTGGCCAAACACTATCTTGTAAGAGGTATGTTCAGTGGCTTCGTGGAAATGGCTATTGTATGCACTTGCCACATATGGAATGTATCTTTGCCAGTCACTGTGGGTTGAGTTAACGTAATAGGAAAGCATTCGTTTCACAGTGCGACGAACATGTTCAATGCGCCCATTTGCCTGGGGGTCAAAGGGGTGGTTCTCCATTTTTTAATTCTCAGCAATTTGCAAACTCGGATGAATTAGGCGGACATAAAGTTGGTTCCGTGGTCGATTATAATGGCTTCAGGGCTTCCAAAAGGAAGGACAAGATGGTCTACAAAAGCGCATGCTACGGTTTCAGCTGACATGTCAGTGATGGGTACTAAAATAAGGTATCGGGAAAAATGATCAATAATAGATAGAATATATTTACTTCCTTGTGTATTTATGGGAAGTGGCCCTACCACATCTAAAGTGGCGAACTGAAAAGGTTTTGATGCCTCGGGAAGGGAATTTTGATTCGTGGGGTTGGTGCTCTTTGGGCACATGGTAGGCAATTTTTTATATACTTGGCAACACCTCACCATCTGTTGTACCCCCAATACTTTGCGGAAATGCGGGCGTTTGTGGCTCTTCATCCACTATGGCAAACTTGGATGCTGTTGTGGCACTGGGCAACAATTCTTGATTGTAAGTCTTTTGGTATTACTATAATTTTACCCAGGGTGTCTTACGATATAGAATTCCATCCTTTGTAACAAAATCCAGATGGGAGCACTACTTGCAGCATTTTGCATAATTTTCCTGGGATTCTTTTAGTTTGCCAATTACTACTTCGCCTGTTTGAGCTACTCTCACCTTTCTGCTAAGGGCGTCAGCATTCTGGTGTAATCTTCAAGCATTTTGTTGCACTTGGTAATCATACTCACTCAATTTCAGGGCCCAGCGTGTGAGATGGCTATTAGGGTCTTTTAAATTTAATAGTCACTGAAGTGCTGCATGATCTGTTACTATTGCAAATTTTCTTCCCTAAAGGTAGTAGTTAAAGTAGTTAATTCTGAACATTATTGCCAGTAATTCTTTGTGGTATTGTAATTAATTTCCGCCTGGTTCAGCTGACGGGATGTGTAACCAATTGGTCTTTCCTCACTGTCAATAATTTGACTCAGAACAGCTCCTATGGCAAAGTCAGATGCATCACATGAGAGAATGAATGGTTTTTTGAAATCAGGAAAGATCAACAAGGGGGAACTAGGTAGAACATCTCTGAGAGGATGCACATCAGCTTCACACTCGGTGGTCCATTGATAGAGTACTTTTTTTTCAACAGGTGGGTAAGGTGTTTAGCTATTGTGGCATAGTCCCAGAAAGCTGTGCAGTTATTTTACATTCTTAGGGGAAGGGAAGGTTCTAACTGCTTCAATTAGACGGGGGTCAGGTTTCACTCCATCAGCACTAATAATATGCCTAAGATACTGTACTTGACTCTCAGAAAAGGAACATTTTTCTATTTTTAAGCTTAAATTAGTAGTTCTTTGTCTAGACAAAACATTTCTTAACTGGGCTACATGCTCATCTATGGTCCTGGAAAAAACAAGGATATCATCTAGACAGACTAGGCACATTATGGGTTTCAATCCTCTAAGTAATATGTCTGCAAATCTTTGGAAAGTGGCTGGTGCGTTGCACAACCCAAATGGCATTCTGAGAATTTCATATAGACCAGAGGGAACTACAAACGCTGTTTTTGGCCTGTCCTGTGGTGCAATCGGTATTTGGTGGTACCCACTCTTCATGTCAGGGGTAGTGAAGTATTTACAGTTTCCTAACCTGTCCAATGTTTTGTCAATACAGGGGAGAGGGTAAGTAATTGGAGTGGTTACCTTATTTACTGCTCTCATATTGACGCAAAGACAGTAGGTCTTCTCTCCATCAATTGACTTCTTGGAGACCACAACGATTGGGGATGACTAGGGACTGGCGGAGGGTTGTGTTATCCCTGCCTCTAGCTGCTGTTGGATAATTTCCTCCACGACAGGCTGGAGGTGATACAGTATTCTATATGGTTTCTGCGCAAAGGGCCTTACATCTCTGGTGGGAATTTCCTGGTCAACAAGGTCAGTAGCCAGCAAATAATGCCTTTCCTCGAATAACCAGGAGTGTTCTTCCAAGACGGAGTACAATTTGTTTTGGTTAGCCACAGGCAAATGAACTAACATATCTTTGAATTTGTCCCTGAGCATGGGAGCAATATGGCATATGTTCCGTTCTGGGAGCCAGTGTTTTTGGTTAGCTTTTGGCTTCTCTTGTACTGGGTGGTTTTCTTCAATCTCGTGGCTGCTAGCTATAATGGTGCCACTAGGAATCTCTACCTCCTTCATTCCAAAATTGTCTAAACAGATAGGAACATAAAATTTCTTCCCCTGCACTTCTGCTGTTGTTAAACCGCGTTTAACATGGACCTGTAATCTGTTGAGGACATCGTTTTGACGGAGAGGATCCACCAATATGGCTGTTCACGGTAGTTCATGGGATTTGACCCCAAGCCAGAGGATGTGTCCCATGCCACCGCTGATTCTAACAGAGGCAGTTTTACATAATGCCCACATTTGCACTGAAGGAACCTGTGGAAGCGGCCACGTTTCACAAATTCCTTGCGACGGAATGACGTGGGAGCCGCCAAAACGGTGGGTATCCTCACGAAGACGGATGGTTTGAGTTCTGTAATCAACTACACTCTGTTAGTGGTGAAGGAAATCACTCCCCAGGATGAAATTGAAATCTCGCCTTCGTTTCCGAACTACGTCCATGTCAAATGGGTCGTAGCTGGCTCCGATTTTCAACTTAACTTGACAATACCCAGCAGGTAGGATTATCTCGTCACTCAGACCATTAATGTGGTGACAGGGTGGCTTTAACACTTGTCTGTCTCCATGCTCTATGAATAACACGCTAGTTTGTGCTCCCGTGTCAATAAGTATTCTTACCCTCTTTCCTCTAATTTTACCCTTGAGGAGGATACTCGCCGCCTCATTTATAACACCATGGTGGACTGGATGCATAGATTTTACAGCAGGCATGGTCTGGCAGCGTGATTTGCCCCTCGACCACTTCCTGGCAGTCTTTTGGGTCGGGGTGGATTGTTGGTGAATTGTTCCCTCTGCTAGTTATACGAGGGGCCTCCGTTTCCCGAGTTCTGGGGGGTAGTTTTTACTCATGTGCCCTATGATTCCACAATGAGAGCAATAAGGTGCATGGCAGCATGGCCTGCCTTTTGGCAACACTGGCATGCCTGCTCGTATTTGAAAATAGGACACAGCTGTTTGTCCAGGCGTGCTGAACTGGCTACAAAATGTGCTACCTCCTCCCGCATCATCGCGAGTCGTGTGGCAAAATGCAACGAGGCAGGTGAGGCTATTTTGACCTCCCCTCCCACATACATGTATAAATGCGTCAATCAAGCGGGCTTCCGCTTGCTCGATTAACACTTCGTTACGTATGGGATCCGAACCCAGCGTGTAAGTGCGGCAAGCCACAGCACGGATTCAGTAAGTAAATACTTCTACTTCCTCCCCTTGCTTCTGGTGGAGGGTGGATAACTTAGCCCTGTGATAGTATGTGTCATGTGGGTCCGAATACCTTTCTTTCAACCCAGCTTCTAACGCGGCAATAGATGTGGTGTCCCTTGGGGTGTGCACTGATTCAATATAGGTACAGGCGTCACCTGACAATTTAAGGTGGAGTAAATTCACCAGGAAATCGTCTGGCCAAGTGCAAGTGTGGCCTATATCTCGGACAGTTTGCAAAAAGGAGTTTATCTGTTCATTGGGTTTCCCGGAAAATGTCAGGATAAAGTTGACTGCAGGGAAACTGTTAGCCAAGGTGACAATGTACGGCTGGGATACTATGCTACTGGAGGTGCTTGCAGCCTTTGTTAGCAGGCTGTGTTTCTGGCACACTTAAACTGGCAGACTGGATTTGAGCCAATTTTTGGCATTCTTCTGTCAGTTCTATCTTCTGTAATAGTAATTTGTCGATTTCTGCTTGGAGGGCAGCTACTGGGTCTGGTTTCCCCTTAGGTGGGGAGTTGTCTTCGCCATTGCTGGTACTACGGGTTTGAGACATGGTTAGAATGTTAGGGCACCTAGTGCTCGGTGGAAACTTTACAATCGGAGAATGGAAAGAAAGAAAGGGCCTATATTGAATGGGACAATAGCATAGTTGCCAGCATGGAGGTGGCGGCGTAGAAAAATGAAGCGATGAACTTACAGAAGTTGCAGCGGTGGTGCATTGGGTGACGGCGGCTGGAAACGGCAGCAGAGGTGAGGGCAGCGGTGTTGACGACCTGGCACCATGTCTCAGGTAGCCGGCCAGAACATGTGTCCGTACCGTGGCGTGGCACGGAAGGTGGCTTCCTGCAGTGTAGCACAGCCCCAGACTGCCTGGGGCGGCAGTGACGAGGTGACTGGTGGTGACGTGCGGTGAGGTGCCCAACCACGCGGCCTGGCATTTGCTGTGGCAGCTGCTTGGAAAAAAATGGTGAACGGTGGAACGCTGTGTGGCGCTTATTATTGCTTGGTGTATCTGGCATGTCAAGCGCGAAGTACTGCTGGCAGCTTTGGTAGGTACGGCTGGTTAAACTTCAAATGAGATGGGCCTAACAGTGAGCCATCCCACTTCTGACACCAGTTTTATTATGTCAGGATTGACCAGGAGGGAAAGCTGTAGGCACCCATAAATAAAACATATTTTTATATGCATGGGAGTTTAATGCCGTAAACAGGCAGTCCTGGAGAAGCCACCGTGACTGAATGCACTACCGCCCGAGAGGGCAGGAGAGGAGGGTATCTGGTTGGTTTGGAAGCTGCCAGCAGAAGAGAGTGAATGGCGTGTCCACTCCTGGGAGCTGGCCACTGTTCCAGCTCCACTTGACCACCTCCAAGCCTCCCTATTGCTCAGTCAGATTGTAAGACTCGTAGGTCGGTAGTGTTATCTTGTCAGCAACACATGAGTTTAGCTGCTGATGGTTCAACACGTGAGTTTCAGGGTGATTCTATCCAGTTTTGGGCAATGTGATTGAGACGCTGCAACTTACCACCAGGCAGAAGGCACTGAAAAATAAAAATCAAATTTTTATACTAGTGAACCCATTCAGTAACGACCCCCACTGTACTCCAGCAATGGACTAGTGAGTGTGAGTGAGTTGCAGTTGGGGGAGCTAGTGAGAGTTTGAAGTGAGTTGCACATTAAAAACAGCAGGAATATGTTCACATGCCAACATTTTTGGATGCTGAGGAGGTAGAATGAGGCAGCTGGTACCAAACTTTTTATTCAGTCTTCTAAATAAACAGGAACATATTCACATCTTCTCCACTCTGACAGGAGCACTTTCTGCTGGTTCCCTTCTTTTCCATGCTGCAGCAGGGCATGTGACTCATATGAAAAGGAATTTATTGGTCAGTAAAATTTACATAATTTATTTATGTGAAATTGAAGTAAGACAAAACTAATTTTACACCTCAGACCAAATTGTACGTGCAAAAATGTTTTGCATGTGCTTCAGTACCACGAGGGTTGCCCAGAAAGTAATGCACCACATTTTTTTTCAGAGCCAAAAACAACACCACGAATGCGAAATGTTACGTACATGTTATTTGAAGCCTCCTGAGTGAGCATGCAAATTTCCATCACTGCCAACAGATATCATAGCTGCAGGACAGTTTCATATGGCACCTGTAAGTGATGTACATAACAAGCAATGTGCCATCATTGAATTTCTCACTGCAGAGAAAGAAAAAAAATATTCACAAACGCTTGCACAAAGTCTATGGAGCATCTGCTGTCGACAGAAGTACAGTTAGTTGGTGGGCATGGAGGGTTCAGCAGAGCTCCATGATTTGCAGCGATCAGGGAGATCATCCATGGCTGTCACACCTGACACGTTGCAGTGAGCTGATGTTGTCATTTTCTAGGACAGAGGCTTTATGACTCGACAGTTGACACTGCATCCGTCAGTCAGCAAAGGAAGTGTGGATGTAATTATCAGCACTGTTGGATATTCAAAAGTATGTGCAAAGTGGATCTCGCAATGTCTAACAGTGGATCACAAAACACACAGAAAAAACATTTGTCTTTATTTGTTGCAATGTTGTGAAGCTGAGGGGGAGGTCTCATTGTCCTGGATTGTGACAGGTGATGAAACTTGGGTTCACAATTTTGAGCCCAAAACAAAATTACAGTCAATGGAATGGCGCCGTTCCCACTCTCCAACAGAAGAAAAAATTCAGTGCAACTGCTTCTGCTGGTAAGGTCATGATCACCATGTTCTGGGACTGTGAAAGTGTGATTCTCATTCATGTGATGCAAAGAGGCAGTACCAGCAATTGAGAAGCATATGTCAAGTCATTAACAAAACTCAAGATGCACTTCTGGTGACTTAGGCACCACAGCAACCCAGGAGATGTTTTGCTGCAACACAACAACGCTTGGCCCCACACGAGTCTGAGGACTGCTGGACACACATCGCAAAACAGGTTTAGACAGTGTTACCCCATCTACCCTACAGCCCTGACCTACCCCCCTCGAACTTCCACTTGTTTGGGCCATTAAAGGATGTCATTTGTAGAAGTCATTTTGAGGACGATGAGGAGGTGATTCACACAGTGAAGCACTGGCTCTGTCACCAGGGCAACTATTGGTACTGACAGGGCACACACGTCCTTGATTCGCACTGGAGGAAGGCCATAGAACAGGATGGAGATTACGTGGAAAAACAGGGCGTGTAGATAAAACACCATTCTTTAATGCATGTAGTTCTCATTACATTCAATAAAGAACTGTTGAAGAAAAAAAATGCTGTGTACTATTTTCTGGGCAACCCTCATACAAATGGTGTTCCCAGATGATAACGAAGACACATTACACAATTACAGCATATTTCTCTGTGCTACATCACATAAGCTACGTTTTTGGCTCACACTGGATTTTACATGTACAAGTAGGGAAACCTTGAACCACTGTATCTCGGAAATGGATCAGGATGTGAAGAAAAACAAGTTTTTGGGGTGTTAATCAATAACAGATAAATATTTTTGAAAAGAATGGCTCTTCTAGATAAACACCTAGAGGATATACTGTTGAAATTAGAGCAAATTGCTGCAATCATTTATTATTTAGGTTTTACTGCATTCCAGTTTTACGCGTAGAAGTAAGGTAACTTTGAACCTCTGTGTCTTGGAAATGGGTAAAGATAACAAGAAAACTTTCAAGGTTGTTCAGGATCAGGATCTTAGGAATATCTTGTAACAAATTCAGCCATTTGCTGTGCATGGCCATCTTGGAATCCTTGGCTGAGTTTGGTCCACTGGTGACAGTGAAAATATGGTTAAAAAAAAACCCTTTCTTGCAGTTTTCCGAGGAACTGCCCATGAACTAATGGTGCCTCCATAAGTCCTGCCAAGCCCACCATAGACGACATCAAATGTGTAAAGAACCACCTGATTTCCACCATTTGCCTAGGCACGAGGAAGTGGATAATATTAATAGTTTGACCCTGTACCGTAGGATAGTGACAATAAGACAATCCTTCTGTTAGGTACACAAATGTTCCTGAACTGAAAGGTTATACAAACAACTTGACCCTACCTTTTCATCACCAATAGAAACTGAGGTATGAGCACTGGAAAATTCAATTTTTATGCACAGCGTTTTGGAATGTATTAGGTATGCATGCGATAGCATGCTTAGTGATACAGACACACAATATATGCATGTGATACACATCTTGCTGTCAGCTAGGGACTGTCCATACTTCTCTTATTGTTAGATGAATACACAAATAGTTATAATTTATGTATTGAATGATCCATATAAGAAGGCTAAAACAAAATGTCTCCAGATGTTGACACGAAAGTTTTCTGAGTATTGTACTGCATCATAATGTAAAAAAATTACTGGAGACACCAACATTTCAGTCATGGTTACAGTGACCTTCTTCTGGGTTTACTGATGTACTTTAGCTGCGAGGAGTCACTTGTCATTACAGATCACGGAGCATGACGTTATGTCATAACTTTGAAAGGTCATAGTTGTGACTGGTCACTTGAGCTGGAAGGCACTGGGAACTTTATTATAATATGTTGCTACAGTGGACGGAGTGGGGATCTGCTGTTGTCTCTTGCTTCCTGCATTGTGTGTTATGATTGGTGCTCATCAAAGAATAAGGCGTGAGCTGCTGTTTTACTCCTGCTGAATGAAGGCCATGCAGTGACAGTTACTTGCAGGTAGCACTCCTGTCACGTGTTGTTGGTGTGGCCTGTTGGACTCTGAGGGCTGGAGCCAGGATAGGGCAAGTCTGTATCCATCCTCTCTGTTCATGTTGTTTGGGCGTTTTATTATTCTATGGCTTCTCTGATCTTGCATTTCATCCAAGCCAGATTCTTAGCCAGTATGTGGGTTTTGTTAAGCATGATTTCATTGCCACAGTCTTGTTGCTGTTTGGCTATTGCAGACCTGCTATGCTGCCCCAGACTAATGTATTACTCATGTGTTTGTATGCACATTACTATTGGACTGCCAGTCTCATCAATGTACACTTCTCTACACTGGCAGTCCACATTGTACACCCCTGCAGTGTGTAAAGCATCTGTCTCATGCATTGTGGAGCCTAGCACATTCTCAATGTTTCAGCTGCTGTGGTAGACAGGCCAGACACCAACCCGACAGAGTAGTTTACCAATCCAGTCACTGACATTTTTCATGTAAGATAAGCATGCTGCTAGCAGCAGTTTTTGTCAATATCATGCCTATCTCACTTCCTTTTGTTTGTTGTCATGGGTGTTTGGATTGATTTCTAGTTGCAGCCATTGGCCTCGGGTGTCTTACACAGCCATTTTAGCTCATGTGTTGTATTTGAACATCACTTAGGCAATGCACACAGATTACTAAAGGAGGCTAGCTGAGTTCTTTTGCATTGTGTGGTGGTTGTATTGGCCATGCAAATAGCTGTCCGTATGTATGGGCTTCTGGTATAATATGTGCCCTAGTGTGCCATCCTTTGTACTGTATACTTTCACATCCAGGAATGGAATTATCCTGTCTTCTCTACCTTGAGTATGATCTGTATCTTTGCATGCATTTTATTCAGATATTTATGAAACCTGGGTAGCTCTGTTTCACCATGAGGCCATAAATGGATGTATTGCCCATGTATCTGAACCAGCATCATGGGCGTAAGGGAGTTGAACAAAGTGCCATTGCTTCAGAGGCCTCCATGAATATATCTGCTGCTAACTGACAGGGTAAGGGACACACCATTGCTATGCCATCTGTCTGCTCACAGTATTTTCCTTGACAAACTACATTGCTATGCGATGCTCAAAACATAACACATGAGATCAAAAGGCCGTTTATAACATTCATCGCCAATGGCTACAACCAAACAGTAATCAGAGCAGCCATGGAAAAAAAGGAAGTAAGATAGGCAAGAAATCGACAAACTGCAGCCAGTAGCACACTTACCTTAATGTGAAAAAGTCACTGACTGGTTTGGTAAACTCCTCTGTTGGGTTGGTGTCCAGCCTGCATACCACAGCAGCCACAAGATTTGGGATGTGCTAGGCTCCACAAAGAACAAGACAGATGCTTTACACACTGCAGGTGTGTGCTAGGTGGAATGTCAGTGTGGAGAAGTATATATTGGTCAGACCAACAGGCTGATAGCAAGGTGCATACGATAACAATTGTGCTACATTCGCCTGGGGCAGCACACCAAGTCTGCAGTGGCTGGACACCAACAAGACTGCATCAAGGAAATCATGTTTAACAAAACCTGAATAATATCTAAGCAACCAGCTCTGACAAAACACAGGAGCAGGAAGCCCCAGAAATAATAAAACACCCTAACAATGTGAACAGAGATGATGGATACAAGCTTGCCCCATCCTCAAAGAGTCCAACAGGCCACACCAATAAGACATGATGCGAGCTTTAGCACCAAGTAACTGTCGCCACATGGCCAGCAGGAGGGAAACAAGAGCCCATGTCTCATTTACCAATGAGCACCAATCATAACAAACAATGCAAGAAGCAATAGACAACAGCAGATTCCCACTCTGTTCACCATAGCAACTAACTGTATTATAAGTTACCACTCCTTCTGCCTCAGGTGACCAATCAAAACTATGACTTTTCATAACTATGGTGATCATGCTCAGTGAATAGCTATGACAAAATGTAAGTGAATCCTCACAGCTAAAGCAAATCAGTAGATCCAGAAGGAGATTACTGTCTAGTGAAGTTTTTTACATTATGACATGGTATAATACTCAAAAAACTTTTATGTCAACTGACGTTTGCCACAGAGGACTATGCTATTATATTTCTCCACAGGTACAAAAACGATTATCATCAGCATGAGAGCATTCTTCCATTCTCCTATCAATCCACACGTTTTTTAATGAGATTTTAGTATCTTAATGTATGTAATATTGTCATTTGAGTAATGGAGGACAGCAGCAGTGAGGTGAATTAAGTTGCCAAGTTGACTAGGTTTTCTGCAGTTCTATTTGTGGTGTATAAAATTGAATAAAACCAGTTATTTTTCTATGTTTAAAAGTGGATAATGTGACATGAAGTTGCCAGTCAACCAAGAGTATGTGTTATAAATGTTTAAAATGTGTACATCTTATAATATGTATAATCTCATGAGACGTGGTCAAGGTGCATGTTGCTGTATTGATTAAGGCAGTGGGTCACATGACCAAGTTTTAATTAGGTAGACAGAGCAGAGTGCGGGGTCTTTGGTCATCATCTTTCGGTCAGTGAAGCTGGATTAGGTAATGTTTTGTCCACTTGCGCTTAAGTGTTATTTGTGACTTACAAATATTTTGATGTGCACCTGTGTGGGACTTAGAAATATTTTGGAACTCTGAGTGCTAGCTGACATACTCATAGTCAGTCTAACTGTAACTGAATATTTTAACAATGATGAATTTGTTACTGGATAAAAACTTGCAAGTATCAGCTGGACTTTGAGATTTTTTTGCAGTTTAGTGATTTGATGCATGATTCTATGCCATTAGTTCACACTCATTACTGCCTATGAATCCTCTACTTATACCATAGAATTAATCATTTTGATTTCTTGTATCTATTTTATGTTCAATAATGACCTACGTGAGGCCACCATTCAGAATGAATTTGTCTATTAATTGAAGATACGAATAATCAAAGATTAATTCTTTGGTTATATCTGACATCATCATCCTTCAGGATTGTAGTCTTAATTTCTTTTCCTTTTAATAATCAGAGTCCATTTTTGATTTATTTAATTATTTCACTGTTTTGTTATTGTTAAATTAAGGTGCCTCAGGAATTATCAATGCTTCTATAGTGTCTTAAGGCAACAGTGCATGACTGGACCTCTTTTCATCATATACGCCATATTCAAATTTAACTTCATGTACTCACCCTCTGGTGGTTAATTAGCAATGAATTGATGCTGACTGGCAATTAATTTCTCATTATTGTTACCACGCCCCCATCGAAGTTGCGCTGTGTCACTTCTATGTTTATATTTTTTGGGGGTCATTGGCAGCACACAATTTTACTCATGTGGTGCACCATGGAGCCAGCAGGGAGTTATGGGAGAATGAAACTTTGAAGGAACAAGTCCTTCTGCAACACTACGGGGTGGGGGTGGGGGGGTGGGGCGGTGGTGGTGGGGGGGGGGGGGGGAGAGGGGGGGCACATTGCATGGGCAGTCCCTCTCATCTACCTGGATCGTCACCCACAATGACACTTCTTATGCTTGCCTGTGTTTCTGCAAACCATTTAACAGAGAAATATTGTGAGGAGGAGTGATATCAGTGTCAGCGAGAGCATAGAAGAGTGCAGCACTGATTCTCTTCACATTTGACAATATCAGTGCTTAGTTCTGTACTTGAGCTATGACTCCACATATTACATTTTTTTCTGAGAGAAGTACGGAAAAAAATGTACAAAAATAGAAATAAAAGAGAAAATTAATCATTTGTAAACTACATTGTGTTATACTAGAAAGATAAAGACCCTAGGATTGTTTACAAGAATATTCTCTTAATTCAAGTTCCTATAAATTTATTGACAAATGTCTAGTGTAGGGTTGACATCATATCGTGATAGTTGGTCATGGTGTACACAACTGAGAACTTGGATCACCTGATGTGAAAGAAGTGGAGTGGGGGTAACAGGACTTACCTCTCTCACAGCGCACCCTATGTTTGTGTTCTGTGCTCCTGCGAAAGCAGCGCTGACGTAATGCTCATAGGGATCACAGTCCCTTCTCTTGTTGTTAGGATCGTGCTGTAATCTCGTCAGGGACCACAATTAGTCTCTTTACCCATTACAAAACAAGGAAAGAAAGCACTGAATGATGCCCGCCACAAATTAAATATTCACAAATTAAATATTCACTAACGGCTACAGCGCACTTGTTTGCTGAGATCGGCAGTGTTGTAAACATGGTATTTAAGGCCTGACATCATTCAGTATCTTAAGCAGTCATAGATCAAAACATCCCTACCTAAAACTGCCACATTAATGTGTCAGCATAACATGCGAGGTTACATGCTGTTTAGAAACCACCAGAAGCCAGTGGCCAGCAAAAATTTGATGTAGAACAAGGTGGCATGCACCTTTCAAACAAAAAAGGATCCTAGTGGAAGCTGACTTTAAGAAGTGTGAGAACCTATGAAGTACCGTGCCACGGGGAAATATAAACATACTGCTTGGTCAACTGGCAGTGACAGTGACAGTTTCATTTACTAAGCACATAGTTTGCATTACCACAGAGTCTACTGTAGTTGGTCAAGTTCACAATGATGTTTTGTAAATGAAAAAGGAGTTCTGGAACTGCATGTTTCATATTCTGACTTATAATTTGTACACAGATTCAGAGTCAGATATCCTACAGACGGATCCTAACTGCCACTGAGATCTCAAACTTTGTGCTTTGTATTACACATGATGAAAGAGATTGGCTATGTGCAGTTCCATCTCGATGAACATGAAATAACTTCTTTCACATGTTCCCTATTCTCATAACGTGATTTAGGAGATGTATGTTGATAATTTATTATTCATATATGTAACACAAAATACACATATTAATTTTTGAGTGTCTTCTTCACTTTCAGACACAAGCACAGTGCTTGCATACAAGGAACATCTGCATCTTCCTTCCTTAATATTACTCTTATTGTAGATCCTCCCATCTTCCTCTTGTGCTATTTCCCATTGTTTCTCTTGGTTACAATCTACCTTGCCTCCTATCTGCCTCTCTCTACAGGTTTAAGGCACCTCCTCTTCAGGTGCCAAAATATTACACACACACACACACACACACACACACACACACACACCATCTTTCCTTCTTTCTTTCTGCTGTTCCTCTTCTCCCCAACATACAACTTTTCATTTGCGCACTTCGGGCTGCAGTGCAGAGAGAGCTGTGTGGCTGGAAGAGAACAGTGCACCCATGGTACATGGAAAATGTTCCCTGTAACCAGGCATCCAAGTGACAACAGTAGAGAAGATTACTAATATAATGTACTTTACATCACCTAGAGGTGTACTGAAACAATGAGATGCAGCAGTGCACTTGTGGAATGTGGTCCGCAAAAATATGTCATAATTGCTGTGTACAATTAATTCAAGAGGATGTAGTTTAAAAAGTAATAACAGTAGCAGAAATGGATGTAATGCAATATCAGTAGTAGTAGTAGCAGCAGTAGTAGTAGTAGTAGTAGTGCTAATTATTAGCAGAAGTAACTATGGAAACAATAAATTGTATCAATTTACTGTGCCTAGAAAAGGCACATTAAAAATGTGGATAAAATTGGAGAACATAAAGAAGGTAGCTGATAACAGACACTTGCAGGTTGTGAGAGTAGCCTGCACACTACTGATAGAGTCACTGCATAAAAAAATACAAATAAAGAAATTGGTTGAGTGCTTTCTTCTTCACGAAATGAAGTTATCTAGCAATAGCTGCCTGCTTTGCCAACCTCTAGCAAGGGCGGATGAATATCCCATCTTTTTTGCATCTTCAAAGTCATCTGTATAAAGTATGAATGTTGCACTTCTGCATTAACCCATTTCATGATATTAATAATTTTCTTCCTCAAGCAGTTCATTTATAGCCAAGTATGTAATGACCCTGCAGTTGATAACTCATGTACTGTAATCAGTGTTTTGTATGACTCACTGGGGATCAAGCAGTCACTGAATAATTCATCATTTAGTAGCATGTCTACTTGGGCAGCTCTTGCTGTTCCAGTCAGGAGTGTGTGGTTTCTTAACACCTCTACTTATTTGAGTGACCCTGCCAGTCCATCCAAAGCTTTATTTATGTAGAAGGGAGACAATTTTTCTAAGTTTCCTTCTTTTTTCTAAGTAGCTATAAATATACACTAGTGTCAAAAATTAAAGCAACAAACTGCTATTTCCCCACCTGTGTCTAATTCATGATATAATCATACAAACTCTCAACAGACGTCGTTACGATCGTGTCCTGCACGGAAGATGGCATTCCGATCAACAGACAACCATGCCAGCAATGACGTCAGGGCACCTATGAAGCATGGTAGTCTTTGCAGGGTAGTCCCACATCCACAATTGCTGTGTACACGGTCACAGGCGGTGCAGTATGGTACAAATGAATCACCTACATACTCTCTGCTGTGGAGGGCCATAGGAAGAATGGAAGCAGCAGAGTCGCAAATTTACATAGTCCGATGGTTCAATGTGAATTGTTCTGTTGTTTCTCAGATGAAGTGATAGTTTATAGAGACCGAAACTGTATCCTGGATAGCAGGACAGGGCCGACCAGGTAAGACATCAGGAAGAGTGTAGAGAAGGCTACAACAGAGTGGCCTTTATTGTTGGAGACCTGCTGTATGTTAACCTCTGAAGTGTCTTCACAGAATGGGTCATCTAGAGTGGAGCCGTCAACATGCCACCTGGACAGTCATATGGTGGGCCAATGTACTTTTCACAGATGAGTCCTGATTTGGCCTGGTGAGTGACTCTTGAAGGGCATGTGGAACATGATTTTGGGACCCAAACATTGTGGAAAGAAACTGATATCGAGGAGGATCCCTATGGTGTGGGCAGCATTTATGTTGACCACTCGAACACCTCATTTATGTTGACCACTCGAACACCTCGTCATGAAACTGTATGGGTGAATCAGCAAGATTTAACTGCTGTCGGGTACCACCCAGTGCTGTGGGCTCAGACTTTGTATTGATGGACGATAACGCTCGACATCACAGAGGAAGGCTGGTTGATGTTTTTTCAGAAATGGAATATATTGCACACATGGCTTGGCCTGCTCACTTTCCCAATTTGAATCCCATAGAGTATGTCTGAGAAGCACTAGGGAGACAGGTTGCATCACTTCAGCATCCACCACCCACTCTCCAAGACTCGCAAGTAACTCTGCAGCAAGAATAGGTGTTATTGCCTCACCATGAGATTGATGGCATTATTCACAACATGGCCCATCATTGTCAGGCTGTATTGGTGCCAGAGGTTGTCACATCTCATACTGAGCACATTAACCAGTTGTCAGAATGTATGTGTGCAAGTCCGTTAAGTTGGAAAAAGTGAAGAACATTTTTGTCTACTGTTATGCATGTTGCAGTTGATTACTTTCTGTATTCTTTACATTGTTTCTACTTTACTATCACCTGTTTATACAGTTTTGGCCACGTGGGGTAGCCGCGCGATCTGAGGCGCCTTGTCATGGCCTATTCGGATTCCCCTGTCAGAGGTTCAAGTCCTCCCTCTGGCATGGGTGTGTGTGATGTCCTTAGTGTTAGTTAGTTTGAGTTAGATTAAGTAGTGTGTAAGCTTAGGGGCCGAAGATCTCAGCAGTTTGGTCCCATAAGACCTTACCTCAAATTTCCAAAATTTATACTGTTCTGTGGCAAAATAAATGCAACCTTGCAAGATTTCTGTTTTGATGCTCTAGTTTTTGACACCAGTGTATTGTTCACCACTGGATGTGGTCCGTTAATGTAACTGCCTTGAGTAGTTTTAGCAGATGGGCTGGTCACCAGAAGCCTCTGGTTATTTGGGTTTTGTTACAACCCAATGGTCCACCCCTACTGTTGAGATATTTTTGTGATCATTAAAGGATCCATAGAAGCCCACGAGCAGTTAGGGAAAAAGGTCAGTTTAAATGGAGCCACACTCCTCAGGACAAGCTGAATACAAATGGAGTGTGACCAGTACCCTAGAGTTTGCCTGTTGTTGACTGCTGCTCTTCAATAGCCATTCATCTCATCAGCGTGTGTGTTATAGTGGCCCCTTATCAGTTAGAGGGCCTGCACAACAGACAAGCAAGGTGGGTTGCCCACCTCCCTTCAAGAGCTCATATCAAAACATCGCCATTGGATGTAAACATCAACAGACTTTCCACATAAACATGGCACTGTGGACAGAGATCCACCAATTGGAACTAATGTGACTAAGTGTAGCACTCCACATAATTGGTGTTATAAGCACGCCAGCAGAGTCAGACCAGCAGTGTGTACCTACAGCTAGGACAGCTCTGGCTAATACCCATGCCGACTCTAGCCCAGTAGACACTCACTGTAGACATTTGTATCTTGTTGGGCATAACACCACTTGGAAATTGTGTAGCATAGTATTTTGGTTGTTATTATTTCTTTTCGTGGTCTTGTAACTTTTATCTAGCTTTTGCTACCACAAAAATTTTGTCTTTCTTGAGCTTTAGTAAGTAAAGAGTGTTCAACCTTGATTGTTAATTCTTTCCTTCTGACTGTAGGACACAACAGTTATCGGCAATGAGGATGGGCTAAAGACATTGCCTCCCTCGTGTTGGTCTGCACCACATGCCAAACATGTCGGGCAGCACCCCCGCGCCGGTATTTTTTGTGGCAAAGTGCAGCTGCTCCATGGGAACATCTCCACTTGGATTTCGCAGGGCCACTTCATGGATCCCAGTAGCTCATCCTGATCGACTCCAGGTCGGGATACTCTTATGTATACGGCATGATCAACACCACTTCTGCTAAGACTATCAAAATTCTCTGGCACTTCTTTGCTGTCGAGGGACTTCCAAAAACAATTGTTACGGATAATAGTCCACAGTTTACTTCGACCTAGTTTAAGCAATTCTGTGCTGCCAATGGGATTTCCCTCATTCCACTGCCCACCATCCTGTTTCACCCTGTGTCAAATGGCCAGGCAGAATGTTTTGTGTGGATATTTAAGACCCAACTCGATAAGCTATTGTGCCATCACCTGCTGGAGGAGGCCACCCTTCTTTTTTTGGCTACATACTGCGCCATCCTGCATGCTTGTAATTGTCCAACGGAGATACTTAATCATGGTCAACCATTCTGCTCCCCCTTATCTGTCCTTGATCTGGAACTTCTCACTCTCTTGCCTCCACTCTAGCACAGTCTTTCTGCGTTGGGCAGGAGGTCTGGGTGCAGATCTCCTCTCATCCCCGGGTGCACTGGGTGCCTGCCGTCATCACCAAGCTTTGTGGCCGGGTTATGGCATCTCTCCAGTGTTCTGACGGCTCAGTCGCCTGCTGGCACCTCAACCACCTCTGCCCGTCTGGTGGACCACGATGCCCCAGGGGAGCTGCCAGTGCCTGTCAACGGCCGCCCTGTGACAGAACATCTGCTTCTGCCTCCGCCTCAGCTGTTGCCTCCACCGCCAGCTGCCCCTGCTGCGTCACTGTCTCCAGCCCCTGATGGCCATGAACCTATGGACGTCAACCAGGACGCCTCCACTCCAATGGACGTTTGTGGTGCTGTGCATTCTTTTTTCAGAGGGAGAAATGTCGTAGCAGCCCCTTATCAGTTAGAGGGCCCGCACAACAGACAAGCAAGGTGGGCTGCAGACCTCCTTCCAAGAGCTCATATCAAAAAATTGCCAGTGAATGTAAACATCAACAGACTTTCCGCATAAACACGGTACTACTTCATGAAAAGCCATGGGACAGATATCCACCAATTGGAACTAATGTGACTAGGTATAGTTCTCCGCAGAATCAGTGTTATAAGCACGCCAGCAGAGTCAGACTGGCAGTGTGTACCTACAGCTATGACAGCTCTGGCCCAGTAGACACTCGCAGTAGTCTTCCGTAGAAATTTGTATCTTGATGGGCGTAATGTGACTTGGGAATTGTGTAGCATAGTATTTTGGTTGTTATTATTTCTTTTTGTGGTCTTGTAACTTTTATCTGGCTTTTGCACCACAAGAATGATTGTGTTTCTTGTTGTTCTTGAGTTTGGAAATTAGTGCACACCAAGGAGGCATTTTAGTTAAATAAAGAGTGTTCAGGCTTGATCATTAGTTCTTTCCTGCCGACCATAGGACACAACACCGCAGCACACTTTTGCTTCCTAGCAATCTGGGTAGTTAAGCCAAGACCCCTATTCTCTGAGACACATAATGTTCAACTGTCTGGCCCCACAATGGTCGCAAAAGTACATCTTGGATTTATGGTGCTAGGAGATTGGCAGTGCTCACCAGCCCCCACCTTGGGAACTCAGGTTTTCACCATATCCACACCTAAACATTAGCTGGGCAGGCTCCTGAGGGGAGTATACAGGAAAGAGAAGCATAGGGTTATGGAGTAGGGGAGTGTGGCAAAAAGGAAGAAGGAATGCTACACTTGCTCAGGACTCCATGGTAACAGGCACATGCTCATGAAAAGTTTCACGCTCCTTGGGATTACTGCTGTATTAAGATGTAGTAGATTTCAGTGGCAAGATACAAACCACTGATCCAGTTGCAGGCCCAGCCATTTATTCCCTGCAGCAGTGTAGCAGATCAATGCTTTGCAGAGATGTGGCTGCTGCAAGCATAGCTACTTACAACACAGAAACTATTGCTACTACTCTGGTTCAGTTTACGTGTTGCCGGACTAGTGGGATATTAGATTAAGAATGTCCAAAAAATTTTAACCACAAATTTGGCCTCCCAGAGGTCTGGCCAATAGCTAAGATGTGCACTAATGTGTAAATGCAATAGGATTGTCACCTCATCATAATTACAATGTGCCAATGCTGCAGACACTGGAAGAGTGATGATTTCAAGTATGGTACAAAAATGGCTTTGTGGAGTTCGTCTGTATGGAAGGTGATCAGCCACATGTATATTGCTCATTGCTCATCACAGAAGGGAGTGCTTTCAATGGGCTCACCAACATCTAACAGCTACACTGTACTGCAGAAAAACTGAAAATGTTTTTTAACAGATATATTTGCTGGTTTAGCCTCAAAGCTGATAACTAACCAGTTATGACTTGGTTGGAAGCAGAGGTTTTCTGTATGTGAAAAAGATTGCTTTGAATGGTACTGTTTTGGATGATGTCTCTTATTATGGTTGTTCAATGCTCTGTGTTTCCACATGAAACTTGTGAGGTCACAACACAGAAGTAAAGGGTGATATGGAATAGAAACTACCAGAAACTGGTCATATATTGTGCCCCAGCGTGGAAAAGGTCAGCCCTTACTTGCAAAGCAGAGGTACTGTTGTGCAGTAGCTCCCATTAGCAGTAAACCTACCTACCTCCATCCCTCCATCACTGTGTGTGTGTTTTATGAGAGTAAGGAGCATTTTTAAAAACTTGACAAATGCAAAAGATACAGTTTTTCATAAAACGAGTTTTTCTGTTTTCATCTAGTGTTTGAATTTTTACTAAATCTCACTGACATTAATAAAATGCTGCAGTGAAATATATTAGAATTTTTGTTTTATAACAGTATATTAAGCTGTGATTTTTCCAGTTTTTTTTTTCATAAGTCGATAAAATGCTTATAGTATTTTTTAATTCCGTGTATTTTTTTCTACAACCATTTTTTATGCCTGCATTATTGGAAAACACATATTTTTGTATATATTATTGTAAACAGCATTTCTTTAATTTATAGTTTTTGACTTTATTGAGAATACAAATAATAATAATAATAATAGAAATACAGTGGCATAATACAATAATATCAATGATAATTATTTTAACATAATTGTTTAGCTTGTATCATAACACAAAAAGTACTGCATGTTACAGGGTGAGGCATAATATCGAGCAATTTTAAAAAGTGCACGAATCAAGCTGTGTCGGAGAGAGGTAGCGTCAGTTACGTTTGGTGTGAAATAGTATTTAGTCATAATGAAGCGCTGGACACCACAGCATTGTGCGTACACTGTCAAAGCATTTTATCAAAATGGTAGTTCATACCAGCTAGCATGTTATGCATTCCGCAACCACTTTAACATTAATCAGAATCTGCCAGTGCCATCTGCCTGTGCGATTAAAAAGTGGGTTGAGAACTCTGAGGAGATTTGCCACTGAGAGAAGCCCTCATCGCTCAGTTTGCCAGCACAGTGCTGGGATTTCAAACAGAATGGTAAGACGACTTACACCAAGATTTGCACTTTAACCCCTACAAAATCCTAATGTTCAGGCCCTTAAGGAAACAGATAATGTGAGACGAAGCCAGTTATGCTTAGAATTTTTGGACATGATTAATCAACGCAAGGATACTGTAAACCATGTGTGGATGAGTGTTGAAGCTCACTTCCATCTCTGCGGTTATGTGAACAAGCAGAACTTTCGATTTTGGAGTGACGTTAATCGTAGAGAACTGCATCAGCAACCACTGCACTCTGCAAGAGTTACTGTGTGGTGTGCCATGTCTTCATTGGGGATTATAGGGCCATACTTTTTTGAAGATGGCCTTGGCAATGCTGTAACAGCGACTTCGCAGAGATATGCAGACATGTTGGAAAACTTTTTTACTCCACAGCTTGTACACTACGAAGTGAACGATGAGATGTTTTTCCAGCAGGATAGAGTAACCTCCCAGAATTGCTCCAGTAAGCACAAATGTTGTTAATCGTTTGTTTCCAAATCGTGTGCTCTGCTGAAATGAGGATACTGCATGGCCTTCTTGTTCACTGGACCTCACAACATGTGACTTTTTATTGAGGGGTTACCTGAAAAGCAAGATAACCCTCCTCGAACAATTGAGGCCCTGAAAGAGCTGATCCAACATGAAGTTGTTAAAATCCCACAGGCAATACTGTGCAATGTGATGAGTCAGTTCAAGGTCCAGCTGCAGGAATGTGTGCGTCTACATGGACGCCATCTTACCGGAGTTCTCTTCAAAAAATAACCGGTTTTACTATCGCAGAAAATACTTTTTCATGTATTTTAAGATTATGAAATAAAAAAATTAACAAAGTGTTTTTACTTAATAGCCTTTTAAAAATTGCTCTTTATTATGCCTCACCCTGTACAACCACATTGGCATTGTCAAGTTTTCTTTCTTACATCTATACATCATTCATCTGGGATATCTTCATAAAATACCTTTGCATCATCAGGAATTTCAAAATACTTTCGCAAGACAGACAAATCCTCCTCCTTTTCTTCATTTGCCATACTTTGTTTTGGTAAAAGGTTGGATGGTCAGTACTGCTGGATGGCATGGTTCCTTTCATCTCAGGATGTCAACTTCTACTGGATGGATCTCCAGAGTATGTATCACTTACTAATGCATTAACAATATTCTTTGGATACTTGTACAAGATGACATGCTGGCTGTTCATTTTGAATGGTAGCTTAGAGTTTAGTACTTTCTGTGCATTAGCTTTTCAATTTTTAACAGGCCAGTCTGTGTTTAGAACTTTGAGAGTACCATGCTCTTCTAAAATATTGTAATATTCTTTAGGTGACAAAATGCTTTCTTTTCTTCTGTAAGACTTCCCAGTTCTTCCAAACACTCAGTCTGGAGGAATGTAGCTATGGCCAAGAATAGGGAAGAAGTGACTGACATTATTGAATTTTGTATTCTTTTCCGAAAATGCTCCAAGCATCACCATCATAAACTGTTTTTGTTTTGGCTGTTGCAAGAATCTGAGAATAGGTGCACAGTATTGGTGCCATCATTTGGTTGTTTCTCTTTATCTAAGTCAAAAAGAAAGTCCAACAAATCTGAAGCAAATTGATTGCATTCTCTTGAAGATTCTGTCTCTCTGTCTCCAACTAGTTATACAAAATGATGATTTTCTTTTTCACTCCATAGTACGGATCATGACGTACAGATTAAACAAACATACTTGCCTAGCATAGAAAACCTCACTGACTGATAGTTTTGGAGTAGGCTGATTTTGCTGCATGTCAAAAAAAAAAAATATTAATGACAGTAAGGCTATCTTCCTTCATTATATCGTAAAATTGCTTTGGACAAATTTTATGTAATCTGTGTCTAGTTCGTAGGTCCTTCTTGTTCTGCAGACATATTTCTGCTTTTATTTCCATTAAACCAACATTACAAGTGCAGCAGGTATCTGTATGAGGTAAAATATATCCTTGTATTTTGATAAGGAGCATTGCTTGAGTCCTAAATTTTTTCTTCCTTCACAGAATCTCTTAAATATTTTATTGGCTGTGAAATCAATTGACTGTAAGACAATCTCTCGTAGACTTCCCCCTTCCATGGTGGCTCTCTCTGTATTTATATATTTTTATATCATTCAAGTGGCAGCACAAACAGGCACTACTTCACCATTTCTTGATCTAATGTATAATTCACTGCCACTGCTTTCTTCCCATTTTGCATTCTGGGTGTCCAGTATTCTGTGCTGAGGTGAAGAAATATTACGAAAGTGTACTGGAAACTTATCTTGATCAATTTTATTTAATGATGTCACATGATGATGAAAGAGGGAAATATCTTGATGGCAGAGTTCAGCAGCTTTGCGTTCTTTCAGTCCTTTAAGCTTTTGAAGACAAAACTTCAAGTTCATAACTGCATTTAATGATAGGTTCGTTTTTAAACTTTCTGCTTTGCATTACAGGTTGATGTAAGATCTTATTGAATCACAGTTTTCTCCCATTGATACATTCTTTGAGCTGTATATTGTTTTCAGAATCACAAGAATCATCATCCATTCTCATTCCACTTTCACTACTACTTTGAAGATGTACACATGAGAGTCAAGTGAATAATTGTCTAAAAGTAAGCTGCAGGTGTTCCGACGACCATGAAGTCTGGTTGTAACACTACACTCACCAGAAAATATTGTTGCAACAATGAGTAATGTTACCTAAAGCAACCGGTGTATTTGCTGCGGAAAGACAATGGAGATACGAGAGAGTAATTATACTGCATTTGTCAACTTTTGTTGTAACTGTAAGAATGTATATATTGTGTTTTGCTAAAACTTGGTGGTACGGAGTGCTCATACACACAGTAGTAGTCGACTTTTGCTAAAACTTGGTTCAGGGGTTGATGTGAAATGTCAAAATTATGCCACTACCACACCTAACTCAATTTTGAAATTTTTTGCAAAAACATACTGAGTTTTGAAAAGAGGATGCTTAACTGTTATCTGAAGCCATTACTTAGATTGCCAATAATTCCTTAACCCAGTTTACAGTTTGGAAAAAATTATTTTTGAAGTTTGGCAGTGCAGGAGTACAGTATTCATAGATTTACTTACCATTTTTTGTGTCAACAACAACTTCTTTGTTACTTACTTCTTTTCATATTCTGTTTAAAGCAAAATCCTTTCTTTTGTAGTGTTGCAAGGTAGTGAATTGATGACCTGCATTTGAAACTGACTTGATCTGAACTAACTTGCTAATGAAAGCTGATCCTAGTTCGTGGCAACATAATCTGGAATTAACACTAATACATTATGGATTTCCCATTTCAGTTTGATCTGAGCAATTTTTTTGTGCTAATCTAAGGTTAGCTGCTTTACACAATCGCCGCTTGGAGGACATGGGTTAGACTGAAAACAAATCTTGGAATTACAAATCCACTACATAAAATTAATGACTACAGTTACTGGTTGGTACATAATTTCATTCTTTTATCTCAAATGATACAAAAATCTTCATCGTATGAATGCAATACATCTACTCATTGAATGTTTTTTATGCACAACCATATTTTATTTTATTTTATTTTTCTACTCACAGGCCTCTCAATATTTATACAGACTGGTGAGATATACTGATAAAAGCTCAAAAGTGTTTATTTAGTAATTTTTGTTCAGAAATATTTCAGTCCTCTTTGACTAGTTTTGTTTGCTCAGCCTAACTATTAAAGTGATAATCCCACACTTTAAAATTTATGTTGAACTTGCTCTAGCCATTTTCTACTAAAATACACCATTTTTTAAATTTAATTCTTGCAAATCATTTATTAGTATGTGCAGAAATATGTGATAATATGTACAATATGAGTTTATCTTTCCCTATGTACAAATTTAATATATATTCTGCACGTCTCTTATTAATATGCTACAGGTACTGCGACTCTTTCTTTGTTACTATAAAATTTTAAATACAAATAAAAAAATAGATGCACTGGCACAAACATGAGGAATACCCCTCTTAAACATTACTCCACAATTATAACAATCATTGTTACAAAGAGTGAGAAATAAATGAGGAAAAGTATTTAATATTTGAAACCACCCACTAATCATAAACAATCTTTTTCCATATTTTATATCAAAAAATAGTGATGAAGCAGAAGTTTCCAAAATCCACAAGTGAGGAACATGCTTTTAACTGTGTGTGGTGATTGGGGGGTGGGGGGGGGGGGGGGGGGGGGGGGGGGGGGGGGGGGGGGGGGGTGGGGGGGGGGGTGGACATGCGCACATCAATGCAAGTATTGAATCTAGGTCATTGGCCACAGTCGTAACTATAAGTATTGTTAATGACCACCAGTTTTACAACTGTATGTAGTTAACGTAATCCACATAAGATTTCCTACTTCCAAGCAACACGTCACATTGGGATTACATCAGGGACATGATTATTTATAACTACAAAGATCTCTAGAGACGGCATCCTCGCTGTTTATAAATGATTTTCTGTTTATGCACAACATGGATATTTCATTCTATAAGATAACAATTCTTGACAATGTTGGGCTCATCCTACAGACTTATTATTTTTTTAACAAAATAGAATTCATCTCTTGATGTAACCATCTTGGAAGAAGAACAGCATTTATTTCTTATGGAGCTCACAGAAGCCAACATTAACAGTATGTGTTACACATTTCACAGAAGCTCTACTTCTACTATACCAAACAGATTTGTTCACTGAAACATGCTTTCTTGTTTTGCCTATAATGTGCACATATATTCTATAATTTGGCTAAGTTCCATTACATTTGATGTCCAACATTTGAATCCCTATTTCACAATTTTTTTTCTTTCCTTTATGAAATTTAAAAGAAATGACCAAACAGAAAACAACCTTGTAAAGGATCAAACAAAATTAACAATAAGTGACGACAGTGAAACTTTATGACAGACTAAAACTGTGCTTTCAACCAGTGATCTACCTTGAGCCTTCTCTTTCATGGCAAATGCTCTCACTGATGGGACATATATTGGCTTGGCTCATAGATCAGGTGATGGCTTCAGTCTGTACCATTACTGACCACAATGATCCTACTTTGCTCCTGGCAACACCAGTCGCTGTCACTGGTGGTGAGCTGCTGACGCTGCTTGCCTTGCTGCCTGCAGCACTCAGCAACGTCTCACATGTTGCTGAGATGCTGCAGCAGTTACCAAGGCATTGATGAAGGCTGCCCAAACAGTCACATCTGCTGCATGTCTGGGACAATGAACTGCTCCTGCTGACGTCCACACGGGGAGCAGTGAGGAGAGGTCAGCTTGCTGCCCTACATGCACTGAATGATGCTTGCTGTCAGTGCCATGCTGACACCCTCAGAAGAAGCTGGGGCAATGAGATGACAACACAACAGAGACAGGGAGTTTGTTTCATGTTGCAGATCTTTTGGAGGAACAGTGGCAATACTTAACATGCACAGACACCACAGGAATTATGCCATCTCCTATGAATCCCCATGTGGTGTGGTCTTGTCTCTCGTACTTCCTTGACTCCACAGTGATACCATTGCACACTTCACAGTCCTAGCCCAGCTGAGAGAACGTCTGAACTATAGCCTAAGTGTTGTTCCTAGAATGAATATTTCCTCTACAGTAGAGATAATGTTGTAGATGAACTACAATGGAATTGTGATATTGGTACATTGCAATTCTGATTCAGACTGTGAGGTGAATGTTGGTACCTCAGTTAGTTACAGCATTTCCCACAAAAGAAAAGGTTTGAGTCCTGATCTAGCACAAAGTATTAATCTGCCTGAATGTTTCATTGCAGTATACAAACTGCTGCCAAATGAGTGATTCATTCTGTATTTTATTAAGTAAAAAGTTGGTTCCTAGTGATGTGTCTGCCTTAAGGAGTTCAGCATTTCAGTTGAACACAGGCTAGTTAGATTTAGGACAAACCTAGTCAACAGGATAATACAACCTTACTGAATTAAATCCATCTAGATAATTTAACTTTAAACAAGGTCATATATGATGGAAATAAAGAGGATAGCAGTAGTTATTCAGTTTGCAATTCTCTATTATGAAAACATAATCTATTAAAGCACTGTAGTTTTCACTGACTTGTATGTGATCACATGATGAGTGTGGGCTGGTCATGAAACTGTTTCTTAGTAGCAGTTTTTAATACAGTTTCCACATTTTCTTTAACATCATAGTGATCAGACATGACATAGTGTAATTTACTGTGTAACACACAATCAAACAGGGAAGGTTCACATCAGCAGTGACATTCACATTATCATGTAACTCACTCAACATAATCTATTTCTACTAATTTCTCATTTCTGAAATGATGATATAGTATGTTAACAGATCAAGTCCATATTTCGTTAAAGTTTTTTTTGCATTAACATGAGATGCAATTGTTTATCTAAATAATCCTCCTTCAGGGTGTCTAATGTTTCTAAATTTATACAGCTTTATTAGTTTCAATGTCTGTATTTATTGTGGTAATTCTATTTGAATTTGTATGTCATTTTCATATTAAGTGATAATCCAAGGGATATTTGACCACTCACATGTACGATGATGATTCATGAGGTAGATACGCACGCAGAAAGTACAGAAGACTCCCTGCTTAGGCATTCAAACACTCCTTTTTCAAATCAGAAATTTTTAAACCTATATGCATGTGTGCGCCTGCCTGCCCTTCCCCTTCCCCCTCCCCCTCCCCCCCCCCCCCTCCCCCACACACACTGATAGCACAAAATTGGATGTTTGGATTCACTCAGTACTTTTCATTATTGTAACAATTACTTGCATACTTATATTGAAAAATGAAGTGACACAGTTGAAACTTCCTCCTTTCATTCATTCAGCTACATGCCTGATACAGTTTAAAAGCTGGTAACAGAAATACTTTCATATAGTTTAGTGATTACACCAACATGTCTTACAGCAAATGAAATTACCTTTAGTTGAATAAGTCACAATACATTCTGTTCATTAAAAATTATTACGATACGAGTGGTAATTTACTCCAAAACAAACTAGCTATAAGCAAAGACAACACTGCATTTTGAACCAATAGTATAACCTTGATCGACTGGAGATCAATTTTGACCATAGTTCAGAAAATGAACCTAGTTCATGAATTTGCTATGTTGTGTGACACTAAATTTAGATCAAATGAATGAGGTTCAGTGATGATCTAAATCAGCACAAAACACTTCGACATGATCATTGCACTTCAACCACAGTGATTAATCTTATATCATAGATACATGATGTTTTTACTGAAGGTTTTGTGTTGTAAATATGAAGAAAATTTAAGATTTATTGCTGGAAATCATTTTGGGCCAGTGTGTGTGTGTGTGTGTGGGTGTGTGTGTGTGTGTGTGTGTGTGTGTGTGTAGAACTGATAATGTAACTACATTCAAGAAAGAAAATTCATGGAAAGAAGTTGTTGTTGGCTTTAATTCACAAAACGTGAGTACAAATTGTAAATGGAAAATTTTAAAAATGTGTTGTGATGACAGAAAGAAAAGAAAAAAATTAAAAGGTTATGTTCTTGCATTGTATTTTTGTCTTAGTGAAACATCAGTTTAAACTGTTTGTCATTTAATTCCAAGATCGGGTCTCCTCTTACACACAAGTCATGTGGAGGTCATCTGAGCTCGGTCGCTTCCTCAGCAGACATACTGAAATAGTCAGATACGTGTAAAGTAAACAAAAAGGAACAACATAATTCCCTGCATTTACCTTTCTTGCATACACAATTATGTCCAGCACAGTGGCCCAAAATGCTAGGATACCAGCAAGTGGCATATTCAGGGAGTATGGTTCCAAAACATAGTGTTCTCACAATTATTTTTATGACCAGTACCATATGGAACACATCATCTGGCTGCTGATAGTTGGTGCTTGTTGTTAGGTGGGTGGCTGATTTGAGCATAAGCTGTTGTTGACCATAGTGTTACACCAAGCTTTCATCTACTTGCCGAGCATGATAAAAACACACACACATTTGCACTGTTAATATTTGCAGTTATTATCCACAGTTGCTATCTGTATTGCATTTATCATGTACATAAGAATAAATATAATCCAACATTTGAGACTTCACATTTATTATTATTTTCAACATTAATAATAAACATTCAGTTGCACAAGACAAAAAATATTTATTCTTATCTATATGATAAACACAACACATATCACAGCTCGTTGGCCACAGATTTAGAAAGCTCTCTGCAGAGAGGAAACTTTCAACAGTTTTCAGGTTTTGAAAGCCATTGTTATTCAACATTAATGAAAGTATCTGTGCAGAGAGCAGCAGAAGTATAAATTTACATTCTCTGCTTTTTGCACGAGAAGGGTGTTACCACAGATTGACCTAAAAGTACACACTATTTCAGTACATCAAGGTGTGTGTTGCTGCTTCACACAGCTGTGGGTGTTTGGTAGTTAACTTCATGCCCTTCTGTTAACATGGCCTGCATAGAATTTAACATGTAGCATGTACTTACTGCTCTTTCAGTACAGAGAGCATGATTGACATTCCATACTTACTGCCTACTGTTGAACTCCATATACTTACTGTTCATAACTAAAATTCAAAATTCTCTTTCTTACTCTCCCATCAAGTGTCTACTTAAAGCTTTTTCATATTGATTACATGTCACCTCCAAGAATTCTTATGAGAGCAATTGTTATCTGAACTCATTATTAAGATTGCAAATAATTTCCTTAACCCAACCCTACAGTTCAGAAAAATTATTTTGAAGTTTGGTAGTGTGGGAGTCGAGTATTCACATGTTTAATTACCATTTTTGTGTCAACAACAACTTCTTTATTACTTACTACTTTTCACCTTTTGTTTGAAATAAAATCCTTTCTTTTGTAATGTCGCAACGTTGTGAATTGATGATTTACATTTGAAACTGACTTTAACTGCACAATACTGCTAGTCAAAGTTGATCCCAGTTCATGGCAATATAATCTGCAAACAACATTTATACAATACTGATTTCCAGGTTCAGTTTGATCTGAGCTATTTTTTTTGTGTTAATCTAATATCAACAGCTTTACTACGCAATCACCCTTTGAAGATTGTGGGTTAGACTGAAAACAAATCTTGGACATCTTTGCACATCCACTACATAAAATTAATGACTACAGTTAGTGGTTGTTGCATAATTTCATTCTTTTATCTTAAATGATGAAAATACTATTCACTGCATGAATGAGAGGCATCTACCCATTGCATGATTTTTATGTGCCACCATGTTTTTTTCTACTCACAGACCTCTTAATACACATGCATACTGGTGAGATTTACTGGTAAAAGCTCAAAAATGTTCATTATTTAGTAATTTTTGTTTAGAAATATTTCAGTCCTCTGTGACTAATTTTGCTTGCTCAGCCTAACTATCAAAGTCATAATCCCACACTTTCAAATTTATGTTAAACTTGCTCTAGCAATTTCAGATAAAATACTTAACACTATTTTTTTTTTAATTTCATTCTTGCAAATCAGTTAGTAGTATGTGCAGAAATACATGACAATATGTACAGTATGAGTGTATGTTTACCTATATACAAGTTTAATATATATTCTGTATGTCACTTATTAATATACTACAGGTACTGCGACTCTTTCCTTGTTTCTATAAAATTTTAAATACAAATAAAAAAATAGATGCACCGACACAAACACGAGGAATATTTTTCTCAAACATTAATCCGCAATTAGTTCAACATGTATTTCAAAAGGGTGAGAAATAAATGACGGAAAGTATTTAATACGTGAAACCACCCACTGATCACAAACAATCTTTTTCCAAATTTTATATAAAAAATAATGACAGAGCAGATGTTTCCAAAATCCACATGTGAGGAACACGCTTTTGACTGTGTGTGTGTGTGTGTGTGTGTGTGTGTGTGTGTGTGTGTAGTTCCCCCCCCCCCCCCCCCCCCCCCACCCCACCCTCCCCAACATGTAGCAGGAGTCAGCTGCTCAGCACATTTTGAAAGTGCAATTACCTGTGCATTTGACAGAGCAGTGTCAAATGAGACTATTGTGATATTTGTTTTATCAGCATGCATTAACAGATACAGTAAAACATGAAGAATAATCAGTACTTCAGCAATGATTAAGCAAAGCTGCTGCATGATAGTAGCAGTCAGTATGGGCCAGAGCGATGCTGTTGCTGTATTGGTTATTCTTAGTTTTTTTGCTGTCAATAAAACAAATTTTGCCTTAGACTAATTTGAGACTGCTCTGTCAAATGGCCACATAAAATTCCACTTTAAAAATAATTTTCTTTGTCATGGGAAACAAACCCCTGCTTTCACTGATACCGGGTGTCATATGAACAATGTAATGAGTAACAATTGCTTGAGTTGACTCCAGCTACACTTCACAGAAATGAAATTTCAAATATCTGAAGAAACACTAGAAAAAATGTGTCTTATGAATCTTGGTGGGTGGCGAGGGAGAGGGAGTGAGAGGAGAGGAGAGGGGAGAGGGAGTGAGAGGAGAGGGGAGAGGGAGTGAGAGGAGAGGGAGTGAGAGGAGAGAGGAGAAGGGAAAGGGGAAGGAGAGGGAGAGGGGAGAAGGGGTGGGAGACACAGCGAGGAGGCCGTGAGAGACAGGGGGAGGGAAAGAGTGGCTTTATAAATTTCTACACTCTTTTTCAATAACCTGATGATATCAGTTTTTGCAGATATTTTTCAACATCTGACAAGCAATCCATATAACTGCTGTCCTATTCGATAACTCCATGACTTTAGAATGTCTAATAATCCAAATTCCACATTGTCTGATTAATATGCTTTTTAAAATTCATACTAATCAATTTATGAATAAAAGAGACATTTCTTGGGGTAAAATGGCATAATGTGCTTGTAATATTTTTCCTGACTAATGAATCATCCAATGTAAGAAATTGAAGAGAGAGATAGACAGATAGATAGAGAGAGAGAGAGAGAGAGACATCTGTATCACATTCTTCTTTTGGTAGATGTTCTTGGTGTTATTTTTCAGACAAATTTATAATATTCTGCACACATCTTTGATTTTAGGTGCTATCTTTTTTTATTATCATCACACAAGCAAAATTACCGCACTGAAAATTAAAAAATGCTTTTACTCTGTTTATATAAATATATCTATAAGGTTGTGTGTGTGTGTGTGTGTGTGTGTGTGTGTGTGTGTGTGTGTGTGTGTGTGTGTGAGAGAGAGTGTGAGAGAGAGAGAGAGAGAGAGAGAGAGAGAGAGAGAGAGAGAGAGAATTATAAAAAGTTCATTCAATAGATTAAAGGTCTTGATTCAGAATGCATCCTTGATGTTTTGCAACTGTCGAACAGCCAAATCAACTGGTAAATCAAATTTGAACCGGCTCAGCCTATCAAGGCTCTGAAAACTGTCTTCAAATCCTGGAAGGCAAAAGAAAAGGAAAATGACTTAAATGGCACAAACACAGGTTTACAAAAATGTGATGATCAACATCTTGTATTATGATGCTTAGAAGAAACAAACCTAAAACAATAGAGAGTACTTGAATAAAAGTATCAGCAAGCAAAACATGTCACAAAATAGACGTTTCCAGCTACCACTCAATTTCCCTACTAACAATACTGCACTTTCTAGAATTACAGAAGAATATATACAGGGTGTTACAAAATGATACCAACAAACTTCGAGGACTGTAGAGAGTGTTTTGAGGAACAAACTGAGTATATAGGAAATACCATCCAATTATATTATAGAGCATCGAAATTACAAGTGCCAGAATCTTTCACTGGGCCACCACCCCTTTCACAATGTTGTTTATTATTCAGTGATCATGACTGATTGCCATAATTGTCAGTGGAAAAGATGGAGCTAGCTGCTGCACAGACAGGCCTTGTCTCCTATGAATGCAATGTTCCTTTGCCTCGGTGGCTGATAGTTTTGGACAATGTTTTCCAATTGCAGTTTATCTTTCTCCTATATACCAAACACATTGGAGATTTTAGATGGTTACAGAAGAAAATAAAATGTGAATGGAAGTCCATGTCTGAAACTGTCAGCCACCGAAGCAAAAGACCATCACAGTCATAGGAGACAAGGCCTGTCTGCACAACAGCTAGCTTCATCTTCTCCACTGTCAATTATGGCAATCAGTCATGATCACTGAACAACAAACAACATTGCAAGATGTTCTGCTTATAGTCTGTCAGCATACAAAGTCATATTTGCTGCCAAAGGAATGGCCTAGAGGCAATCACCAGTGCTTATAACTTTGATGCTCTGTAGCATTGTGGGATGATGTTTCTGGACACTAGTTCCTATCCTCAATTTGTCCCTAAGAAACCTTCTACAACCCCTACAACTTTGGTGGTATCATTTTGTAACACACTGTGCACAGAAGGATTGTGGATGATCATAATAATCACAATGTTCCTAGAGAATGTCAGTTTGGGTTCAAAAAGAATGTTCCAACTCAACACACAGTGTTTTCATTTGTTAAATTACTCCAAGAAACAATCAAACAACTTTTAGAATCTTTAGTGATTTAAGATGTAACATGTTTTATTGTATTTTTATATGCCTTACTGATTTACTCACTTATAAGTGATTATTATGCAGTTGTACTATAAATTGTCTGTAAGTACAATGGACTAACTAAAATAACTATAAGGATATACAGGGTGAAGAAAAACTTGTGCACTCTGGCTTCACAGTCTCATTCCTCACATACTAGCAATACAAAAATTTCTCTCACAAAATTTCGTTCTTGCACATATATTGGGCAGTAAATGGCTGTTAAAAACAGGCAATCTGTCAACACTGTAATGACATATACAGTAACTACCTCTGTCAGCATGTAGTACAGTGCTGTGCAGTTGGTGCAGTGGATAGCATTTTGGGTTAGTATGCTGGAGGTCGAATGTTCGATTCTGGGTTGAAGCGTATTTGTTTTTATTTTCTAAATGTAGTCTGTGTGGCACAGTGCAGTTGCAAACTATGAACACAGAAGTGGAATACAATCACTTTCATTTGTCAGCTTTTAAAGAAGCCTTTTGCACATCATGGATGCGAATTGTTTCGTGTCACTGCACCTACTAGATTCCAAACCTGTGTTCTGTGTAGCCTCCCCCAATGGTCTGACTGAAATTATTTGCAAAGCATGTTTTAATCCTACTGGTGATATAAGGCCCTAATGAAGAGTAATGGACTTGAACGTGGCAAGAATAATAGTTGGTATTAACCAGTGGGACCGTTAGGGGAGGGTACACACAAAACAGGTTTGGAATTTAGTAGATGCAGTGCTGTGAAAAGTTTGTGTCCATTACATGCAAAAGCTGACTAATGAAAACAACTGTGATTCCATTTCTGTGTTTGTAGTATGTAACTGCAAATGCTTTACAGAAGACCCATTGTAATCACTGTATGATGGTTAAGATTCCAGGTACTGTACTATGCAGACTACATTTAGCAAATAAAAACAATACACCTCAACTCAGAACCGAACCCTCAACCTCCTGCATGCTAACCCAAAACTCTATCCACTGCACCAACTGCACAGCACTGTGCTACATGCTGACAGAGATTGTTAACATGCATGTGACTACAGTGTTGCCAGATTACCAATTTTTAACATCCATTTACTGCCCAAAATATGTGAACAATGAAACTTTTTGAGAGAAGTTTTTGTATTGCTAGTATGCAAGGAATCATGCTGCGAAGTCCAAGTGTGCGAATTTTTCTTCCCCCTGTGTATGTTCAGTCTGGGACATCACATGTAATTATTTCCTAGTCAGGACACTTTCACAGTGGTAGCCTGTGTTCCCAGTCACAAAGATATCGCCGAGTTTTCTGAGACACCAGGCTATTCTAATTTACTTCAAAGAATGCTGTGATTTACGCAATCAAATACCTTTGAGAACATAGAATATATCAATATCCTGTAAGTTTAGTTCATTCTGAAGAATTAAGTTCATTCTGACAGTATATGTAAATCATCTTCTCAGTACTGAAACCCTTCATGTACTATTTTTAATAGCTCTAATAATAAAGACTGATTCACCTGTTTTAACGACGTAACTCCAGGACTGGTAGTACATGTCTACAAGCTTCTGACACCGTAAAATGAGCCGCAGCCAAGTGACGAGCTTCTGTGCACTAGAAGTTAAATACAAAATTGCTATAACAGCAAAGGAAATGCATATAAAACTAAGTCAAGCAGTGAGAAATAATCCACACACAAAATGGCAAAACATAGGCCATTAAAATTGACCATTTAGCAGAACAAGATCCAATAATATTCTTGGATCTTGTCAATTGCTGTATCATCCAAATTTCAAATAGGGTGTTCAGAAAGAGATATATTATGATGATACCATTAAACCAAGTACCTTCCACTACTAACAGATATTAAAAACAAGTCCTGTTAACAGCAGAGCATGTACATATCAAATGGACTTAGTTACATTAGTAAAAAAAACTAGGATTAAAGTGTAATCGGATATCTGCATGGAGCGATTCACTTGTGCAATTAAAGCCTGGAACATGACTAAAACAAAAGTCTTCTGAAGTATGGCTCGTGTTTTAACACAAAGCCTTCAGATTATATTTTGTTCTCTTTATATGACAGGTCCGCAATTTCAAAGCATAGGACACTCCATATTCAAAGTTATGTAGGACTTTCATGCGTTACCATATCAAGAGTGTGTTGTGCCTCTATTGGGATGAAACTATCACTGTCAGAGTCAAATGTCATGGGCAAAAACATCCTTACGACAAGGCTTATCATACAGCATCTCACTTGGCAATTTAACATTGAACAAAAACAACAATCAGTGAGCAACCATAACATCTAAAACAAACTCCCTGCTATAATGTACACAAGCTACTTTTCCTATCAGTTTTAACCTTAACCCTACTTGCCACAAATCCAAGTTTGGGTGTTACCAAATGGTAGACACATTGCTTGACTTATGAGGTTTTACACCACTTGAGGAGGAGGAGGAGGAGGAGGCAGGGTAGGCAACAAACGGTATAGAAAATCATTTATTAGGTTCACAATTGAAAATTATATGCATACTACACCATAAGGGACTGCTACCATATAGCAAGCTGTCTCTCAACACATACTCAGTCTGGGTCTCACTTTAAATGTCTCTTTGGTCAGGATAATCTCACCATAGTGAAGAACAATAATGTTTTCTTTTGAAATAGGGAAAATGTTCATTATGCAGTGGGGTGTAGAGTAATAGTCGTCCCCCTTGCTCCCTGCAACCCCACAACTGCCAGTTTCAGTAGTATTAGCCTTGCTTGCATTATTTTCTACTTATTTATATGCATGCTGTGGTTTTCTGTTTAGCTGTTGTTTCCTATGTGCGAAGAAAATGGTTTGCCTCAGTGACTGGTGTTTCATTAGTCACCACGATTATTTCTTCTGCCTTTATGATGTCTTCAGAATGCAAGGAGGGAAAGATAGTTCACACTGAGGGTAGAGAAATAATAAGGATTACTCTGAAATCATGTGATAAGGAAACTACAACAGGAAAATTTAAATATATGGTGAAACTAGTTAGTCTACATGCTCCCATTTATGTTGCCATAAAGAGCTATTACAAAAATTTGCAAAGAGGGAATTTCCGTTAGTGGATCTTCTCTTTTTACTGCTGGTAAAAAGTCCACGATTTGCAGAATACACAACTTCCACTGTGATAACTCTGACTGAGATGTGATACAATACACTATAAGACATTTTCACAAAGTAGAGAAAAGTGTCCCTACTGAACCAAAGTTCCTCACAGCAAACACGAAAAGAACTGAATTCCCATTGTCTGAGGAGACTTGCTAGCAACAGGAAAATTTTGGGTCAGCATCTGACTATTGTTGCTTGCTGAGTGAAATACTGTAAGAGTATCAGAACTTTTTGTTTCCAAGATAGACACATTGTTTAAATAGATGAAGTATGGGTGGACAATAATTGAACACTTGGTAAATGGTGGCAGAGCAAATATATTATGGGTGTCACTACAAATATCAGCATAAGAAATAGACTTATTAATGCAGATTCCAAAAGTGTATGTATCAATGGAACAGAACTTATTTTCAGAGCCAGAAAACCCTTTGGAGATTATTATGGACAGATTAATGCAACCAATTTTGAGATTTAGGTATAGGAAAAATTCCTCCTCAAGCTACTCAAAACTATTATTATAATTATTGATAATGTCCCTTATGATACTGTAAAAAAATAAAAAATCACCCTCACAATATACTTTTAACATTAATATGATTAATTGGTGGAAAATAGCAATGCACCTCACACTGAAAAAATGAAGTTTGAATTATTTGAGATGATTCAAAAGTTTAAAAATCATGAAAAGAAACAGCACTTTGAAAAATTAATGAAAAGTTATGAGCATACAGTTCTCTCGTTATATCCATATGTAAATGAACTTCACGTCACAGAAATGGCCTGGCCAAAAATTAAAAGATCTGTGGGAGCAAAACACAATACAGGAAATTTCTAGAGAAGCTTAAAGAGGTGACAAAGAATGTGTTTGCATCTATAACTGCAGCACACTGGGAGAAGTTTGATGAACATGTCATCAGAACAGATTATATGTTTTGGGAAAAGGGCAGGTTAATCAATGACACCATAAAAAATTGCCATACACTTAGGTAGGATGCACTCTAATGACAACTGTGAAGACAACCATGATGGCGGGAGTAACTTTTCAGATTCTGATTTGTATTGTATTGAACCAGGGACATAGAAACGACGGAGAAGCTTCATCCCGTTGTAGCCCTCAATGGTTCACAACCCCACAACAGGCCACAGCAGTCGCCCCACCCACCCAACCGCCACTCCACACCGAACCCAGGGTTATTGTGCAGCCGCCCCCCCCCCCCTCCCCCCCCCCCCCCCCCCCGGGAACATCTCATGTTAGACAAGTGTGACCCCAAATGTTTTGCATGGTGTATGTGTATGTGTATGTGGATGGTTCAAATGGCTCTGAGCACTATGGGACTTAACATCTATGGTCATCAGTCCCCTAGAACTTAGAACTACTTAATCCTAACTAACCTAAGGACAGCACAGAACACCCAGTCATCACGAGGCAGAGAAAATCCCTGACCCAGCCGGGAATCGAACCTGGGAACCCGGGTGCGGGAAGCGAGAACGCTACCGCACGACCACGAGCTGCGGACTGTGTATGTGGAAACGGTGTTTGTGCAGTAATTGCATACACAGTGTAACTGAGGTGGAATAAGGGGAACCAGCTCACATTCACCGAGGTAGATGGAAAACCATCTTAAAAACCATCCACAGGCTGGTCGGCACACCGGACATCGACACTAATCCGCTGTGCATATTCGTGCTGGGGAGCAGCACACCTTCCTGTTCGGAAAGCAGCACGTTAGATCGTGTGGCTAGCCGGGTGGGCTAGATTCTAATTTGCTCAACCATTAAATTTAAGTGACAGCAATTGAAAATATCAGCTGTGTTTCTTCCTGAAGTACCAGCATTTAAAATCCAGGCAAATTACAAGATGGCATTCTAATGTGAGTGTACATGTCAATCATAGTACTGGGTGATTATAATTACATTTTCCCTATCTAACACGTTAGACACAGAAACTAATTGTCATATGAGTACCAAACTTGGTAGCATTAATGTCCAGCGTATGGGATGCATTATTTCCATGCATCACGGTGCCACCGTGTGGTTCCAACTATGGCCACCAGGTGCCGTGATCAGTAATCATAGTTCATTAAAACTGAAACAAATGAGCCTTCGGTCACAATCTTTTAGTCTTATTTACGAGGTTTCAACACTTCTACGAGTGCCTTCATCAGAATTTAGACATTTAAAGCGGTCTATAACATAATTACAAATTTATAGGAAGAAAAATTTTTTATATAAAAAAGCGTAAGTACTGACTAACAATACACGACAGAGATAGTACTTACATGTCACATATAAAATAAATAACAGGCCAGAAGGGCATTAGTCACAAAATATTTAAAAAAGAATGTGTGAAGGCAAGCCTCTAAGGGCTGCTCATACCTGTATAGCCACAGGTTGCTACAGTCACTGTACCAAGCACCCATGTCCAAAACTTTGCAATCATGGTTCATGTCCTATGGACTGATGAACTTCATTTTTCTCTGACAGGTGAGGTGAACACACAGAATTGCTGAGTGTGGGGATCTTCTCCTCCAGTCACTGTGCATGAAGTTCCTCTGTATGGTGAATATGTCACCATGCGGTGTGGCTTCATGGCTATGTTCATCACCAGTTCATAACCAGTCACAGTGCACTTGTTAATGTGTCACCATGAGCTTGGACAAAAGAAGCAGGGCATTATTGGTGAAGCTCTATTATCAAAACAGCAGTAATGCTGCAGCTGCACTACGAGAATATCACCAGCTGAAAGGATTATGAAAGGGTCCTCTTTCTCCACCTGCTATGCGGAGCATGATGAAGTAGTTTGAGTCAATTGGAGAACTGGGCATAGCTCTGGGAAGAGGCCGACAACAGGTTGCACCACAGGTGGTCGATGAAATCACTGTTGTTATGGCAGACAATGCTGCGCACAATCCCTGATCTTCAGGCAGTGCATGTGCTGTGTCATGACAGCTGAACATCCAGTGGTCCACTGTACGGAAGGTGCTTCAAATCATCCTCATATGGTATCGGTACAAGATCCATATCGTACAGCAGCTTGCACCACAGGGCGCACAACAAAGTGTTGATTCACTCTCCATTTTCTCATAAGGATTGAAGTTGATAAGGACCAGCCCTGGACCATCCTATGGTCTGACGAACCCCATTTTTCTCTGACAGGTGAGGTGAACACACAGAATTGCTGAGTGTGGGGATCTTCTCCTCCAGTCATTGTGCATGAAGTTCCTCTGTATGGCGAATATGTCACCATACGGTGTGGTTTCATGGCTATGTTCATCATTGGCCCATTCTTTTTTGAACAGGTTAGTGCTTAAGGACCAGATGCGCAGTGTGACTGGGTGGCGTTACTGCAGTATGCTTCACCAGCATGTCATACCCACCCTACAGGAGAGAGAGACATATTGAACTCAATGGTTTTCATAAAGGATGGGGCCCACCACACATTGCTCGTGAAGTTTACCTGCTTCTCTGAAACACGTTTTGAAATGATCGAATTATCGGCAAATCATTTCCAAATGCTTGGCTGGCACGATCACCTGGTCTCACTTCCTGTGATTTCTGGTTGTGGAACGACCCGAAGTACAGGGTTTACCAGGGGAACATTCACACATGTGCTGATCTAAAGTGTAGGATATAAAGAGAGGTAGCCAGCGTACCTACGAACACGCTTTGCTCTGCTATGCAGAATGCAATCTTGCATTTTCAGACTTTTCTGACACTGGTGTGTGCCATATTGAGCCCCTTTTGTAGCAGTAATGGCACCAGTATGTAATGGTATGATGTACCGCAACAGCACATTACAAGTGTTGCAATTGAATTGATTTTGCATTATTTCTCTTCCGCATGTCCTTGACATTAATGCTACCAAGTCTAGTACTCATGTGGTAATTAGTTTGCACATTATGATGTGTTACATAGAGAAAGTTTGATTATAACCACCTGGTATTTAACAGAATGTTTTCAGGCATTCAATTAGCGTGTATATAAGAGGAGAGTACAAAGTGCTTATTGACTGATATTAATACTTTTTTCAGAGAAATACTGTGTCTGCAGCTATTTAAAATATGTTATTTTTTACAGTTCATGTTATATCTTATTCTTTCGGGGTGCACTCAGCCTCGTGATACCAATTGAGGAGCTACTCGACCGAATAGTGGCGGCTCCGGTCACAGAAAACCATCATAACGACCAGGAGAGCGGTGTGCTGACCACACGCCCCTCCTATCCACATCCTCAGCGAAGATGATACGGCGGTCAGATGGTCCCGATGGGCCACTTGTGGCCTGAAGACGGAATGCTATATATATACTATATACTTATATCTTGTTCACTTAAAACGCGTCAGTAATTGTGTTACATCTACAGTTTTTTGCTTATGAACAGATATGTTGCTGCATGCACCTTTGATACTGTTTCCTTGCTCATTCTTTATTTGCATCAGCTTCCTGGATCCTTGTGCCCTAGTGTACCAGCGGGCCATGTGTTCCAAGGTCTTTAACATGTTGTTAGTGAATGCAACGACATGATAACTACTGGGCATTGTACGGTCATTCCCTGGAAGACCTAGATTACCTTCCTCCCTGAGTTAGTAAGGATTGAAATAACCAAGATTTTGCTTTAAATAGCCTACATGATTTCTTCTGCATTACCTCCTAGTTGTCAATAATTTAGGAGTAAAGGTAACAACTTACCGAATAGCTGAGGCTTTTATTCAGTGACATGCACAAAAACAAGACTCAAAACTTTGCTAGCATTTGGACAAATCCTTTTTTGAGCTAAAGTACACATGCACACACGTTCAGAAATCTGTTCTGCTACAATGTGTTGGCTGAATTATTTAGTCCCTACATGCTATAACACGCTGCATTGGCTTTCGTTGTTTCCTGATGCAGTTTCAAAAATCTCATAACTTCCAGATCCACACTGCTATATGGAAGAAAGGCAAGTCTTGGAATCAAAATCCTAAATGTCCTGTGCTATTCATGCCTCGGAATGACACACATTTGTCATATTCTAGTGATGTGTGCAGTTTCAGATGGGTGAACCCAGGTTTAATGTACTCTAGCAGAACTGAGGAGCTAAAGTTTATAATAAAGGTGAGTGTTTCTAATTCATTATTGACTGCTCTCATTACAATTTTTTGACTCAGTGCAACCCCTTAGTCTCTTATTCCTTCTGCATGTCTACCATTGTCAGATCCATATGGTCTTTGCACGAAATTCCATTACTGTAATTCTAAGTGCTAGTAACTCATTCTTAATCAAGTAGCAACCTCATGTTCTTCTTTTTCATGCAGTTGCAGGCAGTAGTAGTCTCCACAAAATGGGTACTGTTATAGTACACTGGCATACTTTTAATTCCATGTAGTGCTTCTAGCCCATTTTGTATATTTGAGTGAGAAATATTCTCCAACACCCACTTCCCCTATTCCACCCTTTACCAAATTATCACAAGAAAGGCATGATACAACACAGAATGTAAAATGTTATTTCCTTAATAATAGTATGTTCAGGAGGACTACTTTACATTCTCTATTACCTGTGAATCGCAAGGGAAATTAATGCTAACCTGGACACAAAAGCAAATCTAAGTGAGTCACTCATACCCACTAATAACTGTTTTTACATCACCATCAATTCACTTAATTAATGTACAGTTGATCTTCAGATTGAAGTTTTTAAATTATATTGTAGAAGCTTTTATCAGTCTCATGATCTACACAGCTAAATCAAGATCCATGATTTCTGAAACACACAACATTCCACCACACCATCATATATATTGATGGTGGCTGAAACATGTACAGAGTTTATGGTAATAAACTACTGGTAGTGCTGACTAACTCAGCAATCCTTGGTTCATTATTTCTAGCTGGGCTCTCAGATATGCTTGCCATTTACTTGAAATAACACCACTTAAGGTCGCCTGTAGCTGATTGGGCACTACAGGAACAGTAAGTATTATTCCTTCTTTCATAACTGCCAGAAGTTGGTTATAGAAACGTCCTTGAAGCTCACAGTTTAATGTAGAGCAACACAAAGAACTGAGCCATCCTCAGGAGAAATATGGCCACACACTAATGCTTAATAATATCTACAGACATGCGGAGGCCTTAGCACACCACACTTCCATGCAGTGGAACTGGAACCACCATTTCAGAAATTCATATGCAGCATTCTGATAGATAACCTGCACAGAATTACTAACAGAGCACACCTAGCTGACAGTACTGTAGCATCCATAAACATGGCACGTATGCTGAAAATCCACGAGACATGAGTGTCGAAGAAATCATCACTGGATCACCAGCTACAACTCAACAAGACTAGAACAGTCGCCACACTCAGCGACCCAGTATTCATGATATGCATGATGAGTGCATTTTCACCAGGACCTATTTGTGCATTTATAAACTGATGACTACAGTTGTTTTGATGCATGACTGATTAAGCTGACTAGTTGGACTCCAGGCAGCTGGTACACATACCAACACAACTTGCAGAATCTGAAGAAGGCAACTGAGTCAATCATCAAAATATTAAGCATAAAATGGTGTGAACAAATCAGCCATACTCCCAATAGCACATCATTAACCCTTTCACTGTTGTCGGCATGTATACATGTCCTGCTGCATTGTTCCCCAGGTGTTGTAGATGTGTATACATGTGCCACTTGGATTTTCCTACAGTGCTTTGACATCTGAAGGTGTCCTGAGGCACCGACCTCTCACGGCTGTGGATGAGTTACTTCCATATCACAGTGAATAAGAAAGTTTCAAGCATTTATCATGCAAAATGTGTGTCTCATTGCATGCTATCATTTGCAAGAAACCTCATTTTGATATCTTGAATCGTTTATGAGATATAACGATTCTTATGACCACATGGTTAACGATGCACAAGAGCATGAATGGGCATGATGCTCATGACTATTCCTCAGATATAAAACACAATAACTTGAGAACGAAATGAGGTATTCTTCTGATCTCAATTTTAAATAAAATTTTGATATTCTATCTACATTTCATTCATTGCAGTGTATGAGCTAAAATCAACCATATGCAGAGTTTACACAATGTGTTTTTACCTCTGCAAAATCTTTAAAATTTCACGCAATGTTTTACTTAATTTGATGCAGCACAGTAACTATGATGCATAACAAAATGAAACTCAGTCCTTTATGAAGCAATGATATCAGACTGTAAAATGTGCACAAACAGAATTTTTTTAACCCAATAGTTTTTGACAAATTGGATAAGTATTTCATATCAGTCTGAATGCCGTCTCTAAGGATAGGCACCAGCATTAGGCAAGCAGTACAGCCGTAACAAAAGCCACCTCAGCACGGTATGCAAAAATCAGCAAAATGGTTAATAGCTGTATCCCCCTGTGGAAGGAGTGATGTGGTGGCCTCAACAATCCACACTTCCAAGCAGTCGAATCAAACCCATTGCAGAAATTTACCTGCAGTACTCCAACAGCCTACTCGCAAAGAATTACCAGCATAGTGCACACAGCTTTTGACCTGGATAGACAGTTCCATAAATAAATCACTGTCTCTATCATACCGTAGTCATATTTGTTCCCTACAAGCACTACCCAGGTTGGTACATAATTTTGAGCAGGTATTCCCCAAACGTAAACTCGCTTCTTGAGAAAATTACTTTATAAATCATACACTATTTCCATAGACCACTTGAGGTAGCTCATACTATGTCTGAGGAAACACTGTCTGCCTTATCAGCAATATGGTTGTCTATATGGCCACACTTTTATTCACTGCACTATACAGTCACGTTGCTAGAGAAGATTCTTATGCACTGAACAATTATTCAATGAGGGAGCAATGATTGCCAGTCAATTTCTCAGAATAAACCTTCTTCCTGAATTGACAATTTCTGCAGGATAAAAATGAGATTGTAGGTGTAACTTCATGTGATCATTTTACCATGACATTGTCAGCAAATGGGTATGTTTAGGACAACTGAAAGTTTCTACACCAACTTGTTACATACGTGGCATTGTGACAACAAAAACCTATATGCTACACTAAAAGATCAGTTATCTTTACTGTGCAGTCTCAATATGATAGTATATATGCACCAAATAAGCCATATATTTAGCAAAAAATTATACAATTATGAAAAGCAGAGTTACTCTAGAAAAATAGCAGATTACAATTTTTAATAAGTAACTATCAAATACAGAATCTGGCACTAAAAAGTGATATACAATACTGACTTCTTAATTTTGTTGGTAGTTTCTCAATTTCCACAAATGGACACAGTGAAATCATTAATCGTCTACACTCTAGTAAATAGGTTTGTTTCCTCACTTGTCTCACACAGTGCCTTACTGTCTCCACAATTTACCTTTCCTTGCTTTTTTACATTTTCTTCACACTTAAGATAACTTCTGAATTTTAAACTACAATGATTTCCAACAGAAGGTTCACCAAGTTATATGTAACCTAGGCAAGCAAGAAATAAGCTTTGGCTTTGATATTCAAAGAAACTAAAATTAAAAACTACACTGTGCAACAAAATTAAGGAGTAATTTTTTTGAAACCTTGCGATATGCACCCATTGGGAAATAGAAGTTCAGAATTTGGCTCAAAGGTGTGCACAAACTTCCTCTGTATTGCAAAAGCATAGCACCCTGCAACAACACCCTCAGGCTCTGCAACGCTTCAAACAAAAACAAAAACAGACCAGAGCTCAGAAGTTCACATAAAGTGTAATGTGGATTAATGATGTCACACTGGCAGCAAATTTCACCCCAATTCTGCCCAGTGCCATGGTGGATGTGTTACACCACGGGAAGGTCATCACACTTCCCCTTTACCCACATCTCACCCCTTCTCTTGATGACTTTGTGATGGAAGTCAGAACTGTGACATCCGGCATTGAAATCACACAATTTCTTACAGTTGTCTGAGGAAAACATTTTGGACACACTGCTGCTCAGAATCAGCACAAAAAACTGCACAATTTCAATGTTGGGTGTCACAGCTCTGATCTCCATTGCTGGGGCGTCACGAGAATGGGCTGAGATCTGACTAAGAGGATGTGTGACAACCTTCCCATGGTTACACATCCATGGTGGCACTGGGCAGATTTTTGGTGGAATTTGGTGCCAATGTGACACCATTACACCACGTAACATCTAACATGAACCAGTGAGCTCTGGCTTTTCCTTTTTCTTTTTTCGCATGTGATGAGACCTTGCTGTTAGAAGCATCACTGATACCAAGTCTGATGTTGCAGGGCGTCATATTTCTGCACCATTAAAGAGAAAGATTGTAGCCACACTCAAACAAAATTTTGAAATTCTGTGTTGCAGTGGGAACAAACCACCGGGTTCAAAAATGCGGCGCTTTTAATTTTGTTGAGCAGTGTGAGCAGTTGTATTTACATAGTATGTTATTATAAAGTGCACTTACTTTAAAGCTGCACATATAAATGCTTTAAGATGTGAATCATAACTTCTCTTGTATTTTGCGTGTGTAACAATTATGTTTCCAATGACACTCAACAAGCTCTGAAACAGAATTAATGAGAAACAGAACGTGAAGTACACTTTTCAGTCACATTATGCTTTGTACATAAATGTGCGCACAGAATAATGGAAACAGAGGATAAAAAAACACACACACACACACACACACACACACACACACACACACACACGTGTCAAGGGCAGGAATTAGATTAATTTGTATTTTGTGATGACTGCAGTCGAGGTTTACATAATGAATCAGTTGCATGTAATGTTCCAAGTTTTGCTCTTTTTTGGTTTTGTCTATGACAGATGTTGCTTTGATTTCATATTTCATACTATGTTTATAGTCACAAAAATCCTGGGCAAATAATATTCGAAAGATACTGAATGACATTATAATAACCCACTACAATTTTAATAATGTTGGAGTAGCTAAGTGAATTAAAATTTAGCAAAGCGAGATTCATTCATCCATTTATTCATTCCATTCAAACATCCATCCACCTTTAAGTATTTGTGCGCACCTAATGTCATAATAAGTTGTTTTAAAAATACCTTTTACATTGGAGATTGAAATGTTGGAGAAAACATGATTGCTTATTGTACAGTAACACACAAACAAATCAATCAAATAACAGAAACAAATGCATGTATACTAGGGTTGTGACTTAAATAGAGGCAACTATTTATTCACAACCGATACAAAAGAGTTACATGTTTGCACCTGTTACTGTCCTTCAAAGTAGTCACCAGCGTTGTGTAGAGCCTGTTGCCAGCAAAGTGAAAGGTGTAGTATTCCGTTAGCAGAGCCTGTTCTGTTGATGGTACAAATGGAGTGGTCTGCTGTCTGTCGAATCTCTGAACAGTTCTGAAGCAAATGCCATGAAGTGGTTCCTTCATCTTTGGAATCAAATCAAAGTCACAAGGACTTAAGTCTGGGGAGTATGGTGGATGGTACAGTACTTCCCAGTCCCATCGACTGAACAGAGCAGCCACAGCTTGCACTGTATGCACCCATGCATTGTCGCGAAAAATGACGGGTGAGTTGTGCAGAAAGTGTCGCTGCTTCTTTCGCAAAGCTGGTCTAGGTGGTGCTCCAAAAACAAACAGTAATACCGTGCACTGATGGTCTGCTGTGAAGGAACATAATGTGTTGGGATAACACCATCACAGTCGTACATGAGAATTACCATAACTTGAGACCGCTCCATTCGCACCATCAACAGAACAGGCTTTGCTAACAGTATACTATGCCTTCCACATCGCTGGCAACAGGTTCTACACAACGCTGGTGACTACTTTGAAGGACAGTAACAGGTGCAACATGTAACTCTTTTGTATCGGTTGTGAATAAATAGTTGCCACTATGTAAGATCCAACCCTTGTACACACTGCCTGGGGAGGGGGGGGGGAACCACACCCATCCAAAAGAGGAGGAAGAAATGAAATGGAACTTCACAGGTTAGTATGGTATGTGATGTTATTTCAATTATTACAAAACTGAGTTAAATTTACAAAGAACTTAGCAGTATGAGCCCACTTTTCAGTATGATGTTACATCCTCTCTGGTCTGGATCCACGCACTGATTCATTTCGGAAAGAGTTTTATCCTCTCCTGAGGCAAGCAGACACTCAACTGTTGTTCCTGGTCCTTGATACCCTGAATATTGGCACTGGGACAGAACTGACATGCAAGCTGGTGCCACACATTCTGTCAAGGACAGACCTGGCGATCTTGCTGGCCACAGGAGTACACCACCATCATGCAGATAGTTCATAAAGAAATGTGTCATGTGTGAACAAGCATTGTTTTGTTGAAAAATGGCACCACAATAGTGTCACACGAGAGGTAACACATGAGCATACACATTGTCTGTGACGGACCATTGAGTCATCACAGTTCCCTCAGTCAAGGGACCGATGGCCATAGCAGTCTGGTCCTTTCAATCCCACAAACCAACCAACCAGTTCCCTCAGTCACTGCAAAGAAGTCTTACCCAGTGGCTCTCCACACCCTGACATTAGGAGTCACACCACTATGCTTTTCAAAAACATTGAAACATTGGAACCTCTCCTCAGACCACTGCTGCACTCCCCAATGACAGCCATCTGGCTTACTGCAGAACCACGACTCATCCCTGAACACAAATACCTGTGGGGCAATAATTACCTAGTATGGCAGCTGCCAGTCTCCAACTGATGGTGTGGGATGGTACAGAATGTTGCAAGGAATATATACTTGTTCTCAAAAGTCAGGCGCAGACATGAAGGAGTTAGATGTCCCCGGATGCAACACGGTGATCCTCCCTTGTGGTAGTCAGACATAGTCAATCAGAACTTTGATGACGAGTATGCTTGTCCTAATGTTCTTGTGCGATCTCACATTGGGTCACTGCCACATCCAAATAGCCCACAAATCTGGATATTGCACATATGACCAGCCAGCCAAATGCAGAGCCACAATGAGGGCTCTTTCAAACACTGTCAGGTGGTGATAATGCTGTCTCACAAGAGTATGCTGCATCTCCATGTCCTTCACAGTGATTACTCATCATCTGGTGCTGTTTCTGACTTTTATATGCCCTACCAGACCTGGCAGCAACACTAAACATGAATTACACGAATGCACTCTGGTGGCTGTTTACCTGTCAAAGAGAATTATAACTCTAGCCATGTATAAGAGGCAGTCAAATGGTAATGAGGCAGAAGGAAAAAGTACGTAAACTGTTTATTATTTCAAAAGTAATTACCATAACTGTTAACACATTTATCTCATTGTGCAACAAGACGGTGAATGCCTTCACGGGAAAATGTCTGTGGATGCCTATAGAGCCACGATTGTATCCAGGATTGCACCTCTTTGTCCAAAGCAAATCAACGGCCATGAATGTATTTCCTCAGGGCTCCAAAAATATGGAAATTGCATGGCGAGAGATCAGGGCTGTATGGAGGGCGCGTAAGGCCTCCCCAGTGAAACTTCTGCGGTGTAGTCGAAACAACAGGCATGCTAGCTCTGGGGAAGTCACGATGACCTTTCCCTTTGACTGCAAGGGTCCACTGCTCATTGACTTTCTGGAACACACAGCTGTACATGGACACTACAAAAAGCTGAAGTGCCTCAATAAGTCCAAACACCCCGGAAGTTGATGGACAGCATCATTCTGTTGCAGGACAATGCCAGCCCACATGTAGGCAAGTTTGCTTGGAGTACACTACAAAGTTTTGCTGGGAAGCTCTTACATATCCTCCATACAGTCCACGTCCCTCCCCACGCAATTTCCATGTTTCTGGAGCCCTGTAGAAAGACATTTGAGGTCGTCGATTTGCTTTGGACAAAAAACTGTACGCCTTTCATATGCAACTGCAAACATTTTTCCATAAAGGCTCTGACAGTCTTGTCTCATAGTGGGATAACTGTATTAACATTTATGGCAATTACTTTTGAAATAATAAATTGTTTACTCACTTTTTTCCATTTGTCTCATTTTCATTTGAATGCCCCCTATACACACCTGCGAATAACATGTACGATTAAAATGTTACACTGTGATCCAATTAAGTCTTGTGGTTGCTTTTTTTTTTTTTGCCAGGCAGTGTAGATAAAAGAATGCTATACAAGACCAAATACACAATTTCTTGAAAGAAGGAACAGTCAGTCCTTCAAATTAATTAGTAATTAAGATCATCTTTGAAGCAATTTTCAAATTCCTCAAGTATGTAGGAAGTCTTTTCTTTCAGCCACTTTTGGGTTTTATTTTTGAAGAAATTTAGTGAAACCTAATGTGCTTATGGAAGCAATTTATTAAAAAGCTTCATACCTTGGTATTCATAACTACACTACATTTTCTTATGTCTAGTTGTAGGTATACCTATTTTTACTGTTTGGCATGTATTATTATGATGATGTACAGGCTGCCTTAGGTTGTACCTGTTATAGTATTCTTTTGTAAGTAACAGGCAACTGTTTGTGAAGAGAGATGGAACTGTTAATATAGTGCACAGTTTGAAATGATGCCTGCAAGATATTTTAGATATGGATGTTCCAGACATGCAGCTGATGGACACCTCCTGCCAGAGAAAAAATGTTTTGGCTCAAGGGTAATTAACCCACAAAATAAAGCTATCTTAGATGAAAGTGGAGGAAAGTGTAATAAGAACTTAGCAACAGTTTTTCAATAACACAAATGTACAGTTTACTCAACAGATAACTAACACAACAGCTGGATAAATACCAAAGATTTTAGCAGATGTACACTCAGTGTCAACATTGTATAGAACTGAAAATAATGTTAGCAGCCTTTTCATAATTAATAGGTAATGTATCACCATTAAACCAGATTTGATAATTTAAAGTACTCTTCACTTTGTAATTCTAGTTTGTTCACATAGCTTTCAGAACTTATGAATGTTGTATTACCAGTATCAAACACTGATTTACATGGCACGATACTTGGCACGTAATTTATAAATATTATAAATAGCCATGGTCCAGCAACTGCTCCTTATGTAACATAGAGGAAGTGTCACTTTTCACTGTTGTAGTTTACAATCTGTTTTCTGTTATTAAGGTACAATGCAGTTAGGGAGAGTTCCAAATCCCAGATATCATAGCACCATAGTTTATTCAGAAATATTTTATGGTTTACTGAGTCAAATGCCTTATTCAACCCAACTAGTGTAGCTTCAACAAACAGTTTCAATTCAAAGGAGTGTTGCTCAAAAGAAATAACATTTTCAATAGGTTTGATTGCTGACAGCTGGGACCTGAAGCCATACTGAGACATAGTCATGATACTGTTATTTTACAAATGCAGACATATTTGCAGCATTCAGTTATTTTGAAAAATATAGGAACCAGAGAAACGGATGATAATTACTAGTTCAGGATTTGTCACCCTTTTTTGTGTAGGAGAACAACCACTGTTGTTTAACATTCTGGAAAATGACCACTAGAATCCAGTTTATTATCGTGCACAAAGGATTGATACACTATGTGACCAAAGGTATTCGGACACCTGGCTGAAAATGACTTACAAGTTAGTGTCGCCCTCCATCGGTAATGCTGGAATTCAATACAGTCTTGGCCCACCCCTAGCCTTGATGACAGCTTCCACTCTCGCAGGCATACATTCAATCAGGTGCTGGAAGGTTTCTTGGGGAATAACAGCCCATTCTTCATGGAGTGCTGCACTGAGGAGAGGTACCACTGTTGGTCAGTGAGGCCTGGCATGAAGTCGCCATTCAAAAACATCCCAAAGGTGTTCTATAGGATTCAGGTCAGGACTCTGTGCAGGCCAGTCCATTACAGGGCTGTTATTGTCATGTAACCACTTCGCCACAGGCCATGCATTATGAACAGGTGCTCAATAGTGTTGAAAGATGCAGTCACCATCCCCGAATTGCTCTTCAACAGTGGGAAGCAAGAAGGTGCTTAAAACATCAATGCAGGCCTGTGCTGTGATAATGCCATGCAAAACAACGAGGGGTGCAAGCCCTCTCCATAAAAACATGACCACACCACAACACCACTGTCTCTGAATTTTACAGATGGCACTACATACGCTGGCAAATGACGTTCACCAGGCATTCACCATACCCACACCCTGCCATCGGATCGCCACATTGTGTACCGTGATTTGTCACTCGTCATGTTTTCCCACTGTTCAATCATCCAATGTTTATGCTCCTTACACCAAGCAAGGCATCGTTTGACATTTACAAGTGTGATGTGTGGCTTATGAGCAGACACTCAACCATGAAATCCAAGTTTTGTCACCTCCCGCCTAACTGTCATAGTACATGTTGTGGATCCTGATGCAGTTTGGAATTCATGTGTGATGGTCTGGAGAGATGTTTGCCTATTACACATTACAACCCTCTTCAACTGTCGGTGGTCTCTGTCAGTCAACAGACGATGTCAGCCTGTACATGTCCCTTCAAATTTCCACTTCACTATGACATCAGAAACTGTGGACCTAGGGATGTTTAGGAGTGTGGAAATCTCGGGTACAGACATATGACACAAGTGACCATGTTCGAAGTCTGTGAGTTCCATGGAGTGCCCCATTCTGCTCTCTCACGACGTCTAGTGACTACTGAGGTCGCTGATATGGAGTACCTGGCAGAAGGTGGCAGCACAATGCACATAATATGAAAAACATATGTTTTTTGGGGTGTCCGGATACTTTTGATCACATAGTGTATTAACTCCTTCATATTTTTAATTAAAAGTGTAGGAGGCCAAAAGTTCCTCAGGCTTGGAGCAGCTCAATTTGCCATTTATTTAATGACTCTATGCACTTACACTTTTCTCCTAGTGCAAATTGTCGCTGTGTTTGCAAATTTTTATAGAAACTCATTAACATATGCAAAGTAAGAGTCAGGTTTGGACTACTGAACACCAGGAGTTGGGAAACTGTTCATTGTAGCATTACCAAAAAAAAAAAAAAATATTAAGCCCAAGACAGATCATAACTAGCAATCTCAGTTTGTGAAAAGGAGGTGTGAACAATGTGTGTGCTGTTTTGTGCTCACATCTGCTTACTGTAGTTCTACTACATTTTGTAACCATTGGGCAGAGGGCAGTAAAAATTGCAGAGAGAGTGCAAATAAATGTGCTGAAGGCATCACAATGTTTTTAGAAGCATACATAACATTATTCCACATTAGTGACTAAAGTATCACATAATAGTGTCACACAATAGCAACAAACTAACCATTTGGTGAGAACTGTAACATAAGAAAATAGCTTCAGCTGCTAGAGACTGCGGTCATGAGTGTGTGAGTTGTGTTTGCATGAGTGTGTGTGTCTGTCACCTATTTTTGACAAAGGCCTTGTTGACTGAAAGCTTATTTTGTGACAGTCTTTTTGTTGTGCCTATCTGTGACTCAGCATTTCTGCTCTATGGTGAGTAGGAACTATCCTTTTCATAATATTGTTACAGTCCATCCTGGATTTTCCATTGTTTGATAAGAAAAACATACAAAGACATGTAATGCTGAAACATTGTAAGAGACAATATCAATAAAAACAAGGAGCATAAAAGGTAAACAGCAGCCAAAACATTTCAAACGTTAAGTCCATATCAGAATTTAAAGGATACACATAGTGTAACCAATAAAAACACCAAGGATAAAATCACTTCTAATGGTGTCACACAAAAACTGTAATAATTCATTTTATTACATCATGTTTGACACTACTCTCAATCACTAACCAATTTTATTAAACAAATTTACCAGTGATCTGAACCTGGCATATGCCCAACACATGTTATGCTATCCAACAGCATCAGTATGAAAAATCTAACTGTGAATTATCTATCAGTAAATATGTACACATCTATGATCATGTAAAAATGACCTTAGGTGTGAAATTATTCCTTCATCGTAAAAGTATGAGAGTTTGGAGGCAGAGATGTGAGTAATATAATTTCTATGTCTCCATGGCCTATCCCATGGTATGTATATTAGTTAATATTTGTACAATGTGTGCAGATCCATTATAGTTTTAGGTCCCTAATGAAAATCAAAATACATATTAAAAGTAATTAAAAATATTCCTACATCATGAAAATGTACAAGTTTAAAAATGGGGATGGGGGGTGGGGCGTGAGTAATATCAAATCTTTGTATCGATGGCATAACCAATGGTATACACATTATTGAACATTTGCAGCTGGCATGTGGTACCGTTCTAGTGTAAGGTCCCTAATAACAGAAAAGGTACATATTTAATGTACTGTAGTATTTTGGCCTGAATAAGATGTAGTAAACAAATTCTCTCATAACACATTATGTAGATACATATTAAATATAAAATTAAAAGCAGGAATAAAACCTCAAGAATTATTATTGAAAAGGATGGGGGGAGGGGGGATAGAACTGTCTACATGGCTAAACGTCCAAACAATATCTAGGCAGAAACTGCTATCAGCAGCTAACAATGATGTGACAAGGGGGAGGGGTCACTTAATAAATAATTGTATAACATGTAAATGTAAAAAATTTACAAAGTTGGGAGGGGGGTGTCAAGGGTATTAGGAGTTAAGTATGCACCAAAGAACTATGGTTTAACCATAATAAGTAACTTATATACACTGTTCATCAGTGTGTAATGTTATAACATTGTCACTGATACACTATAGCAAATATTGGATGACAATACTAAAACATATATCATTAATACACTGAAGCACCAAAGAAATTGGTACAGGCATATGTATTCAAATACAGAGATATGTAAACAAGCAGTATATAGTGTTGTGGTTGGCATAGTTGTTTGATCAGTTAGTGCTGCTACAACAGCATGTTATCAAGATTTAAGTGAGTCTGAATGTGGTGTTAAAGTCGGTGCATGAGCGATGGACACAGCATCTCCGAGGCAGTGATGAAGTGGGGATTTTTCCATACGACCATTTCACGACAGTACCGTGAATATAAGGACTCCAGCAAAACATCATATCTCTGACATTGCCGGAAAAAGATCATGCAAGAATGGGACCAGTGATGACTGAAGAGAATTGTTCAACATGACAGAAGTGCAATCCTTGCACAATTTGCTGCAGATTTCAATACTGGGTCATCAGCAAGTGTCAGCATCGGAACCATTCAATAAAACATCATCGATATGGGCTTTCAGAGCTGAAGGCCCACTCGTGTACCCTCGATGACTGCACGACACAAAGCTTTATGCCTCACCTGGACCCGTCAACACTGTCATTGGACTGTTGATGACTGGAAACAACATTTGCCTGGTCGGATGAGTCTCATTTCAAATTGTATCAAGCAGATGGACGTGTATGTGTATGGAGACAACCTCATGACTCTATGGACCCTGCATGTCAGCAGGGGACTGTTCAAGCTGGTGGAGGCTCTGTAATGCTGTGGGGCCTGTGCATTTCGAATGATATGGGACGCCTGATACGTCTAGATACGACTCTTGACAGGTCACATGTATGCAAGCATACTGTCTGATCACCTGCATCCATTAATGTCCATTGTGCATTCTGACGGTCTTGGGCAACTCCAGCAGGAAAATGCGACACCCCATACATCTAGATTGCTACAGAGTGGCTCCAGGAACACTCTTCTGAGTTTAAACACTTCCACTGTCCACCAAACTCCCCACACATAAACATTATTGAGCATATCTGGGATGCCGTGCAACATGCTGTTCAGAGGAGACCTCCAACCCCTCGTACTCTTACAGATTTATGGACAGCCCTGCACGATTTCTGGTGTCAATTCCAGCACTGCTTCAGACATTAGTCAAGTCCATGCTACATCATGTTGTGGCACTTCTGTGTGCTCGCGGGGGGGGGACCCCACACGGTATTAGGCAGGTGTATCAGTTTTTTTGATTCTTCAGTGCATGAGATACAGCATACATCTACTACTCATTAATAGCTATTTATGTAAAGACATATATAGACAGGTATAGTGGGTGAAAGAGAGGGACGGGGGCGGAGGAAATGTAACTTAAAAATAAAATTATATTTTGGTCATTTTCCTCGATTAGCTAGTCATAAGTTAAGTTCTGAATTTATTTGTTTATTTTTTTTTTAATTTACATTCCTTCCTGTCTTTCACCCACTATACATTTTTTGATTAATACAGTTTTGATGTAACTGATATTAATTATATGTGTTTTAGTATTGTCATCCAGTGTTTTCTGTGGCATATCAGTGGCAATATTACAACGATCACACACTGATGTACAATGTATATGTTACTTAATATGGTTCAACCACATATCCTTGGTGTGTAGTTAACTTCACGTACATTAGACAACCCCTCCCAACTTTGTAAACATTTTACATTTACATGTTAAATATTTTTTATTAAGTGACCCCTCCCCACTGGTCACATCACTGTTATCTGCTGATAGCAGCTTCTACCTATATATTGTTTGGACATTTAGCCATACTGACACTTCTATTCACCCCCCCCCCCCTTTTTAAATTTAGATATTTTAATGACATAGGAAATTTTTCTAGTTACTTTAATACATATCCTGCATTGTCAGTAGGGACCTAATACTATAATGACTCAGCACACATGGTACAAATATTAAAAAAATATATATACCATGGGATAGGACATAGAGATTATGCAGGAATCATTTCATGGCTAGGGTCATCTGGTTATGACCACAGACATGTACATATTTTCTTATAGTTAAATTCACTGTTAGATTTTTCATACTGATGCTGTACGATAATATAAGATGTGTTGGGCATACGCCAGGTTCAGATCACTTGTAAATTAGTTTAATCAAATTGGTCAGTGATTGATAGTAGGGGCACATATGTAGTAATAAAATGAATAATTACAGTTTTGTGTGCCACCATTAGGAGGGATTTTAGCATTGGTGTCTCAATTGGTTACACTACGTGTATCCTCAAACTTCTGATATGGACTTGACGTTGGAATGGTTTTGGGTATTATTCAGTTTTTATGCTCTTTGTTTTCAGTGGTACTGCTTCTTATAATGGAAAACATTACATATTTATGTACTTTTCTTATGTTAGAGTTCTCACCAAATGGTTAGTTTGTTGTTATTATATGATACTTTAATATCACTGGACTTTTTAATAGCATCATGTGATTACTATATTACATAATACTGTATGCAGTATGCAATTCCTCATTTGGTTACACTATTTGTATCCTCGAACCTCCGATATGGATGTGACATTAGAGTTGTTTTGCTGCTGCTGGTGTGAATGAATTGGATTGCCCCATATAATTGTTCATCATTACATGCCTATGTATATTTTCATATGTTGTAGTTCTCACCAAATGGTTGGTTTATTCTTATCATGTGGAATTGTAATATCATGTCACTATTACATTACATAATATTGTGTTGAAGAAAAAAATATTCTTATACAACCATAGCTTCATTTATTGTATTTATTTTATTGTAATTTGACTGCAGGTGTATCTTTCTGTGATTGTACTATAGTGTACACAAATTTTGTACCTTGTTCTTTGACCTATGATCTTTTACTTTGGCTTGTAGCTTTTTCGGTCAACTTTTGTGTGTTAGCCTACTGGTCTTCTTGTGCCTGAGCAATGGTCCTTTGCACTTGCTGCTTTTATGTGTTTTCAACATTCTTTTCTAGTTGGTTAAGCCTGTATCACAGTGTCAAGTATCAACTTATTTATGTTTTCAAATCAGCAGTGGCATATTCTTTCATGGTTAAATAGCATGTATCCCATGTGCAGTTGTTACAACAGACTATTTTCTGTAAGTACATTTAATGTTTCTGTTTCCATTTTTGTGCTAGTGCTGTGAAGATTGTCCATGATCAAAACCAGCAGTGAATAAATATACTGTAAGACAACACAGTGTGTATCATGCATTTCTCCAAGTATATTGATGCTGTTGACAGATGTCTGAAACAAGTTTTCACGTCTTATTTGGTTTATTTTTCAGTACAGAGAATTTTTTTTTCTAAACTCCCTAACTTACTGAGTATCACTATCAGGAGAATGATATAAAAAAGCAGCTGTAAGCTGTAGCAATGGCAGTAGCTTTAAATACACTTTAAACACACAAATGACTAACACTGAGCAAAGAATATTTAAATCTGTATAAGTACTCATATATAGCGCTGGCAAGTCGATAGACACACAAACAAACACAAACATACACATAAAATTCAAGCTTTCGCAACCAACGGTTGCTTCATCAGGAAAGAGGGAAGGAGAGGGAAAGACGAAAGGATGTGGGTTTTAAGGGAGAGGGTAAGGAGTCATTCCAATTCCGGGAGCAGAAAGACTTACCTTAGGGGGAAAAAAGGACAGGTATACACTCACACACGCACCCATATCCAACTGCACATACACAGACACAAGCAGACATTTGTAAAGGCAAAGAGTTTCGACAGAGATGTCAGTCTAGGCAGAAGCACAGAGGCAAAGATGTTGTTGAAAGACAGGCGAGGTATGGGCGGCGGCAACTTGAAATTAGTGGAGGTTGAGGCCTGGCGGATAACGAGAAGAGAGGATATACTGAAGGGCAAGTTCCCATCTCCGGAGTTCTGACAGGTTGGTGTTAGTGGAGTACATTGACGAATCCCATGACCTTTAATGGGCCTGCACCAACTTTCAACAATATAAAAAAAAAACATAGTGGCACATATAGTTTTATATCTTCTTCTCTTAATCAGTTCTCATTAACACAATAAAATTCTGTTACCTTTTAGAAGAACACGAGTTTCATATTTGAAAGATCTGACAATTATGTCCAGAAATAAAACTGAGTTTTCTTAACGAGGGGGAGATTGACAGTAACTTGGTGCATTGTTGCGACCCATGGAATTTTTTGAGTTGCACTGAGACTCAAGTTTGGTTTAATAGTAACTTGAGTTACTTAGAGCACTTGCTAGCACTTTACCATGGGATAAAGCTGATGGCTCAGTACTTATTAAGGTTACTTTCTTCTTTTCTGTGATTGTTGATTTTCTTGAGACTGCTGTTGCAGCACCATCCCTGTTACTGCTGTTGACTTTGCTACAGATACTACTGACCCCATTGCAGCAGTTTGGTCTATTTTGTCTAGTTGAACTTACAATTTACTTTTCAATGGTGATAAACCTGTTTGATGACCAGAGGTAAGAAATTTGATGTGTCTGGCTTTTGAAGTGAACTTTTTACCCCATTTGATGTGTCTGGCTTTTGAAGTGAACTTTTTACCCCATTCAGATTCACACATAGCTTCATTTTTCCTCTTCTCCCCTCCCATGTGGAGTCCATGTATACTAAAATCCTGTCATCCCCGGAATTTATTTATGTTAAATACTTTTATGTGGCTGCTTTATGAGGCTCTGTGCTTCATGTACTTGTTCATTTGGTATAGCTTGTGTTTTTCACTTACAATATCTTACATCTACTGTACTGTGCACAGTATTACTTGAGTGAGTATTGACATTTGAATTACTTAATGTGGTGGACCAGTAAATCAAGTTTTTGTTCCAGTAACATCATCCTTCTTAACTAATATAATGACATGGTCATTTTTTCTCTATATGGAGTGATTTTCTCCTTATATTGCCTGTAAAATCTTTGTACATGGAATTATGCTTAATAAATGATTAACACCAGTGGTTGGATGCTGAGATTTCATGCAATATACCTGCATAGTTCCTGCCATTATTACCTGATAATAATAAAAATGTGTCCACAGGAATGCTGTTTGTAATAGACTTATTTTCTGATTGTTCATGTCCTCGGTCATGTGAGGCAAGCTTTATAATACCTTTTTATTAAGGCTCGTCCCACATCAATGAACAATTTTTGGAAGAATGAACATTTCCTTCACTCTGCAGTGCAGTGTACAGGGCTTTGAGACTTTCTGACAGATTAAAGCTGCGTCTTGGACTGGGAGTCAAATTCTAATGATTGTGTAACAAAACTGAATCATGTCTATGTTAATGTGCCGCTGTTCATTAAACTTTCAATACCTGGCTGGAACACCCTATTACACATATCCAGGAGAGAGTATTGGGAAACCTTATGTGTAAGAGAGGTTGGTTAATGTATGGAAAGAAGTCAAAATTTGGTTTGTATACGGTGAGTATCATAGAGATTCTGATACCTTCGAATGCCATACGGTCAACAACTGTCACTGTACCTGGGAAGCAACACACGAGTGTTGTATGTTACCAAGCGTTTCATCTAGATTTTCTCTCTGTGGTATTATCTCCTACTTAAGAAAGCTTTACAGAGGAGCAAACCACCTTCACTACCCCCCAGCTCAGTTACACAACATTCTCCCGTAGCATGATGGATGGTGACACACACACACACACACACACACACACACACACACACACACACAGGGTTTGAAGTTTCTATTTTCATGACAAATGTGTTTCAGAAATAAGATTTAAGAAAATACATTGTGTCTGAAACTCACGCCATCCTTTTAAAAAAGATTTATTAGTGAGTGTTTCACAATTACCTGTTTATTTGAGATTGCATTTCCTCCAACAATATCAAGATTAAAGCTCTGTGACAGTTTTCTTGCTGGTGTCGAATTGTATTTCTCGCCATTCTTTAGCTCATAATATTTTAATATCAACTCCCAGGCATGCATCTCTTCTCTTTCTATTTCACTAGTTTGAGGGAAACAGGCAATGAATGGAACCACACTTACACTTTGACCAATCTGTTGGAAAAAAAATTTTAATTATATTCATGGAAACATCACCTACAACACAATATATATACTATAAATATATTACTGAGTGTATTACATTAAAACTGTAGCTCCATACCATACTATTCTGTACCTAGTATTTTCTAAATCCAATTATAAGTGTTTTATCTTTTCCACTGGAAACCCTTCTATGACTTCACAGTTCCATCTATTATTCCTTTGGCTATCCAAGAATGAAACTTCAGTTCCCCAAATCAGAGATTCATTTTTGACTGCTTCAAACTGTCATTAATAACATTTAATTTGATGAGTGATACTATTATCAACCTTTATAGTTTTCACTTATGACTTCAATACTTAAATCTTATAAATGTTTCATATGTCTCAAGGTGAAGAAAACGCAAGGAATTATCATCAATGCAGGATAGTTAAAAGTTGTGTAATAATAAGCGTTCAAACTGATACAGTAATAATTTATTGTAAGCCTTTTGTTACATATTAATGAAGGAATCTTTGTCCCAACGCTGTCTCTGGACAACAACCCATTCACCGATGTTACATCAAGAGAGGAAAGTTCATAAGCTAAATGAATATTCCCAATCTGCAGTTAAATTTGCTGCATTAGGTGCAAAAACAATTTCCTTGTTCCTTATTACAAAAGGAAGTGTTGCACTTCTACGTGCAACATATCCTAAGAGTCTGATAATCAACTTATGAAAATTTGACAAAGTAGCATATCTCTGAAACAAATTACAGATACAGTTTACATCCCACTGTGAACTAATAAATACCAAATACCAATACAAAGTCAGTATCAAGTCATGTATTGATTGAACAAATCAATCCTCCCCCCCCCCCCCCCCCCCCGCACACACACACATTCTCTCTCTCTCTCTCTCTCTCTCTCTCTCTCTCTCTCTCTTCTAGGAACTCTAAGAATGGTTCAGAAAGATAATTGATAAGGTAAATGTGCTAACAGAATTACAATAATTTAGCAGTTATATCACTCCACTTTACACACGGAGGGTATGAACTCTACCAACAAATGTTCCAAATTCAACAAGAGCATAAATGAGAGGGCTGACTTGCTGATAGTTTTGATTAGCCTATCAAAATTTATTTACTGTTCCCTAACATACATCAGAATTAATGGTGATCCATGAAGCACAAAATTTACATGTAATAGAATATTTTTGTTCCTGGGGATTGTACATAAGTTCATTTATATATCTTTGATCAATTGGTCCTCTTGCTGAATAACTGTGATGCTACTCCACTGACTCATCTTGGTGCAGATGCATTACCAGTGACAGTGTTTGTCAGGAATGAGTCTCCACCATTAAATAATGTTCCACAAAATTTCAAGACTACATCATTCAGCTTGTTTGTGTGTTGTTCTTTAAGCATATAACATACTCATCTCACAAAATTTGATGTACTTCAGAAAATCTTTTAATTTTATGAATATAGGAAATATGTTAAGATTGTTCATTGGTGAAATCAAGTGTGCCACATCAATCATCCTTCACAAATAAATTAACTGAATGCATAAACTTATCCACAGCAACTGATGAGTCCCTTATTTCACCACATTCCTGCTGTTCTTTCTCCAAAAATTGAAATCTCATCCCATTTCTAGTTCTGGGCCAACAGAGTATTAATTATACAACATAATCTTGCTAACAGAGTGATGACAAAGGAGTCAAGGTGGCTACGCATAGCAGCTATTCAAGAAATCAACATTGTTCATGGTGGCAGACAAATAATATTTTTTGTTTGTAACTTGCTTTCATTGAGATTTTCATACCACCAAAGGCTTGTAGTGTATGTGGAGACTTCAAAAAGTAAGCTACTCATTTTCATTATAGTAGATCATATAACTTTTATTGAATACTCTACTACCCTTCATCAAAGTGACACAGATATATGACACTACTTTTCAACATAGTCACAAAATCCTGTGAACAACAGTTGCAACGTTCAACGAATTATTCAGTCCCTTGACAATGGAAATACGCTTCTTGGTCATGGAGCCATTCAACTATGAACATTCTCATAGTTGGAAAAATCTCTTTCCCTCAAACATTCTTTCAGCTTACAAAAAAAAGATTGAAATCGCATGGTATTAGATCCAAACTGTAAGGCATATGCTTCCAAGGCTCCCATCAAAAATAAAGAAGCAAAGTTTGTGTTGTGCATGCCATGTGGGGTGGCATATTGTCATGCAGAACAATACCTTTGCTTAATTTGTCATGCCTCTTGTTCTTTATGGGGAAAAGTTGTGTCTCCATCCTACAGAAGCTCTCTTTATTGCAGGTGTGAAATGATGGACCCATGTCTCACCACCTGTAATGATGTGACTTAAGAAACTGTTGCCTTCAATGGTGTAATGCTCAAGGAAGTCCAGAGGTGCCTTACCCTTGTGCCTTTGGGTATAGGTGGCAGTGATTGTAGAACCCAGCATGAGCACAATTTTTGATACTGCAGATGATCTTGGATGATGGAATGAGCACTGCCTATTGAGATGTGCATCTACAGAGCAATGTCCACGATATCTGCGACTGCTGTGGATCAGTTGCTCGATTGCATGCATATCTATGTTTGATGTTGATGGCTTTCCTGCCCATCAGCCTCACCTGTATCTCTGCAGCGTTAGTCAAACTGTTGGCACCATTTTGTTATAACTGCATGTTAAATCGAATCTGGTCCATGTACTGCCAGAATTTCGCAGTTAATCTGTGCGCAGTTTAAAGCTTTTTCCCACCATCACGCGTTCTTCAATTCTGGAGTGCATTTCCAATTTCCGAGACATTTCACTTGCACACTGTAATGCACTTGTTATCCATACCACTGCAGAACTGTTTCTGCAGGAAACCTGGATCATGTACTTTCTTCTGACAATGTACCACTCTTGTTGTGCAATGGCCTTAGCATGCGATGACATGTGTAACTTACTTTCTGAAGTTGCTACGTACTTGTAATTCAGGCATCAAACGTAGAATTGTATAACACGTGATGCTTCAACACTGCACCTAATGATAATTTCTGAAGTATATAGAAACATTATGCTGAAACTCTTGATTTACCAACCTGTACCTATCAAACACTCATTCAGTTTCTTGTGATGCTTGTCATTTGTGTCACCCAACAGCAGGGATATGCTGAGGAGCTAATTATGAGCCCAAAATCCTAAAGACAGCATGTTCCTCTTCTTCATGTTGCACTTTTTTATATATAGATTACCATTTTCATAATCAAACCCCATCCACATTTAGGTTTCTCATGATTTCCTTAAATTGATCATAACTACTGGGATGGTTCTTTCTCAAATCCCTACGTGATCCTTGTCTCTAGTGTCCTCAACTACTATCTTTCTATACAGTTACAGTTTACATCTCTCTCTAAAAATATTCACCAATATTGCCAATAATGTAAATCTTTAATGGCATATACTCTTGAAGCATGGCAGTACTAACCAGAGAGACGTGGACACACTAGGTTTCTCCAATACCCAGGTAAAACTGGCAAAGATCCCTCAGGTTTTTGTCATTTAGTCCCGCTCACAGGCCACTGCATCAGGTGATGGAATTCCATGGATACTCTAAAAATTTCCTCTCCCTCCTCTCATGTTGTGTATCATTAACTGAATCACGGATTTTTAGTTGCAGACAATTACCAATACTTACAATTTATTATTTTGTTTATGATTCTCATGCATGCTGCACAATTTATTCTTGTTTAATGCATTATAATAGTATCCAAATTTTCCTACGGAATCCGACACAAAAAAGTACAATGAAAGAAGGAAGATCAGTATTTAACATCCTGCCCTTTCAAGGAAGCATCCCGGCATTTGCCTTAAGCACTTTAGGGAAATCCTGGAAAACCTATATCAGGATGGGTGGATGGGGAATTGAATTGTCATGCTCCAAAATGTGAGTCCAGTGCGTTACCTCGCCCAGCAAGAAAGAAGGTAAAAACTACAGAAATTTTCAACCTATACAGATTGAGTAATATGTTCAGTGAAAATAATATGTGTTATTCTGACAACCAATTCACTGTTATTTTTTTGGGTCTTTCATCCAAAACCATCAGGGTTCTTTACACACACAAATTTAGATGCTTGTTACTAGATTCTTCAGTTACAGAATAATTTCATGTTTAAGAGTGAAAGTCATAAAAACTGCAGCAGTTGTGTTAGTATATTCATTCCTTTTTAGTGCAGTTTTTATAAAATTTGGTTAAAACTGTATGGTGATCAGAGTCACAATCATGAGATATTTCAGTTTAAATTAAGTACTGAAATCAGACTTCTTAGCAGCGCATGGCCCAAAGGCATTCACCATTGAGACGCGTGATGATAGAGCAACCAAGGATACCAAGTCATTGTGTCCAGGTTTAGAGTGTGGTGCCAAACAATTTATGGGAAGCTGGTATTAGAATATAATTGACAAAAACTAAAAGTTGGATGTAATCTGTTACAGCAGACACTCCTTGGCAATCAGCAGGTAAATGAGCCAAAAAAATGAAAACTGGGAAAGAAAAAACAGTCCATTCGAAAAACACATTTTTATAATGTTAAGAATTAAGGTAGAATTATTTCAGATAGTGTTCTCATAGTGTTTCCACAGGAGGAACTGATGTAGGACATTAGAATTTTGATTGGAAAATTGTTATTGAAGTTGCTTGTCTGATGCCATAGAAGTTCAATGTAGAGGGGCAATTTCATCATACAGGACATGTCAATTTCTCTGGAAAAAGTATGTTAGACCTCTATATCATTTGTGTGAAGAAATACAATAAAAGTATGTTATCTTGGTGTTTGTAAATGGTACAGTCCTTTGAAAAATTCATATGTTGTAAGTAACTCTTGAAACAGTAGAGAATTAAGAAAACGTAACTAATAAATCAAAAGTACTGGAGACCTGCCAGATGTTTTGCTTTAAAGCTCCCTCTTTATATGTTCAATTTTGCTGAAACACACACACACACACACACACACACACACACACACACACACACACACAAACTTATGGCCTTTCTTTTAACTTAAAAATGTAAGAAGAAAATACAATGTTACAATTATAAAGAATATCCCCTCTGCTCCAGCTATCTGTATATGTAAATATTTATTACTAAAAATTAAAAAGAAGCACATTTTCACAAGTTTTTACCAATTATTTACTCAAAAACTCCCCATCACAAAACTTATGAAAATGCACAATATCATGTTTGGTTAAAATGTAAGTGGCTACTGCAATCAAAGTGGGCAATATTTTTCTGTGAAAGTGTGAGAAATTTTTCAACATTCTGCATATTTTGCATCATTGCAATTCTATTGTAAAATATGTATGCTCCCTTTTGTTTCTAAGAAATGAGTGAGAACTTGCGCGTGAATCATTCTGCACAGTGTTTTGTTTGGTTTGAACTTTTTGTTACATACAATGTAAGTGAGGAAATATGGTAGTGAAAGGGTGATGTGTGGACTATGAAAAAAAGACACAAGAAAGTGGTGTTTAAGCAAAGTGAAAAACACTTCACAATTGTTGGAAATCTGTCAGACATATTGCAGAAATATCTCGGCTCTCAAATAATTGTGTTAGTATCACATTTATTGTGCATGAATTGGTATACTCGTTACAACAAGAAATGTATTGATAACCCACCTGAACGATCACTACCACCAGTATGTGGAACTGAAGAAGATAGTGCAGATGTTATACTCCTGAGTGTGAAGTCGTTGATGCATTGGATGTTAGAATTTCTGTTATAGCCCCTAATATATCCCCCTTACACGCCCACGCAAGATAAGAAGCACAAGAAGGAAATGGAATGCAAAAAGGAAAGTGGAAGAACTTGAAACAAGTTTTACACAATTTCAAAACTTTGTGAAGTGTATAATACAGATGCATTCACCTTTGGGATACTGACAGTGACTTAACCTACACCTTCCTTCAATGTGGTCTGTTGCTTTGCAGAACGAAGTTCAAAGTTATCACTGGCACACGTCACTAGTGACAATAATCACACGTACTCCTGACTTCCTTGGAACATCACACTGTTTTGCTACTGACAGTGATGATCTCATTCATGACATTGCACATGCATGCTATGCTGTCAGCATGATAACTGATGATATCAGGCCATACATTTCCTAAACATGTGTATGTGACTGATGTTGCAGCATCTTATTTTAAAAATCGCTTTCACTTTATGAGCTTGGAAAACAATGTACGGGGATTAAAGACAGGGGAAAAAAATGGATTGCATTCCAGAGTGGCATTTACATTGCAAGAACAGTTCTCCTTGAAATGCAGCCTATGACTATGTGTGAAATGCAGAGAACTCAATACACTTTAGAAGACTTTGTTGTGAGCACCTTCATTTTTTGTGTGTATGACAATCAGTGGTAGGTGGCACAAATAATTAGTGACTGTCTCCTTTATGACACCTCATGGTTCAGCAAATTCATTCAGATGGCTATCATCAATAAATAGATCAGTGTGCAGTTCCCATTTCTGAAGTACTACTCTTATTGGATCAAAAAAAATGTTTTCAACATTGCATTGCAGTGTTGATTGTTACAGTATAGGCAATTTTAATGTGTGGAAAGTCATGAAGAATTAAAATCATGATAGAAGACGATAAAAATTTGTGATTAATATCAGAATCACAAAAATGTATACAGGGTGTCCCATTTATCTTGACCATCCTAAATAATTGTTTGTCCAGATGCAAATTACAAAATGTTTCAAGCAAGCGTTCTTTAGCTGCCAGAGGGACATCAATCAGCATGATTGCATTTGTTGTAGCTTCGTTTTTTACGAACATATGAACAGCGGTATGACTGTTTAAAATGGCACCCTGTATTTTTTATTCGGTAATTCATTTCCTCCCCTAAAGACCAATTCAAACATGTACCACAGTGTACCATTCACTGAAACCCAACATTATTAATTACATAAAACAACATTGACGTTGACACTCCCAGCACTTAGTGCAGGTACTCGGGGTAATGGAACACATTCACAAGCTGACGTTGACAGAGGACAAATGTAAACATAAGTAGAATGCACACCCGTCATTCCATCAATCATCGTCAGTTGAAGAATTGTGTACGTAGAATGTACACCAATGAAGAGAAGGTAAAAATGCTACCCATCTATGGGGAATGTAAGTTAGCATAACAGTAATTGCAATACTGTTTTCTTATGTACAGGTACATTTAGTACAGTAGTTTAGTCCTTTTAAATACTGTTGTGTAGAGTAGGCATACAGTAAAGGCTGTCCTTCCTACAAACTGCATCAACATAACGTTTCTTTTATACTTGTTGAAGATAGGCGAAATGCTACGCAGGCAGCGGAACTGTACAGAGAGTGATATCCTGACAAGAACGCATCTCCCCCACGGATGTTTCCCGTCTTGTTGCGATGCTTCAGGAAATGGGAAGTTTCAACCCACGAAAAGGCAATTGTCATAGCACTCACACACACGAAGCTGCCGAAGTTACTGTTCTCGCTTCCGTTGGTAAGAATCCACATGCGAGCACATGACAACTTGAACACGAGATCGGCATTCCTAAAACCAGTGTACATCATATTCTTACACGTCACTGGTTCCATCCTTACAATGTACATCTACATCAAGAATTGCATGGGAATGATTTCCAGAATCGTTTACAATTCTGTCAGTGGGCACAGCAGCAAATCCTCACCAGCCTGAACTACTTCTCCAATGTTCTATTTACCGATGAATGTTCCTTCTCAAAAACAAAGGACAGGTAAATACAAGGAACATGCATTATTGGTCCAGCGACAAACCATGATGGCCTAGACAGATGGAACATCAGTGTCAATGAAGAGATAATGTCTGGTGTGGGATGCTTGGTACTACAATTACTGGCCTTTTTTCATCAATGGTAGTCTACACAGCACAGTGTATGCCAACTTCCTCAGATGAATTCTTCCTCCTCTTCTGGATGAAATGCCACTAAGAATCATAATGCTTCTGTGGTATCAACACGATAGATGTCCATACATAAGGCCTTGGGTGCACGTCGTGTTCTGAATTGAAGGTATCCTGCCAGATGGATTGGTCAAGGAGGAACAGTTACTTGGCCTGCTAGGTCTTCTGATTTAAATCCTCTGGACTTTTTTCTTTGTGGATGCATTAATGACATTGTCTATCACGATATTGCAACAACTCCAGAGGTCATGCAGGAACATATCGTGTTTGCCATTCTCTTCAGCAGGCAACACTGGAAGCAGTAAATAATTCTTTCACTCAACAAGTGCACCAGTGGATCAGCATCCAGGGTCACGACTTTGAGCACCTTTGAATGTTCTACTCCTGGGCAGTGGTACAGGAGAGTAAAAGTCAATTTTGTGTTATGTTTTTACTTGGTTTTCATTTGTTTTCTGAGAATTCCAGCAAGTGGACGAGTTTCTGATCCCGGGCTCAAAATCAGTGTTGTGTTATGTAATTAATAACGTTGTGTTTCAGTGAATGGTACACTGTGATAAATTTTTGAATAGGTAAGGAGAGGAAATGAATTATTGAAGAAAAAATACAGGGTGCCATTTAAAAAAGTAATAATGCTGTTCATATCTAAGTAAAAAAAAAAAAAAAAAAAAAAAAGCTACAATGAAGGCAATTATGCTGATTGATGTCCCCCTGACGGCTAAAGAACATTTGCTTAAAACATTTTGTAATTTGCATCTGGAAAACAGTTATTTATGGTGGTCAAGATAAATGGGACATCCTGTATAAAAAGCTACTTTCTATATCTAATTTTTTTTTCACTAAGATGTATCAGTTTTGCATTACATTTACTCAATTTAAAAAAAAAAGGGAGGATGAGGTTTCATAAATAATCAACAAAAAAATTCAGATTCTCTCATCTTTATGTAAAAATACCTGATACTTTAACAATTTGAGGCATTAATGTCATAGTTGACAGCATCCTGTGATTATTCATATTTTCAGAACATAATTTCGGAATTTGCTAAAGTCACAAATTTTGTTAGTTTATTTTTCCAAATTAAAGATGAAAAAAATCTCAGCAGTGTGTATGTGTTAATCATGTCTAATACCATTGTGTAAAAGGTTTTTATTAAAGATAATTTCAGATCTCTATCACTTGTAGTTTTTTATTACAATTTTTTTATTTTGCCTTTCATTATAACATCTTCATTTTACTATTATTTAGAAAAGTCTACAATGTTTTAACAAATCATCAGAAAAATAAAATATTTCAGTTTTTGAGTGAATCAAACAATGGAAAATCCAGGCTGAAATGTAACAAACTAATCACCAGATAGTGGAGATGCTGAGTCGCAGATAGGCACAACAAAAAGATTTTCACACTTAAAGCTTTTGGCCAATGGCCTTTGCCCACAATAGACACACATTCACACACACACACAGTCTCACAAACACAACTCACACACACACGACTGCAGTCCCAGGCAACTGAAACCACACTGCGAGTAGCAGCACCAGTGCATGATGGGAGTGGTGAATGGGTGGGGGAAAGTAGAAGGCTTGGGTGGGGTGGGAAAGGGATAGTATGGTGGGGATGGCAGACAGTGAAGTGCTGTAGGCTGGGCGGAAGGTAGGGGAGAGGCGAGGAGGGGGATAGGGAAGTAGCGGAAAAGGAGAGAAATAAATAAACAACAATAAAATACATAGAAAAATACTAGGTGTGGTGGTAGAATGATGGCTGTGTATTGATGGAATGGGAGCAGGGAAGCAGCTGGAAGGGGGGACTGCGGCTAACCAATGTTAAGGCCAGGAGGGTTATGGGAACGTACAATGTATTGCAGGGAAAGTTCCCACCTGCGCAATTCAGAAAAGCTGGTGTTGGTGGGAAGATTGCATATGGCACAGGCTGCAAAGCAATCATTGAAATGAAGGTTATCATGTTTGAGAGCATGTTCATCAACAGGGTGGTCCACCTGTTTCTTGGCCACAGTTTGTTGGCGGCCATACAACCGGACAGACAGCTTTTTGGTTGTCATGCCTACATAGAATGTAGCACAGTGGTTGCAGCTTAGCTTGTAGACCACATGACTGGTTTCACAGGTAGCCCCGCCTTTGATGGGATAGGTGATGTTAGTGACCAGACTGGAGTAAGTGGTGGTGGTAGGATGTATGGGACAGGTCTTGCATCTAGGCCTATCACAGGGGTATGAGCCATGAGGTAAGGGGTTGGGAGCAGGGGTTGTGTAAGAATATACGAGTATATTGTGTAGGTTTGGTGGACGGCAGAATACCATTGTTGGAGGAGTGGGAAGGATAGTGGACAGGACATTTCTCATTTCAGGGCATGACAAGAGGTAATCAAAACCCTGGTCTAGTATGTAATTCAGTTGCTCCAGTCCTGGGTGGTACTGAGTTATGGGGGGAATGCTCCTCTCTGGCCGGACGGTGGGGCTTTGGGAGATTGTGGGAGATGGTGGGAGACTGGAAAAGTAAGGCACTGGAGATTTGTTTTTGTAAAAGGTTGGGAAGAGTTTCTTAACCTCAAACCTTGCCTCACCATAATTCTCCAAATCCCTCAACATGCAGACAAACATTACATCCACAGAAAGAAGTTGGTTGGTTGGTTGGTTTAAAGGCAGGAGAAGGGTCCAAACTATGAGGTCCAAGTGTGAGAAAAAAACGGATGAAACATATAACACAAAACGTAAAGAAAGGAAAAGCCAAAAGAATGAAGGGAAGGCAACAAACACTAAAAGGAACAAAAGAGGACAAGGAAACAACAGAGACACACTAGAAACAGAAGAGAGTAAAACATGAAAGCAGATTACAGTGGCTGGCCAACCAAGAGAATAAAAAGGGAAAGCCAGACATTCTGCAACACATTAAAACCTCCACCCTAAAAGTACTAGGGTGGAGGACACAGAGGGACAAAGTACACATGCTAAAACCTACATAGAAGTATAAAACCTACTCTCACGGATAAAACGTAAAACTAAACCTGCTGTCGAGGCATTTTCGCCCAACACAGAAGGCAGGGTGCTGGGAAAGTTAAGTCTGCTGCAGAGCGGCTAAAAGTGGGCAGTCCAGCAAGAGGTGGACCACTATCATTTGGGAGCCACAGTGACACTGAGGTGGGCCCTCGCCACGGAGTACGTAACCATGTGTTGGCCACATATGGCCAATGTGGAGCCGGCAGAGGACAATTGATTCCCTGCGAGAGGCCTGCATGGAAGACTTCCACACATTCATAGTCTCTTTAATGACACGCAGTTTGTTGTGTGTGCTATTATGCCATTCTGTCTCCCAAAGTCAGAAAACCCTACGGTGTAAGACAGAACACAGGTCAGATTCAGAGATGCCTATCTCCAGAAGCGGTTTCCACGTCACCTGTTTGACCAGCCTGTCAGCAAGTTCGTTGCCAGGGATTCCCACGTGTCCTGGGGTCCACACAAACACCATGGAATGGTGGGACTAATCCAGGACATAGTTGGACTCCTGAACGGATGCTACCATAGGGTGGCGAGGGTAGCACTGGTCAACAGCTTGTAGGCTGCTCAATGAGTCAGTACACAGGAGAAATGACTCGCCAGGGCATGAGCGGATGTACTCAAGACTGCGAGATAAGGCCGCAAGTTCTGCAGTGAAAACACTGCAGCCAACTGGCAAGGAGTGCTGCTCAATATGTCCTCCATGAACATATGCGAAGCCTACGTGACCATCAGCCATTGAGCCGTTGGTGTAAACCACTTCAGAGCCCCGTAACACATCAAGAATCGAGAGGAAGTGACAGCAGAGAGCGGTGGGGTTAACGGAGTCCTTAGGTCCATCCAAAAGGTCCAGACGAAGCTGCGGCCAAGGCGTACACCATGGAGGTGTACGTGAACGGACCACAAGTAGAGGTGGCAAAGGGAAGGACTCCAGTTCGGAGAGAAGGGACCGCATGTGAACCGCAATTGTCAGCCCCGATCTGGGTCACCAATGCGGGAGATGGACTGCTGTGGGCAGAAAAAGGATACGGTAATTTGGATGCTCGGGGGAACTATGAATGTGTGCTGCGTAACTGGTGAGCAGTTTCACACGTCTGATCTGCAGTGGAGGGACACCAGCCTCCATCAGTACACTGGTCACTGGACTCGTCCTAAAAGCTCCTGACGCTAACCGAACCCCACAGTGGTGCACAGGGTCATGTAAATGCAATGCTGAAGGCACTGCTGAACCATAAACCACACTCCCATAGTCAATTCTGGATTGGACAAGGCCTCTGTAGAGCTGCAGCAGTGTACAGTGAACTGCACCCCAATTGGTGTTGCTCAGGCGACGGAAGGATTTGAGGTGCTGCCAGCACTTCTGCTTAAGCTGACAAAGATGAGGGAGCCAAGTCAATTGAGCATCAAAAACCAGTCCTAGGAATTGATATGTCTCCACTACAGTGAGTGGATCGTCATTAAGGTGAAGTGCTGGTTCCGGATGAACGACATGACACCGACAGAAGTGCATGACACACGACTTTGCAGCTGAAAACTGGAAGCTGTGGGCTAGAGCCCATGGTTGCGCCTTGTGGATGGCTCCCTGGAGGCGCCGCCCAGCAACAACAGTACTGGAGCAGCAGTACGAAATGCAGAAGTCGTCTGCATATAGAGAAGGTGAGACAGAGGGCCCGACAGCTGCTGCTAGACCGTTAATGGCCACAAAAAATAGAAAGACACTCAAAACAGAGCCCTGCAGGACTCCATTCTCCTGGATATGGATGGAAATATGGGAGTCACCATGTGGGGGGGATTTGGCGGTGACAGCAGAAGTGTAAGTTCCCCAGTCCGCCTTGTTCAAAGCCCATCTGGGCAGTCGTCCATGTGCCTGATGCTGGGGCAGTGACAGGAAGATGTAGAAGTGGTCACTAACACACAGGTCATCATGTACTCTCCAGTGGATAGGTGGAAGAAGTCTTGGGCTGCAAATTGATAAATCAATGGCCGAGTAACTACCATGAGCCACAATGAAATGTGTGGTGGCCCCAGTATTTAAGAGGCAGAGGTTGAATGGCGACAGTAAAGTTTCGACATATCTGCCTTGGCCAGTAAGCATGCTACCACCCCACAAGGGGTTATGGGCATTAAAATCTCCCAGAAGTAGGAAAGGTTTAGGGAGTTGATGAATCAGTGCAGCTAATACATTCAGGGGTACTGCACCATCTGGAGGACGATATACATTGCAGGCAGTTATTTCCTGTGTCGTCCTTATTCTGGCAGCCACAGCTTCAAGAGGGGTTCGTGTTCACTACAGACCGAGTTTAGGACATAAACGCAAAATCCACCTGACACTCGATTATAGTCGCTACGGTTCCTGTAATATCCTTTATAGCCGTGGAGGGCAGGGTCCGCATTGCTGGGAACCAGGTTTCCTGGAAGGCAATGCAGATAGCAGGTGTAAAGCTTAACAGTTGCCATAGCTCAGCCAAGAGGTGGAAAAAACCAGCGCAATTCCACTGGAGGATGACATCATGAGACTGGGAAGGCATGGAACATTCAATGAGGCCGTTTACGCCTAGAAATCACCTGCTGCCACTGATTTACTGCTTGAGCAGTCTATACCCATTCTGTCTGAGGGTCTGGCGAGATCTTGGTCCTCAGCGGACGCCAAAATCTCCACCCCATCCTCAGCCGCAGAGCTTGTAGGTAGCGGTGGTGTGGGTGTCACTGCAATTTCCTTGGTCTTACGGGTTTTCTTTTTAGATTTATCTCGCTGCTCCTTCGGTTTCTCTGGCTGGGAGGACTTCATTGGCTCAGTCTCCAGGACTGAGGATGAGTGTGAAGCTCTACGACCAGCTGCTTTTGGGCTCTTCAGCCACTGGCAGGTGTCGTCGTTCCCACTAGAAAATCATCCGAAATCATACTGAATGCTTTCTCAGAAAATTATTTTGAACAATTAGTTCATGAGCCCACTCGAAGCGTAAATGGTTGCGAAAGCATACTTGACCTTTTAGCAACAAATAATCCTGTACAAATAGTGAGTGTTGTGACGAATACAGGGATTAGTGACCACAAGGCAGTTGCTGCTAGGCTAAATACCGTAACACCTACAATGATCAAAAAGAAACACAAAGTATATCTATTTTTAAAAAAAACTGATAAATATGCTCTTAATGCCTTTTTAAGAGACAGTCTTCACTCCTTCTGATCTGATCATGTAAGAGTAGAAAAGTTGTGGAATGTTTTCAAAGAGATAAGTATCAACAGCAATTGACAGAGATATACCACATAAATTAATAAGTGATGGAACTGGTCCCCCATGGTACACAAAATGGGTCAGATTGTTGTTGCAGAAGCAACGAAAAAACATGCCAAATTTAAAAGAATGCAAAATCCCCAAAATTGGCAAAGTTTTACAGAAGTTCAAACTATAACGCATACTTCAATGCGAGATGCTTTAATAATTTCCACAACAAAATTCTGTCTTGAAATCTGGCAGAAAACCCAAAGAGATTCTGGTCATACATAAAGCACACCAGTGGCAAGACACAATCAATAACTTCACTGCGCGATAACAACAGTGAAGCCACTGATGACAGTGCCACTACAACAGAGTTATTAAACACGGGTTTCCGAAACTCCTTCACCAAAGAAGACGAAGTAAATATGCCTGAATTCCAATTAAGAACCACTGCCAAGATGAGAAACATAGAAGTAGATATTCTCAATGTAACAAAGTGGCTTAAATAACTTAATAAAGGCAAGGCCTCCAGTCCAGATTGTATACCAGTCAGGTTCCTCTCAGAGTATGCTTATAAAATAGCTCCATATTTAGCAATTATATACAACCACTCACTCACAGAAAGATACGTACCTAAAGACTGGAAAATTGCTCAAGTCACACCAATACCCAAAAAGGGAAGTATGTGTAATCCGCTGAATTACAGGCCTTTGCAGTAGGGTTTTAGAACATATACTGTATTCAAACATTATGAAGTACCTCGAAGAAAATGATTTATTGGCATATAGTCAGCACGGATTCAGAAAATATCGTTCTTGTGAAACACAACTAACTCTTTATACTCATGACGTAATAAGTGCTATCGACAGGGGATGTCAAATTTATTCCATATTTTTAGATTCCCAGAAGGCTTTTGACACCGTTCCTCACAAGCATCTGTAACAACAACAACGCTGTACTATTGTACATATAAATAATATTTTTTTTCCATCTGATTTTTCATTAAACTTGAGTAATTGATGTTCTGATTTCATTTGTTTTCTTGTTTCATGCCATTGTGTTAAGAAAACAGTAAACAATTTTCGATGTGAATATTAATGTTTATGTCAAATGTCAAGTAATATTGTAATAGAATTGAAATGTAACAAATGTTGAGACTGTTCTAAGATATTTAAAATTGTAACTGTGCGTCTGGTCCATACGTAGGCAATGTGTTAGAATATGTAGAATGCAAAACCTCGGGTGAATACCCTGTCTGTAAGGGAGCGGTGAAAGGTGGATGGCAGGCGAGCGCAGGAAAATGCGCACGGGCGCTGCACGGCACAATGGGCTCAGCAGTAGTAGTTGGAGTTTGGCATTGGTCTGAGCAACATGTTCTGGATCGAGGAGGCTCTCCTGGAAGACGTAGTTTCATTGAGCCTCGGGTATGCCGTTCCAACGTCCATACAGCATGGCAAAATTCCATAGGCACTAAATGGAAAAGTATCGCGACGCTATGAAGAAATAAAGTGCCGGTACGTCAAGAGCCATAGCTGAGGTTGTATGTGTGCTCTGTGCCTCGCCATCTCGCCGCCCGCCAACCGCCGCGTCGATACAAACAGGTTGAAACTTTTAGTACTGTATTCGTATGGACCAGTGTTACTTTTGTTCCATACTGTTCAATAACAACTTAATAACAACTTAAATTTTACCAGAACTTTCCTTTCATTTAATTATCCTCACAACTAACCTAGATAGGGTCCTTTCCAAATGTTGTGTAATCCGAGTGTCCCGAAATGAAAAATTAAATTTTGTGTTAATAATAATTACTTGCAGAGCTAACTATGTTAGAATGGTATTTAAAGAACTGTTTTGTTAATGAACCAGTAAATGAATAACGAAGGTTTGACAAAGTTGGAATATAACTTTAATATTGATTTAGTAATGAAGTTTAATTATTTCGAGACAGATATAAAGGTATTTAAATGAGTAGGAAATAAGATAAAGAGAGTAGTAACTCATATATTGGAAATTTTGAGCACATAACGGTGTCAGTAATTAATTTTTTTAATACAGTGATCATAACAGTTTCAGGGTCCCCCCCCCCCTTTTTTTTCATTTGAATTCTGAAGTGCTCTAAATTGATTTGACCAGCAAAAGTTAAAGTCAATATAAATATCCAAAATTTATCAGTGTTTTTATCTTTAACAAAATTGACATTGTGTGTGCGACTCCAAAGTACTATTCCTAGGGTAACCTATGGCCGATTTTAATCAGATCAATAGACAGTACGAAGTTTGGTAGTATACATCATAGTGTAGTGTTATGTATTCAAGGTTTTTCCATATCAGTACAGAAAGTGAAACTATCAGTTCAATAGATTTTCTGGTTCTAAAATTCTGCTGTATTATGCAGTGTTACTACTTGTTGCTATGCATAAATATCTGCCAACTTGTACAGGGAAGAAACTCAGTTAATGCCTAATTAGGCTGGCAACCATATTATTAACAAATTGGTAGCATCTTCTGTGTCGCTTGTTGTCCATCCTGACGTGTAGTTGTATTTCGGACTTATTTGATGTATCATTGTTATTACAGAGTGGGTGTAAGTCTGATTTGCCTCCATTCAGGTACACGCGGTCAATATCTATACAAAAATCCTGTCTCGTAAGGTAAACCCCACTCACTCACCATAGTACAGGCTTTAATGAGTATTGTGTGCCACGCACGCACATTACACATCTTCTAATCAAACTGC